>NC_141820.1:29604058-30353225 GCF_982586985.1 Callionymus lyra
ACACACTTATGGAGATGCTTGTTTTAGTTACTAGAGACCTTAGTTAATCATTTTATGGTTATCAAATTTTAAATTCACTGGGGATAAATTAATTAATAATATGTTTAATCTTAGTTTAGTTTAAAGTGTATATCTATATATATAAATTATGTAAGCCTTACTTAAATAATTTATTTTAATACTATTTCCTTTACCTGTTTATGGTCAGTTTTTAAAAATAATCTTCCATCTTCTATAAGAACAAATTCAAACTAATAATTTAAGTGAATAATTGTTTGTTTTTGTATTACTTCTCTATACCTGGCTGTACACACGTATTACATGTTCCGAGACAGTAGGGGGCGACGTACGCTGTCTTGTATCTCGAAGAAGAACGACAAGGAAGTAAGTTCTAGAAAACGAGCGTGACTGCTGTGCCTTCGTTGCTGCTGATTCATCCACTGTTCGCTCCACACCAGACACTTCTGTAAGATGGGTGACGAGGAGAAGTACGATGGCATGTTGCTGGTCATGGCTCAACAGCACGAAGGAGGAGTGCAAGAGGTAAACTTGGCGTGAGGACAAACCTGGCGTTGAATCTAGTTCAAGCTAATGCTAACAGCGTGCAGTCGTATATAACGTTCTTTCGTTAGCTCCTTATATGCAGCACTCTTTATTGAGCGGAGCAATCGTCTCTTTTCTAATATTTGAATGAACAAAAAAATGTCTTTATAAAAAACGGGGGAATAAATGGTCCTGCCATTGTATTAAAAAGACAGGCTAAGGTTGCTAAGGTAACAATTTCAAACACGGCACAGCTTTGTTACGAGAACAGGTGCTGAGACTAAATGTTTGTTTTTTATCCAAGGTTAGTTGCAATTTGAATAATTGTTTCTTTTTTTAGGTTTAATAATTGTAATGTTGATTTAAAAAAATGTCCTTGCTTAAAGTAAACACTGCTGTGATAAAATGAATTCTTTCAACAGATGAGATGTTAAACCGTATTTTCTTCCTCCATCTCAACAGCTTATCAACACATTCTTCAGTTTTCTTCGTCGCAAAACAGACTTTTTCACCGGCGGTGATGGCGATTCGGCTGAAAAGGTTTCTAAACACAACGTGTATCCGGCCATTTTCATCAAAGTAAACTTTGTCGTCCTTTTCTTCAGCTAGTGAAAGATTCCTTTGCCCAAAACCAGAAGTTGGCAATGGACGCTCATAACGAAAAGCAAGAGAAGGAGAAGCAGCAAAAGGTGAAAAGAGAGGCCAAATTGGCAGAGGAGAAGAAGAAAACGACAGATGAACCAAGAATACAGGAAATCACTGATGAAGAAGCTGCAAAGCTCCAATCTGAACTTGACAAGGTAAAGTATCGTCATACATTTACAACACTGCAGTATTCTTTATTTGACATTTTCTGTCTTTAGAAAAAGAGAGAAGAGAAAAGTACGGTAGAAAATGAGTCGTCAAACAAAATGGATGAAGACAAAGGCGTAAGTTAACCTCTTCATACCTCTATAGGAGAAGTTTGTTTGTTCCTTCCGGGTTGCGTGGGTATACTCCAAGCACTCCGATTTCCTCCCACTGTCCAAAAACATACAGAAGTTGATTGGGAACTCATGGAAATTGTCCTTGGGTATGAGTGTGTGTGTGAATGGTTGTCTGTTTGTCAAAGGTGTCCCCCACATCTCGCCCTATGAAGCAGGGTTAGGCTGAAAGTGATTGAGCGGCACAGAAAATGAATATATATATATATATATATATATATATATATATATATATATACACACACTTGCTGAATGTTGGAAAATGGCAAAAATCATGTCTGTG
This sequence comes from Callionymus lyra, assembly GCF_982586985.1. Lineage (NCBI taxonomy): Eukaryota > Metazoa > Chordata > Actinopteri > Syngnathiformes > Callionymidae > Callionymus > Callionymus lyra. Next base: position 29,605,868 of record NC_141820.1, read on the forward strand.
ATTGGTTTATCTAGTAACATATGACCTCTTCAACCTAGCCTCGTTATTTGCCTGCTCCCCTTGCACAGCAAGTCCAAACAGTAGATGATGATGCATCAACTAACCGTTTAATTAACTAATTAATTTAATTAATTAACTGTCCGTTTGTGTGTGCAGTCAGACTCTGGAGAGGAGGATGAGAAGGACAAGGGAAAACTGAAACCAAATGCAGGAAATGGAGCAGACCTGCCCAATTACAAGTGGATACAGACGCTCGCTGAAGTTGACGTGAGTTAGTTTTAATGTATTTCAGTTTCAATAGAGTTGTTTGAATTATACGTTCTACAGCATATGTATTGTCATTTAATTGGTTGACATTTCAATAGTAAATAAAAGGGAATATGACTGAGATAAGAATGCTCTGATTGGGTCCGATGCTGTGGATCACCGATACCGATCATGAGAGCGGGTCATATTCCGCCAGTGATCAGTGATGGGATGTCAGCTGATTTTTAACGGTGGTTGTCCGAAGCACCACTAGAATGACTCATGTTATATCATTTTTAAATACATTTTGCTTAAATATTTGAGAGCATATGCATGAGATCAAATTCAAACATTTCTGCTTTTGTAGAATTACCCTGTTTTTTGTATAATGAGCTTTTAATCATCCGCATTTGCTTTAAAACTACCTAGAAACAGACATTCTTATTTGTGCAGGCTTTACCCTGACTTTCAGGGACTCCTGTGTCTCGATCTTTTAAGTATATATTTTAACTGTATTGTTTGATTGTTAAAACGCTTTGTGACCCTGGTCTAGAAAAGGAGCTTTAGAAATAACCATTACTTACTTACTTACTTTTAATATAATCTGTTTTCTGAAAACCTGCAGATTTCAATACCATTTGAAGTGAACTTTCGCCTCAAAGCCAGAGATGTGGTCGTGGACATTCAGCGACGTTCACTCAAGGTTGGCCTGAAAGGTCATCCTCCTCTTATTGAGGCTCCGTTGTACAACGAAGTAAAGGTGGAGGAAAGTTCCTGGCTGCTGGATGATGGGAAGCTGGTCATCATCCACCTAGAGAAGGTAGAAGGAGAATGTTCTATTCTGCAGTCATGGTGCAAACTGAAGTTACTTTGTTTCTAGATTAACAAGATGGAGTGGTGGAGCAAGATCATAGATTCAGACCCAGAGATCAACACCAAGAAAGTCTGTCCTGAGAATTCCAAGGTGGGTCATGAAAGGATAACAAGTTTCTAAGCTCCTGACTGGCTTTTGTTCGCTGTGTTTCAGCTGTCAGACCTGGATGGAGAGACGAGAGGAATGGTTGAGAAGATGATGTATGACCAGAGGCAGAAGTCCATGGGTTTACCAACATCTGAAGAGCAGAAGAAGCAAAATATCCTGAAAAAGTAGGTGTTTAGTGTTACCTATAGTGTTTATTATTTAAATTAATAATTAAGTAATTTGTATTTATATAGTGCTTTTCCAGACCAACTGAGAACAACACAGGAGTTCAATTAAAGTGTATTTAAGAAGGATCTAAAATGACAACAATAAAATGTGTTTTAGCTATGAGTGAAAATATCAGTTAACTAATCACTTTGCCCTAAATGTCCATAGATATGAACTAGAAGTTTAGCTAGTGAGGCCCTCGTTTCTGCAGGATATCCTCCACTACTGCAGAGGGCAATAGAGAGCAATTTGTTGGCCACAATGGAACGGTAGAGGAAGATATTCTTTCAGCAGAGCAAACGTTTTAAAGGGCTATGGCCAGCAGATAAACCTTCAAAACATTTCTTGGTTTGGTAATTTCACATTTGTTTATTTTGGAATCCTGCTGTGAAGAAACACAACCTTTGCTCATGTCTCACTCTGATATCTGTGTAGGTTCATGGCCCAGCACCCAGAGATGGATTTCTCCAAAGCCAAGTTTAGCTGAAAACTGCCCCCATTACTCACCTGGGATGAATTGGATTATTAACCCTGGCCAGGAAGAGGCGGAAGATCAGAAATGCCTGCTTCTCTTGTACTGAGACAACCCCGGACTCTCATCTGGACCCTGACATCTTGAACCCATAATGCTTCTGCAATTCATCTCTGATCTTTGACTCCGTAACGCCCATAACTATCCTTGAGTTATTGTCATATCTTAAAGGTAGTTTCCTTTTCAAACAACTTTTAGCTATTTGAATAAAATATGGATTCATGATTATGTTAAATTACTCCATTTTAACTTTTGTTCAACGCTCACGCAAGAGTGTATCCTGGACTTAATGACTGGTGTATGAGATTTTGTTCACACTTTTGTTTTCACTAGTCTTGAGTCCCTGTTCTTTTTATATTATTAAATACACCCAAAATATTGTATTTGCTTGTTTATTTAATCATCAATTATGATAAATGCAATTATGTTTCACTTGACATGGAGTTTTATTTTGAGAGATTGTCAACTAGGAAAACAAGCAAAATTATAATGTTCTCGTTGAACATATTAACCTGATCGTCACATGGTATCAGTTAATAATACTGATCTTACAACACCTGACGTGTATAGAGGGGGGAAGAACTCGCGAATAAAAAATAAGTGACTTTCAGATTGTGGAACATCACTTTACAGATCAGGAAAGGGAAACGGAGTGAGTAAACATATAAATGCTTTACAGGTGGTTGACCTTAACCAGAATCCAATATTCAAGTAAACGCACTCTTTCAGAAATCAAAATTAAATATTTTTCTGGCCTGAGCTATGTCACAAACTTACTATTGGTTGACTTCCACACAATTTCTGTTATTTATTGAAGGCTGTTACAACGATGCTAGGGTGTCTGAAATAAGTAAGATAATAACCTCTGGCTAATGGATACTTTAAACTTGTGATGATCCTGGTCCAAAAATTAGTCTACCATCGTCATTAGAGAATGCACCAAAAAACGTCTATTCGTTATGGACGAAGGTTATGTGCAAAATGTTGTTGTGACCCAGAAAATAATAAAAAATAAAAACGTGAAAAAAGACTATTTTTTTTAAATATAATCTTAAGTGTAAAGTTTCGAGCCTTTGTCTCCATCTGCTGGCCATAGTGCTTCATTGCCACGTCCTTAAATCTTCGGAAACTAACAAAACAAGTAAAATACGTATTGTATGTTTCATAGCGTGTATTGATGGAAAATATACCTATTTTGTTATGCATCGTATTAAATCTTTATGTATTAAATGCGTGTGTATAGTTGAAAGATACGTGTCGAATTTAAAACGCGCACATCAACATGTTTGCTTCAGTAACATCCACATTAAAATGGAGCTGGCATGAGAGGATGAAGAGAGACATCCTCCATGTTATTTTTATCAGTTGCCACAAATGAATCGACATCTTGACAGTTTCCTAACGCAAATGACCCACTTTTACCACACGATGGCGCTACTCTGCAAAATTCCAACTTCCGATTCAACACACAAGACTGACACTTCAATGAACAAACAGTAGACGTTTGCTTAAATATAACTGATTATTTAAGTAAGTAATACAAATACTATACAAATAAATAAAAGAGTAATACAATTTGTAAAATGATCCAAAAAAGACAAATCATTGCATCCATAGCTAACACAACGATGCTAAGTTTGAGATTATTGTCCAATACTGTCTATGCAGTGGCAAAACAACTACATTGACATTTTAAATACTTAAATTAATTAAGTAAATTAATTAGAATATCAGTTAAAAAAGTAATATTGACTACTTATAAATCTTGACACACTTACTGTTGTACCGACCACTCCTGTTGTTGTTGACTTTAGCAACAAGCTAGCAGCTAGCTCATAAATGGAAGATGGAGGAATATTGTGCTAAGTAAGTAAGTAATATATATTTATATAGCGCTTTTCGAGACCAGGGTCACAAAGCGCTTTAACAATCAAAACAATACTCAAAACAGTACATACTTCAAAGATCAAGACAACACCGAGAACAACACAGGAGTTCGAGAAATTCAAGGAAAAGCCTGAACAAATAGAAACGTCTTAAGATGTTTCTTAAAGGAGTCAGTAGATCCATCAAGCGCAAAGAGAGAGGAAGATCGTTCCAAAGCTTAGGAGCAACAGCCTGAAAAGATTTCTCTCCTCTGGTCCTGAGCCGTGTGCGTGGAACCATAAGTAGATTCTGATCCACAGACCTCAGAGCCCGAGCTGGGGTGTAAGGCTGGATCAGATCAGTGATGTAAGGAGGAGCCTGACCATGAATAGATCTGAAAGTAAGAACCAGAATTTTAAAGTTGATCCTGAAAGAAACTGGAAGCCAGTGAAGAGTTTTAAGGACCGGAGAAATGTGAGTTCTTCTACTAGAGCGGGTCAGAATTCTCGCTGCAGAGTTCTGAATCAACTGCAGGCGAGACAGCTCCTTCTTGTTAAGACATGAAAACAAACTGTTACAATAGTCCAGACGAGAAGAAACAAACGCATGGATTACAAGCTCCAGATCATGTTGTGACAGCATTTTCCTAAGTTTAGAGATTTTTCTCAGTTGAAGGAAACAGTTTCTGGTCAGTTTTCTACAGTGTTGAACAAGAGACATGTCTTTATCAAATACAACACCCAGGTTTCTCAGGCTCAGTTTGACAGACTGACCTAAGTCACCCAAGTACTGACTCAACCCTGGAATCGTATCATCAGGAGCAATCACCAGAGTTTCAGTTTTGTCCACATTAAGCTGTAAAGTGTTTTCACTCAGCCATTGTTTGATTTCTAGCAAACAATTGACTAAGCTGTTCAGCCTTTGGGGCTCAGTTGGGTCAAAAGAGCAGTAGAGCTGGATGTCATCAGCAAAAATGTGATAAGAAACATCTGGAAATCTCTGAATGATTTTACCAAGGGGAATCAAGTACAGCAAAAACAATAAAGGACCCAGAACAGAACCTTGAGGGACTCCACACAACAGATCTGCCGATTCAGACCTCATTTGATTGGCAGATACACTAAAACTGCGCCCAGAAAGGTAAGATGAGAACCATTCTAACACAGACCCAGACAGTCCCACTTCATCCCTTAGTCTTCTCAGCAGGATCTGGTGATCAACTGTGTCAAAGGCTGACGACAGATCCAAGAGAACCAGAACAGTGAATTTACCAGAGTCAGCCGACATCATGATGTCACTGGACACTTTCAGTAAAGCTGTCTCCGTAGAGTGATGTTTACGGAAGCCAGACTGAAACTTCTCATGGATGTCGCTCTGATCCAAGAACAAAGACAGCTGCTCGGACACCACCTTCTCCAAGATCTTGGACAAGAAAGGGAGCTTAGAAATAGGCCTGAAATTACTGAGGTCAGTTGGGTCTAAGCCTGTTTTTTTGAGCAGAGGCTCCACAATGGCATGTTTAAATGCATTGGGAAAAACCCCTGTGGAAAGGGAGAGGTTCACCATATTGGTAACCCAGGGGCCAATTACATCAAATACTTTGATAAAAAGCCTACAAGGAAGGACGTCATCTGAGCAAGAGGAGGGTTTCATCTTGTTCACTAGTGCTGAAATATCACCCAAAGATACAGCAGAGAAGGATGACCAAGAGGAGGAGATGGGCTCAGAGACAGTAGGGGTTCCCAACAAAGGGGGAGAGATTTTCTCTTTGATCAATTTAATTTTGTCAATGAAAAATCTGAACAATGCATTGCTGTCAGCTTCACAGAAGACCGGCGTGATTTGAGGAGCAGGAGACACGAGAGAATTAATCGTGTCAAACAAAACTTTGGGGTTTTTCCTATTTGCTGCTACCAGTTTTCTGATGTAATCAGATCTAGCAGTTTCTACCATCTCATTGCTAACGTACGAAACAGAATCTTCTGTTTGTTTTATCATACTTCTGTGGACTCACTTCTGGTCCTCACAAATGAGGGGTGAGCGTCTCCACACTCTTTAAAGCTCAGAGGTTTGCTAACAAGTGTGGCGTGCAGGCGTCACGCGGGTGAAAGTTGCGTCTCCATTAGATGTGATGTACATTAGCTGCTGCGGCTCAGCAAGTGCTGCTAATGTGTGAAATTGCTCATGGGCTTCAAAAACAACTTCTCGATCCAGTGTCTTCGTGAGTCAACCCTTTGTTAATGACCATGTTTTGGTTTCTGTCCACTTTCCTGCACGAAACACACTTGTGACAAACATTTCCTTTTCCTGTTGACAAACACACAGGGATCTATACAACAATATATATTTATATATAAGATAAGTTTGGTTGTTTTTTTCATTAGTGTGGCTAAAAAACAGTTACAATCCTACTTTTGTGTTTGGTTCCATTCTCTGTAAATATGTGTCTATTTGAAAATGTAAACTTGTATGGAAGTGAATCAGTGCCGTCCGAATATTGAATGGTTGAATTTATTTTTTCAAATATTAAAAGGTTGAAGTAACTTTTGTCAAGCGATGTCATGTTTCGAATCATCTCATATCTGCTGAGACTGACTGTCTTTATAAAGTTTGTTCTTTGAAAAAATGCAATTTCTTATTATAAGTGTAGAAATGTTTTTGCTTTTGAACAGAAAAATGGGAGACATTAAGAAACCTCTGTGTTCTCTGGCTTGTTGAATAGGATCATTATTGGATTGAAGCAGTTGGTGATGTGATCAGAAATGAGATTAAAAAGGAGATTATTGACCACCTTGTTTTCTGGAGAAAATGTATTAAAAAAAGAAGAGACATAATTCAGAAACATGTAGAGAACCAGACTGAGGAGCAGAAAGAAAGAAAACAGGAAGAAAAAAGGCAGAATAATATCTGACGTACACTTGAGTCATTGACTTTATCTCTACAGAAATAAAACAGTTTCTACTTTTATTCCAGGTCAATGGTTAACTTTATTAACACTGAAAATGGAAACTGTTGTGAACTCATATGATTCACACTATTTTCATGCAATTCAGCTAAAACATAATTATTCCTTCATTCAATTGACTTTTTCACTTTTATCAGTTAATTTTCACAAAACCTGGCACTTTTTAAAATATTACCATCACATTGACATAGTTTAAAGGCATATAAAAGCATAAAAATCTTTGTTTTTTAACTTTTAAAATGACTGGCAAGTTGTTTCCGAAAACAAACCAAAGTGAAATAAGACGAAAAAAAAATCAAATTTCACAAAAGTCACCTCACTATTACCTGTTTTTTTGATTAGCAATCCATTCGGTCCAAGCTAAAGTGGAGTCTAGTGGAAACTACATTAACGTTTCATTATATGTCAGTTTTCACGCCATTTGCGTCACTATTGTTTCCTTGTCCACCGTCAACGCTTGATGTCGGCAACTCTCCGATGGTGAGCTCCACAGCTTCTCTGACTTGATTCCATTTTTAGCCAAAGCACAAGTAAATAACCAGACAGACAAAAGCCAATTAACCTTGTGACTGTAAACACTGACGTTTTTCTCGAACACTACAAATGTGTTTAGGGCGGCCCCTCGACCCCTACTGACTATTGGGGACTGTGGGAAGAGTTTCAGATTTCTTGGCACACACATCTCAGAGGATTTCTTCTGAACTACAAACACCACTACAATAGTCAAGAAGGCCCAGCAGCTACTTTACAACCTGGAGGAGAAGCTGCTGCTCCATCGAGAGTGTGTTGTCCTACTGCATAACCATAGGGTTTGCAAACTGCACTACAGTGGACAGGACAGTTCTACGGAGGGTCATCAACACTGCCCAAAAAATCACCGGCTGCCCTGCGCCCACCCTGAATGACATCTTCACCTCTCGCTGCCTGGGAAGCCAACACCCTGAACCCTTGCTAACCTGTTCACCTGCTGCCCTCCGACAGTTCAGGTCCCTCAAAACTCGCACAAACAGACTCAAGAACAGTTTCTACCCCTCAGCTAGACGTGAACTGAATAAACACAAATAAGGATCAATAAAGACATTTGTTCACACCACACCTCAGAGCACCTTGAAATTGCAGTTTTAATAACGAGACAATATTATAAAACCTCTAACCTGCTTCTCTATTTATCGGTACACATCTTTGTTTCTTACTTTTTATACATCTTTTTAACCCTTCTTTTATATTTTTACTTGAAATGTGTGTCCTAAATGAAATTAAAATATAACAAATATTGAATAATTTAAATGAATTCAACCTTTCAATATATGAAAAAAATAAATTCAACAATTCAATATTCTGATGGCATTGATATACTTCCATAAACTTCAAATGAAAAAGTCAAACTTTTCACTTTCCTTGCAAATGTATGTGTGAATGGCTGTAAAAAGCAATACCGAATTTCCCCTCGCGGGACTAATAAGGGATTCTAAAAAAATGGTTTGAAAGGTTAATATTAATATTTAATTATCTAGCAAAATACATTCTTAAATAACATTTGTAAAATGATCCAAAAAAGACAAATCATCGCATCCATAGCTAACACAACGATGCTAAGTTTAAGATTATTGTCCAATAATGTCTATGCAGTGTCAAAACAACTACATTGACATTTTCAGTACTTTAAAATTAGAATATCAGTTAAACAAGTAATATTGACTACTAAATAACACTGATCACAATCTCAGAAATAATATATTGACATGCAATACTAAAAAAAATTAAGATATATGATTGAAAAATTACATTATAAAATAGAAACATGTCATAATTGCTTACTTAGAGATCTGGATGTAAATAAGATCACATACTTTATTAAAAGTTGAATTAATTAACTCAAATTAAATAGTTTGGCTTTCAAGTTATGATTACAAAATGAAAAATAATAATAAAAATGATAAATAAAAGAAATTAAAAAAATACAGTAACTTCCACCCAAAAAAGGATCTTTACGATATTACACACAAAAACATATTTGCCATTTTAAATATGAATTATTATTGTTTTAAGTACATCAAAATGCTACTTAAAATGCTACATCAAAATCTACTCACCCTCATGTCGACTAAGGGGTGGGATTATTTTCAGAGTAATCCGTTGCTGTTTAGTGTTATAGGCTGAAATGTATATTCATTTAACGATTCCGAATTAATCCCAGTGTAGACAGTAGACTGGAAGCTCTCGTGATACTTTCTTTCCTGTACATTTTCTTGGAAGTTTTTTATTTTTAATGATTTTTAAATTTAAATTTTGGGTGAAATATCACTTAATCGGGAGGTATGAAGTAAAGGCTACATTACGGAAATATTATTAGTATTTTGTTCTTGAAGATAACGTCCCACTCTTTGGTTGACTCCTGCTCAAACCAGCCACAGTGTGTCGGGGGCCAAGAGGGGGCGCTGCAGAGTCCACACCAGAATGAAGGTAACACAGAAGCTCTGTCCTGTTTAGGGTTGTTATAGAGAGATCCAAGTTAGTCGGGGGAGAAGACGGGATCGAATACGTGGCAGAAGATTCATGACTTCACAGTGAGTGTACATGCTCCTGCAGCTCCGCGGGGCCTCTGACTTCGGGGCGGGTCATCTGCTGGACGACTGGAGGTCTGAGGGCAGACTCTCCTCAGCTGACAGCAATGTCTCACTCAGACTCCAGAATTTCTTCATTAACGAAGGCACACAGACATCAGAAGGATGGGAGGGGGGCTCTGGAGGTTGACGAGGGGGCGGTCGGCAAACACTCCAGACCATCTCTGCGGTCACTCGCTGTTTCAGACTTGTTTTTTTGGGAAGAAGCGGCTCATAAATCACAGAGCAGACCCGCCTGAATGATATTGCCCATCATGACTGAGCGATGAGGCCTCTTTTTCCAGTCCAAGGACAAATGCTTGAGAACTGCAAATACATTCGTGCACGATAAACGAGACGAAATGAGCGTTATTTTTGCTCTTGGAAATGAAGTTAGCATCTTTTTCATATGGAGATGGAACAGAAGAGAGAAGTGTTCTTTCTTCTAAGTGCCATCTTGAAGACTGAGAGGATGTCTGAAGATGAGGAAATGTATTAACTTCTAATCCATGGAGACATGAAGCTTGGTGATAGTATAGAGAAGAAGGAGCAGCTCTGTAGATCTGGACAAGTCTGTGACTTCCTGGAGAACTGAAGTATCAGGTAGTCAGGAGCATCATAGAAGTGTGTGAGGGTAGTGAAGCACATGTAAAAGGGCAGTGAGACAGTAGTAGTGAAGTGTGCCGTAGTAGGGACAGAGGGATTCAGAGTGAGAGCTGGAAATCTCAGCACCTCCATGATGGACTGACGGATAGATAAGGTCTTGCCATGTTGTATTGTTCCGAGTCGGTAGAGAGAGTTAGAAGGATCATGAAACACATAACGTGGTGTTGAATTATCCGTTTGCCAATAAGTGGTATTTCCTCACATGAGGTAGCCTCAATGTTGAGAGTGGCATAGGAAGGAAATACTTTTCAGGACACATCATTATAAGTCGACTGAAGGAACCCTGTTGGGTTTATGCCTTTAAAACTAGACCTTCTCATCAAAGGTGTCTCATGTTATTGTAAGATGTTAGTTTTTAGAGCAGGTCCTTCACTAGCTTAATTGTGGAAGTAAAATGAAAATAAAAGGTGAAAATAATCATCACCAAGTCCCAACCAACATTCGTTATGGACGTGGGTCTGAGATGGCGTTTATCACGGCCAGGAGATCAAAGCAAGAAGCGTATTACTTTCGTTTTGTAAACAAATACATCGGTATGGTGACGGGAGACTCTTCAGATTTCGCGACACTGTTGCAATCCAATTGTTAGTACAGTTGGGGGACACAAAAGAAAATGTTCAATCTGTCTAGTGCTTCTTTTAGGAGTTGTCTCCCATATTTTTTCTCACTACTGTCCAGTAAAATGCCGGTATTATTTTCATGGACCAGTCTACAGATTAAAAATAAATTAATCAATGGCACCACCCACAGGAGTGCATAGACGGTAAGTACATCTCACTGTACCCCGGAATGAGCAGATGCCTTGGGTTGGTTTCTCTGCAACAAGATGGACACGTATAGAGTTTGTGTTTAACACATGTTCTCTACTTTACTTATTGTGGTGAACTTCAACTACATAGTATCTTGACATGTCAAGAGTCACATGCTAATATGGCTTTAGAGAAAATCCTGTATTTTCATCAAGATAAAAATGTTACACCTTAGTTGTCAATACAACAGAATAACCACATTTTAAGAACTTTATAAAATACCTCTTGGACCGGTCCTGGTGTACCCGTCCCTATGGTTCTGGACCACTGATTTAAAAGACAACTCTTTCACTGACCTGCTCAGACTATTGTGTAATGGTGTGATCGTGCTACAGAAATGAAGGAGTTGATTTAAAATATAATATACGGACAGGTCAGGACAAGAAAGGCTTCCTAGAGTGTGAGTTTTGGAAACACTTCTAACTCAATTCATCACAGCTCTATTGCTCTCAATGTCTCTTGCTGTCGCATAGAAACTTTCACCTGAAACATGGAGAAAAAACATTCCAAACATAATCAGATGTATTTACCTGCTGATCACATTGACCACTTATATGGTCTAGTAGCAGAGATGAAAGTAATTACACTATAGTTCCTGTCTCTGTTTGGGGACTTTTACCTTCTTAAACACTTTGCTTCCTAATTTCTGATGTTGAAAAGGCGAGTGTTTGTGTGTAACCAACAGTCGCAGCAAGCCGTTGTCCAAAACATCTGGTTAATAGTGCATCTGTCAACATCTGCCGCCGGCCTCCACACCGTGGTGTCGAGCACACTTTGTAAAAGAGTATTTGCGGCGCACACACTTGCAGCGGTGGAACATCAGGACGCTGAGCAAATTGAAAGTCTCATTTGTTAATTAGCGACGACCAACAGAGGCTGCAGGCTGCAGTGGACGGAGGCTGTCGGCTGTTAGCGCCGGACAAAGACCACAGTCATCTCAGTGTCCACAGAGCTACAGAGCGGAGGTCAGGACTGAACAAACTTCCTCACACACACATGCACAAACACAGACAAACACACATGGTCTAAAGCCATTAGAATATACTTTATTACCTTCTTTTTTTTGAATTTGTAATGCATTTAGAGAAGCTATGGAGAAAAAGAAAATAGTTTAATATTGTTAAATATTTCTCAAAGAATGCTCCCTTTGAATGCCACTAGACTACACGTCTGATATTCATTATTATATATTGATTGGCATTGAAAAGAGAAAAAGAAAAAAAGCTTTAATTCCTCCCTTTTTTTAAGGTAAAAATGTTCCAAATTCTCAAGCCAGATAGACTCGCTTCTCATTAGAAGGTGGCGCTGGAGGAATTTTGGTCACAATGAGAATCTTGATACAAGGATAGAGTCATGGCTTTTGGAAAATAAAAATGAGATGTCAAAGTTAAGTATTTATCAAGAATGAAACATTCAGGAAGCAAATGCAAAAACAAACATAAGTTTGGTTTTCGACATGAGGTACCCATTATTAACACTATAAACACTAAACATTTCAAACAACTGCTGCTAATTTTTTAAAAGCGTATGAAAACAACGTATAAAATAAACACCAACACACTTGTGCTTGGAATGAATCCAAAGAAGAAAAAAAAAGTTTTAAAATGGACAGTGACTCCATTTGAAGGGAGATTATTCAGGAGACATTTTTTGAGGACCTTTATAAAGAGATGATCAACTGACCGGTGGACACGGAGAGGGACACAGTGAACGAAAGGATAAATGGGGAGATTCATAACCATGTAATGCTTTAAATAATTTAGTTTGATCCCTCTGGACATGCTGCATACATGAACGAGACGACTCGTGAACTCCTTTAATTACCTTCTATCAGCAGAATTCAATTTGTCTTAGCTTGTGTGACAAAGTCGTCAATCCAAAGTTTGGAGAAGCATAACCACACAGTCATCCTGGTGGAATTTAACATTGAGTCTTCCACACATTCTTGTTGTCTCATATTGTTATTCCTCCGGTTGCTACGTAAAAGACGTCTGTTGAATATGTCAACAGAGATAATAAAAGACTACAATTGTAGGTTTGTGTTTGAGAGTGTTTGAGAGTGTCCTTACATCAGTGATCTGATCCAGCCTTACACCCCAGCTCGGGCTCTTAGGTCTGTGGACCAGAATCTACAGAGGAGAGAAATCCTTCCAGACTGTTGCTCCTAAGATATGGAACGATCTTACTCTCTCTCTCTGTGTTTGATGGAATCTACTGACTCCTACAAGAAACATCTTAAGACCTTAAGACTTTTTTTTTATTATCTCTGGGTTGTCTCTATGTTATCTTGACCATTTAAAGTTTTTAAATGTGCATGTATTTTAACTGTGTATTGTTCTGTTGTTTGAGCACCTTGTGCCCCAGGTCTCTGCTGTACAAATATAAATTACTTACTTACTTCTAATTTGCGTTAATGACTCTTCATCACAATACCTACTGTATCTCATGAAAAAGAGAAGAAGCATGTCCTCCTCCTTCGTCTAAATGTCCCTCCATCACTCACATCATGGAACAGGGCCACAGTGTTTTCCTGAGAAACATATTTAACTTCTGACAGAGGTTTAATAAGAGGAGACCTTTTGCTCTGCTCTGATTGGTCGCGTCCAGCAGCAGGTCACTGCTCTGCTTCACTACTGTTTGCTCGTGACCCCGCGACCCTCCAGCATTCATTTACACCCGAGTGACGACCGTCCATCACTGCTGCAAACACACACTGTGGGTGCATCACAGTGCTGATGTCATCAGCCGCGCCCGAGTTCTCAAGACTGCAGTATTTTGTTCACTTGTTGTAGGTTCTATCTCACAAAGACAATTTACTGTATAAGGCAGTTGTTAAGATGTCATTCGTGCATGATTAAACAACAGATGTAAGTATTATATACTAGTGGAGTTAGAAAATATTGCTTTATGGCAATATTCTTTTCACTGATAATGATCCTATACTCGACAGCACTGCATTAATAATTTTAAAAAATCCTGCAAATGTTATTTCATTTGTTACCATTGTTCTTTTATGTTTTATAGTTTAATAGTGTATGTATAATACATGTGTTAAAGCAGCACTGAGAAGTTTGGGTACCTTAATATTTTCATAAAACTTGTGATGAAACATCAATTAAAACTAGTTGAATGACTCGTATACTGTGACTTGAGGTGTTTAGTGTGGTTTTTATATTTACTGTAAAATGAATCACGGTACAAAAACAAAGTTAAAGTATGTTATTTACAAAGCTGTCATGATGCATATTATATTTCATTATCCACAATCTGATTCATTACCTCATCAGTATCATCCTTCATTCAGACAATGGAAGTCTGGAAACAGAAAATTCAAATCCAACAGCTGCAAACCGGGACATGGCAACTTTTGTGACGTTTAGCGAGTGCTCATGGGAAATGTGGTCTCCTGTCGGGTTAAACACTATCACTTTAGTCCACTGGTGTCGCTCGACTTTAAATCGCATAGAATCGCTTTAAATAAATAATAATGTACTAGATGGCAGCGGTTATTTCATCCTACGCAGCTGAATGAAAAGTGAAATCCTGTGAGAGTTAAGCAATTACTAAGGATAAGAGGCTTTTATCCTTAGTAATTGCTTTTTAAGCTGATGTTTGTACATCATTTGGTTTCAAATCAAATGAAAGCAGTTACGACTATGTCAAGAGTCATGCAGAATACTACAAATGTATGTTTGTTACTACAGTATCGCAACATACTGTATCACAATAGATACCATCGGTGCCCCTGTATCGTGATACGTATCGCTTCTTCAGACTCAATACACGGCCCTTTATATTCCAGTTTCCTTAAAAAAGAAAAGAAAAAAAAAGAAGTGTATTATTTCCAAGTGTTTGGTGCAGCAAAAAACTGTTATGTTGTCTTCGCATGTCGAAAGCACTCATCAAAAATAAATACAATCCTGTTGTGTAGCGACACAATGGGACAACTTCTGAATATGCATCAGGGTTTGAAAGACCACTTTATAATGGAGCATTAAGACTGGGGAGTAATTAAGTCAGGGTGCAACAGGTCCAGACCCTTGCTGGTCCAGGCGTACCTGCACTGAGCCCTAGAACAACAGCCAAGAAATATTTCAAAACATCAACCCCTAGATCAAGAGGGCGATGGCTATGAGAAGGAAAAACCAGGACATGACAAATTATTTCATCAGTAGGCCACTTAAGTGCCGGCACAGCCCTCAAAAAAGAAAACGCTGAAGCATTTTGCTGCATATTAATTTTAATTGTTGTATATGACTTAATAGTTTTGTAAATTTAGGGTTATCTCTAAAGAGAGTGAGACTTGGCTTGTGTTGAAAACAGGCAAGGAAAACTGTTTTCAGGGTGAGACAAAGAGGGGAAATCAACAGTTACAAACGGGCGGTTGCTAACACAATGATATTCCTGAAAACAAGACAAAGTATGAATATATTGTCATTTGCAGATTTCACGATTGGTATCAAAGGACCAGCTAAGTCCTCAGTGTGGTCTGGAATCTTCCTCACGCTTGTTCCAATTCGTTCCCAAGAGTTTGATATCTTGTGCCTTGACTCTCTTCTCACCTAGAGCTGAATGTGTTTGCAGCGAGTCACACCATCACGAAGACTGTAACAAAAGGTTGCCAGAGGGCCAAAGACCAGGGAAGTTCGACAGCACCCTCACTTTAGGTACAAGCTCTGAGCAGTTGGCGTGCCAGTGTGGACAACTTTGTTTTAGGAAAGTTCAGTTCTAAGCAGGAAGTAGGTAAACAGTGGTACTTTTTAGCCACGAAGGATTGCTTCGAGACAATTCAATTCCAAACGCAAAAACATATCTAACCTTGAGATCCTGCTTCTTCATCTAACACTGTATTCGAGGTCTAGGTCCTGTCTTGGTCTAAGCATTCAATGCTCTCTGGATTTTTACATCTCGAAACATTAGACTGTGATAATTTTTCTTCTCCTTCAACAACACGAATGACACAAATGTTCGGAAAGACTCCTTAGAGTCCACTCTGGATCAATTCAAAGTCGACCCGATTATGATGCTTGGGTTATTCAAATTGAACCAGTTATTGTTTATATCAGTGTGTACTATCTTTTCAATCATGGGTACTGGGCTTGATCTATCTTGGTCTTGGTCTCAACATGCTAGTATTGGTTGTGAATTATTTTTGGTTGAGGAGTATTGCAAGTCTAAGAACCACTTTAAAATGATTTTAAAAAAAAATGATGAAGAGTAATTTGACTGCAAATGTTTTGCTGCTGTGAAGTGCAATACAGATATGAAGTTATATATATCGATCATATTATTATTTTTATTATTATTACTTTTATTATTATATTAAAATTGTATTGAACAAAAAATATTTGAGCTTACTTTTTTATTTAATAATAAATGCTTTTTTTGGCAGACAGACTTTGACTCTTTACATTTTCCCTTGATCTAAGTTCTTTCCATTAAGAAAGATTAGCCGGCATGGATTCAAAGTCCAAATATCTCTTTTTTTTTTCCTTCTTGATTTCTTTTTATTACATTTTTTTTTTAATTTCAGTCAAATTACAGTCCAAATAATAACAACACAAATACTAATAACAGTAGCATTATGATTGAGTTATTTAGTCCGTACCCAATTCTGAGAGAAAACTATTTATTTCCTCATGTAAATATCATCTAAAAGCATCCATCCAGTCTACTATGGTGGTTTATTTTCTGGTATAACTTTCTTTCTTGCTGCCAACCACATTAAAAAAAGTTTCCTGTGTTTAGTGTCAAGTGAACAAATTTTACCCGCCTTGTGTTAGAACCTCACAAGGTCCGTAAACACCACTTCTTGAAGACACTGTATTGACTTCTCTTATTGTGGTTAATTTAAGATGTTGTTAAATTCATTTTTCACTTGTGGAATACTGAAATGTGTTAAATGTAGCAGGAAAACCAGAATCATGAATCATCTTATTTACGTGTGTTGAGCCACTAGTCATTACCTGATGGTAATTAATAAACACAATAACATGTTTTCAGCAAACAAACATTTTATTAATTTATTATTTATAATGACATAAATAAAAACTCCCAGAGAGTTGATTTAACAAATAGATAGTTCTGTACATGTGTGGGCAGAATTTCCCCACATTTAAAAGGCACTTGTTTTTTCCCAGATCGGTCCTCAATCCACTCTATATACACAGATATACACACATTTTCTTCTTGGTTTCAGCTCATTCGTGACACACAGGGAAGCAGTTCAGTAGCTCTGAGCCACAGGAGCCCAGGAAGCGGTCAGTCTGGCGATGGAGCTCTCCAGCTGTACGTCACCCACGGCAACTTCGCTCAAGCTGGGGTCATAGATGGAGGAGGGCGAGGAGACGGGCAGCGAGGAGGTCAGGCCAGTGTATGAGGACCCTCTTAAGAATTGGGACGTCAAACCCCCAGAAGCGGAACCGGAGGGTGCGAGTGTGGTCCCGGCCACTGACCAGAGGCTGGGGTACTGACTGAAGACCAGATAAATCAGATGTTAGATAAATATCGACAGCCATAAGATTGACTTAAAGTCATGCTTCGTACCTGGTGTTGGACGTGGAGTTGGTGGTGTGAGACAGGGTTCCCATCCCACTGGAGTTTGGGATTGGAAGACCGGACCAGCTGTCGTGAGTGGGCAGCACCGCGGAGCTGTTGTCCATGTAGTTATCTAAAGAAAAAAAACATCAATCATTCTGTTTCTCCAAGTGAACTGATCAGAAATCTGAAGAGGAACTCACTCGAAGTCGGGGTGCGATGGGCATAATGTCCGGGATAAGGGGAGCTACGGTGGGTCCTTAAGCTGGAGTACCTCTCGCAATATGATCCTGAGGCGTGACCAGAGGTTCCGCTGAACTGAGGTGGACTGCTGCTGGGGCAGATGGGACTCTGGCTGGGCAGAAACCATCCGCCGACTGTGGAAGTAAAGACTTCAGGTCAGCATCATGGAAGGAGAGACTCGGAGAAGCTTGTGTGGGCGACTTACGTTGAGAGTAGCCGGACTGTTGACTGTCTGAGCTGTGATCAGAAACGTCCTTGTGGTCACTCCTGAGATCAGAACATTTTATTAGACGAGTGACCAAACAAAAAAAAACATCCTCACAAGTGCTGACAAAGCTCACCTCTCTTTGGCGTCCAGAAACGCTTTGGCGAATGGGTTGTGTTTTATCTTCAGTGCCGTGATCTGGAAAACGATCATTTCATTTTAAACACTTGTGATGTCATTAATATAAAAACAAGTGGAGGTCACATGACTTAAACAAGTCGTTCATCTTGAAAAAACTGACCTCTTCATTCTGATATGCAGTGACTGCAATGAACTGTGTCTCGGGGAAGGATTGACTGCTGATCATCTTCTGGATCCCTCCCACCTTCACGATGTGTATCCTCGGCTCGTACTTGTGCAGAGAGTTCAGCATGATCTGGAAGATTCACAGGCTGGGTTTGAAAACGGTGCTTCACAGAAAACATGACCAATAAATCAAAGCTACAACGACAAAAAGTTTTTTTTTTCTGATGAGAAACATGAGACCAGATCACCTTCTGTCTAGCACAATTAATTGAACTTAAAGATCTTTTAATAAAAAGAGGTTCCCAAGCTAGACTGGAGAAGCAATTTTCAAATCTGGTCCTGGTTCAACCTAATCCTGTCAAACAATATGTCCAGAGAAGAGAGACCAGGTGACTTCCTAATGAAACTGTTTATAAATTACCAACAATACAAAAGAAAAGTATAACATATTGATATTTACTTGCATAAATATTAAATAAATAATAAAATAATCCTTGAATGAGCATAGATTCTATTTTTAAGAATCAAGGACACTTTAGTTTTGCTCCTCAGGTCTTGCTTATTATTGTATTTCAGATTGAAAAGTTTCTATATCAACAGTTTACAGATAAATTATAGTATAGTTATAAATAATAAACAGCACAATGTTATTATTTGACGATGTCACTTAAACCGCTTATTATGTTTATTTGTAAATGAAAATTACTCATTAAATTAAGATTTTAACATTGAAGTACGTCACTTATTTTGCGGTTCTATGTCAACACTGGATAGAACTCCCAGAGCTGCACCAGTTGAACCAATAAGAAAGCAGAACTGGAAAGGTGTGGCGCTCACCTGTCCACCTCCGTTCAGTTTGTTGGAAAGTTTGACTTTGCTGAACGACACCGGGGCCTTCATCCAGTGCGCCCCAAAATTCGGGGAGTCCGGATGGATGTAGACGCAGCTCGGGTTCTGAGGTTCCGGTTTCCCCCCTGGAACCCACTCCCCGTTCACGTACTTCCACCGGTTATTGTCAGCGGCCACAAAATCCAGCAGCACCGAGTACATGGCGTTCGGGTCCAGTCCGCTCACGTTGGCCCTCAGGACCGGGAACATCCTCCTACAGAAAACACGTCCACAGAACCGTTAAGATGTGAAGGACTTTTTTTTTTCTCGGGTCCATGTGTTCGTCCGAGAGAGAGGAGTACCCACCTGCCGGTCTTGGTGACGATCATCTCGTTGGTCAGCTCCTTGAACTTGTTCCACAGGTCCGCGTCCTCCAGGCCCAGTTTAATGTCCCGCTCCGAGGCGTCGCCCTTCTCGCTGCCCTTCTGGAACTCGCTCTCCACGGCGCTCAGGAGGTGGTCCAGGCGCTGGTCCGGACTCGAGGCGCTCATCTTGTCTGGGAGGTGTGGAGTGGAGGAGGTGACACGAGGAGAAGAGGCACGGATACTGTCTCCTGGAGGCCTCCAGGCCACAATATTTATGGGGCCCCCGGGACCTCATGGGGATGCGAGGCGGAGACTGTCGCCGAGGGTCTCAAGACCCCGCCCCCCTTAGGCTCAACACCTCGACTGCCAATCTTCTGTGACACCTCCTGGCATTATTTTACAGAATTTGAAGGCACATTTTTTTTTATCATTTTTGAGAGTCTCACTGGAAAAAAAAACAGGGGCCACTTTTGTACACGCTTCATTAAATGAGGAGATATTGCTCGATAGGTAAGAAGTGTTGCTGTTGCCTCAAGAAACCTGCCCAGAGGGGCCAATGAAGTTCTTGAAAAACAGAAAGTTAAATAAATAAAAAAAATCATATCAGATTTTATTTCATTGAAACTTATTGACAGATTCAAGCTACACATTGATAGGAACTTGAATCTGGCCCCTGGACTCTCCCCTCTAACTGAAGGAAACCAGGGGACAGTTGATGTTGACTCCCTGCTGCCATGTACACAACAACCTGTGAGGCTTGTGTGTTCTGTTTTATTATATTTCTACCATCAAAACAGTCGTGCTCGACATCGGCATGAGTTCAGAAGACACTTTTATATAAATATACCTGTAGGAACATTATAAAACTGACTCTAATATATTTTAATATGTGATGTTTATCAACTATATGAATTATATGTATATATTATATTGCACATACATTTTTAAACCTAATAATTGAGCTCTCTTTGCTCAAAGATATGCAATAATATAAAAGCAGTGTATTTAAATGAACCATGAGTATACTTATTGTTTAATTAAACAAGGCATTATGCCTAAAGTTTGTTTTTGTATTATATTTAATATATTTAAGTAGAGAATGTGAAGTACATTCATGTAAAAAAGTAAACATTGTTTATGCAATGAAGTAATACATCCTGGCTGACAGAAAACATTTAAAATTAACCTTTTTTCTACGACTGAACGTCTATTAAGAACGCCCTGAATATAACCTTAATCGTTGGTGAAGCAGATGTCTGGCTGAGAGAATACATCCATAAATGCATAAACACTATTTGAGTCTCCAGCAGACGCTTGGTGTTGTTGTGAGGAGTCTCCTCTCCGAAGAGGTTCCAGCTGAGGAAGGGGGAGGAGGGTCGCAGGTCTTTGAACTCTCTTGTGTATTTGCCAGAAGTGGTAATCTTTTGTTTTCCCAGATCCACCTGGAAGAGGAGGACCAGGATCTCAGAGCCTGGACCATCAGGTCTGACGCAGATCCTGCTGGGCTGAAGTGTGGAGCACATTTACATAATGGACCTGCAGGAGTCCTGGAGACCTTCTCGGTTCCTGAGTGACTCCAGCAAAGGTACGGACACACACTCATGGTGTTCCTTTGAGGGTCCCCCAGCCCTCTGCTCCAGTCTGATGACGATATCAATAAACAAAAAGAAGATTTTAAGTCAGAAGGATTTATATTTTTTATTCACTCTCTACACCAGACCTGGGCAAAGTGTGTTCTGAGGGCCACATGCGGCCCTTTGACTGTATTAACATGGCCCTCATGAGGTCAAAGAGTCATGTTGAAACTAAGTTTTTATTTCAATTATTCATTACTAGTCTCTCTCTCTCTATAAATATATATATATTCATATATTTCTATATATTTTGGAAAAAAATTGCTTTTATATCGGATTTTTGTAAATAAAAGTTTTATAAAATAAAAACAATAATAATAGCATATTATTATATTATATTAAGCTTAATTTTAATATTCGATTTTATACTTTACTCTCCTTTATTTTTGCCTGACGGCCCCTCACAACATCCACTATATGTGAAAATTTAAAAAGTAAATTGCCGACCCCTGATCTAGATAATCATTGATTTGTATGTTCTTTAAATAATTCAAATCCACTATATAATGATATATGTCCAGATAGCAAATAGTTGTATCTAAAGGAAATTGAAATACTTAAATCAAATAAAAAAATAGTATTTAAAACATTAATCCAACTAAAATATTGCATGTTTCTTTTTTAAATAAAAACACATAAATATGTTGACCTTATCAAATAATATAGATTTAGCGTTGTTTGTATACGTTGTTGTAAGTCAACGATGCTGCATAATAATATGGTGGTCGTCGAACGTTTCCATGGATACCGCTCTGGTCTCATGTTGTGTGTTTGCACTGCATCTCCACTCTCCTCCTCCACCAGATCCTGCTCGTAAACACATTCTCGCACACCTTGTCCATACTGTTCCATCAGAAGCGTCATCTGTTCTCTTCCTCCTTCAGTGGAGCAGATGAAGAAACAAACAAACTCTGAGCACCACCTCGCTCTTATATAACATCATATCATAGTAGAGTACGTGCGCGAGCGGCAAACCAGGGGTTAACTGGTGCAGTTCGGCATCAGCTCCCTCTCACCCGGGTGAGAAATATTGCAAAGGTCTGGTGCTTGACAAAGACACAGTTAGAAGCAGACATATTTTCCAGTGGACTCTTCTCTTCGCCAAATCAGTAAACACAGGAAGGTGATGAGTCAGCGATGCCAAGAAAACACACTCAACGGGTCAAATTTGATCTATTATGACGTAACCTGGAGAGAACTGATCACAACTAAACCCACTGTCACGTTATTTTTACTTTCTAAGTATATATTTTTAGTCCAAATCAAATCAATTGAGTAGGTTTCAAGTCTCTTAAATAATCTGATCATAAACGATCGAGTCAGTATAAAAAAATAAGTAAAATATTTATATATAAACAATTGCAATAATATACAAAGACAAAACCATTTAAATAATGGTTTTTAAATATTATTGTTATTATTATTAAGTCATAGTGGTGTTAAAAACAGTGAAATGTATTTGATTATCAGCATACATGAAAAACATAGAAAATGGATTTAATCATGTAAAAAATAAATAATAACAAATGCATGCATACATGTATGATAAAAACTGTGAAAAGAATATGAAACAACTTGGTTTAACGTTATAAAGAGTGTAACTTAAATGATCTAGTAAATGCCTGAAAATATGTTAAAATAAAAAAATTAAAAAATCTACAAATGTTTTATTAAATAATTACTTGGCTGAGTGAGTTGTATATTAAAAATGGTATTATTACGTTTAAATTGTTAATTTACTTGCATTTAAAATGGAAATAACACATTAAAAAGTTCACAAGACTTGTCTTTAAATCTTCACAAACACTTCTATATAATTTCCAATAGGTTCGGTATAGTTTCCTTAGTCAAACAAAATACAACTCCTCTCGATCTCTCTCACACACACACACACACACACACACACACACACACACACACACAGACAGATGTGTATTGGGCCTCAGTGTTGTCTGTCACCTTTGCGTTTCCACTTCAAGTTCAGGAAATCTAAACGTCGCTCGTCTTATCACTCAGCTCTTTGAAAAGGATAAAAAGAATTAGCCGCCTGAGTAATTAGCCCCCTAAAACACCCCCGGCCCCCCTCCGCCTTAATCTAGGAGCTCCGCTGTGGATGTTGCGGCCTTTGGCATGCAAATGTCAGTCGCCCTGACACTGAGCGAGAGAGCGGCCTGAGAAGTGAAGCGGCTCTGGTCTAGGAGGGAGACTTTCAGGAGCTCTTAGATCAGGTCCACTTCATAGTGAACTCTAACGTTATATACATGTTATTTTCTATTTCTTTAAACAATGTTGTCACCTTTCTCATTCTAGACATTGATCCAACTAATTCTACAGAGGTTATCTGGTCTTGAATTTGTTTTAAAGTCGCCATGATCACATTAAAAACATTGGAGGATCATGTTTGCCCTGGACTCCATTAACTCCTTGTATTTAAGCAGATCCTCAGGATGAATGATCTTTATCTATTAATCTGTAAATGCTTTAAAATTCTCTAAGTTGATGTTTTTGTGTCAGACTAAGATTGATTTAAACGTGCTCAAGAGAAGAGTTTACGTTTTGAATACATCCTCCGATGGACTTCGCAAGTTACAAATAATGTCGTAACGTATCCTTCGTCCATCTAATCCTCATAATTATGAATCAACTCAAGGTATAGAAATTATTTGATACATTTTGTGGCTACATTTCTGTAACTGAATTTAACACTAGAAGGAGAAGTTCAATCAAATTAAGTAGAGTTTCAACTCTTACTCCCCACAATAATTGAAATTACGACAATATATCTAACAATCAAACTTTACAATAACATCTGTGAGTTGTTCATGGTCTGTAGGTAAATAAAGGTTCTCGTGTAACCATGTGATTGTCTGCAGAGGAGAGCATCCCATAAACAAACTGTGAATCTACTCAAAAAACAAAAATATTGACAGAAAACAAGTCAAACATTTGTGAGGCAGACTAATGTAAAGAGCCGGTCGTCACCTCTAAAGATGAATGTTCCAAATGTTTGTATTTTCCATCTCCATTGCAGTCTATTTTACTCAGCCTATTTTCTTAACCATGCTAGTATAATTCTTACGATTATTTGTCGTGACATATTCATGATAATCCACTTGAAAATTCTGTTGGACAACAGAAATTATTGTTTTTCTTTTCTTCTCTATCAAAGCTATCTTTTCTTTTTTTTTTGCATGTGTGCCAGGTAAAAAGTATTGAATTTAAATTCAAAAGAAAAGGAAAGTCGGAGCACCTTTTGTTTGGTTATGGTAATGTTGGTTTGATCTGTGACAACATGAGTTTTTACACCACGGAAGCATTTTCTTATCTGATCCGACCCTCAGCTTGTACAGACACTAGGAGAGAATGTTAGCCGCCTTGTTAACGCCAGAACTCTCACTCAACAAAGCCGCCGCCTCTCACACATCCACGGTTGTTGCTGCTAATAATTCCACACACTTCCAGATAGATAACAACTGGACGGTTGTTTTGGTAAAAATCACTGTTCATACATGTGTAGTTACCATGTTGTTACAATGGTATAACTGGTCGCCTTAGTATAAATTACAGTTACAGATTTAAAAAATACAATTTAAAATACTTACACTTTAAACGTTTGATTAAAACTTTAAAATAATTTAAATATAAAATACAAACTATTAGTCAAACAATTAAACAAACATAATTTGAATTCATGTACATCAGATATAATGTATAATACTGTTAGAAATCAAATCATTTGTAATTTGAATATACTTTTTGCGTGTACAATATGAAGTCTTAATATCCGGTTAATTTAATTTTTTTTAAATAGAAAAACTTGGATATTGTCTTTTGAAAAAACAGAACATGGTGTCGTGGGTGAAAAAGACTAATTTTAGTTTTTTATATATAATAAATAAATGAGTTTTTATTATCTTCACACAACTCAATACAGTAAATGAAAGAGTTTTTTCCCCTTTTTCTGCTATTTGCTCTCGATGCTCCTGTGACTGGAGCTGATGTAAATATGAGCAGCTGAGGTCAGCAGACACCAGGGTGTGAGAACACACACTCCGAGTCACATCGCACTTATGACAACACACACACATGCGCGCACCCACACACGTACACACATACTATGATGACGCACTCAGCAAATATTAGCAGATATTAATCCCGACTCCTCATATCTCGTGGCTCCTCCCACCTCTCTTTCTTCCTCTCCTCCTCTGGATGGAGGGACGAGCTCAAGTGTGAACGTCGCAGGATTAATGGAGAGACTTTTATTTACCCAGAGCGAGAGGAAGTGTGAGCGTCACCTTCTTCCTCCTGCAGCACTTCCTCCTCTCTATAAATGCACAATTGAAATGAGACGTTCACACAACACGGTGTGATCTTTCCATGCATCAACAATGAGCTTCTTATCAAGGGGAAGGATTTTTACTGCGCGCTCCACTCAAAGAAAGTGTCGCCTTGAGCCGACAGAATGTTTTTTATTTATTTATTTATAATTGTCAGTAACGCAATAAACGGTCCAATAGTTACACTATTTTTAAAGATATAAATAAGCTTCTGGAAATACAGTGGTATACAAATGATGCAGTAGTTATTTCTCAAGAAAAGGAAAACACTATCTGACCCCTTACCTAATGATTTAATAGCACAAGCTATTCTTTTTATATTTATTTTAAATTGCGATATACATTGTTGCACCTTTTTTTTAACTGTGGCTACATAAAAACTAAGGTTGTTTGTTTTCCTTTTTTGGCCTTCCCCAAGTAGTTTTTCATCTGTTAATGGCTGTAGTGATACATCATGCTTGTGTGTGCACACTTAACACATCTGTATGTACACATGTGACACAGAGGCGGGAAGCGAAAGGGTTTTGTTCATTTTATCTGTTTTGTTTTGCATTTTCTGTGTATTTTTTTGTAAATACAAATGGAAAATTGAATGAAGAAAGTTTTTTTTATATGTTTTTTAGTTTTTTAATGAAAATAAAATAAGATGCAGCTGAAAACATCATGTAATAATGCAATGTAGGCTCAACAATCCACAGTATGTTTAGCAATAATACAGTCTTCAAGTAATAACTTGAAAAAAATTACCAAAATAGTTTTTAGTTTTTGTCTGGATCATTATAGTAATTGCACCTTAACACAGTAAAATAATTTTACTTAAAAATAATTTGTGGAAAATGTAATTGTATTTTGTTCTAGTGTTGTTAATATTTCTATTTTAATAGTTATTGTTTGTCACAACAGCTTTCATTGAGAGGGAAAGAAAGGGGATTTGAATCGGGGTTTGCTATTATCATACTGTAAAACACATTTTTTGTTTTGTTTTTATTGTGTTGCGATGTGACGCGCTCCTCTGGAAGGAAGTGATCAGGTTGCTCTGGCTTTAAAGCCTCTACGGGAGTCCAGGGGCCTCCACGTCTGGCCGAGTCTGCGGGCCCGGGTCTTCTACTGCAGTGAACGAGGGGGGGCCCCCATAAAGCCGGAGGTAAACAAGAGCTGCTTTTACTGCCTTCCCACGCCAGGCATCGGCAGAGGGAGGACTGTTACCTGAACCATGGCCTCTAGCTGCAGACTGGCCAGCTGAATGTGACTCAGGTGAACAAACAGCAAACAGTGTGGACACTTCAAAGAGGCCCATTAAAAGACAATAGAAGCACATCTTCTCCTCGCCCCCCTCGCCCTGGTCGTCCTCTGTCCCTTCCAGTTCATTCAAGCCCATACAGTAGCTCTGCAACACCCCGAGAAGGATGTAGTGCCCCCTTCTGTTCAGTCCGCAGGGAGATTGAGATGTACTCTAGACGGCAGAATGACTGACTTACCATCAGTAACAACATGTTTACTAAGAATGATAAAAATGTTGAAAAAGGTTTAGCCGTCACTGTACTTTTTCTTCTTGTATCACATAGTATGGAGAATATTAGAGGATAAAAGTGTCAATGGTTTAGATACACAGCAGAGATCAGGAGGATTCCAGCAGAACTATCATGTATTCAGTGAAAGGGATTGACTTCAGATAAGAACCATCATCAGGTGACTAGAAACCCCATTGAACACACCCTGCCCAGGTTTCACTTGATTTTTATCTCTAAGAGTTTATGGCGCGGAGCATCCGTCGGTGGATTTCTGGCTGACTGATGTGAAGGGTGGTACGGAAGGAGGGTTTTAGTGAAAACATTGCCAAATGGAAGCTTTCACAAGACAGTTATTGTTGGACTTCAACAAGAGAAAAATGTTATCAGATTGATCGCAACATCTAATCCAACTTTTTAGGGGTTTTGTTGATAATAAAAAATTAATTCAATGGATTGGTGATTATGTAATGTGTCCATTTCCAGCCCTTTTCAACATGTGTGTACTTGACTCAATATGTTGAGTGTTTGTCTAATTGTTTAGTGTCTTTATTGACATGTCTGTTTAATGCTTTCCTCTGTCTGTTCTGTGATCCAATGTCAGTTTTCTTTTATCAACAGATTCATGGGCCTGAACCAAATCATTAACTTTCCTTAAGTAAGTTTTGCCCCGTCGTTGTTTTTCTTCTTCTTTTTCAAAAATCCAGCAGTTTATGATATTGACAAAATCTCGTATACAGTGTTAAGAACTCCATTTTAAGATTGATGGAAATCAAATAACATCTTGTTCTCAACATGGTTTTAATGAGTTGTACATCCATTACAGGAATACATTTTGAAATCATGAATGTGAGTAAAAATACAAATGTTGATAACTGGAGGTCACTTTCAGAGAATAAGTGTTTAGGCAGCATATGCTGTAATGAGAACGTGTTTCTTGTTCGATCTGCCTTTGGGCTCCTGGTTGCCCCGACGGTCTCCTAAGACCCTGGATGAGCGGCAGAAAGGGTCACTTCTCATCTCTGACTGAAGATCCCGGCACGGATCTGCATCAGCTGCCTGGGAAAAGGTCCTGCATCAGCATCCAGCTTTGATGGGGTCACCTCTTTGTAGTTGGCCTGGAGATGGCTTGTTAGTCAGTAAAAGTGAGGGCTAAATGGCTCCCTAACAGGAAGCAGTTTACACACTGACTGTGGTCCTCTATTGTCCCGGACCCCCAGTCCCACTTCATTACCATTTCCATAAGAAAGGAGCAGTAATTGCCCCTTTTCTTCGGCTGCCCCTTCATCTCCTACCGTCTCATGTATTTGTACCTCCAGTCCTCCACTGACTCCAACTTTTCCTGGTCCTGGTCCTTTCCTTCATTCCCACAGTGAAAAAAACATGCAGAGGTGAAGTGTGACTCTGGACCAGGGATGGGCAACTTATAGGCATCTGCAGTTTTGGATTTAACCCGAATTAAAGTGCCAAAGTACTAAATTGACCAGTTTTTTTTTCATTAGGATTCAAGCAACAAGCACATAAGTCATTATATATGAAGCTTCCATTACATTTAGTGAGATCGTCTGGTGGGCCATCAACCGGACATGGACCGCAGCCTGTGGTTTGCCCATGATTCCTCTAGCTGGTCCACGGTGTCATTATATGGTTTATTATATACATGTACCTGCACTTTCCCCATGGAGCTGGAGATAGCCTTCCTTCCACCCCATCATGACACACACGGAAGAAAATAATGGAATCTTCAATCAAACAATGTTCGCAGTTGAGAACCTTTTCTTAGAAAAACATTGCAGAACCTTAAATATATGCAGAATTAATTATCGGCCTCAGTTTGAGATCTCAGTGGCAAAGAATGAACGTACATGCTTTCATGAGACCACCACTGGGCACCACTCTGGCCCAGAAGGTGTTTAGCAAGGCTCGGAAGTACCAGCTGGATATAGTTGGACTTACTGTTCAGGCTCTAGTGAGGTGTTCTGGACATGTCCTACTCAAGAGACCTTGGGACAGATCCAGTGAGCGTTGGCAGGACGTGGGAACACCTCTACTTTATCCCGGAAGAACCAGAAGAGGTTTTTGTGTAAAAGGCATTCTGGACCTCTGCACCTGAAACACGAACTTGAATTATAAAATAAGAGATCAGGCTGAAGGCATGAGGTCTGGTTATGATTTCAATTGAATTTCAATATTATAATTGAGTATATTCAGAAATTGTGGTTAATATAGATCCCAGTTTGTGTATTCTGAACTAATTTGTGTACACGATCTCATGTTGATAGGGTATTAATACAGGACGGATACTCATACATATTGAGGTAGATGACATGGATTCATTAAATAGTTTCTATGTTTACCCATGACCCCCAACTGGTTATTGACCTACTGTATGCTCTGGTGTGGTGCTAGCACATACAGCCACATAGCCACCTGCTAGCTATTGTTTTATTTATTTTTTCAATCAAGTATAAAAAGACAATTATAGAAAATATTTTGAAAGTCTCTCAAACTCGGTCAACAGGATATTTTGTCTTAG
This sequence comes from Callionymus lyra, assembly GCF_982586985.1. Taxonomy (NCBI): domain Eukaryota; kingdom Metazoa; phylum Chordata; class Actinopteri; order Syngnathiformes; family Callionymidae; genus Callionymus; species Callionymus lyra. Next base: position 29,635,246 of record NC_141820.1, read on the forward strand.
TAGCTCGATGAAAATAAGTAACATTACCACATCAGTCTTGGACGTTACATGAACTATAAAATGTGATTATTAAACAAATGAAGACCTTAACTTTATTTTTCTGAGTTATTTATTTATGAAAAATAATATGATTAGAAATTATCATTTTTGACCAAACTCGATCAAATGTATTCAACATGTTAAATGCCTCAGCTCTCATTGCTTTAGGATTTGCTGCATGGGATGATGGGAAACAAAATGAGTCCAGCTAATGCAATAATACTAATAATAATACTAATACAACTACTACTACTACTACTACTACTACTACTAATAATAATAATAATAATAATAATAATAATAATAATAATAATAATAATAATAGTGATGATGATGATGGTGATAATAAAAAAAAAAAAATAATAATAATAATAATAATAATAATAATGGTGTATGTTCTCCCCGTGTTGCATGGGTTTACTTCCTCCCACAGTCCAAAAACATACAGAGGTTGATTGAGAACTTTGGGAAATTGTCGAATAGTAATAATTTAAATCATATGCTAAGAGTAGTAGATGCTTTTTGCTTTGTATGCTTCACACATGTCATATCTTTTTTTTCAACACAAATCAGACATGTTCAGCACAAGTCAGTTTTCAACATTGGTACACTTCATGTCATACACAATGTTTTCTTTTATTTAAACCATTGTTCACGTGCACTTTTCTATCAAGGATGTACAGCTGTAACTAAACAAGCTTCAGTTCATCAGACAAGATATTTGTTGATATTGAAAAAGAACAAAGGAGAACAAAAATTCTTATTCACTTATTCTAATTCACTTAACAGAATATTTTCTTCATGCCTAAGTTGATTGTTTTTGGTTATTGATATCAAAGTTACATCATGCTTTCTTCATCTATGTTATATGATCATTTATGTGATCAATATGTATGTCATATCATTTATGTACGCCTTGTGAGCACCTAATGTGTGTCATTTGATCTTTGATGGGTGTCATGTTAGTAATTAAGTAAGTAAGTAATATTTATTTATATAGCGCTTTTCGAGACCAGGGTCACAAAGCGCTTAAACAATCAAAACAATACTCAAAAAAGTACATACTTTAAAGATCAAGATAATACTGAGAACAACACAGGAGTTCGAGAAATTCAAGGAAAAGCCTGAACAAATAGAAACGTCTTAAGATGTTTCTTAAAGGAGTCAGTAGACTCCATCAAGCGCAAAGAGAGAGGAAGATCGTTCCAAAGCTCAGGAGCAACAGCCTGAAAAGATTTCTCTCCTCTGGTCCTGAACCGTGTGCGAGGAACCATAAGTAGATTTTGATCCACAGACCTCAGAGCCCGAGCTGGGGTGTAAGGCTGGATCAGATCAGTGATGTAAGGAGGAGCCTGACCATGAATAGCTCTGAAAGTAAGAACCAGCATTTTAAAGTTGATCCTGAAAGAAACTGGAAGCCAGTGAAGAGTTTTAAGGAGAGAGATGTGAGTTCTTCTACTAGAGCGGGTCAGAATTCTCGCTGCAGAGTTCTGAATCAACTGCAGACGATGCAGCTCCTTCTTGTTAAGACATGAAAACAAACTGTTGCAATAGTCCAGACGAGAAGAAACAAACGCATGGATTACAAGCTCCAGATCATGTTCCGACAACATTTTCCTAAGTTTAGAGATTTTTCTCAGTTGAAGGAAACAGTTTCTGGTCAGTTTTCTGCAGTGTTGAACAAGAGACATGTCTTTATCAAATACAACACCCAGGTTTCTCAGGCTCAGTTTGACAGACTGACCTAAGTCACCCAAGAACTGACTCGGTGTGTGTGTGTGTATGCTTTCTTTCCAAATTCATGACTGTCATTTAAACTTCTCTTTTGAGTTGAATTGTCAAAAACATGTGTTTGAAGACCTTCTCACCGGATCCTCTTTTCATTCCAGTAGGTTTCTCAGCCTCAGAATAGTCGATGAAAATTCCCTCAACGTCTGTTTAGCTCTTCATCAGGTGTAACTTTAAACTGCATTATTGACTAGATGTTCAGGTAACAATCTAATTCTGGTTACCGTTGTAACAAACAAGTAGCGCCACCTGCTGGTCAGAGTGAACTTGACACGTTCGCATTTGCTTCCTCCATTTATCTCTGTCTTCTGATGGGTGTGTTTGCACAAATTATTCCATCTCGTTTATATTTATGTCCGAACAGCTGGACAAGTCGACTTTTTTGAAGTCCACTTTAAGTCCTAAAGACAATTACAGACAGATAGCTTCCACCTACCGGACCGTTTGGGTATTTGTAACCTTGCAATGTGTTAGTATTGCCACCAGAGGGCGCTCCTACCCTGGCTCACGCGCCAATGACTGGACGGAACCAAGGAATCAACTAAGCCGCTTATTTATGAGAATTTAAACTCCAGCAGGGTTCTTGTATCTCAACCGGACTATGACGAGCAGTTATGTTGCTGGTAGCGAAGCCTACTAAGTTACATAAAAAAATAAAAATAATCAGCCTTTTCTTCCTCAACCTGTGAGAGGCCTTGAGAGAGATAATAATAATAATATAAAATAATAATGTTTATTCGTGATCAAGTTTGTGATTCAAACTTTTTAAGTGCCACTACGCAAACATTGCACAATTAAGCATGTATGAAATCTCAGTTGTGGACAGAAGTCAGCATGTGGATCGGTGCCCTCACAGGGCCGTGACAAAGTCCTGATCCATTCACGAGGACGCCACAACTGTGAGAGGACAAAAGTGAAACCTGAACCCAAGTGATCAAGCCCTGTGTCCATTGTTGTGTCCCCCATTCTTGGACTGATTTATCGTGAGCCGGGAAGTGTGTTTGCTGCCTGGGTCGAGCCGATTGAGGTGCTAGCGGAAGACAAAGCCTGCGACGCCGTGGAGAGCTCACAGAGTCACTTTCTGAATGGTCTTTGTGCCGCCCCGAGGATTTGAGGGTCCAATAGATTTAACAGGCATGAAGCAGAAAGGACAAAGCTGGGAGTACCAGGAAGGACTTAGGGCCAAGGTTGCGACCTCTGTGTGTTGGAAGTCAAGGATAATCAGTAGGTCAGGGGGTCTGTGACATCGGGAACATGACGTAAAACTTTCAGGTTTTTCTTTAAGGATTGGTTTCATGTTAAACAGCCATGTCTTGAGCAGTAGAACTCTGGGGAGAACTTTTCCTGTGAGACCTGACTGCTGAGAAAAGGCTTTGATAAAACAACAAAGGGACACAACAAGAGCCTTAATCTGGATTTGGAAACAAATGGACCTGATTGGTGATGGCGCATCTGACATTTAATAGCATTGTAGCTACACTTTCTTGACACATGGTGTCGCCAGAAACAATATTTTTTAAATAACGCATTGTCCCTTTTAAAACAGACCTTGACAAAACGTGGCTCCTCCACTGTATTTGTGTCACATTTTAACGTTTTCAATATTAAAAAAATATTTAAAACTTGATTTTATATTTGTATACATTTATTTAAAATCAATAAAATAATAACTTTACAAAATTTAGCTAGATTTTATTACGTGATTGTATCCTTTTTGCCCCTTCTTTATTTTGCCTTGATGACTCCTCACAATAGCCACTATTTAAAATGTTTCCCCTGTTTATTAGTTCTCTTGTTTATTGTTTCAAAATCACATTAAGAAAATATAATGTTGGTTTTATAAGAACTATTTTCAAAAGACAGTTTTTAACTCTCAGATGATCGCTTTAACAGATACGTGTCCTGATTGATCCTTTTTTTTTTAAAAGGCTAAAAAAAAGAGTTTATATAAACACCAAGTTATTGTTTTAAAATATAATTTATTGATAATAATTTTCACACCACTTTTTATTCCTGTACATGGCAATGAATAAACCTGGCTGTACAGTTGTGTCATACCAGCAAGTATTAATACAGCAGAAATATCTCTGACCAGAACAGAACACCTCAGTAAAATAGAGCGTTGAAATAACTCACATGTGATAAGCATCTAGTCGTGTGTTTGCATGTAATAAATCCACGAGTGCCACTTGTCAATGCAATGACTTGGAATGGATGTGATCGCACTCATGTTTGTTTGCAAGGATTGTATTGATATGAGAGCATGTGAGGTCTGAAGCAGGCCACACCGGAGGATTAGAAGCTCTGATCTGCTTTACAGCCCGACACGCAAACATTTGCTTGTGTTTGTGTTGCACTCTTTGGCCGATAACCCTGTGACCACCTTCACCTGAGGAGTCCACGCTCGGGCACCACAGAGTCGTCGCGGCGCTCCTCACTCTGACCTACTTTTCCAGGTGAACTCGCAGATTGGCAGCGAGCGAGATTAATACAGGGAACAGATTTGGATTGGAACTGAAAAAAACTGCCTGATCCACTCATCGCCCCACAACTGTTATTGTGGTTCTGCAGTATGATGGGTCGCCTCTTGGTACTCCACTGGCCACTGCTGTGAGATCATCAAACCTCAAACCTGTATTTAAAGAACTCGGTTTTTATCTGCTAATAACGTGCCGTCGACTGACACCAAACATCTTCCTTATCTGCGTTTGGTGGAAATTTCTGCTAATAATCCTACATGTCAGTAGGTGAAATTGTGAGCTTATTAACTTGTACTTTCAGATGAGTACTTATGACTCAAATATGACTCCATAGGTTGGGTCAGTTTCATTGTTTCGAGGTATGGAGACGTATTTGAAGAGGGAAACAAAATGCTTTATTTGATTCTTATTCAGGATCAGATTGACATTAAATCATGAGACTATAAGGTTCACTATTTCAAATCCTTTGGCTAGTGATCAGCCTTGTGTTTTTGTACAAAATGAAAAATGTACCTTGTGTACATATATGTATATAGCTAGACTAGCTGGAATAGGGGTCGACGACCTTTAAAAGGTTAAAAGCCATTGAGGACCGTTTCACACACAAGTTCAAACTCACTCAGAGCAAAAAATGTATTTGACTGATAACCTGAGGCTCACACCGTTGATGGTGGAACATCAGATGTTATGCTCATTGAATAACAATTCAGAAAATGAAACACCAGAAGAAATGTTGGCACTTTAACATTTTTTAAAAGTTAAAAGACTGTTTGTGCCTTCAAAAAATAATGCTGATTAAGTTTTTACTCTTTACTCTCCAGAATTATTTAAGGTTAAAAATAATAATAATATTAATAGGAATTTGGGTCTCTAAATATGACTATAGGAAAAATAATCTTTTTTTTTAATGTCAGAGAAACTGGCTAATCAAATGGGTAATATATGTTCACATATTCATTTTCTATCTCTAAATCTGTCTCTCATCTGCCATCTGAGTCTCATCAAGGGGGTAAAGGAGCCAAATGTGGCTCTAGAGCCGTAAAGAAGAATAAAAATACAACAGTTTAATCAATATCACCAACTGAGTAAAAAACAGTAGTAAGCAAGTAAGTAATTTGTATTTATATATACTGTAGTAGTAGTAGTGGTAGTGGTAGTACTAGTAGTACTAGTAGTAGTAGCGGTAGTAGTATTAGTATTAGTAGTGGTGGTAGTGGTTGAGGTGGTAGTAGTAGTGGTAGTGGTAGTACTAGTAGTACTAGTAGTAGTAGCGGTAGTAGTATTAGCATTAGTAGTGGTGGTAGTGGTTGAGGTGGTAGTAGTAGTGGTAGTGGTAGTAGTAGTAGTAGTAGTAGTGGTAGTGGTAGTGGTACTGGTAGTGGTAGTAGTAGTAGTAGTAGTAGTAGTAGTAGTAGTAGTAGTATCAGTGGTAGTGGTAGTAGTAGTAGTAGTAGTAGTAGTAGTAGTAGTAGTAGTAGTAGTATCAGTGGTAGTGGTAGTAGTAGTAGTAGTAGTAGTAGTACTAGTAAAAGGCTGTACTGTAGAGCAGGAACCATGACTATCTAAAGTTCAGACCTCTTATGGAAGCAGCAGGTGATCACACTGATACAGATCAGCAGTGGACCACCAGCACTGTGAAGCTGCAACGTCACAGCAGGAAGTAGAAACAACAAAATAAAAGCATGTAGCAGCAGGAACACAAGTTGAAATATCTATACAGTATACAGTTTACCTATATCTATAGCTATATCTATTTCTTTATACATCATCATACACATCTGAGAAATGTTGAAAAAAGTCCAATTCACAGTTGATAAAAAAATTTAAAAAGCTTATTAGTTTGTATTTCGAAATGCAAGTCATTATTGCTTTGCATTCTCTAAAGAAAAACAACTATAAAAGTAAACATTCATTTAACCACTGCATCATCATACACATCTGAGAAATGTTGAAAAAAGGTCAAATTTACAGTTGGTAAATACATAAACAGATAATAGTCAGTTCAAATCTATATTTATATATATACTTATCCTACAATGTATATAGATTAACAAAGTGGATGCCAACTAAATTAATATAATATGTTTGTGTAGGATTTTATTGTCTAAAGCTGAATATTGCACATTTATTAAATGTATAACAAATGTCACGTCATCACAGGAAGATGCTATTAAATGTAGAAAGCATGACATCTCGTGGTCCTGTGGGTCAGTGTGTTCTGAGGGGCTTTTCCACTCTGTCTGTCTGCGTCTCTGTCTGTCGCTCGAGTCAAGGCGGGAGTTTACAGGAACAGCAGGCAGACAGGGCCGCATCACCGCGCGGAGCAACACTGGAATGTATTGTATGCGCTAGAAAGACAGGGCAGCCAGAGCGAAATAGGTCCCCGAGTTCCCCAAATAAGGCCTCCACGCGTCAAAATGGATTGTCTCTATTATGGCGTCAAATTTTGGTCGGAATGAAATATCCGAAGCGTTCAGCTGTGACGTGTTGGCGGGAATATGGCTCGTTATGCTGTACAAGAGGAGTCACGTAAACGAACACACAAGTAAGCCGCGGAGGAACACTTCAGGTTGCCAGTGAGTGCTTCGGCGTTGAAAGCACACACAGTAAATTGAGGCTCTGGCTGCCTACAAAACCCGGTCTGGATCCGACGTTTCATTAGGATTCAAAAAGAAAGCAAAAGGAAATAGTGCTTCAAGCTCCTTCCTTCATAGTTACACTTTCTAAACGGTGTCAAATGATTCAAGATGTTGCTCGTCTAATTTGTATTTGTCACACAAACAATACATCTTTCTTCTTTGTTGTTGTTGTTATTTATGGGATCATGTTGCATTTCAACACTATTGATTTATAAATGTCGAAAGTTTTAACAAAGATGCATCCAGTGCGAGCAGACTAGTAACAACAAACAAGTGAATCATTGGTTGGGCTATACTTGATTGTTTACTAACCATTTGTATTAAGTATTATTGGAATAACTAATCGACCAGTTCTTCAATATGAATAACACTTATTATTTTAGCAATTAATTGTCAGTATTCTTTGGTTTATTTTTAGATCACTACCCTTCTATATTCCGGTTAAATGGCTAAATATGGTATCAATATGATGTTCAATTTTAAAGAAGTTTTCTTGCGACTCGCCTAAAGCTCTCATGTGTACTTCAGTAGAAACTCTTGAAGAATAGTCTTAGCAGAAAAATGTATGACATATATAGACCATTTTTGGGAAGATTTACAAATATCCCAGTTGGTTTGTGCGAGTTTGTTTACACAATCTGGGCTAAAAAAAGAGGATTTTCCTCTACAAAATAAAACGTGTATAACACAAACAGTTTATTGTGTTGGAGTCTTTCAAGTGTCAAGTGAAAAAATGAATGCCAGAAGCATAAACGTGTAAAAAGTAGTGGCAACAGTAACAAAAACAACCCCCATCTAAAATGATAAATATTTTTTATTGGTGATCGTTGTATCAGGATACTAAGATTCTTTTTGCAGATCTATACATTCGAATTTACAATATATTTAAGTTTAACTCTTGCAATATTGCAACTCTAAAAACTGCCGCTAAAGGAAGAAACCTCAAAAGAACCAGGCTGCGGAAAAGCTGGAGGGCAATATGGTCTTAGTGTGTTTCTCCTCCACCTATTGTCTTTTCACAATTAGCCTTATTTGTGAATTTATATATGCAGAAAAATAGTTATAACTCCAATCAGAGTGTTTGTACATATAAATCTTTGACCAATTTTTCTCCTTATTTTGTTTTTTTTACAGACTATACAAAGTGTGATCTTCATCAAACTATCACTGTTCCAAACACCATCCAGTGTATGGAAATACATCAGGGTATGAAGCTGGACTGGGGCCACAGCTCTTCTTCAGTCTTGGCAAAGTGCAGCCACATGGATGGAAGACCCTCCTCCCTTTAATAGCCCAGCTGTTAGCAGTTACATAATAGCCTTGCTGGTTTGGCCGGACGGCTTTGTGTTCGTGTTCCTGAATGGGATCGTGGTTGAGATCAGAGGGTGAGATTGAGGTTCCTACCTGTTCCTGAGACTGTTCCATCTCAGTGTGTTTTTCTACTTGACTCTTTGGTACCACACAGTTCGATCACTACTCATTGATATGGTTCCCACGTTTGAGGTTATGATAGGGCTCAACTTGTTGTGTCCGTACCTTAAAGAATTCCAATAAATCAAAACTGTTGCGTGTTACTTCTATTTTCCAAAGAAATACAAAATCCATATTTGGGAAACATTCTACTACTCGCTGTATTTGGCGTTTGAAAAGCAGTATAAAATAAACGTTGTATATCAGGTCTGATGTTTCTTACTCAAGAACTTGTTTCTTTATTTTAATTTAATGGCATCATTTCACAGATGTATTGACCCTTTTAATCCTTCAATTTCCCCTCGATTTAAACGTACTTTCTTCATCCCGAGATGGGGAACATATGTTTCTTTTTATTGTATTTTTAAATACAGTTCAAACAAGCTGGGATATCAAAAGATTAAAATGACATGAAACAGCAAATGACTAAATCAATAAAATAATGAATAAAAACTAGTTTTAAAAAGTCATGTCTTGTCACCCTTGTGAGAATATAGCAGTTCCATCAGGTTGGGCGGCTTATGATGTGGAGTGATTTCACAATTCAATAAAATTCTTATTGGAGCTAAAAGCATAAAGCCTCCTGATGTGCAGGGTGAGAGGTGGGTGTGCATTGTAGACATAATTTCCCCTGAGCGCATGTGGGTAACTCACAGTATTATTGCTCCCTTTATGCAAAGAGGGGGCAGGGCCTCTTTTTTTTTTGTCTGGGCAACATCCTTGAGGTCATCCCCAGAGATTCAAACATTCTATATTCTCATGCCCATCTAGGACCACGGCACTGATTCCTCCTCTTCTTTTAATCCAGACCAGCTTTTTCTTCTCTCCCGTGCCTATAACAGAGAGCCAAGCCTTAAATTAAATCAGTGTTTCTGCATAACAGGCCTTGTATTTTCCCCTCAGTGTGCCGGGCCTGCTCTGCCTTCTCCTGCAGTGGAAACAGGAGCAAGCGAAGCTCTTCACTATTAGCACTTCCTGCATGGGCTTCGGTCCTCCCGACATCACAAATAAACAGTGTTGTGTACAGTGACGTGCTGCATGTTTGTGTTGTATTAAGTCCACAGCACACTCATGTCCCTCGGTCACTGCACGGCGTGTCACCAGCAGGCGGACGCAGAGGTAACATCAACATGTTGTGCTCTAACCTGAAGTGTTGATTTGTACGGGAACAGCTCCTGGTGGATTGACAATAAAAACACTAGTGTGGTTCTTAAATATGTTATATATTATCTAGTGCTACCAAGTGGGACATTAAGCTCTTCGGAAAAGGCATCAGGGTACGTCGTTGTCCCCTATTGGGAATCATCTACTCGAAGCGTCTGTAGATCAGGATGCTTAAAATCGAATTTGTTTATTCACATGAATACAAAAACATGAGTGAAATACATACATTAACCTTAAATGGCTCATTAAATAAATATAATTTTAGCTTTAAATTGGTATTAGATCCCAGTGGAGCATTATGGTTTAACAATATATTCAGAATCCGGAATTATGTTCAGGAGAAATCTTTCCATCTCTTTATTTATAAACCTGCTTTAAATAATCCCGAAATCACATATATATACTTGTTACTTAAGTGATGTAGGTGAAGTTGTTGGGCTGAAATTTTCGCAGGGGGCAGGGTGGTTTTTAAAATCTATATCCAACTTGAAAATATATTGATGTATGTTTTTAATCTTCAGTATACATGCTCAAGCCCTAGAGACTAAAAAATGACAAAACCAAAAATGAAATGATTGAGTTAATGTATAAGAAATACGACATGGCAGCTTTATTGTAATCATACATAAAAGGACTTGGTGCTAAGAAAGGGTTGGGGGTGTCTCGATGGGTCTCAGGGTGTTTTGCCCTTGTGACCTTCACCTGAAGCTGGCCAAGATGAACAGATGATCAATAAGAGAATCTTATGGGGAATAAGTTTGAGAATTTGTTAGGAAATAAATGTGCTAAAGAGAGGGAAAAATGTGTTCACATATTGTACAATAAGATGAATAAAGGCGGTCTATGCTGAAACATTGTGTGATTAATAATTCAATAATAATAGAAATATTAAAAAATCCTACAGCAAGATCAGAATGTACCACAAATACCAGGTTAAAAAGTCACAAGTTATCTTTCAGTGACAGTGACAGAAATAGTTTCTACATTTATTCATCTGCATTTATATATTATTTTGCACAGATTCTCATGCATTTGTTCTTTTTTATGTGTTACATTGCTTGTTTGACTGTGAAATACAAACTCATTATCTGAATAAATGAAAAGGAATTCCAATGATTTATTAAAATAATTTAAATCATAAAATTGCTTTATCATCCGTTGACTTCTTTTTAAGGTTTGCTTAAAGTGTTGCAAGGTTTTACTCCGGGTACAACGGTTTCCTCCCATGAATCAAACTTCAGAAATGTCTTAGCTGTCATCAAAAATGACCTCGACTACAGTCAGACTCAATGGGTAGTATGGCAAGACAACGTGTGATTAATAAAGAGGTCTGTTCTTCTTCCGGGGGAGCATCATCGTCCACACTCCCTTGAAGTACACCTGGACTTCTGACCCGCTGCTTCTCCTTCTGTCCTGATGCTGTGGCTTCACCTCCACTGTCCAGCCGAGACCCTAACCTGATATGTGGATATGAGCCTGACCATGTCCACAGTTGTAAGTTATTATGTTTATTAAGTTTATTGTCTGCTGTGACAGTCTGGACTTGAATATTTGATTGAATCTTTAACCATTCAACAGCCCCTGGAAGAAAGAACCAAGAACACTAGAGAGAGAAACAGTGAATCTACAGTACAAATATTGAAACTATCACTAGTAAATCTGTTATTAATGACTCTTGTTTCTCTCCAGATTATTTTGAAAGTCGTTTTTCATTATTTGTTTTAATTATAATGGTAACTCAAACTATTCTTTATTTAAAGAAAATAACTATCTATGTATATACAGTACATGATTACATGTTTTAAATATGTCAAATACATTAACTATTTATAATACTTTCCATATTCTAGTTGGGAGTGCTGGGTGTACTGAATGGCAGTATAAACCACTTGTTTTTACTTCCATAAAGAATCTGTCTGTGATCATTCTCCATCATCCAGGTCATGGTTATCCAAGTGGTTGGAAAGCGAGTCAACTGGAATGTGTGGAGTTGTAGTTGTACTGCTTATCCGAGATGTTTCTTCAGTTCAGGAACTGAAGAGTGAGGTAGTTTCTCCAGTTCTCTAAAGAATTGTTCTTTACTTCCACCAACAAGTACAACCTTATAACATTCATTTTTTAATGCAGGCTATTCATTTCGGACTTGTTTTTTTGCTCCTGATTCAGTTTGTTTTCAATATAATTGTGTGTTAATATGAGAGAACAAGGTCTTGGTACCACAAGGTACAATTGGCTAATGAGGTGAGACATTATATTTCAAGACATCTCTTGTAAACCACCTAGCAGATTGTCTACCTTTTGTATTTGCAGCTGCTTTACGAAACCCTCCTAACTCTCCACCAACCAAATTTGCTTCAAGTGACTATTGGCTTTGAAAGCAGAAAAAATAAATGTCAATATTTTAAACTTAAGTGTGAACTTCCACCAAAATACAATTGATAATAGAGAAAATATATGAGTTAATCTGCACTAATTTGTATGTAGATTACACGCTCAAGACCCCAGGATACTTGAACACATACATTTGGTGACAGTTTTCTCCTCCCACCTTGGCATTTCACGCTATGTTCCTTCTCTCATTAAAGGAACAAGAGCATGGACACAAGCATCCACTGGTACTGAACATTGAGAGAAGCCAGTTGAGGTGGCTGGGGCATCCATCTTTTTAGAACGCCTCCAGGGCGCCTCGCTCGGGCAATGTTCCAGGAATGTCAGACCCCTTAGAGCAGACCCCGGACAAGATCTGGGATTGGCTTTGAATTCTCCTAGAAATTGATAGGTTTTTTTGGAGGGGGGATGTGGCTTGACCCATAGGATAAGCAGTTTAAAATGATGCTTTAAACCAGCAACCTTCTAGCTGTAAGGCGGATATGCTAGGTACTACGTAATAGTTTACCCCTACAATCATGTGAAGCGGATCTACATTTACTAGTTATAATAATGACAGATCCTCTAAAGTGCAAATGTTCGTGACTGACTTCGATCCCATCATTCTGGTGAGGAAATCTCTTTCGTTCTAACTCTGCCTTCAACACTCTGTCCAGTACTTCTACACACAATTTTAGGTAATCATTAGCTAAGTTATGTTTGGGCAGGGGTCTTTGGGAAGACGAGCCATACTACAGAGGCGCATGCCAAATATAACCCTTGGTTGGCACAAGGATGCATTACGTTCATGCCAGCCATAACTGTTTAAGGTCTCCGCCAAGCCTCTATAAAGGCCCTAATTGGACGGAGCCGTGGCCGGCCATGTCTTTTAAGGTTTTGGTTCAAAAACGCTCTTCAAATATGAACCAAGTCCAAACCTTAAATGATCCAAACTGTGTGCTCCAAATTAAAAGCTCTCATATCACATTCAAAGGAAAATGTGGGTTGTTTTTTTTATCTTCTTGTCTGACAACAGATGGAGCTAAAAAGTCAGATGTCCTTATTTTTTATGCGAGTAAGATTAGGTTTTAATCTCAGTACTGTAGACAGTGTCTGAAAGGATCATGGTAAGTTGCTTAAGAAATATCAGCTAACGTTATTACTGATGACACTTTTGAGTCCAGTCTAGCAGGTTTTTTTTTCTTACAGGATCCTTGTGCCCTGATGCTTTCTATTTTCAGGATAACCTGTAGAGTTTCTGTTTATAAAATTTGTATTTTATATTAAGGTTGGGGTTTAAGTGAAAGACGCGCAAGTTGTTCTTACCTGTAATTTTGTTGTTGCTACGATGTATGCTATTTCAAACAATCATTACGGTTGTACAGTCTTAGAAAGCGTATGTGTCGGTTTATAATTTTACATGCACAATTATTCAATAAGTAACAAATCATGTTAACTATTTAACATGTTTCCTTGTTATATATGCAAAGCCAAGTAAATGTAATAAAGGTGTTTAAAAACAAAGTCTTCTAGAAGACATGACACCCTGGGTTTTTATGCAGATTAAGGATCTAAATCTCATTTGAATGATATTAAAAGTAAATGAAAGGTTATAAATAGTTGAGCGATTTGATAGTATTGCACCCTATGTTGAAGTAAAGTAAGAAAAATAACTTGGAGTTCGTCTACCATTGTGACCTACAAAAAAGTAGGACTGGAACCAAGACTCAAAAAAATCACCGACCACTTACTGAAAACATTTACCAAACATTGGTAATATGATGGATTCATCGTCGCCTTAACTTTAGGTGCATGCTTTCAGGGTACAGTTTAGCCTAGTTGTTACGTATTACGACTCAATTATAGCACTAAACAACATCCAGAAATGTAAAGCCTTTCTTGTCAGCTGTCAGCTGTAGGTGTAGATATACAGGTGGACAGCATAAGAAAAGACACATCCAGCCCATTACACTTTACACAATAATACTATTTATTTGACACACTTGGTGTTGTGTGTTTTACTGCTACTTGGCCATTTTCTGAACAGCCCCCAATCTCTACACATTGACCATGCGTAGTTCCTAGTGAGTTATTTTTGATTATTGTAACAATGATAGACCACTGGTGGTGACACATGTATGCAGATTATTACATATTATTATTACACATCTTGGTGAGTTATCCAAAGCAAACAGATAAAAAGTGTAAATAAATCCCTGAAGCAGTATGTTAAAATACTTTATTTTAGATATGGTAGTTGATCTTAATGTTTGATGTTTGAGCGGTATCTATTGCATACCAATTAATTAATTAAGTTTAATTGTTACAATACTGCCATAGTAGTAGTATGTTAGCTGACCCATGGATAAAAGTATACGAGATGCTACTCTAGTGTCCAATGTGGTGTCTGATGTTCAACAATGACAGCTTTTGAATACTGTTGTATACACTGAGCAGGAAGAGAGAAACTTTGAAACTTTGGATAAATTGTTATTGCTTTGTCATTTTAAGAGTTACCTTGGGTTCCAAACTTTGTTCTATGGGTCACAAATATGGAGCAGGGAGATTTTAGCTATTTTCCATGGCCTCAACCTAGTAAAGACCTTTTTCCAATCGTTTAACATAACACTACATGAACGTTCTTCTCCACTAGTCTATCAACGAGCAGCTAGATATCGGTTAAACCAACCTCAGCTGCCGCTCTGAGCTTTTACTCACCCAGGGTTGATAACCAGAAGAAGAAAAAAAGAGGGAGGATTTGAACTTCACACCCACCACCTTGACCACAGAATGGTCTTACAACTACTCGCTACTTTGTAATGATGCCATCACACAATGTGTGGCGCCTTGACCTCCTGAGCACTTCCAGGGTCAAACTGTCATGACACTGCAGTGGTCTGGCAGAGAGCAAGCAGAGACGCTCATACACAATGAGCATCCTGAAAAAAAGGCTTTGTTTTGCTGACGATATCAAGAAACACATTTTCCCTTTTCATGTCTGACATATTTGATTTGTCATTGCTTTTACTTCTTCTAAATAAAAAGGAAGAAGTGCTTGTCATTTTTATTCTTTTGTTAAAGGAGCTTTTAGGTCCAATTATCTAGGTAGCTTTGTCGGGCTAAATTGAATAATTAAACTCTGGTGTTTACATGCATTTTTAAAGCTTGATTTTGGATGGAATAAGACAATTATATGTATTTTGAGAGCTTTTGTGTTACTGTCTATATTTTTCTTTTATATTTTTTGACTATTTTTGTTTATTGTTTAAGCACTTTGTGACCCTGCTCTATACTATAAATGACTTACTTACTTTATTATTAAATGATGATTAGACACCAATATTACTTCTATAATATTGTATTCTCCCATCTTTCATCGTTTTGTAGCATTTTGTTGGAGGACCAAACCGATACATGTTTGTCACCTCATACAAGATTTACAGTATGTCAGAACTTTGATTTACAATAGTTTTTCATTATCTTTTTCAACACAAGCTTATAATAAACAGCAAGTTTATGCTTTTAAACACAAGCTCACACCCCCTCCTCCAATGCTGCCTATTCTCTGTGTCAAAACACACACACACACACACACACAGAAACACATCCTATATAACCCACTGAGCTAAACCCGTCCACGTACACATTCATTTGTATTTACCAAACATTCTAATACTAAAGTTATATTAGCGTTTGTTCATTTTAACAGACGTAAAGAATGATTTGGGAAAGTTAAGTGAGCGTTTTCTCTGCTTATATAGCGTGAGCAATGTGCGGAGAGAGCCCGCATTGAAGGGAGAAAAGGCTGAGTAGCGCAGTCAGTCGCTGCTGCCCATCCCCCACACTCACATAGCAAAGTTCTGCCGCTTTGCAAGCGCCGACGATGCCTTCAGGAACCCGCAGCACGCCTCGGAAAAAACAGCTTTCGTATTCTAACACATATCCTGTTTCTGAATAGATGCCCCTAATAGTATTTTGAGTTGAATGTAAGGCTCGAGACTTCACTGTGTATTTTTCATCTTTATTAAGATAAATATCCTGTGTGGAAACACACAATTGTACACTTAGTTAACAGAAAAACATGTTGTGTCGCTCACATTCTCGGTATGTTTAAACTAGTGAATCACTGATAATGTTTTTTCAGCGACTAACCTGTGATACAACCTTTTTATTTATTTTTTATTTTTACTGATTTACATGTTTGATAAGAAAATAATTCAGCTTTAAATATGTCCAATAGTACTTGAACGTAGCATGAAGGTTGCTCGCAGTTTGAGGTTGCGAGAGGAAGAGTGCGTGCGTGAACGAGGAGGGAGGGGAAAAAAAACACTGTATTTAATACAATTTGTACACGGTGACGAACTATAATTCAACATTTCCTTGATAAGCCATAAGTTCCACAAAGAGTCTCCTTCAATTTTTCAGTGTGACACATCCATCTGCGTTTCACTTCCAACCCCGTGATTGGCTCAGTCCATCCCCCATCACCCTCTTCCTCTTCTGTCCTATCTCCTGCCTCACACACACACACACACACACGCACACTCTTTCCTGTGCTTGACAGACACATGGCCTGCTTTTCTCAGTACTATAAATTAAAGCCATGCTTACTATTCTGAGCACTTACAAATATTACTGAACTACTGTAGCTGTGCATACGTGTACACAACAATCGTGTTTTTTTTAACACTATATTTTAACACGTTTCATCTCATGCTTGGATTTGATACTTAATTGTAAAACAACATCACAGTTCATGTTTTTATGTGGCTCCCCTGGGCAGGTGACCCGGGAACCAATCAGGGTGTGTGAACAACAATCCTCATGCTAGGATGGTTTAAAGGTTTTCAACCTTATAAGTAGCTGTTTATCTGGGCCAATATTACTCATCCTCACTGAGACGTTTGCCATTTAGTTAGTATAAGGACTGATGCTGAGCATATTTATTTGGTTGTACTGTTTAAGGATAAACGTTGTCTCTTACAACATCTCACAACAAGAAATGCTAGATGTTAAAGCATCAACCTTTGTTAGCATCTCTCATAATGTGTTTACAATTATTTGAAAACTTCCAATATTCATGGCACTAAGGGAATAAATTGGGTTTTTGTCAGCTGTTTGGTAACCGTGGTCACTTATATGTACACTACAAAGTGTGTTTCCCCTCTGGGGATGAATAAAGCTTTTCTATTCTTCTATTCTATTCTATTCTAAATAATAAAATGTGTGCTGACAACAGTAGAAGAATTCTCCATTGATTCAGGTGCTGCTTCCCTCTGGCAAACCATTTTAACAGGTACTTGCCGCTGCCGATTTGAAACAACTGTGCTGTGTCACAAATCGCATACTAGCGTACTCAAATTTAGTATTTTTAGTGCGTAAGTGCGTTCCAATTCTTGGTATGCGAAATTTAGTGCGCCATACACACTAAATTTGTGTACTAAAACAGAGTATGGTTTGATGGACACTATCGACCCTAAACGGCAGCCATCTTAGTGACGTTGTAAACGGAAGTTACATCATATATATATTTATATATATACACAGGTGCATTTTCAGCAGCAGTAGAAGGATGACATGTCTTCGGTGCTGATACCGGCGTAAATATCTTGCGAATATTCCGTTTATCATATTTTTTTTTTATTTCTTCTTCCAAACTTGCAAAACGTGCTGCCAGCAGGTGTCGATAGCGTTCAAACAGCTGGTTGAAACATCGTTAAATAGAAGTAGAAGAAGAAGCTGTCGCGTCATTTCCTGTTAGTGCGTAGCGGCAATGTTTGTTTTGAGACATACTATCTGTTGAGAATTTGCGTACTAGTTAGTAAGTACACTATCCTGATGCATACTAACTTCTAGTATACTACGAGAAGTATGGGATTTGAGACACAGCACTGGAAAAAAGCAGCCATTTTGGCTAATTATGGCTGACGACAAAAATCAGTGCATTGTTTAATATATTGATTTACGAAATGATAGAAATAGTAACAAAAAAACAATGTTTATATGTGAGAAGCCTTGTATTTGATGTTTTTAAAATGTCTAAATCAATATGCTATGGATAGATTAAAAAGTTATTTTGTCAGCGTGTTCCAAAGTTATCTGTGCCTTTCACACAAACGAGAGATGGCTCTTCTCAAGACTGTAAACTGTGTTGTCATGAGAAAGTCCAGATCCGTGATTCAGAAGTGATCCGCTCCGGGTTTTGACTCAGCCTCGCCAGGTCGGTAACATGGCTGTGTCTCCGGGAGCCTCGTGCTGGTTCGGTTGATATCTATCTCGCGCTCTCGTACAGTTACAGAAGCCCCTTCTAACATGAATGCACACGCACACATACACACGCATTTTAGCCTCACCACTCCATCCCCGTGTGTGAATCTATAGCTTTTTTTTTTCCTCTCAAAAACTTTCCTCTTACTGTTTTAACTTTGAAAACCCGAGTCGCTGGTGGATCACCGGATACCGGTCTGGGCGACGGGCAATGGGGGAATGAACCGGGCCAACGGGTACGTTTATAGAAATGTATTCTTATTTATTTTCGATGGTCGTTCCGAGTTTAATCGTGACGGATCCGGCTTGCTGAGCGGCTGAGCGAGAGAGAGAGTTGGGGGGGGAGAGAGAGGGGGATATCATGGCCGCTCAGGTCGCTAGCGTCGCCAATCTCAACACTAGCCCGCCATCCGAACTGAAAAAGCCGGATCGGGAGCCGCAGGATGAGTCGGCGCCGGGAGACAAACCGAGCAAAGAACCGGGACTTGACAGCGGGACTCCCGGACGCAAGGAGCTGCAGGACGGCGGCGATGCTGGAGGAGGAGGAGGGGATCCTGACATGAAGAATGGCAACGGGACTCCAGCCAGGGTAAATAATAGCAGCGCGAACCAGAATGATTCCGACGGCAACAGCCATCCTGGGATGGGACACCACCACTCGGGCCCCTTCCCTCCACCACCCTACGGTTACAACCAGCACTACAGCCGGGCCCCTTTTCATCAACATGGCGGACAACAAAGCCCTGGCATGGCATCTGCGTCGGGACCGGGCATGATGGACCCTTACCCCCCGAATTCGCACGAGCAAGGATACCCGCCGCACCATTACAACAACAACAACTACAGCCTTTTCCAAAACAGGACTTCTTCCTATCAGGGTCAAGGATACGGGGCTATGAGTTCCCCTCGCAGCGGCGGCGGCGGAGGCAGCCAGCCCTCGGCGGCCGGGGGACCGCCGAGCAAGCAGCAGCAGCAGCAGCCGGCGGGAGGAGGAGGAGGAGGAGGAAGCTCGGTTCTCCCCGCCGCTGCCTACAACAACCAGAGGTATAATGTCGGGAGCCAGCAGCCCACGTCGACGCCAACTTTAAACCAACTTCTGACGTCTCCCAGCTCCACCAGGAGCTACCCGAACTACCCGCAGGGAGACTGTAACAGTCAGGAAGGGAGCAACAAGGGAGCAGACATGGCTAGCAGTCAGTATAGTGGGGTTCATCCGGGTTGGCAACAAAGGATCCACCACCCGCCTCCCATGAGCCCGGGCAACACTGGACCGCCTCAGAGCAGAAACCAGGTAAAAAGCTCTTCTTCACGGTTTTTAAAAAGTCTCACGGTGACACATAAACACAGCATATAAGGAGCAGCTCATTGTCTATGTCGAACTGAAGCTCTTACAAAAATGGCTGCCTCTCTTTTCCCACTAACACCACCTCTGCAATAGTGTTCAGGCTTTCAAAAAAAAAAAAAGAAGCCACATTTCGCCAACTTTCTGCTTGGTCTAGTGTTTTTCCTTGTACCTGTTCGAGGTCGAGACTTGAGCAGGTAGATACCGACTTTGTGCTTCTCAAGTGTGTGTTTTATGCGGATATATACGCTTTATATTTTCCTCCATGTTGCGTTCACGGCCTCCCTCCCGGCGCTGCACGGTTTAGTCATAATCTTGTTTTTTTTGTTGTTGTTTTGATTCGGTAACGTTCGGAGAAAACTCACTCGTTTCCCGTGCTTGTCAAAGTTGCCGCGAGGCTGTCAAAGTAACGTCAAAGACGATCGAGCTCATTTGCATAATCATTAAGTCGATCAATAAGAACCTTTTGGGTGAGAATCGAGGATCGATGTCCGATCGCGGGACGCAACAGTTTTTTTTTTGATTTCGCAAATGTGATTAAAAAAAATGTGACTGTTGTTACGTTGGGTTTATTTGAGCCATTTTGTCTCTGGATCCGAACCCGTCCGCCTCTTTTTTCCCTCCTGGTCTCGGTGCAGGAGCGCGTGTGTGAGCAGCCGCGCCGGCTCCGACTCAGAGAAGTGCAGATTTGCCTTTGCTTTGGGATTTGAATTATGGAGGTAAAATCCTGCTGTCAGAGCCAGGAGACAGTTGGTCTTAGGTTGACATGCGAGCGCAGATCTGATTGGCTCCTCACCCCTCTGCTCTCGGCCATTTATAATTGCATCTAACGGGAGGCTGCAGATAAACAGCCCCCTCCTGCCCTGTCATATGGCGCTCTACGACTACAGCTCCAATATCTGCTTATTTTCTCTTATTTACTCGTTTAAATCACCTTTTCCTAATGCTTTTAATAGATGTATATCTGGACTCTATATTTAGACTGTCCTCCTTCTGCTGTCATTTACATGAGGACATATTATTAACACACTTTTATATGTTTGATCCAAATAAACAAACGATATTAATAACATCTTACTCTTTATTCACTTTCTATTATACAATTCGATTTCACATTATACATTTGATTCGATCATTTAAAACGTTTAAGAAACATCTTAAGACGTTTCTATTTGTTCAGGCTTTTCCTTGATTTTCTGGAACTCCTGTTGTGTTATCAGTTTTATCTTTACCTTTAAAGTATATACTTTATTGAATATTGTTTTGATTGTTTAAGCGCTTTGTGACCCTGGTCTGGAAAAGCGCTATACAAATAAAAATTACTTACTTACTTACTTAATGCCTGCCATATGTTAGATTTTATACATTGTCCACAACATGAAATACAAAACAAATAGTTTTAATATAATTACATTTATATGATCTAATTTATTCTATCGTCTATTATGAACCTCTTTTGACCAAAAATAGGAAACACTTTTAATATCTAAACATGTACAACATAACCACGAACCAATATTTATTATCAGAATTAGGTCTTCTTCATCCAGTTGTGTTAAGCTAATAGACATACGTCATTGCTAATATTTTAAACTTTACAATTACAGTATGTAGTTATTGTTTTAATGGGATATAAAATATTCAATTTTCTGTATACAAGAGAGACTTTTTTTTTCAACAAAAATAATTTTGAGTTAATGAATGTATTTAAATTCTTTAGCGTTTGAATGTACTCGGTGATCTTTTCTTTGATATAATCGGGCAATAAATGAAAAGTAGTGCCGAGTGGTTTAATGTAACCTACATTTACTGTTTGAACCATCGAATAGTTGTAATTCAAGAAATATTTACAACGTATTTATTACAGTATTAAATAGGTAATTAAATCACACTTTGACGTTTCAAATGTATTCAATTGAGTAAAAGGGAATTGGCTCTTTTTTCTTTAACAAGCGCCTGTTTTGTCATCTCCATGCAACATATTGATCAATTCAGAGAACTTTGGGACGAGAAGCAAGTTGGTATCACAGGGTACATGTCTGAAAGAATTGTTTTCTAAATATGATGTTACTCTGAATCCAGAACGCTTCTTACTGGTGGCCTCTTTATGTCAAATTGACTGAGAATTTTCTTTAATCTTATCCTATTTTGGCTGTTGGTGTCTGTACAGTGTGCTGTAAAACACTTCTTGTTGTACTGTACTTTATTTCTTCTTGACAATTCAAGTCTCTTTACATTAGTGACGTCTAATTTGTCTTGGTTGCTTTTCTTCTCCACTGTTCTCTTTATGCACCTGGCAATATTTTACTTTGTCTCCCCCTCTTATTGTGGTTGTTTTGGTTTAAATGATGTCCAACGTCTCATTTTACTCGTAGGTGTTTCTTGTTACTCTTGGTCACTTCTCAATTCCTCTAGTCTCATCTTGTTACTGTTAGTTGCTTCCTCTGATTCTCTATAGCTTCTTGTTTTGTATCGATTCTAGTCACAGTTACATCTTGATTATTCCAGAGCTGCAGATGCATCTGATAATAATTGTGAACACAAACTTGGTTGGTGACCTACTGTAAGGTCTTATTCAGCAAGATCAACAAATATTGAGATTGGTGTGTCAGGGAGGATGCTGTTGGGGTGTTTAAGTTGAGTCGCTACATTTGGTACGCTTGTATTTATGTTTGAGTTCTGTATGTTACTGGTGACATTTGTTTTGTTGGTCACAGTAAGCCATAAATGTAGTAATGGATATATTATATTTCCTTTCAGTATGTATTACTCCTATGGTTTATAGCTACATATTCGGAGTAAAAGTAAGCGGTTCATTTGTGCGATTTAAATCGTGTCGACTTTCAATTTTTACTTCATAGTCATTGTCTTGAGGTTGTTGCCTGGCCTTTGAACTCTGCTAGGAACTTTCTTTTTAAATAATTCCTAAAAATGTTGGTCGGGCTCTCTAGTTAATAAAATGGTATTTGCTGTATTTATCGCAATAGATAGGAGACCAAATCCAGATAGAACCTAGTGTACTTATGCCTGTGGTAAATTTTATTGAAAAAAAGTAAAAAAAAGTACGTAATAAAGATATGTATATAATTCTTATTTGTTGGTCTTAAAGAGAATTCAATAGCAAGTCTTCTCCACCTAATGTATCTTGAGGATCCTCTCTATTAACTTCTTTAATTAAAGTAACCCCAACAAAAACTTTTTTCTTAAACCCAAATTAATTCTGTGAAAAATAAATATACATGTTGATGATTTTATTATATTTGACAGGTCGGCTAAGCGAATGAAAATCCTTTTAGATTCTGACCTTTTCCTATTTTTTTAATTGACCCCTCAGAAGACCCCATCATTAGATCAGTTATCTGCTGCTCAATATATCTAAACCTGTTAAGTAAACTAAATCCAAACCATGTTTTTTAATTTCCACTTTCCAGTCCATCCAGGTTATTGACAACCCTTGCACACTTGATCAAGTCTCATCATGCATTAAGGGGAAAACTTAAAATAACAATATTAATCCATGCATTTTTATAAAAATATTTTAACTCTTAAAGGAAAATATAGAAGAACTATGATTTAATGGGGAAATGCGATGTCAATCTACAGTAGTAATCATGAATGACATCACTTGTTGTGTATACAAGACTGTAGATTTCTTTTATATTTATCGGCTGATAGCGATGGCATCATAATCCCACTAAAGCCTACTTTCTTGAGTTAATATTGCACCTGTTTTTAACAAGACATGTGTCAGAGTTTCACATTAGAAACTTTTATTCAGTCTTGCTAACATGGTCGTCCTAATGGCTATCTTTTATTTTTCATGACTTTTACCAGATAAAAAAAAGAGAAAATATTTTCTTCTTTTTAAGCTGTTTTTTAAACTGAATAAAGGGGAAGTCAGTGCTTCTGTTTTGAATGGCATTTGGTTTCATATACAGTAGAACAGGAACAGAGCATTAAGTGGAAGTTCACCCGCCTCTTTAATACAACAATGCTGAGTAATGATTCTCCACAGGCCACATGGGCAGCATGCTGCCTTCCAGTCGTGTGTGTATATGTGTGTGTGTGTGTGTTTGTGTGACTCTGGATGTGTGTGTGAGGGAGAAACTGTGTCAGTGATACCCAAGAGAAGGGGGCGGGGAGAGAGTGTTCCGTGAATGATCGCCGTCCTGCCTGACAGCTGTGTGTATTTCTGTTTACATTGTGCGACAGTTACGTGGCGGTGTGTGTTTGCCTTTTGCCCTGCAAGCATCACTGACTTGCTCTTGGTCGGCGTGTCATCGGCCATCTGTCTTGCTTCAGTGACGACTTGTCACTGTTGGTTATCTCCAAATAATTTTTTCTACAACTCTCAATTTCCCTGACCGGTATAAAAGGCATTAGCAGGTCAAGTGTGTTGATATGAAGTGCCCTGCTAATATAACTGTTGAGCGAAAGTACTTTATTATGTCGTGATGGATGCCGTGCACCTGTGCGAAGGGAATGCCCTGAAGTTTATGCCAAGACATTAGTTAAGTCTATTATCTAAACAACAGGGTTTCGTTTTGTAACGGAATGGTTCTCAACATTGCTGTTGCTTGTTGATCAGTTATTTGTATTGCACAATGACACATTTCAGTCAAACCTTGGACATTTTAATATCAAAGGCATGTTTTAATCGGAAATCAACAAGAAAATGGTGAGCAAAATACAACAACACTTTTATTCCATATTAGCCGTTTCTTTCAAAAATAAAACAAGTCATTTTGTGTTTAATAATCTGAAATTTTCTATAAATAAAATTGTGCTCCACACATTATACAGATAAAGTAAACTCTCTGTTTTGTTGAAGGTGTGTCTGTTCTTAATGGGTCTGTTTGCCAGCAGGAACAAACCAGTATGTAGTGGTGGCTCCTCATCAGATACTGTTCAACCATTTGATTACTTTGATGTCAGTTTCTTCTCGTCAAGCTTGAGAATGCATATGTACTGAATAAAAATAATGCAATTTTATAAAATGTATCTGTACGTGTTGAGTTTTGTATACAAAGAGGAGATAATATTGCCATTGATATTCATTATACCCCATTTTAAGTGGTCGTAGAATTTGATTCGTATATGTTGACGGTTCCCGAAAGAATAAGTCCCAGGGGGTGAGACACAAATGTAAGATAAGGCTGAAACTTGATTTACAGGGTAAATAAGAGCTGTAATTTGTAAGTAACATTAGATCTTTGTCTTGCCACATTATTTTCAGTACCTTGGGGACGACGGGTGAAAAATGGATGAACATTTATCTCCTCATCTCAACCTCAAAACTTGAACCAAAGCAGAGGAGCATGTTGCCCTCCTGTTGACCGTTTCAAAGAGACATGCTGGAGTGAAATACACTGTGGCTCACAGGGTGGAGTGTGAATGCACTCATATCTTGGGTGGTTTAAAAATCCTCTTAACCAGTGCTTTTCTGCAGCACTTTATAAACCTAAGGCCGCCTTGACCACAATTCACAGAAATGCCAAGTAACAAACTCAAGTTTATTATGTTGAGTAGACTTCACATTTCTAAGTCCGAAACAAACATTAACTTGAATTAACTAAAGACCAGCTATTTATGGCGTCTTGTAGCTTCATATTGTTGGCTTTTCTGTTGTATACAAGTTATCTAGACAATATATTGTAGTCTCGGGATTAGATGCGTTTTTGTACACATAATTAAGTTATAAATTCGGCTACTTGTAAACACAACAAAGGGTTTTTTGTGGTGTCTGTACAGAATAAAATAATTAAAATAACTCTAAAATAAGCAATAGACAAACAGAACCAAGGCAGCCATTTTGCAGACCCTATATGCTACGTAGCTATTTAATCCTATCTATTTACTATAATAAAGCGGTGTAACTTTATTTTTAGACATTATAGAGGTTTTGGTGTTAGTGGAATAATCAGAAAAAAATATTAGTAGTAATAGAAGTATTATTTTTAATATAACATAACTCCTAATTTGTGAAAAATTGTAAAAATCATATTTACTATTCTAATCAGATTGTCTTCCTGATAAGAAAGGTTCATCAAGGTACGCATTAAAACTATTGGTCCAAGTATTGGTCCGGAAAGTTGTAACACAGGGGTCATCAAATGTCTTCTTAGATGATGTGCATTTGTCTTCATTATCAATTTCTATTAAGGAAAATAATGATTTGATACCCTGCTGAACTTGTCCGTCCTCATCAATGAAGAATGTTTTGTGTTTAAATATTGGTTAACTAAACACTGAGATTGTATGCGTCTCTCGCAATACTGCCTGTGATGTCAGAGGACAGACTGCTCTGCAGCAAGAAGGTGCAAACATTTAATCTACATGTATTTTGTGTTTCAACTGACTCACAATGGAATAAATGAGAGCATGTATTTACAAATCCAGTCTGGCGTCGATGTTTGAGATTCTGTCAGCAGCACTGTGATTGTTTGTGGTAGATGTCTTCTGCTGAAATAAAACTACTTGACTGTGAACAATATTAATGGCGTAGACCAGTTACCTGCTAGGGTTGTAGTAGATGGGACAGGAATAGGCCTTGAAGAACACTCCTAAAATAGACCCTGGTGGTCAGTGTCTGATTCTTCTGAGGTCCACAATCATGTCTGTTGTTTCCTTCATGTTGACTCTGAGGTTATGTTTAAGGCTTCACCGTTCGTAATGAGGATTTACAATGTCATTCTGTTTCTTCAATCAATTATATTGAGACACGATTATGGATATGGATAACTTTAAGTTATCACTCAATAAATGAACACAAACAATGAATGTGTGGATGAGGTAGACTGGAAGAAACACAATGTCAGTAACATTTCTCTGCATCGCTTCTCACACACACACTGAACACTAATGGTTTCAATTAACATAGAATACAACTGGATGTTTAGAAAAACGTGTCATTATTTAAGTGATATAAGTGAAGTTTACAGTCTGCGTTTGATTACCTATTTTAGTCTAATTCTAGTTATGAGTTTTGTGTTGTTGTTTTTTTCTTAAAAGGTTATGTGTTTTTTTATACAGTGTTGTTCATATTTATTGACATAACTCACCTTTACTGTGATGTCAAACTTCACTATATGACGGCTTGATATCTATGCTGTGCAGTGTTACATTACTTTAGTAGGTAAACTGTACGAGGAGACTGTGACTGGGGGAGATGGATGTTGTGTTTGAGATGCCAAAAGACACAAAACACACAGTCGTAAACGTCTACTTTTCAGTATTTTAGGCTAATGGAAATACACCCAAAACCACAACATTTTATTTCTGGACAATTCATAATCCTTCCCGGCTGAAACAGATTATTCCAAAGCGGGTGGCTCTGATACAATTGTTTATGTTTCCAATTTTGATCGTCTGTGTCAGAGTTAGGATTCCGGCCATGAGAAAAAAGCGGTTACCCGACCAGCTCCTCAAGGGGATCAGGTTTCCCAGGGTATTTTTGGCAGTCGTGAGTGACACACTTATTGTAAAGGGTCATCCAGGGTGCCATTGGTCATGCTGAGTAAGCACGTTTCTCGCCAGCTAAATCTCGTCAGCATGATGTAAGGTTCGCTGTGTTGCTCTGAGGAAATGAATGACTAGTTGCTGCCTGCTGCATCAGGTGGCCGATCCAGTTCAGGAGAGCAGATAACACCAGCAAATACACTGGAATAGCACTTATGTTTCACTCTTATGCAATTCAAATATTCGCTCTATAGCGCAGTATATAAAACCTACTTGTTATGTAAACAATATAGACAATAACCAAACGTTTTTTTTAACTCTTGTGTCCATCCCCCCATCTTCAAGTGCATGTTCTCAGTCGTAATGGTCAGAACCTTGCCCAAAGATTAGCCTTGCTTCAATCTGCGGAGCGATCGTTTGAGGGTTATGCAAGCGTCTCACTTCCTTCTCAACCCAAACATGACCGAAGTTGTATTGCAACAGCTGGCTGAACATCTGTGCGAGCAGGGTTGCATATGTGTTGAAGGAACCATCAGAGGGTGCAGTTGTCCTTGTCTATTTCTCCCAGAGTCGCTTAATGTTCCAAATTGATGAATGCTTCACCTATACTTCTTGACAAAACACCCTTTATGTACATTCCTCATTGTTTATTTCCTTCTCACACCATCTTATTTGTCATGATGCGAAGGAGTCCTGGCTTAAATTATGCTTTAAAAAGTAATGTGGAGATACGATCTTCACATGAGCACTAATAATCTTATTTTTAAGATCATCAGTATTTCCTGACTTTTATCCAATTCTTTGCATCGGTACCTTTCAATATAAAACTCCTTTAAAACAAATTTGAAAATGGAAATAAATATCTGTCAGAAGATATGATCGACATCAAATTGTTTGACCGTCTAGTTATGTTATTTGTAATGTTCCTGGGACATTTAAAGGTATACTTAATTTATAATGGTTCATTTGCTTTCCACACATTTAGTTATCACGTGACGACCCATATCATTTAATTTAATTTTATGTACATTGCCCCGTTAAGTGCAAAATAATGTACTGTATATAAAGTAGGCTATTTATTGGGAAATTCTTAAAATAACAACTGAAAGCAAATCATATTTTAGACAAATGACAGTAATACTTTAATATTGAGTAAACTGGAACAATTTTCAACGTAAAATTATATTTGATGTATGCATCAAAAACAAATGTTTGTTATGTTTTGTCGAAATGATCTGTGCTTACTTCGGAAGTACTGGTTATTTTTCTTAAAGCCATGATCTCACAAAATGTGAATGACATAGTAGTTTGAGTTGGCTGCCAGAAGAATAAAAAAAAGTACTTTTCCTTCCATTTATCTTTGCAAAACTGTTTTGTGTGTCAACCTTTGAAAACGCTAGGCTTTAATACCGATCCTACAAATGTTTTTCGGTAAACACAGTTTGATTTTCTCATTAAGGTCATATGATCAAAAGGGCTTTCACCGTAATGGATATATGTGCGCACAAGTCTGTGAGAGTGAACTAAGGAGAAAAAAGTAAAAAGTTGTGATGATCAACATTGTTTATACATATGGGACCACAGGTTTGCGTAGTTCCAGACCAGGACCAAAGTCCACATTGTCCAGCTCTTGGCAGTCCGTCCAGTTATTTGTGCCAGTTTTAACTCTTCATCCTGTGATTTTCACACTTGTAAACTGAAAAAGTTTTATTTATACAAAACCTAGTTCTGTTTATATGTTGGCAGAGCACGTCTATCCAAACCAGACGACAATCATAATTTGGGACAAACATTTTATTCTTTTATAACCAGCCTTATAAACATTGAATTCAATATTTTTGAATTATTGCGATTTTCCTTTCCATTTCCATTTTCTCCAATTTTTATGAAATGGGTAATAATTCGTTGTTAATTCTTCATTTCAGAGTGTTAAATATTTCAAATGTAAGATACTTTGAGCAATTTACAATGTTTTTTTTAGGCTTTTTTAACTCCACATTTACTACACATTCATGCATAGAGGTGCAAATTGTTTGAAATTGTTTCCATAGTTATACAACTTTTTATGCTGTTTCTCTATCATTTCCGGGCTATATTTTGTGCGTGCGAGACAGGGTGCATGCCAGGCGAGTTCTGATTTTGATTTAGATTGGGTCTTGCTACTCAATGTTTAATGACTTGTCACCTCAAATTCAACTATACATAAACTAGAAGCCATGTTCAACCCTGCCACGATGACTTGAGGGGCCAGTTCAGAAGTTTGACCCTCTGAGCCTCTGGTGGGCCCAGCAAGTGTAGACCAGTCTCTATGGGTCCAACAGCGTGCTAAAGGATTTAAGTCAAGCTTGTGCTTGGAAGACAATTGGAATGGTCTTTTTGCTTGATAGTCACCCGATCTTAAAATGTATTTTTACCCTTGCATAGATTTCAAGACATTTGGAACATTCACCCAATTGCTATCAGCACCTTCATGTGGGTGGGGTTTCGTCTTTGGCTTCCTCGGCTAGAACTGAAGGGGCTAAGAGAGGCAAGCGTGGCTCTCCTTCAAGATGGAGATTTAGGAACGAGATCTTTCTGCTCCTCCACCCCAGTTGTAAGTCTCCTGTGTCTTTAGTGGATCTGTTTCAAGCTTAAAGAGTGAAAGTGTGCTCATGCTGGGCTGCTCCCACTGTGAACGTGGGTAACTGTATTGATGTGATTTAACTTGCTATGCCCCAAAGTCGGTGGATTCCCCCCCCCTCACTGCACAGCACCAGCACATCCCGGGATAGAAAACATTCAGTGCAACCTCTGCTGCCAAGCACATCTGGCTTTTCTCTATGCAGATTAGCCATGTGCTAATTGTACTTATTTATTTATATATTTGTGCAAGAGAGAGTGAGGGAGGGCAGGAGAAGACGCTTGGATTGTCTCCGTTTCCTAGAGATCGCTCACAGTTCAACCGAGACCAAACACTTATTTTCCAAAAATTAACATTGTGGGTCTTATCCATTCCCATACTTTTCTTTAGCTAGTCTAAAGAGAAATCTGTGTTCACGTCAGTCCCTGCAGAGGCTCATGGTTTTTAAGTCATGTGAGAGAGGGGGTCTGCTGTCCCTCCAGACACCCCAGGCTCAGAGAGCATTAAAGGTCACTTGAGTGCTCACCAGGGCCTGTTACCTTTTCGCCCCACTGTGCTATTGGTAATGAACCCTGGGGAGTGTAGTAGTAACACACCCCCTCCGACAGCCCCCCTTCCTCTCCACACACACATTGCACTTGTTCTTGAACCTGAAGGAGCTCAAGAGAGTGCCGCCTGCCCGAGGCTAAAGGGAAAACCTGGAGTGGAATATGTTATCATGGGAATGTAGACGACGGCCCTCGCAGCCTGTTGATTCCCACCCTCCCACCCCCCCGCAGCACCTACATCTGCGCACACACACGCCTACATCACTTCCTGCCGTGCGCTGACCCCTCTTCCCTCCTGTGCTCTGTCATTCATAGAGTGCCAAAGCCTGCTGCTTTATTAAAGACCAGGAAGAGCAAGGCCTGGCCCAGGTTCAAGCAACAGTGCAGCTGGGACCTGTTACATTTTCGGCAGACTGCCCTCCTCGTCTGGCTGGCTATAAATAGCTCTCGTGGTCGTCTCCCTTAACTGAGGAAAATAGGTTTTCAGGAAGGGAAAACACGCGAACACACACACATGCACACACCAAGATTAATAACCGTGGGAAGCAATGGAAGCTTTGTGTCTGCTCTCTGAGGTCAGCAGGGCAGGAGGTGTAGCAACTTAAAAGCCTCGGTGCTTTTGCAAACTTCAAACCACTTCACGGGACCGTTCTATGATCTCCTTCATCAACATTATGGTTAGCTAAACAGTGTTTTAGATTAAAGTATGCTTAATTAAGATGTATCGTTCAATATTTCACCTTAGTTTCAGTGTTTGGTTGAACCACCTTGATTCCCAACCCTGTCATGGCACGTGCTGAGTACTGAGCCCGTCACACTAGTCATCTTAACACCGCCACAACTTTAATCTAGTTTTCTGGGTTACCCAAAGAAAGTCGGTAAGACAACAAATTGATAGTTGATGGTTTGCTATCACGACTGAAGTAGAACACAAATGAATTTTAAGTCATCATATTATTGGTCTATATTGGGAAAAGCAATTATCAATGTTTGATTTTATTTTACAGAAACTATTCATTCCTAATTTACTATTTTGTTGTATTTACAAATCATTCATTTATAACCAAACTAATATTTTAATAAATCCATACAGCACAGACTCAATGAGTGAATTCCCCTTTAAAAATATTTTGGCATTAAACTGTGAAATCCAATACATTGTTTTAAAAATAAAGGAAAGTGAACTCGAACGGCAACAGTACTATATCTCTAATGCAACAAAGTATATTTTGTTAACGATTTAAACTTAAAAAGGTACTTTTGTTTAGGTCTCAAGCTAATTTCTTAAGATGTACCACTTTCAACTGGCTGAGACTCCTTTTATCCTTGACCTCAGTTTTTTATCAAGTATCATTTGAAACTAAGAAATATTCCAAACCAGTGAATAACTTGACTCTAAATCTGTCTTGTCTTTTGGCATTTACTAGATCTAAAACATTACTACATTTTAAGAGTTTGGGTGTCATCATTTAAAAAGATCTGGAAATCATACCCACAGGACTCATACAAACATTTGACAATAACTGCTCTTAGGATAAAAAATGTAATGCCAGAAAACTCAATTATTGTGGTTTTGGTTTTCTTTTAAAAGTAACATCAACAATCTATAACTCACTAACATTTTTTTTGTTTTGTTTTCACCAGCCCCCAAGTCCAATGGACCAGGTAGGCAAGATGCGTGGCCAACCTTATGGTGGACCTAACCCCTATTCCCAGCAGCAGCAGCAGCAGCAGCAGCAGCAGCAGCAGCAGCAGCAGCAGCAGCAGCAGCAAGGACCCCCCACAGCTGCTGGTTCTCAACAAGGAGCCACCTACCCAGGTCAAGGATATGGACCTCCAGGATCCCAGAGATATCCAATGGGATTGCAAGGAAGAACCCCCAGTTCTATGAGTGGTATGCAGTATGCTCAACAGGTCAGTCGTCAAAAAGGATTGTTTTAAATTGAGTGTGCTTGAGATGATATTGACACTATGGACTATAAATGAATATATGCAGAGCGTTCTTTGGCTTAAACTGCCTTTGATTTTCTTATTTTAGGGTTGTGTTTTACAAAGGGAAATTATTTAGCTGCACTCTTCAGGAGCAAATGAATCTCATAAAGTAAAAAAAGCTTCACGATAGTTTAGTCGGATTAATCCCAGGGTTGCTGTGGGTAAATCTTAAAGCTTAATCTTAAAATATAATTCATGTTTAATATATTTTGATCAACCTTCAATTTATATTAACAAGAATACATTAAACAGTTCATGTTAATGTCATATTAACCTGTCATGCTATTGACAATTGTCTACTAGCAACACCAACAAGAAAGTTGTTGTTCTTGTTTTACTTAGTTTTATTTATGATCCTTATTCATTTCAGCCAATCATACAGTAGGGCCATGAATACTATAATAAAAGTTAATCTTTAAACTTGTAAATTGAGAAAACTAATTATTTTGTATACTATGAACGCATTATAAATTACTACGTTTCAGGACGAAGAAGTGGGTGTGTCTCCAGGGGGCTACAGAGGAGAGGTAGATGAAAGGAGGATTGCATTTATCATTCTTTTGTTTGTGATAGTAAATAACTTTTGTTAACCATCTGGATTGCTACTTTGCTGGCGTTGCTAGTCTATTCAACTATACTATGCTGCTCTCAGGCCAGCTCTAAATGTGGTTTGTATTCTAAATCTATGTCTATTTTCAATAATAACAAAATTTGCGCCTTTCATTTCTCTTTCAGAAGAGACTATCGGAGATATGCTATGACACTTTTTAGCTAAACGGAATGTGCTACAAAAAGGTCTTTTGTGTAAGAAGTTTGGATTAATAATGAATCATGGAGGATGGAGAAGAAGGAAATATCGTCTCAATATTCCCACCCATATCACGGTGGATTTTAAGAGAACATTGCCTGTCGACTCACTCAAATATGTTATACAGAAACGGATGTTGTTGTCTTAAGTAAATATTTGTAACGGTTTTCTTAAGAAATAAATCTGACTACACTGGTGGTCATTTTTGTAACATTGTCCTTATTTGGTAGTGTGGATAAAAAACTGATCTGACAATAGTTAAGAGGTGTTTTAACAGCAAAAAATTGCTTTCTAAACCATTTTTGTGTTTACTTTGTGTTGCGGAACGAAATTCGTTGTGGTTAGAGTCGTTTGATAAAAACAAATTTCAAATTTCATTCAACTTTTATTTCTGATCAGCTGAAAAGACTAACTTTAAATGATCTATGGATCCTTGGAAGTATCAGACTTTACTTTGTAATATCGCACCTGAAGCTTTAAGCCTTAAATATTTTCCTGCTTTTAATGTTTTATTTTTGTTGAATTATTTTTTTATCAAACCTACATAATTGTGTTTCTTCCTTGTGCAGATGTCCCCCTATGGACAGCAGGGACCAGGTGGTTACGGCCAGCAGAATCAGGGCTACTATGGCCAACATGGCCCCCAGTCTCACCCGGGCCAGCAGCAGACCCCTTACCCCGGGCAACAACAGGGGAACTCCGGTCCTCCCTATGCACAGCCAGGCCATCCATCCCAGCCCCCAAACCAACATGGGCCCGGAGCCTCATATTCACAATCCCAAGGTCCACATGGTCCTGCTCCTGGACAGCCACCGTACACCCCATCTCAGCAGCAGTCGACACCACAGCAGGGCCAAGGACCTCAGAGTCAGCAGGGCCCACAAGGACAACCTGGTTATGCTCAAGGTTCTGGGGCGACACAGCAGCCGACGCCCCCACAGCAGCAGCAGCAGCAACAACAACAACAACAACAACAACAACAACAACAACAACAAACGCCATCACAACAATCACAACAACCAACAGGAGGTCCAGCGTCTCAAAGTCAACCGCCAACAGGTCACAACCAACAGGGTCAGCCGTCACCTTATTCGCAGACGCCGCCCCTGCCACAGCAGCAGTCGCCCTTTCAACGGTTTCCTCCTCCTCAACAGGTAGTTACGCTTCTGTTAAATAATCATACAAAACTGTTTCATTACTAACGAACTGCTTATAAATACAATCATTGATTAAGAGAGAAATAAACTGATGATACAACAAACTAAATCAAAACCAACAATAACCAACCATCAAAGTGTTGTCTTGATCAGATTCATGAGGTATGGTCTTACACAAACTTGGACACATGCACGAAAGTCGGTTTTATTGTAACATGGCAAACACAAGAGGAATTTAAAGTGACTTCAGTTTCTCAAAGTGTGCGATGAAAGGTCCTGCGATAGTTCCAACATTTTACTGAAGGGTTGCCGAGAGATTATTTTTCTCCGTCTGATAGTTACTGGATAAAGACAAATGGAGGTCTGTTCCAGCATAATGTATGTTAAGTAATTTTCGTAGACGCATTTAAGTCCGTAATTTTGTTCTGTAGTTTAGTTATCTAGGCTGGTATTTTATTTTACTCTCATATTTAGGTAATTCACTTGTTCTTGGCCTCATCTTGAGCAAACTCATTCTGGCCACTGTCAAACTAATTACAGTAAACTATAAATAACAATAGGTCTAAATAAACTATTAAGGATTGAGTAAATGGCAATCAATACAGTGAAAACAACACTGACATTTGTTTATTGTCAGGAGCTCTCCCAGGACTCGTTCAGCTCTCAGTCGAGCGCTCCATCCTCCAATCAGCCCATGACTTCAAACAAGAGTGGCCAGGAGGATAGCATGCAGGCCCGACCCTCCAGTTTACCGGTGAGTCCTGGTGTATCCTGACCCTTATTACATATTAACGGGGCCTGACAGAGGGAGATGCTCGTTCTCACCTGGTAGACGGCATCATTAAAATCTCTGAACACGTTTACAAAAGAGTTTGACTGAACCGGGCAGTAAGTTAAAAATAAATTAAAACAATCTCGAATTTTCTGGGTTTGCCATAGCAAGTCAGCCTCTTGCTTTCTTTTACCTGTCATTGTTTACTGCATCCATGAACCTCATCGTTTATTTGTGTCCAGGAGAATGTTCAGACTCACTCACTAATGCAATATTGATCAACTATTCGGCCAACCTTGATGTCATAATCGTCTTTATTGTTGATATAACTCGTCTTTCATAAAAATACAACAATATGTAATTGGAATCTTTAAAAGTGTATTCACTCTATCAGTATTTTAAGTAAGTATTTACCCAAATAGGATCATCATTATCTTGTCCGCATTATTTATTCGTGGAGAGACTAGTTTAGCTCTAGAATTATTATTCTGAGTAACAAATCATCCATCAATTGTATCATTCAGATTTCTTCAACATCCAGGAGACCAATAGACTACAGTAGTTTAAAGTTTCACAGACCAGAAGGTTGTGTAAATATGAGACTCATTTTATTTATTTGGAGAAGGTAATTATCCACTTGTTGCTGTAAAAGTCATTGCATAGGGTTAGCAATCATTGTTCCTCAAACTAACTGTGATCCTGAAGTCTACAAAAGTATGTTGCGTAAAGTTGGTCTTTTAATTAATGTTGCATGATTCTAGAAATGTGACAAAAGATTGAGAAGAATATTTGTAAACATGGCTTTATTTAACAGAGAAAAAAAGTTTTGGTGACATATTGAAGTTAAGCGCTTTATGTCATATCGAGGTAAAGATCAGGTCAATGACCAAAACACGTTCAAATTAATGTTTCACTTTAATGTATCGTTGGACTGATGAGAGGATGATTTAAACATTTATAAGGTGTCAAGTGATGTTACTAGTGAATTAATACAATAAGTTATCTCTCTCTTCATATAAAGATTAAAATGAACTCATAAACTAACTTTCTAAGAGCAGGCGTAATGTCTTTAAGGTCTCTCATTATCTTCATATTTCATCAGTTGTACATCTACATGTCACAGTTAATTTCCAAAGTTAAGCCAAACATAAAACTAACCTGGCACAGATGAGCTAGATTCTGGCTGTGGGGTATAAATGTTCAGGTGAGACAAAATTCTGTTGGGGTAGAAGAGAGGAGGTGGAGGCAGGAAAAAGCACCAATAATAGAACCGGCTCAGCAGGTCCAGCTGGTTCCCGGTTTGTTTTCACACCAGATCCAGGTCACAATCGCACTCTCAGAACTGTGAACCGCTTTTTTCCCTCACTCATGTCTGAGTGTATTCTCCGGCGTAACTTTCCAAATTAGTGATTGAAAAAAAGTGCGAGCAAAACACATAAATATGAAAAGGCACACTAGTAAAACACATTTATTTAAAAGTATTTAATCATGAAACACTAACATGAAGCTCAATTATTTAAAAGCTGTTGACAAAAGACTATAATGTATCAAGCGTTTTTATGAAATTTATTTTAGAAAATTAAAGAAACAGAGAATTAAGTAATCAATAAGTTGAATTAAAAAATTATAATACTCAAAAGTTCTATAGGATAATTTTTATTTTCTCATTCTGAACTAAAGTGATGAAATGCATAAAACATTTTAAACAACTCTGACCGACAGGGGTGGAAGAAAAAATAATCTTAATTAAGAAATGTAATACTCGCATAAATGATTTATGCCTTATCTAGAAAAAATATATTTTATATCTTCATAATATTCTCATTCCCATAAATTAAAATTAAATTGTACAGAATTACCTTTCACACCAGCTCAAACAATTCTAGTGACTTACGAAGGTTAAAAAAATCATTTTTAACAGTACAAAACTCTACATGACTGTTATTTTTTAATATGGCTATTTCTTTTAATTTCTTTCTTCAATTTCGCCTTTGTACGGTATGCTTTGTGACACACAGTTTAGGTATCCTTCCACAAGCTTCTCACAAAATGTGCAGGATTTTATTTCCCATTCCTCCTGACAGAATTAGTGTGACTGGTCTTGTAGACTGGCTGGCTTCTATACACCTTTTTAGCTCCATCCGCACATTTTAAAATGGCTTGAAATCTTGGAATATTCAACTCATTGTTAATTTATTCGACTGAACTTCTCTAAAACGTTACCACGTTCATCTTTCATTTTAGTTTCGTAGTTAAAACTCCTTCCTTAGATAGTTGCCATTTAACCCATGTCTGTCATACAAGCGCAGTGCTTTCTGGGGCACAGAACTTCTACCTTTTTGCATTCCTGTGGTGTTTTGTGTGTGCAATTATGTGAAAAGATGAAGGTGACAGTTTCAGACATCTTGTTGTTCTGCTCAAGAATGAATCACATATTAACACACACTACTTTCTGATAGCTTTGCTGACTTCTGATAGTCCCATCCCTGTTTAAGTGGTTTTTAACCTTTTCGCGTAACAGACTACATTAAGGTTTGTTGCATTATCTTGATCTGCCCAGTAACACGTTCTTGTGAGATGCTTTCTTTCAACGATACCAAATCTTCCTTCACAATTAACACATTGTAAAGCACATGAATACTGGTTCGTTTTGATCCTTCACTTTAGAGTGGGTCCAGGTTGAATAGTGTACGGTTGTTGGGGACCCCTGCCAATAACTGGGTTTTGTCAATGAAGCTATTATAGCCTCCAAATGGATGACATCATCATCCTCATCTTAGCTTTACTAATCTGAGTGTGTGTTCGTCTTCAATGAGAGAAATGAAAGAATCTGCTGAATTTTTTTCTCGTTCTGCCGGTGATTTGTAAATAGAAATAGTTCACTTACTCTAACTAAAGTGACTCTACAGAGAAGGAAAATGTATGGGAAGCATGAGGTATCTCAGAATTGTATTCATATTTCTGTATGTACATTCTAAATTTCCTTACTGGGCAGCAGCTTTTCCACATCTTTAAGAAGCACAGAAGTGAAATCCATTGTTGCAATTGTACTGTTGCTTCCAAAAGTCAATCGACAATAAAGTCAATTTTATCTTCTCTGAAATTGGACAGCTTCTGGAAGCGACACTTCAAGTAATAGTAACAACCATACCTACTAGACATTATCCTACGTCCTCCTTTATACCCACCCACCATGCTTTCTTGTTTTTTTTCTAATCCCCCCCTTGTCCCTCTCCAAGCTCTTTTGTACCTCCTTTCTCCAGCGTGGAGCTAATCCCTCTCAGGACCGCCCACTGATTGTGGAGCTCCTGTCTTCTGATGTGTCTGAATGTGCTTCAGACTGGATCAGAAGGTCACATGGTGGTCACACAGTCATGTTTTCCTCTCTCGCTTTCTTTTAGAGTACCCGTTCTTGAGGTTGTTTTTGTCCTGTGGATAATGGCTAGTATTGTATTAGACATGTGATTAAAAACTATACGTGGCATGGAACATTTTTTGTCAACTTTTATCTTACTAGGACATGTCTAATATTGGGCCATGTTTTCATCCAAGTACAGTCCATGTAAGACATTTTTTTATATGAATTATGTGGCTTTAAGAAGTAAAAATCGTAAAACATTCCCTGTTTGTGATTACATTATTATTATTATTATTTACATTTTTATAAATGATTATTTATGCTAGGAATATATTACCTCTGCCAAGGAGCCAATGGTTTCACTGGCTTTGGCCCATGTTTTGTCTTTCTTTGTTTGCAAGTGGCATAACTAAAAAAAAGTTATTAATATTTCCTGTTTCTTTCAGGATTTATTGGTAGAAGGCTAACCTAGAAATTATTAAATAATGTTCTATAGTTCCATTCAGATTCAAAAACATTTTGATAGTCATATCATTCATCTCTGTGCAGGCATATATATATATATATATTAGGATTATTAGTTCTAAATAAACAAATATGGAGGATATTACTTTCAGCTGCCACTCAAACAAACCAGGAGCCTTGTTAAGTCTATAGTTTGCACGAAGACCGCTCCAACAGTTCCCACCTGTTCTTAAAGGTTGACTGATCTGGGTGGTGACCACTTTGGTGTCTGGTTTGTGGTGCTTGAAGCTGCATGTTAGAACTGGTGGTCAGAAGCATCAATGTCAAATACATAGAAGTTTTGTTTCCCTGACGCTTCATTAGATCAAATATTCCACTGTTAAAATGACACTGACCCCGCTCTCCCTAAACCCCTATTAGGGACCCTGTTCTAACCTTGATCTGCAAGCATGGATCCTCCAGTCCTGCTACCAAACGACGCTAGACACACCTCCTGCCCCCCTCCCTCAAAGCCCAGCCCAGCTCGGCTCTCCTGCGGCAGCTAAGCTTGTTTTTGCGACACAGCTCTGAAGCAATCAGCCTGCCCTATTCCCTTCTCCACTTCCAAACACCACCACAGTTAGGCCTCTTTGGATGTTTCATTTGCTATATTTTCATCTCATCTTCTTCTGTAGACTCTAAAAACTACCCCCCCACCAACCTCCATTTTTTTTCTCTCTCTCTCTCTCTTCATCAGCTTTCATAACGCTGTGCAGTGCAGCCTTGTTTTCCGATGCTCTGACGTTGCCAGTATTCAGAGTGCGGGGCTGGTTTCCTGTCGCTATTCTGGGGCCTGTGCTTCCTGTGTGAATGCATTAGATTCAGATTCCAGGGTGCAGCTCTCTCCCCTCGCCTCTCGTCTCTCCCTTCCTTAACCCTGAATGTGATTTGAATGGATGTACCCGTAAGACTATCTGCTGGCCGAGTTTGTCCTTTACAATTCAGTTGTGGGAGATGGTTTCTTGTGTGCACAAGCCCAAGCCATGTTATTTCTCCATGCATAGCTCTGACTTGAGCTCTCGCAGCGGCGCCCCTCCTCCCCCTGCTTGCTGGGTTCTACTGGGCTGAGCTAGTTTTGCAGCACAAAGACTGCAGCACTGCTCTGCTCCACACATTCAAGCAAGCTGCTCAAACAAGTCTCTGGGCTTTAAAATAAAAATAAGTTGCACACTATACCAGAACACTGCGTCTTACACACTTGGATAACTAGATTTTGCAAATTTACCAACACCCCTTAACCCCCCCTCTATCCCATAATATCCCAGCACCCTGCTCTCTAGATGCGCAGCTGCCTGTCTTCTTGGACATATGTGCTTTGCCCTGGGACACCCTGCTACTATTGTGATTGAAACAAAAGCACCCCCACCTTCATGCACACACCATATCCCTACTATTCCCAGCAATCAGACCCTCTCTCCCCCTCCCCTTTACCAGCCCCTTCCACTCTGCTACATGGACCGCTACTGCAGTGTTTGTATGCTCTGCGCCCCTCCTGTTTACTCTCCTCATGCGCTAGCCGAGCTGGGTAAATGTGGAACGTTAAAAAAAATACTATCTTCGATGGCTATCTCGAGAGGAAGTATTTTATAAATAAAGAGCTGTAGGTAAAGGCCACGTTAAGCTCAAGACAATTATCCCGTGTAGCATCTCTTACCCAGTCACCTGACATGCAAGTAGGCCGGCGTTGACACCTCAACAATTCCCAGGACACACTTTGATTGTTTGGGAATCCTGCGGTGCACTTCTCAAAATGTTGAAGTGCAAGTACTACAACACAAGGTTCTTCAGTTTTTATGTTATTGCCCTTTTCATCTTCGTCCCCATTTTGGTTAGGGCAGACGAAACGTCTCTATTCATTAAATATCAGAAGTCTAATGTCCAACAATTTGAGCTTCACCTACATGCAATATTTGAATTTGCAAGTACAATAAAATCTGAATAGATGTTAGTGATCGCCATGTTAAAATATCATTAAATAGGATGATTTCATTTGCTTGATTGTGAGATATAATACAGATGTATGATCTGACAATCGGAGTATTCTATTAAAATTAAACCTAATGCCGTTCTCCATGGGGGATCAATGATCAAGTACCTGTAAGGAGAATTAAAAGACATATTTAAACGAGCAGCATTGAATTTTCATAAAGAATGTCATTTAATAATGGAGTTCAACAAGATGACTCGCTCAAAGGACTCCTTACATGATCTGTCAACTCATGAATACTATTGAACTTGCCGTCTCCTGGTTTCAACTAACCTTGTTTGATCCTCAGTCACTGCATTTTTATTCATTTTAGTGTTGAATTATTATTGTCTTTTGATTCCAACTTTCTTTTTTCAGCTATAAATTAAATATTTTATATTATCTATGCCCATTTATTTTATGCAACATGTACGAAGATCTGTCAAATAGTTTATTTGTCCGTCTACCACCTTTTTATCCATGCAGATCATCTTATTTATTGTTGTATTTACAGTATTTATTGTTATTTCCATTGGTTCTCTTATACTATGATATCTACGGCTATTTAAACAATGGCAATGAGGTTAAAACTACAAAAGAGGTTTTATTACAATCATCTTTATCACAACAAGCACTGTGATGATTGTATTTAAAATTGTTTTTGTAATGATTGTTTTTAAGACAAGAATAACTTGATTTATGATGTTCCTTCCCATGATGTGTTTCTGCATCCTGAAGTGAACCAGGAAACTTAATTTGCTAGACACCATCTCTCAGCTTAGTCTCTCCCTCCTCATATTAACTCAATGATATGAATAAGTCAAGGGTTCAGTACCAGAACCACTGAAGGTTTAGACTGGGAGTGTTTCTGCTCTGTAATGGCTGCCCCACACTCTCCTTTTTTCTGGTTCTTTTCTCACAGTGGGATGGGAGTGCCCCCTTATGGTTGAGTTTAGCAGAGCTTGAATGGGGTGTGAGCTGTCTATAGACTGGTTGGACTCTATGG
The DNA here is from genome assembly GCF_982586985.1 of Callionymus lyra. Classification (NCBI taxonomy): domain Eukaryota; kingdom Metazoa; phylum Chordata; class Actinopteri; order Syngnathiformes; family Callionymidae; genus Callionymus; species Callionymus lyra. The sequence continues at coordinate 29,676,991 of NC_141820.1, forward strand.
ATATCTATTTTTTTTTCTAATGGGGGTTGTTTCTCTCCTTCTGGTGAAAGTGCAGAATCATGTGTTGGTCTAGAGTTCTCACAAACATCAATGAGTTGTCTCTGTGTGTATGTGAGGGACAGTCAGATACTGCCGCTTCAAATCTTGATAGTCTCTCTCTTTCAAAAGTGAATTTAAAATAAATGTTTCTCGAGGAAAAGTAAAAGGTCTATTTACGCCTGAATGAATAATGAGCTGCGTCACCAGGGAAGTGGTGGAGTTGTAAAAAATCTTAGTAACCATAGGAGGAGGGGAAACTAGAGCAATATTCAAGATTTCAATGTCTGATGCATGGGTGTTAGTGGTTATTACCTTTTTGGGATGGCAAGGGTCAGGAGGCTGGATGTTTTTTATTTTCTCTTTTTTATTTAAATTCCCATTCTTTTGGAGAAGATTCCTTTCATGGTCATTTTTAAAAATATACAAATAACATTGATTATGCTGCTTCTTCACTGGTCCTTGGAAACAGTATTTCGCTTCATTGTTTTAAATCAAATGACAACAATAAAATAAGAAAACATTGAATTAAATGAATGAAATGAGGTTGGGTAAAGCCACATGACACATATTAACTTCAGTTCACAATAACATGCAAGAACTATAGTGAAAGAATCACTGTTTGCTGTTTCAGTGTACACAAGAAGGTAAATATGATTATATTGATTTAACTTATTTTATAATGGATCCTTGAGCAGTCATTTTTTTCTTGAATATAATCAGATCGGTTTAACAAGTTTGTGTTTGACTTCTGTATACCCCCTGATAATTTGCTGACACCTTCACCTCGCCAGAATATATGTTTGGGTGGAGAGTTGATGTTGCTTACAAAGCTCCTCTGGCTGGATTCCTTCTCTGGCTTCCTTAATTTAAGTTCATGCATGCAGAGCCAGAGCGGCACTGGTATCAGCAAAACCAGGAGTCAGCAGAACTGGCCTGTGCTGTGCAGTATTGAGCTGGAAAATCGATGGCTGGTGGAGTGAGTGAGGGTTTGTTTTGTTTGATTATCTTCATGTATACTGGGTATAAGAATGTTGTATCAGACTTTCTAGGAATCACAAATGGAATGTGATGATGAGTCAATTAAACAAATGAAGAATTGGAAATTGCATTGACTGTGAAGTGATTAATACATTATTAGGGATCTGTGTGTGTTATTTGAGAAGACGTGTGTGAGACTGTAAATGACCCCCAAGAGACAGAACATATTTAAATAAATCAATAATCTTATGCGTCTGAGCTGGATGTCTAGATTGTCTGAGAGCACTTTGACTCAAGCTTTTAAGTATTAAGTATTGAGACATGTGTCACAAACCACAGTACAATAATCTCTTCTGCCACCACTTCATAGTCTGAACTGTCTCCTGACAGACTATTTGTTATGAAGTTTTACATGTGTGATCATATTGGTGTCAACTAGAGAGCTACTTTTTAGGGAATAGTCAAGCTATTGTATAGCCCTTCCTTAAATTCCCCCACTCACTTGGTTTTTCACCCAATACCTTCTAAATCTTTTGTTGATATCTAGTAACCTAACGCCCGACCTGCTTGATTTTTTTTTCACTTAACTTTACTTGCAGATATCACGTCAAATCATATTTTTTTTATTGTAAACTGGGCACACAGTGTGTGATCATTGATCCACATATCAGTCTTTACTAACACATGTTTAATTCTTATTTAATGGTTGAAGTAGTGATCCATGATTTTTCATCAAATACAACCATTTATCTCCCTTCAGCGAGTTATAGTCAGTCTTATTTGATCTAATGGGAGCACCGGGGGCAGAAAAGCAGGCCAGGTGTGTATTTAAGAGTGGATTTAGGGCGCTGGGAATGTGAATCAGCGTTCTCCTTCTGTCACTCCCTCTGAGGTTACACCATTAGGTCACGTCCCAAAAATAGCAGTGGGCACGGTTTCAAGAGTGAAATGCGTCCAGCATCAGTGCTGCAAGCGCGCCTGCCAGTGTGAGATTTCTCTGGGAATAGTTGGCCACTTTCCAGGCTGAGCTTTTCCTCTCCCTCCTCCGCCTCCTCACTCCCATGTATTCCCTCCTCCGGTGTGACTGGCAGATGGCCTGCATTTCTGCACCGGCACATGGGCTCCATGTGACGGACAGCAGTGTAAACATTCACACAAACACCATCATCTTTTTTACAATTTCCCCTCATCTGCCTTTGATTGTCATATAGCAGCTGCAAATGAATGAGCACCACATGCGTTTACCCAACTTTAATAACATGCGACTTCCTCAAGTATTCTCAGTTGAAAGATGGTTTCATTGGAAGTGTTGGCTGACAGGACATGATGGGTTTAAGTAGAGGATTTTGGTCCATATTGACCGTGATGACATCATACAGTTGCTGCAGATTTGTCAGATACTTATCAATGATGTGAATCTCCTTTTCCGTCGCATCCCAAAGGCACTCAAGTAGAGACCATTCAAGTTTAGTTCACTTGTGATCAGTTTTGTGGAAACTATCTCAAGATGAATTGCATGTTTTGACACTGTTTAACATTGTGGAGTGGAGTGGTTCATTGGCTTGCCTTTTGCTGCTAAAATAAAAACATGCTATTTTTTGTGTTTATAGTAAGCTTTTTGCTTGTGTTGTCTTTGACTGAGATGCCCTTGCATCTTTTTACAGCATTTCTAATTCTCGTTATCAATATTAATAGACTGAAGGTTTTGATTTAATCACGTTAAAATAATACATATCGTTGTTATTTATTTGAGTGATTGTGAGCATGTAACTGACAACCAAGAAGAAAAAGTATCCCAAGCATTTAGGCTTGATATAACCTTAACCTGAATTGTTCATTAAATCCTCCTCCTCTTGTGTTCCAGGATCTTTCTGGCTCGATCGACGACCTGCCCACTGGTACAGAGGGAGCCCTGAGTCCAGGGGTGAGCACTTCAGGGGTGTCCAGCAGTCAGGGAGAGCAAAGCAACCCGGCCCAGTCCCCATTCTCCCCACACACTTCTCCCCACCTGCCCGGGATACGAGGTCCGTCGCCTTCACCTGTCGGTTCACCTGTCAGCGTGACGCCATCCCGCACTGGGCCCCTGTCTCCGGCTGCTGTTCCAGGTATGGGTCGATGTCATTCAAATCCATATTTACAACACCACATATCTACCCCAGCCTTAACTGCCTGCAAAGAAAGAAAGTTAATCTCAAACCAAACGTCAATGAAGTGCAAAATGTTTGGAATTTGGTTCCCTAAAAGTTTTTCAAACCTCTATGGTAACTGGGTTGCATTTGAAAAATAATGCAAGTTGATGGCAGAATGGGGCCACAGAGGACTCTTGCTACACTGCCAGACACGTATTGAATTACTCTAGTACTTATACTCTTTCCATTGTGGTGTCTCTGCTGATTAAATATTGAGCATATCAACAGTACTTAATTTAAAATAATATTTTCATGCCTGAGCAATTGTTTAGTGCATCTTCTTGCAGGGTGAATGGACACAAAGCTGTCGATGGTCAAGCTCACTATGCTGACCTGTGCAGATTCGCATTTTGGTCGCGTGTTCGTCAATTCACTTGATCAAGAAACCTTTGATGTTAAGATTAAATATGAAAGTTTCATCTCTACGGCCTCTATCTCCTACAATAGCTGAGCTGCTTGATACTGTTCTATGTAAGGTATATTGACTTCAAGAGGAAGCAATGAGCACACTTCTTCAGGATCTCAGAAAGATGAAGAGTGAAACCTCCTGTTATCTGGGTATTGATCCCATCCTGTCTCCTTTCCACATTACTGTGAACAAAAGTTGGAGCTCAGCAAAAAATCCAATCAGGCTTTTGCTCCCTGTGTCTGCTGTAAGAATACAAGTGACTCAACAAAATAAAATCTTCTCTTTGAAATGTTTGTTTGTGCTTGACCTCCCGCATCTCAACCCTATTTCTCTTCTGAACGGCAGGTAATCAGATGCCTCCTCGGCCTCCCAGTGTTCAGTCTGATGGCATCATGCACTCTTCCATGAACCAGTCAGCCATGGCACAGGAGAGGGGTGAGTATGCTTGGCCTGTCTCGAATAGGATCAACTTATGAAACTCATTGATGCCAAGAGAACTATCGTGAAGGTGTACTTTTTAGTTACACAGTGGTGTATGTCGGAACTACGCCGAAAAATTTAGAATTTGACTCAAATTTAGTGACATCGGGTGTGGGTTTTGATCGTTAATATTTATATTAGGGTTGCTTGATGAGATCATTATACTTCTTTCTTTTCATCCTCAAACATCACTTTGATTCCCATTCTTTGCAGTTTTCTTTAACCATTACAAGTCTAGAATCATGGAAGTTTTTCATCGATTTTATTAAATGCTCTGTACTATGAAGATATTTCCGGGTCTGATGACATTTAAAATGTACTTTTCCTAATCAAAAACAAATCTTATGGATAATATTAAAAAAAATAATAATTTCTTTTTACATTCTTCAATCCTGGACTCACATTCTCACCTCCCTCCTCAGTGTACATGCGGAACCCACAGATGCCTCCTTACGGCTCTCCTGGACAACCAGCCTCCGCCTTATCTCCTCGCCAGTCTGCCGCGATGGGACCCTACCCCCAGAACAACTCCATGGGAAATTATGGGCCTCAGGGTGGCCAGTATGCTCCTCAAGGTAAAATGGTCTTATTTATGAAACAGGTTAAGAAGTGAACCTTGATGATGAACTATAGTATTACAAGATATAAACCAGATTGTTTCCTTAAACACTTTTATGTCGTCCATATATTCTTGCGGTTTTACTCAGTGTGGAGCATGTCCTGTAATTGAAAAATATGTTTCCACAACCTCCAGGGTACCCTCGTCAGCCTGGATATGCAGGGATGCCCAATGCCAACTACCCAGGTGGTCCAGCCATGGGTGGCTCCATGAACTCCATTCCTGTTCAGGGAGGAGGTGCCCCGTACGCCGGAATGCCCGCTGGACGACTAGGCCCCGGTCAGATGGGCAACAGACCGTACGGCCCAGGCATGGGCTCAAACATGGGGGGCATGCCTCCTCAAGTCGGCACAGGAATGGGCCCTCCCCCTGGTATGAACAGAAAAGATGGTGGACCTTCGATGCACCATGGACCTACAAACTCTATCCATAACAGGTACTTTTTAATCCAGACTTGGTAGAAAGAGAATAAATTTGACAATTTAGTTTTTTCTTAACCAAGTCCTTATGTTTTTAGGCCACCTGGCTACCCAAACATGTCCCCCGGCATGATGGGAGCAGGTTCCCCATATGGCCCTGGCATGAACAGCATGCATGGCATGATGACTCAGGGAGGACCAGGTCCATATCCGATGGGAGGAAACATGCCCAACAGTGGCCCAGGTAAGATGACACACAAGGCTCCAATCTTTTCTTTCAACAACTCCGATAAATACATGATAGTGCTTTTGTAATACGTAAACATAACTTTTACACAAGTAGACCAAGCTTATCTCATCTTTTCATCTCTCAGGGATGGCCCCCGGTTCAGAGTTCGGCATGGATAAGATGAGCGGTGGCCCGAAGATGAACAACAAGGTTGAAGGGACTCCTAAACCCGAGACCAAAAAGGTAGCTATGTTAGTCCAGAGTAGAACCGGTGGTTAAAAACCATTGTTCATGGTATGTCTCTCCTGCAGAAGTCCAGCTCTTCCACCACCACTAACGAGAAGATCACGCGGCTGTACGAGTTGGGCCCGGAACCTGAGAGGAAGATGTGGGTGGATCGGTATCTGGCCTTCTCCGAGGAGAAGGCCCTGGGCATGAACAATCTCCCGGCTGTCGGGCGTAAACCTCTGGACCTGTTCCGGCTCTACGTGTCCGTCAAAGAGATCGGTGGTCTCACACAGGTACATCGAAGATGCCGACCAATCCTTTTGTTTCAAATCTCTAAAGTATCTTTTCCTCAACTCATCTCTGCCAGGTGAACAAGAACAAGAAGTGGAGGGAGCTGGCCACCAGCCTCAACGTCGGGACGTCCAGCAGCGCTGCTAGTTCGCTCAAGAAACAGTATATCCAGTGTCTATACGCTTTCGAGTGCAAGATTGAGCGTGGTGAGGACCCGCCCCCTGATATCTTCAACGCAGACAACAAAAAGAATCAGCCCAAGATTCAGCCTCCAAGCCCAGGTGCGTTGTGTAATCACTCTTTGGATTAACTTTATTTGATTGTTTATTTGTTCAAGCATTAATGAGCAAAATAAGTAAGACTGAACATAGTAATTTCTATTATAAAAAAAAATCAGTTTAGTCTATTGCATCAGCGGCATTGCTTCTCTGAGGGAGCTGATAAAGAACGCTGCCAGTATGTTGGACATGAAAGGGTATGAAGTCCCCACCTCCTCCCCTCACACAGTCCTACCCACCTCTTGCAGTTTCCTCCTCCTATTTTTAGCACAGGGAAATCCTCGCCTGGGGGGAAGCGGCGCTAGCTCGTGTGCAAGCTCCTGCTTGTGTGTGTGTGTGTGTGTGTGTGTGAATGTGTGAGAGGGCGCAGGGAGGGGGGTGAAGGGGAGGCGACGAGGGTTGATGTGAGAAACAGTGAATACATGTGACCTGCCAATGACCTCGTCTGTGTGTACCGCTTAAGTGAATGGAAACCTGTGAGTCATCAGACGGGCCTGCTGATAGTAACAGTCTGGGTCTAAAGTTACAGAAGAGATCCACTCACACTCCAAACATTCTCGCCGCGCCGTGACAGCCTGACATGTCAAGTCTCACCCTTTAAGAGTGGCAATCTGTCACTTCAGTGCTTTCAAAATGACCTGGACCAGAATGAATCTGAGGAAGGTCTCACAATTCATCTTGAAACTCAAGATGTGCACTTCATCATTAATAAAATAAGCATTTACAGTAGTGCATTTTCTCAAAAATACCAAATGTTACACTTTATAGGTGAAAATAATGGTGTCACAATATTGATGAGTTTCGTTAATAATAAATTGATTTAAAAATGTTGCTGGCTTCAAGACCGTCTCACATTTCTGACATCATAATTCATTGTCGGTGAATTTAGCCTTTCACAATTTTTTGGGATGGAATTAAATCTTTGAAATGCAGATACCTGGGGATGTTGTAATTGCATGTAGTGTAGAGCAGTGGTTCTGGACTTTTCTGCACAGCGTCCTGGTTTAATCCCGACATAAAATTCACGGACCAACCTTCAGATTAAAACAGCAATTATAAGCCACATAGATTGTTTTTCACTCATTTCTTTTTGGGGTAAACATGACTGAAACGACTGTCTTGACAAGTTATTGTTACTTCAGAGAAAATACAAGTGAAATAATAAATGGAACAGAAATTGTATTTAAAAAAGAAAAACTTCTGTGCAGCCCAAAACAAATGGCTCATGGACCGTTACCAGTCCCTGGACCTGGGGTTTGGGACCACTGGTGTAGAGCATGGTTTCAACATTTTAAATACAGTTTGAAATGCATAACATTTATTTTGATCCCTATGTTGGTTGGAACTTGGAATTATTTTTTGAGCGAGGAATACCAAAGCTTTGATTTTCTTCTGAATCATCTCTGTGTAGGATGCTCAACTTGTTGACTCATCATTTTACATCATTCAATATGTTTTAGTTAAGGAAGTGGGTCATACTTTTTTCCCATTTTTGCCAAGTTTAAGGTACCTGGGTAGGTACAAGTGACTCATGTAGCAAATAAATATTCTGCAATACTACAGCAACACTTCACACCTTTGACTATTTATCCATGAGAACCTAACTCTCATATGATAGAAACTATAAATTATCTCTTGGATGCAAAGTTTTAAAGATGTTCCAAATATTTGTCATTTTTGACATGTCTCAATATAGCCATTATACATGACATAGATCCTTTTGCTCAGCAAGTGTTTTTTGGGCTTGCAGCTGGTTCTGGATCCTTACAAGGCCCACAGACTCCGCAGTCCACCAGTAGTTCCATGGCGGAAGGGGGAGACCTCAAGCCGCCAACGCCGGCCTCCACCCCTCACACACAGATGCCTCCGATGCCTGGAATCAGGTATGTGTTGTTCCCTGAACCACTTGTGTGTACATGGAGTGACCAAAACACAACTAGAGGTCCTACATCTGATTCTGTTGTCCTGCTATCTACAGATGAAAGTCAGTGTAACGTTTTGTTAGATTGATCTTATTGTATTAGCATCGAACAAAGTATAATTTAGTAACCAGTACTAAAGGTACTGGTATCTGTAACGATATCGAAACCCAGTCATATGCGTATAACCCTTTTGTTAATGTGTCAAGATGAAAGACCTCTACCACTGCATATGTATTTCTGGAAGCCAGGGAGGTCGTTCACTTTGACCCTGATGCAACACAAGGGATAACCTAGTTTTAAGTGCCTTATACACTCAAATTCCCTCTCCTGCAGAAGCAGCGTAAACCTTCAGGACCCCTTTGCTGACGGAGTAGACCCTGCTTTCTCCAGGAGAAACGCCATGACTCCCAACTCTCAGAACTACCAACCTGGAATGGTTGGCCCTGAGATGATGGGTCGCATGGGCCCCTACGAGACCAACAAGGACCCCTTTGGTGGCATGAGGAAAGGTAATTGTCCTGCTCGTATGAAATGTAATGGAGGTTTGTTTTTTTTAGAAGCTACAATAAACAACCTTTTTTGGTCACTTGTAGTGGGAGAGCAGTTTATGCAGCCGGGATCCAACAGTGGGATGGGGGAGCAGTACAACAGAGTCCCGCCGGGGCCCATTGGTGGTATGCAGATGGGTCAAAGGCCACAGCAGTATCCCTATGGATATGATCGCAGGTACATACAACACTATTTTTAGGGATGGAGATGTGGGTTTGTTTCGTCCAAAAATAAGAACGTATGGATTTTAATTTTGACAGAGCGGAGCCTGGAATGGGCCCTGAGGGCAGCATGGGACCGGGAGGCCCTCAGCCAAATATGATGCCCTCTGTGGCAGACTCTGGGATGTACTCGCCCAGTCGTCCTCCCACACAGCAGCGGTAAGTAGTCTCAGCTGGATTCCCTGTTGCCTGTGTTTTTGTTTGCAATATCTCTGGTCTCTTTACTGGACACGTATAGTCATCCCAATGTTTTATTCTATAATCTCCAAATAATAATGTGGTGGAACAAGTGATTCTTCAGTATCGAAACTTTGGTAAACAGATTAAAAAAAAAAATTTGTTTTAACTATGTGCACCATATTGTGTGTTTAATAAAACCCAGACATCATCAGATGGAAATATGTAACTAAATGTAACAGTTTTAAGATTTATTTTAACACTCACTTATTAATGGACTTGGATATAAAATCTATATATTGACTGACTAGTTAATTGTTCGAATAAATATTTCTGGTTGTTTGACGGTCATTTTTGATGTTTTTTTCTCTTTCAATGTTCGGTATATCCAGACACGAAGCATACCCCAATCAGTACCCTGGCCAAGGAGCGCCCCCTGGTGGACCATATTTGAACCAACAACCGGGAATGTATCCACAGCAGCAACCGGTGAGAATGTTGCTAATGCTAATGTAGCTCTAATATTTTTTGGTTATTTATAATACAATTATCATGCGAACTATATATGTTATCAAGCTTGGTCAAGTTAAAAATAATAATTATAAAATTAAAATATAAAGCTCAAATGTAAATCAATTATATTTTAGTGTAATTATGCCACAATGAAAAATGAAATATTGTACATTATTTAGTTTAACATACATTTTCAAAAATATTTAAATAAAAAAATAACTATGGACAAGACGTATGAACTTTGCATTAAAGATATTTTATACACACTAAAAGAAGGGTAAGAGAAACTTGGGTAAAAAATGATTAGATTACATACTTAAAATAAGAATTGCCTATTATTTGACCGGTGTACAAATAAAAGCATTGTGTGAATAATGAACAATTATGTTGTCAGTACTCCATACAACAAACATTTTTAATATTGTCTACCAAATCCAAGGCCTGATGTTGTCTCTGAATGCTCTCTCATTGTCCTCTAACAGAACTATAAGCGGCCAGTGGATGGTGGGTACGGTCCTCCAGCCAAACGCCATGAGGGGGAGATCTACAACGTTCCATACGGCCAGCAGCAACAGGGCCCCCAATCATCTGGGCCGCAAGGCCAGCAGGAAATGTACAATCAGTATAACGCATACTCTGGTGGGGAGCGAAGACCACCTGGCCCCCAGAACCAATTCCCATTCTCATTCAGTCGGGAGCGAGGACCGTCATCTACTGGACCTGCGTCTCAGTCATCGATGCCTCCACAGATGATGGGAAGCCAACTATCGTCAGGTCCGGACGGCCCCCAGGGTCCAATGTGGCAAGGCCGCGGTGAAATGGGCTACCCAAACTACCCGAATCGTCAGGGTCCGCCAGTTCCCGGTCAGGGCTCTGGATTCCATATGAACCGTTCAGAGGACATGATGCCATCAGACCAACGCATGAACCATGATGGTCAGTGGCCCGGACATAGGGGGCAGCCCCCTTACGGGCCCGGGACTTCTGGACCACCCATGACGAGACCCCTGCCATCCACATACAATTCACAGAACCACATTCCCCAGGTGTCCAGTCCGTCTCCGATGCCAAGGTCCATGGACAGCAGGACATCTCCCAGCAAGTCGCCATACATGCACCCTGGCATTAAAGTCCAGAAAGCTGGGCCTCCAGTACCCGCCTCACACATCGGCCAGGCTCCTGTGCAGCAGCCCATGATCAGGCGGGACGTAGCATTTCCTCCTGGTTCTGTAGAGGCGTCCCAACCACACCTCAAACCACGGCGGAGGCTGACAATGAAAGACATTGGTGACAATTTGACCTCTTTAGCACCAGAGTGCTGCTGATGTATGTCATGCTGACGGCAGATCTTGTGTTCACAGGGACTCCCGAGGCGTGGAGGGTCATGATGTCCCTCAAGTCGGGTCTGCTAGCAGAGAGCACGTGGGCCCTCGACACCATCAACATTCTACTGTACGACGACGGCAGCATCTCCACCTTTAATTTGTGCCAGGTAATGTTTTTTTCATCCTTTTATGTTGCTTGTCGACTCTGCTCTTGTACTTGTTTATAGTGTCCATGGTCGTCCTGCAGTGTTTTATGCTAACTTTCTTCTTCTCTGCAGCTTCCAGGCTTCCTGGAGCTGGTGGTTGAGTACTACAGACGCTGCCTGATCCAGATCTTCGGCATCCTGAAGGAGTATGAAGTCGGAGACCGTGGCCAGCGTCTCCTCTTAGACCCTCTTGGTGCCGATGAGGACTCTGACGACGACATCCTGATGCCGGAAGGGGAGGACATGGATACGGATGAGGAGGAGGATGAAGAGGAGGAGACGGAGGACAAACGGGTCGCCCCCCTGCTCCCCTCACAAGTGCAGGTGAAGGAAGAGGAGGACGAGGAGGAGGAGAAGACCTCGCCGCACGAGGAGAAGGAATCTTTGGTGAAAGACAGCATCGTTGCTACCTCAGGGCCCACTCAGGACCCCCAACTCTGCTTAGAAAAACCCAAGCAGGCGAGCAAGTTCGACAAACTCCCTATCAAGGTGGTGAAGAAGAAGAATCCCTTCGAGCTGAGCCGCTCAGCCAATCGGGGACAGAGAAAGAGCTTCGACAGCGGCCTCATACACTGGAGCATTGGGGGGGGCGACACCACTGAGCACATCCAGACCCACTTTGAGAGCCACGGCCGCCTCCTGGAGGGCCACAGGGGCTCGTCGATATCTACTGAGAAGAGCAAGAAGGTCCAGGCAGAGAGGACGACGGGTGACTCCGACCAGTCCAGTGAGAAGCCTCACCAGCCGCCATCAGAACCACCTCCAACAGGGGGCGCTTCTCCTCCTCCTCCTCCTCCTCCTCCTCTTCTTCCAATCGGTGCGACCCTCACTGCCACCATCGACGACGTGCTGTGTGCTCGCCCCGGGTCCGTCACGGAGGAGGCGGTGCGGGGAGGAGCCGTGGAGCAGAAGGAGAACGGCAAGTACCTGTTCAGCATCAACCTGGAGCAGCAGAACCGCCGCAACATCAAGATCCTGGAGGACGAGCCGCACAGCAAGGACGAGACGCCGCTGAGCACGCTGGCCGACTGGCAGGACTCGCTGGCACGACGCTGCATCTGCATCTCCAACATCGTGCGCAGCCTGTCCTTCGTCCCCGGGAACGACCAGGAGATGTCCAAACACCCGGGTCTTCTGCTGCTACTGGGCCGCCTGGTGCTGCTTCACCACCGTCATCCGGAGCGCAAGCAGGCGCCCGTCACCTACGAGAAGGAGGAGGAGGAAGATGAAGGGGTGAGCTGTGAGAGGGACGAGTGGTGGTGGGACTGTCTGGAGGTTTTGAGGGAGAACTGCCTGGTCACTCTGGCCAACATCTCCGGTCAGCTGGACCTCTCCATCTACCCGGAGAGTATATGTCTGCCCCTGCTGGACGGACTTCTGCACTGGGCCGTGTGCCCCTCGGCGGAAGCCTTGGACCCCTTCCCCTCCCTGGGCCCCCACGGCTCGCTTTCCCCACAGAGACTGGTCCTGGAGACCCTCAGCAAGCTCAGCATCCAAGACAACAACGTCGACCTCATCCTGGCCACGCCACCTTTCAGCCGGCTGGAGAAGCTCTACGGTACTCTGGTGCGGCTGGTCGGGGAGCGCAAGGTGGCCGTCTGCCGGGAGATGGCGGTGGTCCTGGTGGCCAACCTGGCCCACGGCGACGGCCTGGCCGCCCGAGCCATCGCTGTGCAGAAGAGCAGCGTGGGGAACCTGCTGGGCTTCCTGGAGGACAGTTTAGCCGCCACCCAGTACCAGCAGAGCCAGAGCTCCCTGCTGCAGATGCCGGGCGCCCCTCACTTCGAGCCCACCAGCGTGGACATGATGCGGCGGGCGGCCCGCGCCCTGCACGCGCTCGCCAAGGTGGAGGAGAACCACTCGGAGTTCACTCTGTACGAGTCCCGGCTGCTGGATATCTCTGTGTCGCCCCTCATGAACTCCTCGGTGTCCCAGGTCATCTGCGACGTACTCTTTCTGATCGGCCAGTCATGACAGGGCGGTCGCCTGTTCTGCCCCCCCACCCCCATGACCCCCACACCCATTTTGTATGTGTCTGTCATGTGTGAGTGAAAAGAGCATTTTTTTTAATTTATGCAAAATCAGCCTGGAACAACCCCCCCCACCCCCCCATCCCCCGTTCTTACCGAAGGATGGACCCTCATCGAGTAGCTTTGAGTTCAACGCCCGGCTGGAGACGAAGAGGAGTGGGACATTATCGTGTGTGTGAAATGACTTTCTGTTCTCATATCTTGAAAAAGAAAGTGTAACCAAGGTTGTCGTGTCACAGTGAGCTTTGGGGACTTTCCTTCTCTGGTGGTGGTGGTGGGGCTGGTGGGGGGGTCGCAGGGGGAGGTGTCTGCAGTGTGCACACGCTTCACACGGCCGGGTCAGGAGACCGCAGAGACTCAGAGGGGCTGTAGTATCGTTGCTGTAACTTTGGACGACAGAAACCACATGACCTGCGGCAGCAGGCGCTATTTCTGTACTGTACACTTTAAAACTGTAAACATACTGTAAGAAAACCTGTTTCACACTGAGATCGCTGGCTTGGCAGCAAACTGTAGTTTTTAAAAACTGTTTTAGTTCATGACGAGAGAGAGAATACGGCTTTCCCCCCAAAGTATGGTGAACCTACAACACCCCGACCTCTTCTTTGTTTCTTGATTGTAAGACTTGACCCTTCTCTAAAAGTCTCGGGCTGCTGCTCAGCCTCAGCTGCAGCTGCTCTGTAAATATGTTGTTGTACATGACACTTCTCTTTCTCACCTTCTGTTGCTTCACCATTTTTTAAGACGCCATGTGATTTCTCTGCCGCCTCTCCTCGGCGGCAGGAAGGGTCGCCCCCAACACAACTTCAGAGAATCCAAACAAAAGCATGGTTCCATCTGAGCTTATTAAAATGATGAAGAAAGCGTTTTAATCTCGGTTTCTTTTCAGTTATGCGGATTCTGCATATTTGTATTTCAGATGTAGCTAAGACTTGTTGTAAATTCCTCTTTTTTTCCTTTTTTTTGGCTTAATGAATATCATTTATTCAGTATCAAATCTTTATACTATATGTTCCACGTGTTAAAAATAAATGTACATTAAATCTTTGTAAGATTTTTGACGCAGATTTATTTTTATAACAATTCTTCGCATTCCCACAAGACAAAGCAGCAGCCACAGATACACCAACATGACGAAACCTCACATTTAGATTTGTCAACGGTTCATTTTTGATGTTTAAACATGGACTAAACCAAGGTAACATCAACACCTCTTTAAAACAAGTGTTTGCACTCTTATCTAGTCTTGCTCCCACTCACATTACTTCCTGTGAGGTGAATTATTTGCTTCAATGGTCGAAACGATAAAAGCTGTTTCAAGGCATCTGAGGACGGTAACATTTGAATTGGGAGAACACAAACGTTTCTATAGGATGAAACTGTTTCACTATATTAAAAAATATATTTGGTTTTCTAGTCAAAAGTTGGCCAATGTAACAAATTCAATTTCCCAAGGGGCTTCTTGACTGCTCTGAGGATCCAACAAGCCAAAGAAAATCTTGATATGAGAACTTGTATACATTTATTTAAATTAATGAAACTTATACCAAAGGTTAATATCCAAGATCACTTGATTTCTAAGCCATTTTGACAGTTTTAAAACATTTTAAAAGAAAAGGTTATTTTTTTAACTTTCAAGATAAATGTTCTATCAGATCGGCCAGAAAGAAAATGCAGGTGACCAGCAATGAATGCAGTTCTAGTTAAATTAGAGAAAACCTATATACAAGAGTCTTTAGATAAAAAAAATAAAGATAAAAAAAAATTGAGTGGAACTTTTCATTGATAATTGGCTACAGAAATCAGTCAAAGGGCTGCACTTTGCCCAGGTCTATATAGGACCAAGTTGTCCAACAAATTTCAATTTTTTTTTTTTTTTTAAATGGAGCTCCAACCAGGAATTGAAAGGTTAAAAGTGTAAACTAGCTAAAGCTTATTGGTTAATTTTCAAAACATGTTGCTATATAATTTGAAAATTGTTTAAAAATCCCCCCCCCCCCCATCAGATATTAACACACCAAGACCTCCCTGGACACCTTTTATCCCACACCCATTTGATATACTGTCACATTTCCATAGGGGCCGACTGTTTTGTTTGGTCTCTTTCCCCACTTTAAATGGCCAAACTGCAACATTGCAAACAAGAGTTTGTGAAAGATAATTTGGGAAACAACTTGGTTTAAAAAGAAAAAAGGCTTGACTTATGAAATCTTAAAGTAGCAGCATTCCACTGTTTTTTTTTAGAATCCCTTATTAGTCCCGCGAGGGGAAATTCAACCATTCACACATACTGATGGGAGTAGGCATGCACACTTGTGCCAAGTTCACCATCAGGGTGAAGTGTCTTGCTCAGGGACACAACACCACAAGCTTGTCTGGAGCTGGGATTGAACCTGCAACCTTTTGGACTGCAGGCAACCACTCTACCATCTGAGCTATGTCCCCCCAACTTCCACTTGTACATTCATACTTTAGGGACAAGTTAAATTATCCTGCATTTAATGTTACTGGTAATATTAACTTTACATTAGCAGTGTTGAGACTAACTCATTGTAAAATGTCAAGTTTTAAATCCATTACATAAGTCATGTAATGAACCCACACTAGCACACCAACGATGGTGGTCTCTAGAGACCTACACCATTTTGATTCAAAATGTCCTGTGACAGCTTGGCGAATGAGTCTTATGCCAAACAGTGAGCCATCTGACCAATTCTCAGTTAAAAAAATAAAATAAAAGCCAGGCATCATTTCACACAAGTTTTTGGCCGCCGTTTTTAGACATCCTTAGTGGTGGATAAACCCACGTTTGTGGAGATTGTCAGATAAGTTTAGATTCAAAGTTTCTCTCCAAATGTATAAATAGTTCGATTTCAAATGTCAAATGAATAAACCAAGAAATGAGTTTCTTCAAGCAAAACCAGTGCGCAAAGGGGTGAAAGCTTGACATTATTTATTTGGTTTCACGTCATTAAAACACTTTAAGCACTTCTTAATTTGTCCACTGGAGGTCGTTGAACACATAGCTAACGATTCTTCAAAGCTCAGCGGCTGCAAAGAGAAGTTGGTCAGTACTTTGATTTAAAAAAACAAAAACACATCCAATACTCACAGTTGTCCAAACGGTGGCTGGTACTTTATCCACTTGCTGGCATGATGAGCTTTGGGAGTCTTTGGCTTGACGGGAGCATGCATCTGTGAAGGAGCGGTGGATTCCGTCACCTCAGAAAGACTTGGCAGGCTCTTCAGCGGCTTTGGCACACTGGCCTGTTGGCGACTTGTGGAGCCGGAGGACGTCCTGGAAGTGGACCCTTGGTGGAGCCTGGCAGAGTTCCACTGCTGCTTCAAGACATTGTCTGCACCTGCAGGGCTAGCATGCGGTCTCGAGGCCTGGTTGAAACTAGAAGACTGCCCCTGTGGAGTGTAGACTGGGCTAGTCTGTGCTCGTGTTGGATCATTAGAAATGATAGGAGTCTTCTGGGGTCTTGAAACCTGCTGGAGGCTGGTAGAGCTAAACTTATTCATGTCTCCTACCTGGTTCCGAGTAGCAGAGCTAGTTTGTGGCCTCGATGCCGATTGGAAGATGGTGGAACTCACCTGCGGCCTTGAGACGCCACTGTGACCAGCCGAGCCAACCTGTGGCACAGAGGAGATGGCAGGGGTCTGCTGGTGTCTGGCAGAGCTTTGTTGTGGTCTTGAGGCCTGCGGGTAACTAGTGGAGCCAGAGGTGGTCTGTGGCCGTGACACCTGGTATGGTTTAGAGGAGCCGAGGCCTTGGTTCTGAGGAGTCAGGCTAGGCAGTGGTCTTGACACCTGATGGAAACTTGCGCTCGTCTGTGGCGCCGAGACGGCTGCCTGGTGACCAGCTGAGCTGGTCTTCGAAGAGTCACCCAACCGCCTAATAGCAAATCCCCCAAAACGGTCGGGAATGGTGTGGACCTTTGTCGGGGCAAAGCGCTGACCTGGCTTGAGAACCTGCGAAGCGTCAACATGCGACGCCTGAAACCCTGGTTGAGCAGTTAGTTTGGAGGCGCCAGTGAAGAGTGACCCACTGGACGGAGAGGGTTTAGAGGCAGAACCATGTGGCCTCACTCGTCGACCCGCAGCACTCGCTGAAGTACGGGTCCGAGCAGGCAGGTTTGGTTTGGGCCCGGATCCTTGAGAGGCCGGTCTGCGAGCATCCTCAGGTGCAACGTTGCCGCCCGCACCGAAGGCGCGAGGCACCAAAGGACTTGTTTGCTTCTTGCCGTATTTGCTCACTGCACTGCCACTGACAATGGCTGAGGACAACCGGAACTGCGGCTTCTTCTCTGGTGCCACAAGACTGGTCGCCTGACTGGTGGGTTTGAACAGTGAGCTGCGGTGAACGAACCTGCCATTTTGTTCAGGAACCGTCAGGAGTCTTTGGCTCAGACCAGCAGTGGAGGTCTGTCTGAGTTCACCCGGGTGACTTACTGACACGCGTCGTCTCGGTCCGACACCCTGTTGCAAAGCACCGGCGTTCATCCAGCTTTGGCTTAGAGCTGGAATAAAGAAAGCAGAGTCAGTCCCCGGTCCACAGACGGCGGCGGATCCTCTCACCTGGAGAAGCCCACGAGCAGCACACATGTTCCAGACGGACAAACACAACCAGCAAGATCCTGCAGGGAACACAAGTAAGAAGCCATCAAGTGTGTTGAGAGGGTCTCAGCTTCAACTCACCCCAGATGAACTCCACAAGCCATTTCTGCGTGTCTGGCCCTGTAGCAACACCACCTGTCGTCTCTGCAGGTGAGAGCAGCAGAAGAAGCCAGAAGCAGCCAATCACCTGCTGATGAGGAGACGACGCGCAGCTGCTCTGAGATAAAAAAACGTCAGGAAAATGTCTCTTATGTTGTCACTCCATTTGTGAAATATGATAATAATAATAATTTAAACTGAAAATAAACTACGTCTGTATTTAAGACTAAAAATACTATTCCTCTGAAAGGAATATTTCTGGAAACAATGATAATGTCAAAAAAATTAACAAAATGACATATGACAATAATGATAAGTTGATTCTTTATTTATTTAGTTCATACAGCGAGTGATTTTTGTATGACTTTTGCGCGATGCAGATGTCTTTAAAAATTAAAAAAGTTTCCACGTTTTATCTTCTAATGCTTTTATAAAAAACATTTAAAAAAAATTCTTCCATCATTGGACTGCTGTGCGTCATATGACCAGCAGATGTCAGTCACTTCACTTCAAGGCTTGTCGTGAATAGGGTCGCATGATTATTGACGTCACTACGGCAAGCGTCCCTTAATACGTCTCTCTGCCACAAATACATGATTTAAGTTGTAGTTGTGTTTCAGAGATTGTCTCTTAAACGCAGCATCCATCCTGTTAAAGACCTCGAGGCAGGAAATACACCTGAACTGAAGGTTTGATCGTTCTAAAGAATGATGCAAAACTGTCGAATTATTTGATATATTTTTCGCTTTATTTATATGTTTGTCCATTTATATTAATGCATCTTTATCATGAAGTTGGTATATTTTTTATTTCAGTCTTCTAATTATGAGTTTGCTATTATTTAGCCTTATCAGATCGATAACGTATTGACTTTTTCTCGTAACTACAGGAAACAAAACTATTAAAAATATTGGCTCATTGTACATTTTTAACAGAAATGGATCACATTGATGCTCACTAACATGCAACCCCAATAGAAGATGTACTGGGCCTTGTTTGTAGTTTAGGTTAAACAAGTGGACAATATTCAATACAGGAATTAACCTCACCATCACTTGTAAACATTCTCACTGACCTGTAGCTCATTCTTTCTCTTTGGTTCTTCATTATTAATGAATACTATCTGCAAACAACAACACACACCACTTAAACAATTGCAGGAGCCAATTTTAATATTTTTTAGTTACATTTTTATGGTACTATTTAGGGTTCTGAAGTTGAATATGTAAAGGTATATTCATAATACTGTGTTTGTGTGACATCAACATCGTTGAGCCATGTGTTGTATAAGATGCATAGTTGCTGTTGACCTCCTCTGATACTGAACATGTATGTGCGCGTCTAGGAAACACATCAGGATTTAGTCACAGCTTTAATAACCCACGTCGTGATATTGATTATTCTGCTGCTGTTGTAAGTCAACTTTAAATGGGTTTTGAGTTGAGAGCGTCTGATAGAGCAGTTTGATTCTCCTTCACTAACTTTGATGGTATGGATCACTGCAGACTGACAGGAAAAGTTACTCCTGTGGTCATACTGATTTGTTGCAATAAAATCAATATTGTAATGGCATCTGGTGACGGTGGATAATTCCGTGGGTGTGTTTGGATCCACCTTTACCTCCTATGTCTCGCTCGCATGGACAAATGCACAAACACAAAAATGGGTCAATAAAAGCAGTTTAATAATAAACACAACAATAATACACGAAAATCAATCATACAAATGTGGTTGTTATTCATATGTTGTCATTGAGTCTGATGTTTAAAAGTTAATTAAACTCTTCTATCTATCTTGACTGTGTGTCCATATATACAGTATGTAGTTATATTTCCCGATCATGGGTTCAAACATTCTGCTGTTGTTGGACAGTAGGAGGCACTGGTGTGCTGTGTCTGTCTACAGTGAGAATGATGAAACATAGTGGAAGAACAGATGATCTCTTCAAGTGATAATCATGTATCCACTATCTCTTCAATGTAGGATTGGAGGTGGGAGAACCAGGGGGAACGTAAAAGTCTTGACAGACAAATACATACAATACACATCCTCCATGATGGAGGTAACTTGCACTTCTTTCAACCAGATGTAAACTTCTATTGTCCACCAGGGACCAGCCTGAAGAAACAGAATGATTTCAATGAATACATTTGAATTCACATGAGGTCTCCCGTGTATACTGGTTTGTACCAGAAACCGGTATTGATCTTCATTTTTATATCAAAGAGAGGAGCCATGTCTGCGGTTTGGAGGTTTGTTGGCCTCAAACGTTCGTACGCGACTAAACACTTTTTTGCTAATGCTACTTATTGGTAGCTTATGGTGACAACGTAAGCTATTAGCTTCACCATCTGTGCCAGAAAACACTGTTGTTAGTATGTAGAATTTATGAAACTCAGGTTCCCGCTCCTTACATCTCACAACGCTGAATTCTGAACGCTGTATTCCCTGTTCAACTGAATTTTCGTCACCACTATACAACAATACTGATGACGTAGAACACATGTCCAGGTCTATTAAGAGTATCAACATTTTTGGATTGACAAAATACATGCGCCACAAATATCTGACATTTTCCCTGTTTTCACTCGACAAAACTACCTCGCAGGTACATGTAAGGCAAGGTATTATATATTTCGATTCCCTATAATAGTACAGGTTAGACATTTATCTTTGAGATAGCTTTAAAATTGATCGATTCAATGTTTTTTTTGAACCCACCAATGGCCTTGTCGCTTGCAATCTGACTCACGTCCCAAACAATTTAATATACCTGTTTTTTTTTAAATTGACATTTTTCTAAAAAAAAATTTCTTTCAGTTTTTATTTTAGTTACATTTTATTTAGTTGGATAAATATGTTCAATACATAATTTGACTGAACATAATTCTAATTTGTAAATACTGAAAATCAGATGTAATAACATTTAAAAGAATGTAGTGAAACTTATGCCGACCAGCCGTACCTCAGTTGTTGTTGGTTATTATTTGTTGCTGCTAAGTGGTAATGACCGATCATACCTGAGGGTCTCCAGCCTCCAGTCTTGACTCTTCAGTCCATCAGATAGAAGCTCCAGTCCTGGTCCCCCTGGATGATTGTAGCTCAGGTACTGAGATGGGTTCGATACCAGAGCTGAAGCCAGAGAAGCACAGCCTCCCTCTGGGATCATACACCCGGACAGTCTGTGATGAAGGAGACATACTTCAACGTTTATTGTTTTATTATACATATATACATATATTATAAAATATTTTACCATGATTCTTTTTGCAGTAATCATTTTGTGATCTGTTCTGCTTTTACTGTTTATTTGTACACACTGTGGGGTAAATCTTATCTTATGAATAAGGATCACATTGATAAACCATATTAACATTGGGAGCCATCTGAAAATGTTTGATTGAGAACATGGCAAGTGTAGGTTTACTCAAAAGCTGGTATCTGTTTGGCTTCTCCCAGAAGGGAGGAACATTTCTGATACTTTGTATTTAAGGATCTAAGAGCAACTGGGAATATCCAGACTTCTTGGATGGCCTTGGTGGAGTTCTGCTTTGGACTCCAGTTTCCTATTTGGTGATAAACATGTAAGTAATGATAGAAACACTTGGTTAAGAGGATAAGGAGGAAAAGTCTTAAGAATCCGAACCCAAGTGGTGTTTTGTTATTAGACTTCTGTGAAGGTCATGATTTGACAAAAGTGTTCAAATAGAAGGCTTACAAGTGTAAGTACCCTATGTCAATTGATTTTTTAATTGTTGACGTGAGGCTACATGTTCTTAAAACTCAATATCATGGGACAAACCGAGGACAAGGTTGAGGAATTGCATCTCTACTCTGTCCAGGGACAATTTTTTTTCTCACAATTGAGTTTGCACAAATAGCAAATATATCAGTCTTAATATTCAACACTGCAGTCATAAAAATGAATGAATAAACCACACTTTGTTGTCTTCGAACAAAGGCTATACAATTAGTGCATCATGTGACTAACATGAGAGAGAAAAATGTGTCTGGTCCAGAAACACTGAGCAATGTTTGGTCCTCATCTATGTCTAAACAATGTACCTTCAGAATAAAGAGAGAAAAGATCCTATAATATTTTATATTTTGATTTGATTTGATTTGAATCAACGTATTTAAGTTATACACATGTATTCATTTTCTAGTAGTTATTACTGATGGAGCGTATCAGCTGGGCTAGCTAGGGACACCCTAAACTGTGGAAGGAAGCAAGAGTGCCTGAGGCGAACCTCAATTTTTGTTAATTAATTATAAATAGGTAAACCTATAGCAGGTGTGTGTATGTGTCGACTGGATCAGTCTTTTGAACTCCTAAACTGCTCGACCAAAGATTTTCCCTGCTGTCACTCATCACACAAATGTTCAAACTGAGCTGAGTCTTCTGTTGTTTCTATATTAGGGTCTTGATAGTAACATTTGACCACTAGCCACTGAGTGTTCTACACATCTGAAGAGCTTGTTTACTTTCACACACTCACCTCTCATCTTCAGAATCAGGTCTTTCCCTAAAGTCAATTCGTCTTTGCATTGACCTGTCACTCTTCATAGACAGACATCCAGGCTCGGGTCCAGGTCCACTGGATTCTGGTGTTGAATGGTCCCTGGAGCTTGAACACAGACACGTTGCACTATGTTGTTTGGACAGGAGAACAGATCTTCTCACCTCTGAGTTGGTCCCAATGTTTTCTCCCAGAGATGATTTAGGGAAAGAATCTTGGTCTTCTATGTCAACTCCTTCACACGAACACAACAGCTTCATCAAGACACGTGTGGTAAGTGTAAAAAATCACCAACAAATTTCCCCCAGACTTCAACCCCACCACTTTCAGAGCAGAATAACGTGAGAAAGAAGAACATGTGGATCATGGATGTTAACTTCTTAACTGGTCAATGGTTCTTCTCTGCTGAACCTCTCGGCCTCAGCTCAACTTCATACTGACCCCCTGACTTACATAAAAGTAACTTAATTTTCAAATATGTTCACAGGTAATTGAAGGAGAGGATACAGGGTTTTACACATCCAGTTTCATAACACTAAAGAATCAGACCTTTATAAGACATATTTAAGTTATAAAGTGAACATGTTTGTTGCATCCTTGTTTAATAATTCTCAATCCAAAACTCATAGTAACTGCAAACTCCACCGTTTTATTTCTTTCATTTTTAACTGATTTGCTTGTAAGTTACCGCAGTATTTTCACAGAAGGAAGTTGTGTTCAAGGTCGGAAAATGTGAGTTTTTTTTACTCTATCTCCTGCTTGATCTGAAGAATGTTAAAGTCACTGACCTCTGCGTAGATCTCCTCTGGTCCTCAGACTTGAGTCCATGTTTGTAAGTCAAGCTTCCATCTGAGCTCAGCTGCTTCTGATTCATGCTCAAGGAAACACTGATAGTTGAAACACGCCCCGTGAGTGAGGTGGTGTGTCCTGGTAACGTGTTGCTTCATGTTTGTCCTGTCACACACTATCATTTATTATAATTTTCACTGGTGTTGTTTGTACAGAACTTCTACTGGTCAGAGCTCAAATAAAAGTAGTAGTCAGTAGAGACAACGTCATGTTTATGATGGTTTTTACACCATATTATCCAAACACCTGTTCTATGATTACTGTACAAAGATGTGTTTTCCCATCATGCCTTCAGTTTCTCTGAGATGGAATCGTTCTCTGAGATTCAAAACAAAGAAGATTAGATCTGCTACTATGGGTTCAGAGTTCACATTTTTCCTGCCACACTGTTCAAAGTTCTACTTCATCAAACTCATTAGTATTATACATCCAGATTGTGTCGGATACCAGAGAAGCGTCACTTTTAACTTTGATTTCTTTCAGGTGGTTTTCTGAACATATTTTCTAATCAAAACTGAGATTTGAAGGCTTTTCAGTGGTGCAGACTCATAAAGCTTCGTGTGATAAATTGCTTAAACCCTTTTCCTCATATCAATGCAAAAAACTTTTGCAAAACACACAAAGCGTTCTAAGTTATTTAGTCCAAATTGAAAGTCAACACAAGCTGAAAACAAAGCTTTTGTTTTTTTCACTTGAACTCTGGTTCCTCCATGTTTCAACACAAGTGCTGCTACAGGAACGTTTGATATCTGCACCTCACCTCTCTCACATGCTTTAGCAAGAAAGTATTCATTTAATCGAGTATACTTTACTATAAGTACAAGTATAGTAGGGATACTGAAGTTTATGTACTTGTAGTGTACTCAAAGTTTACTAATTTGATAATTCTGTGGACTAAATTGGAACATTTTAAGTCTAAGGAAGTGTACTTTCAAGTTTTCCCATCAATATAATACCAGTGTACTCGGTATACTCCCCAGGTTTAATATTGATTATTTTACATCAGTACACGCTCTGTGCACTAGCATCTTTTCTACCAATGTAAAGGTATATACTACTATATGATCGTACAGATATAGATTCATAATAGGGGTAATAACTCAAAGCAAATGTGTGTATCTAACAATAAAAGTCTGTTTACTGTTTACTTCTGGATCAACACAATAATACAGTTGCCAATAAAATAAGTATTCTGTAAGAGAACATTTCATAAAGGATACCTGAGATTAACTATACATTAGTGTACTATTTTCAATCATAAAATTACTTCAATTTTAGAATAAAATAATTATACTGAGTGACGTTTCAGTCAGTAGAGCAGTGAAAGTATGAAGCAGCAGTGAAACTACATTTGACACATGGAAATTACTCATGACATCACTTTCATCATTTTTGGTGAGAAAGTTTCTTTGAGAAAGTGTGTCAGAGCTGCAGGTGAGCGAGTCACCGCTAGGTGGCGATCTATGACAAGAGTTTGTTGTGGTGTCTTGTTCCACGCTGCAAACAGAAAGAAGGTGAGGGCGTGACACACAAGTGGTCTGACCGGTGTAGTGAAGTTGAACATCCTCAATTCATGAGACGACATCAGACATTTTGAGTCAGAAGGGATTCAAGAATCAACTCACTTTCATGTTGCTTCTTCAGTCCAGAAGCTTTTGTGATCATTTATAGACGTTTGATGGACAGATTCAATAGAGAAACACGTGACTTGTGGGCGGAGTCAAACAGAACACTGACTCTCAGCTCACCTGTCCAAATGTGTCGTCAGTGTTGGACGTTTGAGCTCTGGCTGGATCTAAGATGGCGGCACAGGTGTGGCGTGAGAACGGCGTCTCATGGTTGTGTAACCTGATGAAGTTTGACTTGAGAGAAGCAGGTCAGAGAGCAAAGCAGAGATATTGACCTTTCATAACATCTGCACAAATAGATTCTTTCTGAGCCTCCACTGACCCTCAATGACAAGTGACTTTACAGTAACATGTGGATTTAAACACACGTGGATGTTTTCTGTCCATTCATTTATTTGAAGATCAAAACAGAATCAAAAGAAATGAAGCAGCAGTTCAACTATGTTGGACAAGATTATTCACCTCTGACATCACAAGTGACTCATTAACTAATGTCTACACACCTGGAAGAAACTACACAATATATACAACTATCACCACTGCACAAAACCTGAAGGTGTGTTTGTGTTATTAATTGTATATATGTGTACATGTGTTTGTTTAAATTCATTTGTGAGTGCATGTTTTGTTTGTTTGTATGTGTTTGGGTGTGCACCTGTTTGTGTTTGAGAAAGCTTCTGTGTTTGTGCGTGTTGGTGCCTGTTTTGTGTGTTTATTTGGCATGTGTGCCGGTTTTTTGTGTGCTGCTGTGTGTTTGTTTGTTCTATTTGTGTGTATGTATAATTGATTTTTCTTATATTTTTTTGTGTCTTTGTGCATGTCCCTAAGTGTGTTTGTGTGTATTTTTCTGGGTCAGCATTTGTGTGTGTACATGTGTGTGTGTGTGTAGGTGTTCATGTGTGTGTGTAAGCGTGTGTGCATTTGTGTGCACATGTGTTATGTGATAACGGCGACTGTGAACACATGTTGCTAGAATTGAGCAGATGAACCAAGAGAAGCTACAAAGTCAACAAGAATCAGATCACATGACATCCTGATGTGACTTTCAAACACATTTCCAGTGAAGGAACAAAGATCAGCAGCTCTGAAGTCTGCAGAGTCTCAGGAGAACCAGATGTTTCTTGGTTGATTCCTCCTGAAACATGGAGACAGAAAAATGTATCAACTTGTAAAATCATGTGTGAAGTGAGTCGACACGTTGATGTCTTGAAGAAAAGTGACAATTATCATCCACTGACTTTAGTCTCTGTCCACGGACGGATCCTTCAGATGGTCCAGCTCCGAGCTGGGGGGCGCTGTAAGATCACAAACCCTGTTAGCTTGTGTGCTTCTCACCAGCAGATGAAACTAGTGTCAACACTGATGCTAGCATGCTAGCACTCTGTCACATGGTCAACATCTGAGCTGAGACAAGATCATGTACTTACAAGACGAGTCAGAGTCGCCTGAAATGGAAAGAAAGAGGACAAATTACACCTGAAGAAGATGAACATAGAAGAGTTCCTCTGACCTCTTCTCATCTCTGCTGACCTTCTTACACTTTGACCTTCTATTCTTTCTCTCCAGTATCTGGAGATGATCTGGATCAAATCACTAACTCTCACCTTTCTTCTTCTTCTTGTAGATGAAGTATCCAACCACTGGGAGCACCAGAGCGGAGGCAGCGACGGCGGCAATGATGATGTACAAGGTCAGGAAAGTCCTGGCTGTGGATGGAGAGCAAAGTAAGTGGAAACATGATCAGGTGACCAGTGTTAGAGACGTGGTGGGCCTCATTCAGCAGATCCATGCTGACCACACCTGGACTCTCATCTGGATGAAACTTCTGGAGACACCAAGAAGGTTCTGAAGACTCTTACCGTTGCTCAGGATCTTCGCCCGCTCCAGTTTGGTGACCACGTCTTCCGGAATGCCGTCCAGTTGAAACACACACTCGTACCTGGACCAGTCGTCAGACGGGACTTTCAGGTGGACCATGTTCTGGAAGGTTCCGTCAGGGTTGGGGAGGATCTCTCCGTGTTCCACGTCCTCGTGCAGCTCCTCTCCGTCTTTGGTCCAGAACAACATGGCTCTGTCGGGGTAGAAGCCTGTAGCGTGGCAGGTGACCGGAGAGCTGGCTGTCTTCTGGAGGAGAGACACTCGTGGACGCTCTGAAGGGAGAGACACACTTCAGAGGACTGACCTTCTAGTGGACTCATGTCTGGACCTGAAGAGGTCAACATCTGCTCACTATGGAGGAGGAGAGGAGAAGAGAGGGAGAGGAAAAGAGAGGACACGGAAAAAATCAGAGAGAAGGAGTGAAGGAAAAGAAAGGCAGATGTTGAGGAGAAGAGGAGAAAGTAAATGATGAATAGCAGAATGAGAAGAATGAAGAGGAGGAGGATGGAGGAAAAGATGAGGAGGAGGCGAATGGAATGTTGGGGAGGAGGACAGTAGATAAGAGGAGAGAGAGAAGGAGTAGACATGAGGAGGAGGGAGAGACAAGAGGAGGAAGGAGAGCAGAAGGAGAAGAAGGTCATGTAACTACCTGTTCTCATCAAGGTTTTGCTCCCAAACTTCACAAACTTCTTCAGATCATTTGGACATTCCTGGGTGTAGAGAAACTTTCTATGTTTCTTCATGCCTTCATTCTGGTCCCACTTGTGTTTGGTGATGACGGCCTGAGGACTCGGAGCGACCCAGGTCAGAGTCTGAAGGTCAAACACGAGGAAGTCTTCTCCATCAAAGCCGTGCTGTTCATAACCTTTGACCTCTCCAGTCTCATCGTCCCACTCACAACTGTTCATTATCTGAACGATGTGAACACCTGAGAGAGAAACCAGAGTGAGACCTGATCTACTCCAATGTTTAATACTCCACTGTGATCTACTCCACTGTTTAATACTCCACTGTGATCTACTCCACTGTTTAATACTCCACTGTGATCTACTCCACTGTTTAATACTCCACTGTGATCTACTCCACTGTTTAATACTCCACTATGATCTACTCCACTGTGTAATACTCCACTATGATCTACTCCACTGTTTAATACTCCACTATGATCTACTCCACTGTGATCTACTCCACCATGATCTACTCCACTGTTTAATACTCCACTGTGATCTACTCCACTGTGTAATGCTCCACTATGATCTACTCCACTGTTTAATACTCCACTGTGATCTACTCCACTGTTTAATACTCCACTATGATCTACTCCACTGTTTAATACTCCACTGTGATCTACTCCACTGTTTAATACTCCACTGTGATCTACTCCACTGTTATCTACTCCACTGTTTAATACTCCACTATGATCTACTCCACTGTGATCTACTCCACTGTTTAATACTCCACTGTGATCTACTCCACTGTGTAATACTCCACTATGATCTACTCCACTGTTTAATACTCCACTGTGATCTACTCCACTGTTTAATACTCCACTGTGATCTACTCCACTGTTTAATACTCCACTATGATCTACTCCACTGTTTAATACTCCACTGTTATCTACTCCACTGTTTAATACTCCACTATGATCTACTCCACTGTTTAATACTCCACTGTGATCTATTCCACTGTTTAATACTCCACTATGATCTACTCCAGTGTTTAATACTCCACTGTGATCTACTCCACTGTTTAATACTCCACTATGATCTACTCCACTGTTTAATACTCCACTGTGATCTACTCCACTGTTTAATACTTCACTATGATCTACTCCACTGTCTAATACTCCACTATGATCTACTCCACTGTCTAATACTCCACTGTGATCTACTCCACTGTCTAATACTCCACTGTGATCTACTCCATTGTCTAAAACTCCACTATGATCTACTCCATTGTTTAATACTTCACTATGATCTACTCCACTGTCTAATACTCCACTATGATCTACTCCACTGTCTAATACTCCACTGTGATCTACTCCACTGTCTAATACTCCACTATGATCTACTCCACTGTCTAATACTCCACTGTGATCTACTCCATTGTCTAAAACTCCACTGTGATCTACTCCACTGTTTAATACTCCACTATGATCTACTCCACTGTTTAATACTCCACTGTTATCTACTCCACTGTTTAATACTCCACTATGATCTACTCCACTGTTTAATACTCCACTGTGATCTACTCCACTGTTTAATACTCCACTGTGATCTACTCCACTGTTTTATACTCCACTGTGATCTACTCCGCTGTTTAATACTCCACTGTGATCTACTCCACTGTTTAATACTCCTCTGTGATCTACTCCAGTTTCCTCCTCTGATCTACTCTGTATACAAGATTGATGTTTCAGGATGTAAAAGGTTGAACATGTTCTTCCGTCAGATGATTCAGTTTGAAGGTCAAACATTGATTTAAACAACAAACCTCCAGTTTGGTTGAATCTCTGTTTTACTATTTCAATGTTGTTCTTCTGGACCTGCTGGTCGTTGTTGAATTGATTTGTGTTTCTCTCCCAGTACTGAGGATCATCTGCTGTGACCTGGATCATCCAGTCTTGTTTGGGTACAAGTCTCCTGGTGTTGCTGTCGTAGTGTTGCACTTCAACTCCGTCCACATAAGTGACAACAACATACTCTGGGAAGTTTTTAACTCCAACAGACGCAGTGTTGAATTGCTGATATGTGTGAATCACTGTGAGACACAAAAACAAAGTTTAGATCTTCTCTGAAGTCTGGTTCTGATGAGCCAACGTTGGCAAATTTTCCAAGTGCACGTGCAACACAAGTTAGGATTCTGTGGTTAAAGACGTGATTAAAAGTTAAAATATGAGGGAACATGCAGAATAGTATTAAAAAATAAACAACACTGTACAACACTGTATTAAAACACATCAACATTTGAAGGAAAATAAAAAAAAACATTACAAAACTAAAAGTGTTAAACCAACAAATATCTTGATAACTTAAACAAGTGCAGACAACAGTAAACTTATCAAACCCATGATGTAAACGTCACTTAAATAACTTAATGTCATGTTTTTCTTCATAAACAGAAACATTTGTGTTTTATCTGCTGACAGACAGTTTCTCTTTTGCAAATAGAAATTCATAGAAAGTCCATGTTTTCTGTTCATTTCTTCTATAAAGTAACACAATGTTCAGTTATACAGTTATTTAGTTATAAAATATCATACGTTCTTGAACACACCATAACAATCCCATTGTCATTGAATGCATCACTCTCGTGTCACAAAGAAAGTTAACAAACATTGTGTTTCTTTCAGTCTTCCTCATCCACATGTCTATAGTTCATTTATTTTCAAAGGAGTAACAACATAAAGTTCTTATTTATTTTGTGTATGAAAATAAAGAGCATCTTACAAAACGTGAGCTAAGAGAATAGAATCAAGAAGCTTCTTAAAATCATAGAAATGATAAAGTTATTATTCAGAGCAGTCGTTACCGCAGTGTTTAAAAACAAGTGATCAGCTGATGAAGACAAAACTCTGGAGTCACTTTCTGTTCAAACAACAAGTTCATACGTCAGTCAACAGAAGTGACTCAACAGCGCCACCAGGTGAGCACCTGACATTGAGCTCGGATCTACTTTTCTGTTGAGGATTTGTTCAGGGTTCTGAGATGAAAAGTGAATCAGTGAAACACTTTGACTCCTCTGAGGGTCAAAGGTCATGAAGGTTGTAGTGAAGAGTATTTAGAGAAATACAAGGTGACGCAGGTGTGAACACATGAAAGTGGAGGAAGTTGACTCACTCGCACTTGAGCTGTGGATCCACAAAACAAGCAGAAACATCACGTTCTTCATCTTCAACTCTTTTCTGGAAACTAGGATCCAACAAGTCTTCAGGTCGAGGATCGAAGTATAAGTGAAAGTAAACCAGAGACGCAGGAAGAAATCTCTCAGCCAATCAGGATTCAGCATGACGTCACTCTGCACCCGCCTGCAACTCGTTTTCAGGTTGAAAGTGAAAGTAAACCAAGCCTTTTATTACGACTATATTTGTTTTCAGACTCGTTAGCAGCAGACAAATGTGATTTGTCTGAACCCCAAGTATAGTCACGCAGCAATATTGAATACCAGGAGTGTCAGAATTACAAACAAACAAATGTTTATTTAAGTGGACATTAATACGGAAAATAAATGGAATTGACACTGGATTTATTTATTTTATATTTCAACATTCTAACATTTAAATGTGCGCCTTAATACGTTCATATTCATATATTTGTTGATTTTTCATTTTTTATTTCCAGATTTATTTCCAAATGATGGCACTCTTGGAATTTCACAGTACAGCAGTGAACTCCGATATACAACAACATTTCTATTCGTAGTAAATCAGGCGAGGCCACTGAAATTGGTATAAAGATTATTTTTCATTCGTTTAATTTTTTATTTTTGTATGATATCTTGGATTATTTTTTATTTATGAATATTTTTTGGCAACTACATATTATACTATGAATTTTATAAAAATATGATTATTATTTTTACTATACATATTATAATACGTAAAGTAATTTTTTTAAATTTATCATTATGGTTGCTTGTTTTTGTCATTTATAAAAAAAAACTTGGTGTTGCTTCTTCAAATAACAATGTATTTGTAATTGTAATTCATCTTCAAGGTCACATCATGTATTAATTCTCAATTTTTAAGTATTATTTTGAGCTTTGTGTTGTTTTTTTTTTGGTTTGTTTCTTTTCCAAATCAATGATATTATATTGGGATAGTTTTACACATAATGCATATTTGTTTGCTTTTTTTCCAATCCGAAAAGTGAAAAAGAACATCATATATTAGGTTTAAAAATAATAAGGTCCTGGTCCATCTTCCTGTGTGTAGAGCAGAAAGTAGGACAGTCCACCTCCATGAGTAGCAGTGGAATGACTTCACCTTTAGTGGGACGTTCAGAGAGATGGTTGATAAAATAAGCGTTTAGCTATGTGGTATAAATATATAATATATAATAAAGGACTGCGACTGTGATATGTGATGCTTAACAAATGCAGCACATGAGGGGGGCGATGGGAGGACGACCGACTACGACGCAAAAATATATTGACTGGGTCACTAAACAAACACCAAAACAAAACAAACACCACATGATGTCCGTGTCCATTAAATATCACTGTTAGATGAAGAAATTCGCTGTTAAAAAAAACAAAAACACTCTATAATCTTTTTTCATGCATAACACGATCATTTCCAAGTGTGTGAATTAATTTTCATCGCATCATTTGCAGGTTTTATTAGCGTACCAGTGGGCCAGCAGATCCAGGACTCATTAAGGGTTCAAAATAACTGAATATTTGAACTAATGAGGCCAATTAATTTTAAAAAAAACAACCCTCCCCAAAGTTCAAGATTAAATAATGCAGTCATTTGCCGTTAATTTAGAGGATGTTTATATCTCTTCAGCGGTGCAAGCACATTTCTTAGAGTGGTTCAACTCTGAATCTAAACTTTGGACCTGGGAGTCATTTCTCAAAACCACGATGCTCACTTTTACACATGTCTTCAGATCAACGTGTAGTCAATATTGACACAAGGCTGTGAGTCTTTCAGCTTCACAGTCGTCTGCTTGTTACAACCGACAGCAAAGAAGTAACGATCGTCCATTTTTATCTCCATAGATGGTCCCATCTTTACTGCTGATTCTTGGATTTTTGTTTCATGTTTCTTTCACCTAAACAAAAAGTCACCGTAAAAGCTGGACCGACCAGCACCAATCACCAAAACATGCATAACCAACCAATGACAATGTGGACTCAAAATACTGTAAAAGGCATTTTTTAAGGTTAATTGACTGATGAATAAAACGTTAATTGGTGACATAGAAAACAGAATAAACATACAGACATTGTACCAGTTTGGGGGGGTGATTGAACAATAAATGTCTGTTATTTATTTATTTTATTTATTCGTTTGTTTTCAGTTTGTCTTATCTCATTTAGAGTGTTCCGAACCGAATGTCATTTAAACCTTTTCCTACACTTTGAAATAAAGACTATTAACGGTGATCATTAAATAAAAAAAGAATAAGCGATAAAACTGAAACTACAGTCATTTGTCTTAAGACCATGAATGAAATTAAACAGAAATAAGGTCATTTACATTGTTGGGGTTTTGTTCCGACATACCAGCTGAACATTAAATGCTTTTTTTTGTGTTAATCCAGGTTATCATTAGGACCCAGGAATCTGTTTGAATTAGACACTCTACATGGATGTCCGGCCATCTCCTCAAATCAAACGTGATGCTATCAAACTCATGTATTTAATTATATGAATTAGATAAATGTAGGGCAATAACAAGAGTATAAAAAAATATCTACAAATAGATAAAAAATATAAAGACACGATATTAAGTGTAGTTTCTGTGAGAGGTTATAGTCTGCAGTGAGAAAAAAGTGGTTAAAGTGCTGCGAGAAATCATCAATGAGTGTCCAAGAGTTGATCTATTCGCTCCATTTAACGAAAGATCTATAGCAGCTTTAAATTGCATCCAGACAGGGAGGTGTGAGGGGCTGCTTGGGACCATATTCAAGTGAGGATCACCCTGACGATCCACTCCGGAACTATGTGGTTTAAATAGAAGGTCACTGAGGCAGAGCATACCTCTGTCAAGGATTGCATTTGAGTTTATAGAATCAGGTGACAAAATGATTCCAGAAATGTACCTTTACCTTACCATTTTCTGGAGACATAAGACATTTGTGTTTGTGGTATTGAAATGTTCTACTTTCTACTCTTCTGCTTTTAAACTGTATTCATTGGATCACATCTCTTCTTCTCCCCCTGCACTGGTGTGTCTCCGTCTCTCTTTTCACTCTTATTGAATTGCTGATTTTGAATCTTCGAGAAGTCAATTCCATTGAAGATATTTGAGCACGAAGATCCAGCTTCATCTAACCAGACCCGAGTTGACATGAAGTTTGTCCTGAAAAGACAAATAAGTAGAAGATATTCCGACTACATTTTGCTGGTTTCGTGATCACATGATTGGTTGACTTAAGTGGCATGCTAACAGTGTTAATAATGATGTACTTTGACATAATTGTTTTAAAATCCATTTATGTTTTTATTACTTTGTAGAATGGGATTATTTCTTAAACAGTTATTTGACCCAAACGAGACGAAAACAAAGTTTGAGTGGTGAAAAGCGGTCGAATTATAACCTTTTTCGAGCCTTCAAAAAAACACATTTTACACATTTGGGCAACATTTTTTTGCGCTCACATGGTCCGTCTGATATCATACTTGAGTATTCCGACATTTTTCTCAATGTTCGGACACGTCGATTTTTGGCAATTTTTTAAAGTTTGAGTGATTATAATTGGTCGAATTATACCTTTTTTTGAGCCTTCAAAAAACAACATTTTACACATTTGGGCAACAATTTTTTGCGCTCAAATGGTCCGTCTGATATCATACTTTTGTATTCCGACATTTTTTCAATTTTCGGACACGTCGATTTTTGCCCATATTTTAAAGTTTGAGTGATTAAAATCGGTCGAATTATACCTTTTTTTGACCTCCTCTGATACTCAACATGTATGTGCGCGTCTAGGAAACACATCAGGATTTAGTCACAGCTTTAATAACCCACGTCGTGATATTGATTATCCTGCTGCTGTTGTAAGTCAACTTTAAATGGGTTTTGAGTTGAGAGCGTCTGATAGAGCAGGTTGATTCTCCTTCACTAACTTTGATGGTATGGATCACTGCAGACTGACAGGAAAAGTTACTCCTGTGGTCATACTGATTTGTTGCAATAAAATCAATATTGTAATGGCATCTGGTGACGGTGGATAATTCCGTGGGTGTGTTTGGATCCACCTTTACCTCCTATGTCTCGCTCGCATGGACAAATGCACAAACACAAAAATGGGTCAATAAAAGCAGTTTATTAATAACGACAACAATAATAATAAAATCATTTTTCTTTTGGTTTTTATACCAGTTACATTTTATTTAGTTGGATAAATATGTTCAATACATAATTTGACTGAACATAATTCTAATTTGTAAATACTGAAAATCAGATGTAATAACATTTAAAAGAATGTTACGTGAAACTTGTACCGACCAGCCGTACCTCAGTTGTTGTTGGTTATTATTTGTTGCTGCTAAGTGGTAATGACCGATCATACCTGAGGGTCTCCAGCCTCCAGTCTTGACTCTTCAGTCCATCAGATAGAAGCTCCAGTCCTGGTCCCCCTGGATGATTGTAGCTCAGGTCCAGCTCTCTCAGATGAGATGGGTTCGATACCAGAGCTGAAGCCAGAGAAGCACAGCCTCCCTCTGAGATCATACACCCGGACAGTCTGTGATGAAGGAGACATACTTCAACGTTTATTGTTTTATTATACATATATGCATATATTATAAAATATTTTACCATGATTCTTTTTGCAGTAATCATTTTGTGATCTGTTCTTCTTTTACTGTTTATTTGTACACACTGTGGGGTAAATCTTATCTTATGAATAAGGAACACATTGATAAACCATATTAACATTGGGAGCCATCTGAAAATGTTTGATTGAGAACATGGCAAGTGTAGGTTTACTCAAAAGCTGGTATCTGTTTGGCTTCTCCCAGAAGGGAGGAACATTTCTGATACTTTGTATTTAAGGTTCTAAGAGCAACTGGGAATATCCAGACTTCTTGGATGGCCTTGGTGGAGTTCTGCTTTGGACTCCAGTTTCCTATTTGGTGATAAACATGTAAGTAATGATAGAAACACTTGGTTAAGAGGATAAGGAGGAAAAGTCTTAAGCATCCGAACCCAAGTGGTGTTTTGTTATTAGACTTCTGTGAAGGTCATGATTTGACAAAAGTGTTCAAATAGAAGGCTTACAAGTGTAAGTACCCTATGTCAATTGATTTTTTAATTGTTGACGTGAGGCTACATGTTCTTAAAACTCAATATCATGGGACAAACCGAGGACAAGGTTGAGGAATTGCATCTCTACTCTGTCCAGGGACAATTTTTTTTCTTCTCACAATTAAGTTTGCACAAATAGCAAATATATCAGTCTTAATATTCAACACTGAATCTACAGTAGATGTAGAAATGATGTTCTGACCCGAGGGTCTCCAGGTGACAGTGTGGACTCTCTAGTCCAACAGAGAGAAGCTCCACTCCTGCGTCCTGCAGCTTATTGTTGCTCAGGTCCAGTTCTGACAGACTAGAGGATGGAGAGCTGAGGACTGAAGACAGAAGTGAACAACTTCTCTCTGAGAGCAAACACCTGCTGAGCCTGGGAAAGAGACACATTTCATAAACAACTTTTTATTCTCTAATTTGACAGGAAATAACTTGTGAACAAGAGACTATTTACTTTAAGGTTGCTGTCTGTTGTTTAGAAAGAGACTTTGCAGTCATAAAAATGAATGAATAAACCACGCTTTGTTGTCTTCGAACAAAGGCTATATAATTAGTGCATCATGTGACTAACATGAGAGAGAACAATGTGTCTGGTCCAGAAACACTGAGCAATGTTTGGTCCTCATCTATGCCTCAACAACCTTCAGAATAAAGAGAGAAAAGATCCTATAATATTTTATATTTTGATGGTTGTTGAATCAACGTATTTAAGTTATGACACATGTATTAATTTTCTAGTACTTATTACTGATGGAGCGTATCAGCTGGACTAGCTAGGGACACCCTAAACTGTGGAAGGAAGCAAGAGTGCCTGAGGCAAACCTCAATTTTTTTTTAAATTAATTATAAATAGGTAAACCTATAGCAGGTATGTGTCGACTGGATCAGTCTTTTGAACTCCTAAACTGCTCGACCAAATTGCTTAAAAATAAGTACTCCTCTGTTTTTTGGGGACTTTTTGTCTTGTTTTTGTCCGTTTTTATCTTTTTTTCATATCATCCTTTGTCATTTATATGTTTATCATTTTCATTTATTTTTTATTTATTTATTTATTTATTCCCTTTTCTTCACACCTACTTACCCAATTTACCTGGGCATCTCCGGGTATTTCATCCAGTATGTAAAAAAATAGTCTAGTCATCTTTAGTGATTGCAATATAATTGGGGTGTCATTCATGTCCTGTTACAAACACTAGGTCAGATAAACCTTCTCCTGCAATACATGCTGGGAGGCTCTGTTTTAAAGAACTACTACTACTTGAACTTATTTAAATTGAATTCTGGAGATGTTCTGACCTGAGAGTCTCAAGTTGACAGTGTGGACTCTTCAGTCCAGCAGACAGCTGTTCCACTCCTAAATCCTGCAGAAAGTTGTGGCTCAGGTCCAGTTGTTTCAGACTAGAGGACGGAGAGCTGAGGACTGAGGACAGGAGTGAACAACTTCTCTTTGACAGTTGACACCTTCTTAGCCTGTGAAAGAGACGGATCTCATCAACACCTCCATTTTTAATTTTTTATTAAGACTAACTTCAACAAACTCTGAAGTGTAAATGTTGGAGAGTTTTGGTTAAGGTTGTATTTCAGGACCTCAATGGAATCCTGTTGAAGACTGATGT
Source organism: Callionymus lyra (assembly GCF_982586985.1). Taxonomy (NCBI): domain Eukaryota; kingdom Metazoa; phylum Chordata; class Actinopteri; order Syngnathiformes; family Callionymidae; genus Callionymus; species Callionymus lyra. Next base: position 29,714,286 of record NC_141820.1, read on the forward strand.
CAAAAATGGACTGCTTCACCGAAGGGCAAACTAATGAAATTCTGAAGGGTCGCACGATGACTGGGGTAGTTTGAAGGGATTTTCGATGACTCCCTGCCGTTTCTCTCTGACTTCTACGAAGTGGAAAAGGCACTTCGGTTCAATCCCTTTCCCCTTCCAACTTTGAGGCAAGTCTCTCTGGTTCAACCTCAGCACCGGACTCTAAGATTCCCGCCTGCAACATGTTTCAAAAACCACTCATTAAGAAGCACTTTGGCAGTAGTGTCCGCTTTTGATCATGAGTGGCAAAAGCTTGGCTGAACTTGGTCAACACATCAGTGATGACAGGGACATTCTCACGACAATCTGTCACAAGTTCAAGCATTGTGTCATCAATCGCCACAACCTGTGGATGATGGGCAAGAAATGGCTTCTGTGGTGCTTGAATCCTTGGATGGGGCATCCTGACTAGTATAGTTAACCCACCTTTCAACATCCAAATGCATTTTGCTCCTGAAGCACCTTTTTATTTAACAAACTGAGAATCATGAACATGTTTTAGGTTTGACATTTGATGCACTTTTCCACTGTGCACATCTTCAATCTCATGGTACAAGACCCTGTCTTTCACCACCAGACCTGTGGACTTTCTCTTTCCTAGAAGGTAGTTCCCCCGCTCCCCCCTCTCCTACATTTGATTAGTACCCTGAGTGTCCGACCTAGTTCTTGTAACCTCCCAATTTTTCTTTGGAGTACCAAAGCAAGTAAGGAGTATTTCCTGCTTCACTAAGCTCACAACCTTCCCCTCCTGAACATATCTGCCTGATGTTTCTGTTTTCAGCCAGATCCAAACCAACCTCTGTGCCTGTTCTAAGCATGTGACAAATGGCAACACACCCATCATATACTGAATCTTCATTTATGGCTTCCGACTCGTCCCCTTTGTTGTGACGTCCCTGGACGACATTTCACATCATATTCAAACACAGCAAGCTGTGCCGTTCACTTTTGCTAAGTTTCCTCCATGTAAGCAGTTAAGAGGTGATGTAGTGGATTATTTTCTGTGTGAACTTGGAAAGACTGGAAAGACTATACTCTCTGGCGACACCACTGTGGGGATCATAACCAGTCCCTCAGACAGTGGAGTGTTCCCAGGCTTTAACAACATGTTGTGGTTGATGCAAGATTCCCTCCGATGACACTGTGCATAAACTGTTGCTGTGGACCATGCAGTGTGTAAAGCGTGTAAATAGAGAACGGAGAAGAGAGAAACTCCACCCATAGCTACATATCGTGTACAGCTTGTCCTGCAGTTGAAAAGGCTGACAAGTAATGCGTCTGACCTGAGATTCTCCAGGTAACAATGTGGACTCTTCAGTCCAGGAGACAGCAGCTCCACTCCTGTATCCTGTAGGTTATTGTTGCTCAGGTGCCAGACTAGAGGATGGAGAGCTAATAACTGAGGACAGGAGTGAATAACTTCTCTCTGACAGCTCACATTCTCTGAGTCTGTTAACAAATGGAAAGGCAGAAAACAGACATTAATGTCTTTCTTTTATCTTGAGAGATTTTTTACTGCCTGATTCACTTACAGGACTTTGTTTGAGGCCCGGACCACCGGCAGCAGCCTCACAAGAGCCTCCTCTGAAGCAGAGTATTTCTTCAAGTCAAACACGTCCAGATCTTCCTCTGAGGACAATAAGATGAAGGCCAAGGCAGACCATTGAGCAGGAGACAGTTGGCCTGTGGAGAGACGTCCTTATCTCAGCTGCAGTTGGACCTCTTCTACTATAGAAGTGTCCTTGACTTCATTCAGGCAGTGGAACAGATTGATGATTCTCTCTGGAGACACATTCTCACTTATCTTCTTCTTGATTAGTTCTGCAGTGTCCTGATGGGTCCAGGAGCTACTTCCTGTCTGTCTCCACAGACCTTGCAGGAAACCCTGGCTGGTCGGCAGAGAAAGACCCAGAAGGAAAAGCAGAAACAAGTGCAGGTGTCCGTTAGGACTCTCTACAGATGTATTTATTGCTCTCTGCTAAAACTGTTTTACGTGGACTTTGTTTCCAAAGATTCTTGATAGTTTTGATGATGGTTGTGAATCCAGCAGATTAACTCCAGAGGTGGTGAACTTCAGGTGGACGTGAAGAGCAGCCAGAAACTCCTGAACACTCAGGTGGATAAAGCAGAACACTTTTTCCTCCTGCAATCCTCCCACCTCTCTGAAGAGCTGTGTGAAAACTCCTGAGAAAACTGAAGCATTTGTGACATCAATACCACATTCTGTGAGGTCTGACCTGTAGAAGATCAAGTTTCCTCTCTGTAGCTGCTCGAACGCCAGTTTTCCAAGAGACTCAACCATCTCTCTGCTCTCACTATCCCAGACTTTGTCTATTCCAGCTCCTTTATTGTACTTCAGCTTCTTGACTTTTGACTGAACCACCAGGAAGTGGAAGTACATCTCCGTCAGGGTATTGGGCAGCTCTCTTGTCTCTGTCTTCAACATGTCCTCCAGAACTGTGGCAGTGATCCAGCAGAAGATCGGGATGTGACACATGATGTAGAGGCTTCTTGAGGTCCTGATATGAGAGATGATGCTGCTGGCCTGGTCCCTATTTCTGAAGCTTTTCTTAAAATACTCTTCCTTTTGGAGGTCTTTGAATCCTCTGATCTCCTGCTGCAGGTCGTGTGGTCATCCAGAGGCGAGCTGAGGGAAGAAGATTCCCTTTGATGAAGTTTGTCAGCAGGATGTCTACTGAGCTAGACTCTGTAGCTTCCGTCAAGCTTGGACTGTTGACAAAGTCCAGAGGGAGTCGGCACTCGTCCAACACTGAAACACAAACACGTGACCTGATCATGTACCTGATCAATACCGAAGGTAGTCCAAGTCCAACCTGGACCTATCTAAAAGATGAGAAGAAAACTTTTCTCAAAAACTGGCTTTGGTCTAAAGCCTCTTAGAATCCTCCTGACCAATTGAAATGTCCATTTGTTCTCAAAACAGGTCTCCGTCACACCACACTCACCTCAAGTCTAGACACTTCTACTAAACGGTTGTCCAGGACTGAGATCTCTAATGAAGCAGCTGAGACAGAAACTGTTTTTGTGGAATACTTTGACGTACCTCAAGTGTTGAATTCAAATCTGTCTGATGTTTTTGGATAGTCTGGAGACTAGGAACATCTGATATTTGTCTGTGGAAGCATAAGAAGTTATACAATCACCAATTCTCATTCACTTCTGGTCATGACTTTAAGTTGTTGAAATTTAATTGTGTCTATTCTATGACAACATTGAACAGTTTAAAGGGAATGGAAGTTTTCAGGATCTAGAAAAATAGATATACAAAGCGTTGGTTGATTTATTGGCTGAGAAGCTTGAACATGGAGAATTGATCTTCATCTCACCTCTGAGGTCGTGACTTCTCCTTCTCGTCCGCTACTCCACAGAAACACAACAGCTCATTGATGTGAAGAAGAGAGCTCAGGTTATTTGAGAGAATCAAATCATTGAGAGTCTTGTAAACTTGTTATATTTACCTCCAAGCCTGAACCAAACTGAATTAAATCTTGTAAATGTAAATAAAAAAAAACTTAATTTATTTGCTTTAATGTCCATAACAGGTTAATATGTCAATTTATTTACCCACTCTTTGATATTTTGTTTTCACTACTTAATGTTTAAAAGTAGATCATTTATTTAATGATAGTTAACTGCTTGCCTTGTGAGGTTCAAAGTTCACCTGTTGCTACAACACCTGCCGAAAGTTCTTCTTTATCTGTTTATTGATAGCAGAGCAGTTGATTTTGTTTCTACTTTTCTACCATTTCCGCTCTACTGACAATGTTATTTTGATACATATTTAAAATAATACGTAGTCAACAGTGTGTCTTCATCATCAGAGAAGAATTAGCTTCTTCTCATTTATCCATTCACCTCAAGATGACACATGCCATTCATCCGTTCACACTCCTTATTTTTCTGGGGACATTAAAAAGTCACTGACCTTCTTCTCTTCTTCTCCACTTACCTGAATCCATGTTTGTAAGTGAAGATTCCAGGTGAGCTCAGCTCCTTCTTACTTATGCTCAAGGAAACACTGACAGTTGAAAGACGCGCCTTCAGCGAAACATTTCCTCAGATGACTATGAAAGTTTTTAAATACATTTTTTCTCCTATGATCACAACTTTTAATGTCAATCAGTGAAAAAATAAAAATAAAACAAAAATACATCATAAGGGGAACACAAGCACAGACACTTATAAAGTATATGTTTGAAATCACATTTATATTCACAAAAAATGAAATATATTCACCAAGCATTTGAAAAGAGACATTTAATGAAGGTAGTTTCTAACAATAAAAGGTTATTCTTCCCTCTAGTGGCAATATTAGTAAATCACAGGTATGTTGGTGTTACATTAACCACCTGTTGTTAGTGGAGCATGTATATAACTAATAATTAGCGTAGAGCAGTGTTGTATATAATGATAATTAAATCAGAAAACTTTATAAATATTGCACAATACATATGCACTATATACTTTATATAAAGAGGTTTTGTTTTGGACAAAGCTTTAGCTATTATCTTCCTGCCCTTTTTTCTCCAGCCAAAGAGACATATGTGTGTATGTGAGATGATGCCTACACTCATTAAAACTACAACTATTTTTTAGACTCTATTTAAACTGAAAATGTACCTCGTGAAGTTTTATAATATTTTATTAACACTGATTTAAAAAAAATCTGTTGAGAGTTTTAAAAGTGTTTTAAAAAAAGCGTTTTAAAAAAAAAATTAAACAAGTTTAAGAATAATACAAAAAAAAGTGTCATGTCCGTCTTCTAGGAGCTTTTATTTGGTATCATGGTTTATTGCTCCTGCCGCCTCTCTGTCTCGACAGTGAGAGCGGGGCTCTTCGAGAACCACAGCTGCTGACGATGAGCATTCTACTACCAGGTATAAAGGCGGGAATCCTCACCGATTCGGCATGTTGCCCCTGCATGACTTTTTGTACCATGCCTTGAAGTCTTGTTCGTTTTCCTAACCACTTATTCGTCAGCGCTTTTTGTTCTCTTTGGTGAGCTGGATTTTTCTTTTTTTTCCTCCTCTTCCCTAGTTGATCTCGCGACTTGCCGCCTAAACTGTCTCTTTTATTTACGGACTATTGTTGGACTTAATATTGTAATGGTTGGACTGAGAGAAATAACTATAGTTACACTGCCACCATCTGCTGGACATTCGTTGTATTTGCACTGTGTCTTTGTATTAAATTGTATTTTTTGTCACCTCAGCAGTTGTCATTTTTATTGTCTTCTGCATCTGGGTCACCATGTTAAGTATACCCTGACAAAAAGTTTATTACAATAAAACTGAAATTATTGCTAAATGCACATTTGTGGAACAAACGTGTAACTATGACAGATAATTGAGCAAAAACATGGAAGTTTGTTGCAGATTAAATTGAGAAATAATATTTATTTGCAGCTTGTCAACAAACACACAATCTCCAGCTGTTGAATGTAATCAATGACAAGTTTATTGTTGCACAAAATGTACAAAATAACAAGCAAAATGGAACGCCCCCCTCCCTTACCACCGCCCTCTCTGACAGTCCCGCTCCCCCTCGACCTTCATTCACAACAACGAAGCAGAACCTCGGGACCGCTGGTCCGAGCCAAACGCATGGAGACAACACATACCCATCTCAGCATCACTGACAATTAAAAATGAATAAAAACACCTTATTTACACGTTTCTGTCCGACTTTCACTACATGCCATCTAAATATTGATACAGCGTATGCTTGTGCACATACTTCTGTATAGAAAATATATTATACCATCACATGAGTGTTGAGGCAGACGACGTCAGAGACCAGAACTTTTTTTTTTTTAATCTTCTTTGAAGCGAACCATCTTTTTTTTTTTTTACTTCCCACTCTCACGATGTCATCAAACTTAAAGGCTGACTACAGAGTTTGATGATGTGTTTCTTGACTAAATCACCTAAAGACTGTGAAATTGGTGGAGTGTGCTGCGATTTCCAGATTCCATTGCATCTGTTGGCTCATGTTCATGTGAGGAGGCCCGCTTCAGAGCATCCTGTGCACCGATCAGAGCCCGTCCTTGTACCGCCCGTCCAGTTAGCATTCAATTCAAAATATGAGAGAATCTGGTGCGGAGCAAACAAATGGGTTGTTTTCTGATTTAGATTTAATGCTGAAATGACAAAATGAATCAAATATGTTTGTTTGAATTGAGTAAATTAAAGCTCCTGAATGGCAAAAGGAATCCAGAAGTTACCTTAGAACACATTCTATTTTTATCTTTTCCACACCTCCTAACTTCTGATGCTTCATTTTAACTTTGGATTCGAAAATCGATGATTGAATGCGACATGGACAGAGCTATATATGTTGTGCTGTGACTCGACAAGTACGAACCTTCTAGTGAACCTTCTATTGATGGTACCGCAGGTGTTATCAAAGAAAAAAAGATTTCACACTCTGGTGCCTGTGCGTCTCGTCCTCCATCTGCACTGATGTGAAAAAAAAAATGGCGGAAGCAAATCTCCGGAGTTTCTCCATCACACTGCTTCACGACCTGCAGATCAGTGCAGTTGAAGTATGTGGCGCTACAGAGACGACTCACTTTTGAAATGTAGTTTAATGGGAAAAAGAGATTTAGTCGATCAACCGTGTGCAAAAATACCTTCTGGCCCTTTCAATTAGCAATATATCTTCTCATTCTAACTCTTCTGTGAGCGTTTTCTTAATATATATCTATACTTTCTTTTCTGGCTTTTCTTACTTTACAAAATGATAGACAGAATGATGGACAGCTGACAATATATATAATTACTTTCCTCTTATTATCGTCGTCAAGTTGGAGCTCAAATTTGTATCAATGTAAACAGACGGGTTCATCAGCCGCTGTCGTTTGTTCCTGCGTTTTTTCTTCTCCTTCAAGTGCGTCCTCCTTCTCCGAGCGCCGCGAGCCTCCTCCTCATTGCAGGAGAGCTCGGATTTGTTTGGAGGTGCTGTCGTCGTTTAAATGTCGCGTTGTGTACCTGAGGAAGAGAGACTCTCATTTAATCTCATTTTTTGACAATAATCATGTATTTGTTCTGCTTAAATAATGCAGTTTGTTGTCATGATTATGTGTATCTGTTTGTCTTTTAAACCATATTGAGCGAATATGTTGAGCCTTAAAGCAGGGTCATGGGTTTCATGCCAGTGGAGTGTGTATTTTCTCCAGGCACTTTAGCCAAGAACATCGATCAGAATGTGCTGTTTGAGCTGTTACTTTAGGTGGTCATTGCTGTTGCCATGGCAACGTCAAACAGTAGAAGACTTTTTAATATAAATAAATGGGGAAATTCTCGGCCCAACTTTAAGGCTGTGCTGCGTCGCCATATCTTCAAAAAATAAAAATGTTACCAAAAAAGTTCAGGTTGGCTTTCTCATAGCACAGATGTCAGAGAAGCAAAGGGGGGCGACATTTGATGATGTGAAAACGAGCGGGGGGCAAACATTGCCAGACTTTTTTAAATCAAACGTTTCAAGTATAAAGCGTAGATACTTTCATACAGTTGAACAAAAAAATGTTTATTTCACGGACAACAGAATTAGCGTTAGCTCTCTTGGAAGCTTCGCCGGTTTCCAATTGACTCATGATCTTGTTTTGTCTTTTAAAAGGCTATTGTTAAGAAAAAAGTATATTTTACATTATATTGAAAAATTAATGGCGCTAGTAAAGGAGACCGCGGGCCAAATAAATCTGCTCAAGGGTCGCGAATGGCCTGACTTTGTACATGCCTACCCTAAGGGCTACCATTGGTTTGGTACACACTTCTAAAATAACTTAATACATATTATTATAGTTGATAAATTATATTCTTCTACTACACCAACCCCATTACTGATCATCCAATAAATACCAATGGGGCAACAAGAAAGACACACAAGAAACACAAAATAAAACTCAATATTTTCTGAACAGACCTCAGATCTGTGTATCTATTTATATATTCTTCAGATTGGAGATGTAGTTTGTCAGCAGCGACAATTTTATTTGGAGACTGGTTAAGGCAGCCTGTGTTCCATTTACCTCTTACCTATTGTGAAGATTCTAACCTGCAAAGATGTTGTGCACTCTGGGCTTTCCTATAAAGATCATTTTTAGAGCTAATTGTGTTCTTTTTTATTCTGTCCAGGTGTGAAAGCAGTTCAACTTGATGTCAAAACGGTTATTCAGTGTATTCACATATACTGTTTCAGCTGACCTGCATGAAGGCAACAAAACTAGTTGTACAGATTACATTTCTTTAAAAGAACATTCTTCATCTAAAATGAAACATTCAACAAATCAACATTTCTAGGAGCAGTCATGCATTCGAGCAGCGAATCCTACCTCAGTGCGTTGAGCAGACCCTCCACACTGTTGGACGGTTGCTCTTTCAGCACCTTGATGCAGCCCTTCATCTGCACGACACAAAGACCACAAGGGGCTTCAGAGGAAGGTCACAGGCTTCAGATCCGCTGACCACAACACCAGCTCACATTATAGTAACAATATTGACGCACACACACAAACACACACATCAAAGCGGTCATGATACAATACAGGATCACACAAACTGGTGGACAATCCAGGTTGTGTTACTAAAATAAAATTGGCTTAGGATGAAAAAACAGAATGAATATGTTTGTGGTCTCGACCTTCAACTGACACTAGCTCAACAACTAACATTCATGATCGTAAATTTCAAATATGAGCTACAACACTAGAGTACTCTTTGTATTCAACTCTTCAATGAGTTCAGTTGTGTAACAAGAGTGTGTGATTTTTAGAAGCATTTTAATGCAGCTTAAGATTTACGCTGTTCTTTGAACACACCTGAGCTCTCATGTTGTATTAACTGGTTCTTCATCTGCCACATCGATCGTTTTTTTAAATGTGATTTTATTCTATTTTTATAATAATATATGTCTCAAGCACCCGGTCGAAGAATGTAAGTTCACAGATTATAGGTCTGACAATCGCTAAAAGGGGCTGAAACAGTCATTATTTTTTAACTATTAAGTATAATTTGAATTAAATTGAAATTGTGACTATACAGTTATAACAGTTAATAATGGTTCTGCCCATCTTACAACTAACAAAATGATCTGGAATTCTGAAAACATTTATAATGTATAAAAATGTGGTTTGGATTTAATCAAAATGGGATGTATTTTTATTTTTATGGGGTCGTCTGCCGTCATTGTGCCCCCCTTTCTTTTTCTCGGCATGAGTTGCCCCCTGCAGCCCAAAAACCTCACTGAGGGGTAAATTGTATATGTTATGATATATATGAATATATTCAATCTATTTAAAATTATTTCTCCTTGGTTTTGTCATCCTTGAATAAATATGTAATTAAATGAAGTGAATCATGATAACACTAGTCGTGCATTCCATACTCACATCAATTTTGGAGGTTTTGGCAAAGGCCCCGACAGGGTGCACGTGGTCGTAGAGGATGATGACACCCACCATCACCCTCATGCAGAACAGCATGGTGTCTGTGTTGGTGAACCGACAACGGTACTCCCTGAAAAACAAACTACCAATTAACAAGTCTGCTACAAACAACGCCAGGTTCATGCTGCGACTCTAGCGTCATACTTACGGGGTCTCCAGCATGACGCGGCACACGCAGGCCATGGTGCTCAGACAGTCCGTGGTGTCTTCTATGGGCAGGGTTTTGTTCTGTGGAGGGAAAATTATTTTAAAAAATCCCTCTCCTTTAGGTCTTATTCCAACATCTGAGCATAAGACATTTTAAATTATCAAAGTGTTATCTAATTCTGTGTTTTTTAACTATATAACTGCTGCTATATGTTCATTAACCATCTGACAATGAACAAAGATATTATAATATCTTGATTGACAAACATCAAATCACAGAATATCATCTCACAAACCAATATTTGAGACCCCTGGCCAAGACTCGCTAAATCTGTTTTTATAGCACTTTTCATTTGTTTTTCTTTTGTATTCCCACAGTCCAAACAACATACAGAGGTAGATTGGGAACTGTGGCCGTAGGTATGAGTGTGTGTATGAATGGTTTTGTGTCTTTGTGTGCCCTGCGACAGATTGGAGTCCTGTCCTGGGTGTCCCCCGCCTCACGCCCGAAGAAACTGGGAAAGGGTCCAGCCCCGCCCCAGAACTCTCATGAGAGATTAAGTGGTAAAGAAAATAAATGAATGAATTCCATATTTCTCTAAACTCATTATCTTTTAACGTTTCCATTTCCTGTTCTCTTGCTCCTCTCTTGCCCCCATTACGTAGTCGCCTCATGGATCTCTGCTTGTGACACTATGATGATGTGGGCACATTTTTATATATCCAGTAAATCCATTCCCGGGATCTAAATTATGCATCATCCCAAAAAGTGTTCGCAGGTTCGGAACCATCCAGCTGCACTGAAGTGTAAACTGAGAGCCGACCTGCTGCGTGGGCACGGAGGTGAGGGGGAGACTGGCAGTGGCTTCAGGGGAACATGATGACATTGAGTGTACAGAAATAAAAAGTTTCCTCGCTGCAATTTAATCAGTAAATAATGGTTCATGGACGCAGTTTTCTCTTCACTTGGCTTTAAATACTTCTCCTGATAAACCATTAGGGACTCAAAGTAAATGATTAAGCCGACGTATTCAAATACATTTGACGTTTAATACATTTGTTTTTTACTGTTGTAGCTCGTAAATCATGACTGCTTCAGGTCAACTGCAGCTCAGACCTGAGCAAAGTGCAATTCCGGGGGGGCCACATGCGGACCTTTGACTATATTTATGAGGTCAAAGTATAATCATGTTAAATTTCCTTTGACAGCTAACTGATATTTTCCGTTTGTGTTTCTTTTAAAGATTCAAAAACACAAAAAACACTGTTTTTTTGGTTTGTTTTAGACCCTTTTCCCCTTTGAATTAGTGCTGTTTGTGAGTTGGTTTTTCCTCAAAATAATGAATTACACCTATGGAAACCGCTATTAGGGAAGATATTTTTGAGGAATGGAATGATCTGGTGAGGCTGATGAACAATTTCTCTGCAAATTGTTTATTATTTATTATTCAACTGCTCAGAAAAAAACATTTGTGTTAGTATTAAATCATTGCCTTAGTTAGACTTAGAATACACAGTTTCTAGATATCAGATCAAATAAGATGATCTGTTAGTTGGACTAAATAATTCCGTTAAAACTGGTAAGATTGTGTGAACATAACTGTAAGCTGCAACACTCATCTTGCCTGTGTTCTGTATTTTTGTGTCACAATAATTGTTTTGATGCCCAACCGTTTTATTTTGTATGAACTTTCCCTGTTTCCTTCTGTTTGCCGGCAGTGGACAGGGGCGGCTCCAGATGGTGTGTGGCAGGACCTGCTGCACGGATGCTGACAATCAGCCAACCCTTCAAAAACTCTGGTTCCCAATGGATCCGTGTCAGCTCGTCCTACAGTTCTGGTAACATTTTAGTCTTCCTTGGTACGTTTTTGGATCATTTGTCTTCGTAAATGTTCCTGGATATTCCCTGGAATGATTTGTCAGTTCTTATGGTTACTCTGTTTTTGTTTTGTCCTGACTTTTCTAATTTTCTTCAGTGGATAGTGGTGCTTGCTGCCACCACTATTCAGGCCTTTCCCGTTTGCTGGATAGTTTGTTCTATTGGAGGGACTCGGACTTTGAGATACGGCTCTTTTTGGAAAGTTTTGATATTGTGTTGTGTATCTGTGTTGGTTGTGTTGTTGTAAACTAAATTGTGTTTTGCTGTCCCAAACTGTGTTTCCGCATTGTCTTGTGTTTCTGGATCTCTTTGGTAAAAAATCCTGAGATCCAGAAATGCTGATTTACAGTTGTGTAGACATCCTTCACATAGTCTAATTTTAAGGTTGTTAGTTCTCACATTTTAGAATTATAGAACTGATCGTTTTCTCTCCAAGATGCAATAAGTCCCTAATCATGTTTTAAAGTTATTACTTTATAAAGTTCTTCCCCATCTGAAATCTCAGCGAACGAGAGGTTATGAGAGAAGAGTACATTATGACGTAACAATGGTCTTCACTCCTCCTCCAGCTGGTTGTAGTTACGCTCCACTTTGTTTATACAACAAGTCCCTTGCAGGTGGGGACCCCTAGTATTTATGACATGCGGTGACAAACCTCAATGTTTGACCAATCACAGCAGAGTAGGTGGGGTTATGTTAAACAAGATTTCATCTCCAGAAAAAAGAGTTTTCAGTGGGCGGGGCTTAAGCTTGTTTTCAAATTATTTTTTGATTAGCCGCAAGCAAATTCATTGATCTACATAAGGCCAGTTCCAGTTCTTGTTTTTATTCAAACCAAACAGGTTCACAGTGGTTAAAGTGGTTGGTTAAAACTAAACCAAACTATCTACCATCTTCACAGGTGCATATGGTCCTGTATCTTCTACCATGTGTTTGTTCATTTAGCTGGAGTAAGTATTCTTGAGACCAACACTGACCTCAGGACTGTTAAAAAATGTCAGAACTTACCTCTGACACGAATTTGGTGGTGGCGTTGCTCAGAGTCTTCAGCATGGGTGTTGCCTCAGCGTAGAACAATGACATCCTATTGGCCATCTCGTTGTTCACCTCGTTCTCTGCTTCAAGCTGTAAAAAAAAAAGGAACAACATCTGGGTCAGAACCGATGGTTTGTTCAACGACTTTACATTCTTATGTCAATTGATGGTTCAGCAGTGTTTCCTGTGGACTCGTGGCTGCTCGGAGAAATGATGTATTGATCGTGAAACAAGGCTACACACCAGTGATGAATAATGAATGGAGCAAACCTGCTGGTTGTTCAGCCGGTTCCTGCTGATGGTCCTCCTGTAGTAGCTGAAGTCGTTCTGAATGGCTGGATTTGTCATCTGCGTCGCAGGACAGACGGTCACTCCACATTTACAGCTGCATGAGAATCATCTTCTCACCTTTAGTTCATCAAAGCTGAGAGTGAAATGAAGGATCTCAGCAAACTGCTTGGCCAGCGCCTGCTCTCTCTCTAGGTGCTGCATGGGAGCGTACGGGGGGCTCGTCAGCGCCTCCAGCAGGCTGCGCAGTGCGTTCTCTGCAGACAGAAACTTGCCATGTCAACCACCAGAAATAAAACTACTGATGCTTCCATGACCACTTAAACCATTTAAACCTTGAATAAAAACATTTAGGCTTTCAACTTGTTGATGTACTTGCATCAAAATATACCTTTTTACCTTAAATTTCATCTAATGTGTTGATTTAAGTGTATCTTAAATAAGCCTTAGGGCCTCTATAGTACTCATCAGTATGTGTCTGTTTATACACAACAGTTTTAGTTCAAATATTAACATTAGAAAATGTGCTTAAGCCCCGCCCACTGAAAACCGTTTTTCTGGAAATTAAATTTGGTTGACCATAACCACACCCACTCTGCTGTGATTGGTCAAACGTCCAGGTTTCAAACTGCAACATCAATTCCAGAAGTCTCCACCTCCAAGGGACTTGTTGTATTAACAAAGAGGGGTGTGATTACAGCTGGCTGGAGGCGGAGTGAAGACCATTATTACATCATAATGGACTCACTCTCGTAACCTCTTGTTTGCTTAGATTTCAGATGGGGGTGAACTTTATAACCATAGAAGCAATAACTTCAAAACATGGTCATGATGACGGCTTTACTGCAACATTTGAAACATGTGAGTAAGTCAGGAGAGTTGGGTTTCAAGATTGGCTGCCCTTTAAAGACTTAATATGTTAGTTTTAAAAGGTTTTTCTGGCTCCCCCAAGTGTCAGAAAATTGTAACTGCATAATAGTAGAACCCCATTTGCCACATGTGAATTTGTGTACAAAAAAGATTTAGCCTCTTGTGTCCACTTCTGGTTTTATCTTCATGGTAAAAGTACTCTCAGAACCAATGAAAACTCTCTGACCCACGCCTGTATAGCAGTTTTCGGAAGTGTAGTTCAGAACAAGTTACATAGTTAAGAGTTTATTTACCAATCATTACAAAAATATTGTAAAATATTCAAATATTAATGTACAATTGTTGTGTCAAAATTATGTTGTGGGTATAACTTATTTCTGTCTGTAACTCTTAAACACATTGTTCCACTAACTCGTCCTCTGAATGTCCCTCTTGTTGAGTGACTGGGTCGTCTATCAATAACCTTGACATCTGATTAGTTTTTCACTGAATACAAAGCATCCATTACCAGTGAGACAAAATCCAAGCTCTGGTAATGCCTTTAAGTGTTGACCAGGGTTGTAGCAGGTGTCATTCTATCAGGGGTCTACAGTCGTGCAGCCACCTGTGTGACGTGCAGCTCCTGCATCAGTGGTCTATTTACGTCTTTGATGTCACTGTGTTTTATCGACTCGCTGTCCCTGACAAATCAGACAGCCCGAATTCTCCTGAGTCACAACCCCGTCCGCCGCATTAACAATGCAACAGGGCCTTCTAAAAATACAGGCGGGAGGTGTTTCATCTGAAGGGCCGGGGCACAGACCCTCTCGCCCTCCTGCTGTGATCCCGTCCATCGAGCAAGTGATTCACGGCATGTTTGCTAAAGTGCCTCATCTGTCAAAGGAAATGATCTACAGGTGGAAACACTTTAAGCCATCTTCAGTAGTATTCAATCCTTGAATAATGACATTTAGGTCCACAAAAATCGAACAGGAAAGCATGATATACATAAAGATATTCATGTGAAGGAAGAGGGAGATGCATGGATCAGTGCAAGTCATTATGATGATGTGCTTTTTAGTAAGTAAGTAAGTAAGTAATTTTTATTTGTATAGCGCTTTTCCAGACCAGGGTCACAAAGCGCTTAAAAAAATCAAAACAATATTCAATAAAGTATACATTTTAAAGATCAAGATAAAACTGATAACACAACAGGAGTAGGTGGTTATAATAACAGACTGACGGCTTTCTACGCTCTGAGGCAAAATCTTCAGTCTCTTCAAATACTTCCTAGAAAGCGCAGGAGTATCTGACCTAAGTCGACATATCCTACAAAAGGGACACGCTGTACACAATACCTACGATGCTGTCGACCATTAACTGGGCGTTGCCATGGCGACTGGAGTCCACCAGCCTCATGAGGATCACTCGCATTAGCATCCGTTCCCGCCTAGCTAAAGGAGGTCATTGCTATGGATGTACATTGTTCTTAGGAGATTCATTAGCATCAATTATGACTTTGTTCTCGTTCGCTGGTAAACCAGAGAACACAGTGTTCCTGAAATATTATTAGTAGGCAGAACAGGAGCAGGCTCGCTCTCTCCCTTTGCTGGACAATCATCAAGCGCCGTTTCTGTAGCAACCTGCATCAGTATGATGGTGTGGATGCTACAGAGATGTTTATTATTTTTATCTATATATACTGTATATATATATATTGTTGAGTTAATGACCATAGATTGTAATGTTAAAATAGAATGAAAAAGGTAATCCAATGTAGTTAAATGAAATAAAAATAATGTAGCAAATGTAAGCGATCAAGTCACTGTAAACTCACCCAATCGAAGCGAGAACTCGTAAAAACGCTTCAGCTTGGCCACCAGGGGGCAGACTGCGTTCCAGGCCTTCTCCTGCAGAGCGAGGTCACCTGGATTCTGAATAGCCTGCAGTTTGCAAACACAGAGTCAGAGGTGAGTTTACGATATGGTGCAAAAAACTGTGCTCATCAGAATGGTAAAATTGCTGCTGGAGTTACAAACAGAAAACTTGATCTTTAGTTCAGCAGTGCCAATGACAATAGGAGATCATTTACGCATAAGAGGTTTGCACTGTAGCCATTAGCAATTATGTTAACAATCCACATTCTAGCTCTATACATTTCTAAACAATTATTTGGATCGACTGTAGAGTCAAATGATTAAACATGGAGGTGTTCTAAATGTATACACAAATGTACACATGTTTATACTATTTTTAAATGCATTAGAATGCACACAAACTACTTGTGTTGTTTCTGTTTGCTGCCTCACAACGTTTGACAGCTGTATAAGCAGAAAAACCTTCTGTATTTGTTCTGGACATGATGAGATTCACACCTCTTCCACTGTAACTCACTGTTCGGCAAATATTGATCGTCTTAAGGCCACGTCCCACTCACTTCTCGTATCTCCTGCCCTGCTCCGTTGTAAGACTGCAGCTCGGCCAGGATCCCATGAGCCTCCTCCAGCACAGCACTGACCTGGTTCCACACGGCCGTCTCCGCCTCGGTGGGCTGGGCATCTGCGAGCAGAGGGAATGGAAGGGGCACAGGAGGAGGCGAGGACGTGATGTGAGGGGTTCAAGAGTGGCGTGCAAATAAAGGTGAAGGTGGAGGGGTGTTGTAAAAGTGGAGAGGAGGGCAGGACGGAGGAGAAGAAGCGATTAGTGGTCAGGAAGGACAGAAAGTGCCTGACAAGTCATGACTTAGTGTGTAGAAGTAGGAAGAGGATGTGGATTGAACCATTTTAGTTGCGAGGTCTTTCTTGTGGGGGACGTCTTTGAGATGGTCTTCAATACAGTTTCCTTTTTTTCATCTTTCAATTTGTGTCTTGGCTTGATTACAAACGGACTGATGATCTTTTTATCTTTGTCATTTGCTGCCATAGTTTCACTATTGGTTGATGAGCAGATATTTAACTGTGTTTAAGACACCATTAGTCATGTTTGTGGTCATCTTTATGAAGGTAACAATCATTTAGACCAGTGATTCTGGGACATATCCCTTAAATCAAGAACTTTTTTATTAAATATATAATAAAAGAAACCAAGATTGAACCTGAGATAATATACAATTTTATGTTGGAAGTTATTAGAATGATACGTTAACTTCGAGTAAACTGAGTCAATTTCAGGTCAACATACTTATTGTTGTCTATTGTATTGCTCTGGTGCTGTCTAAAGAAAGGAATCATTTTTCTAGAAACATTTCCACTTTTGCTCCTGACACACCAGTCAAGAACTGTGTTAACAGTATCTGTACATCTTTTTAATTTACTGGTTTTTGACAATTCTGTTATTCAATATAGGAAAAGTAATCAACCATTAATAGATATTACTATACGAATAGTTGAGAGATAAAACAAGACAAAACAATGAAATAAAGGTGGAAATGATGCGCTTAAAGACAAATTCCATTTTGATACAAATTTAGCTTTTTGTGTAATCTAAGCTCTTAATTGTTAGTCATAATGTATTTAATAATCATTCATATTAAAGGCTCAAAATGTGATATATACAGTATATACTGTATATACAGGGTATGTATATTATGTGATGAATGGAGCAATCATTTCATATGGCTTTAAAAAAATACCTTTGATGACACAGACTTTCTATGTCAGAAAAGTCTTAAGAATTAGAGATAAACTGTAATCCACAAGATTAACATGAAGTTAGAAGAAGGGATGTTTAGGTGTAAAAAGGTGACAGAAAGTCTAAATATGCTGGTAACTTGTTGTTTATATGATCAAAAGCAGCTCTGATGTGATGATGTTGCTGTTAACTGAGGCAAGATTCATAAGATTCAAGAGACTCTTGAGATTTACTCCCGAGTCAATACAAACATCTTAGTTTGTTGTCCTCTGCAGTCATGTTGCTTTAATGCTGCACGCGAGGGACTCTGTGTTTGAGGGACACACTCTTGGCTCTTCCCTCCTGAGTCCATCCTGTTTGCTTCTCCGTGGAAAGCTTTTGGATTCTCAGTGAGTCAGGTGCCCAGCGAGAGCGAGGGCGGAGACGGCCCACACTGCTCGCTGCTGCTGATTATTTTTGGCCTCCTGCGGAGAAATAATGAGGCATGTTTGGCTCTCTAACACGGACCATACACAGACATAATTGAATTATGTCTCTTTTGTAGGAACTATTGTTGAGGTTAACATTTAGTAACACATGCGTGACATCATTTGTTATTTCCTCCAACTTATAGCCAAGGTATGTAAGGAAGTAGACGTGTAAACATAAACATAACATAGAAACGTAACATACTATGACCCTAGGATTTGGTGAAATATTCATTATTAATTTTAATAGTTTATTAGGTTAAATAGAATATTTAATATGTGTTTAATCTAATAATTAAAGGCAGCATTGTTAAAATAGTATAATTGCCATTTACAAATCTATATTTGATTGTTTAAGTTGAGAAAAAGTTGCTTGTTTTAACTTAAATTAATTCATGCATCTATTTATCAGTTTTTTTAAATTTTACATGATTTTATGTTAATAAGATTTATAACTCAATTTCCGCATGAATTGCCATTTAATTTTTCTCTGACTAATTCACCATTGAATGTATTCTCAAGACTTTCTGTCTCATAAATTTGTTTGATAATTAAAATTTTATTTTAGTTGGGATCAGACTTGTGACAGCGGCGTCTGCACCCCGGGGGGCTCACAGATGGAGCCGGTCAAGAAAGACACATCAAAGAGCTGCAATAAGGCACTTGAAATCCACCTGCTCCTGAGTTAAAGCTGCGTCACTCTGGCAACATCCACACACTCTTGCATAACAAGAGGAATCTATGATTGCAAAAGCTTTTAGGTTTCATTTTTATTGATTCTGCTTCCATCACATTTTAAAAACACATGTTGTGACCCCATCCGATATTGACCTGTCAATCACGAGAGTCACATGACATAGCGTTCCCTTGTGTTCTTTCATAACTAGGACATTACTTATGAGTTCATTACAAAAGAGATTTTTTTTCTTAAAACAAAACATTGTATTCTTAAATTAATGTTCAAATAAGATAAATAAAGCGAGATAACCTTTTAAAATGTATACATTACAACATATCCATGTATATTGACTTCATCAACAATAAACTTAATTTAAGATTAAGTATAGTATTTCATATATATTTTCTTTTGCTTGTCCAAATAAATATATCAGCATTAGATTCATCAGATCTACTTTGCAATTACTTTATTACATTTTCAAACATGTTTCATTAAAGTTTACTTACTTGTTTTATTTATTGTTTAGAAAAATGTCTTTTTTCTTATGTTTGTACACAATGTTTAAAACACAATAGTTATTAATTTTTTTGAAGTAGTTGTTTTATGACACTAGTGTTTATCAATATACGTTATCATAACAGTTGAAAAATATTTGGCTATACATGAATAATTACAGTGTTGTACCAAACTATCTAAAACAGGAATTTTGAGTCTGATATTGTCTTTTCAGTCTTGAAAGTTGTTAATTATCAAATATCAATATCAGCTTTAAAGGTAGTCTATTCATTGTCTTATCTTGAACACTGGCATATTCATAGGTCACCATATCTACATAATTATTAATCCACTTTGATTTTGAGCCGATATCTGATGAGCCACATTATGTATCTCGGTATCTTGGTCAGGATTTAACCCCCTGAGCCTTGAGTTTGACAAATGTATTCTTAATCAGTTGTTTTTTTAAATAATGCGAATAAAAACAGTCTCATGTTTTAGGTTGTTAGATTTGGAGGCAGAATCTTTAAGACAAGAAAATTTCCGATCAAAGTGTAGCTTCAAGTCAATTTCCAAGTTATATTTCAGTAGTGTGGACGCTGCCTGAGAGACGGCAACAGTTGAGTTTGTCACTCGCACACACACACAGGCATCGGTTACACACACAAGACGGAGGGAGCGGGGCGCAGGGGAGCTGGAAGAACGAGGATAGACCTCGGGCGAGTCGTCATGGTCGTCAGAAGCCTCTGAAGGACTGGCATTCATAGTTTGAGCGGCGAAGGATCAGAGAGTGGCCTGGTGCCACCTCGCCCTGCTATTGTCGCCCCGTCTGCTCCTTAATAGGACACGACAAGTGTGGGGACGACTCAAACTAAAGCCAAGTGACTTTCAAAATGCTAGTACGACAGGCAGGACCCATGAGGAGGAGGCGGTGGCGGCGGCGGCGGCGGAAAGCGTAAGGTGAAAGGTCAAACGAAGAGGTGAGGATGAGCGCTGTGCAGGATCAATGAGGAAAAGAAAAGGCAACGAAAAGGGAAAGAGGGAAAAAGAACAAATCAACGATAAGAAGCGGATGGTCTCACGTTCAAAGTCAAGGAAAACTATTGGGCCATGCTCAAGTTCGGTGCAAGCCAGCACTTTCAGGAGGTTTCCCATGAGCCCCCTGGAACAGAGAGAGGGGAGAGATCTGTGGGTGATGAGGGGAGGGGTGACGGGGTCCTGTGCACGCCGGTGTCCTCTCGATATGTGTGTGTGTGTGTGTGTGTGCAGTTGTCGAGCGATGCTGGGTGAGCGGGAAGTCGCTGGGATGGTAGCAATATGTCCTGGGTGAAGCATGATGACACAGACACAGAGCTGCTCGGGTCCCACGTGGTCTCCAACACAAATGAAGGAGTTCTGAAGCTAGTATGATAATCATTGAAATATCCAGAACAGACAGGCAGGGTTTTGAGTGTATCGTGGAGGACAGAGTTAAGATATTAATAATGCTCTAATATTTATTAAAGGTAATAAAAAAAAAAAAATGTTTTTAATTATTCGCAATTATTTGAACTCTTTATACTAAAACATTTTCGGAGGATTTTTTAAATGACTCATATTTAAATAATTATATTAGAATTCATATCAATTCTATAAAAATGAAATAAAATAATTTTAGCTTATTTGAATGGCGTGATATAATTACATTTTCACACCTTTATTCTTCATCCCTTCTTTCTTTCGGCTCGGCTGCCCCTAACAACGGTGTCATGTGGCCCCCAGACTTAAAACAGTGATTCTCATTATATCTTTTTACTTTGTTTTCTAATAATACTGATTTCTGGTTTGTTTGTGCAACATTTAAACCACCTATAATTCGTAGCTATTAAATAAATTGATAATTTGTACAGTAGTGCCCGATTTTTTTTTTAAAACAATAGTTTTCTGTGAAAAAAAACAGTGAAGGGAGAGACAAAAACACCCAATACACAGTATTATTGTATATTTTCGATCACATAAACGTGTGTAGGGAAAAGTTGAAACTATTGAATGGTTTCCCATTACGCAGTGGTCAGTACCAATTAAAACATGCCAGTGAAGTTGAACTGGTTTAACCATTGTCAATAATGTTTGGAAGTAGTCTTAATGTTACAGCTGATAATGTTTGCTTTTTTTAAAGATAAAAAGGATTGTTTAAAAAATTGTATATATATACAGTATATATCTATATATATATATTATTTATATTTTAAGTTGTAATGTATCATTTTATACACATCAGTGTTGATACTAGAAGTCCAATTACATGTCAATTTAACCCTTGTATACACAACATGCATTATGTGTGTATTGGCAGAGGAACCAGGAGTGGGACCAGAGAGGCTCTGAAAAAAAAAAATCCACAACAACACTCCATCACACCATCGATAACTGGACAGCTCATGACCGGACAAACCCCCCGGCATATCCCAGCGGGCTTCTCACAAGCACACAGGCACGTGCACGGACCCCAGTTCGTCACTTACTTTCAAAGTCCAGGAAAAAATGAGGACAGTTCTCTAAATCCTTGCCAAGGACCTTAATGAGGTTCCCCATGGCTGGCGACCTGGACGGGAAGGAAATGACAAAATGCATACAGTTTCGCAGAACTTTGGAGCTCGAGTGAAAGAACATTCAAAGAGGACACAACACGATGTCCTCGACATGCTTCTAGACAACGGTCCACCTTCCTCTCTCTGCACTCACTAGTATGTATTTGATTAGAGCGTGGCCTAAACCCAGCACAGAATCATTTAGCGCTCTCATTGTGAGTCGCGAGAGCTGAGAGATGGTTTTAATCCATTTAGTAACCCAATAAAAGTCTGCTTTGTGTGGAGCTTCTCCTCTAATGTGCTTCATACCCAGCAGTCTATAGATGTGACAAGCTCTTTATGCTGCAGATGTTGCACGTTCTGACACTGACGTTTGGGTTTTCATTTGCTAAATGAAAAACTGTCGAGTTCATGTCGATGTGCTAAGGGCTCAGGGTCACAGGCAGGTGTTGGGCAGGTTTATACAAAAATATATTTGTTACTTTCATTTTACAGTAGTTTAACTACAGTATTACTGCGATAAAAGGCAATAAATAAGTCCGTCATGCAAAAAATCTGGTCTTTTGCTCCAATTTGAAAACACAGATTAGTTAATAAACAAAGAGAAAAACTATATTATACTAAACTATATTTTTGGAAAGGTTAATGTGAGGAAATCATCAACCCAATCTGGCACTAACAGGAAGTAAACATTTGCACCGATTTTTTTCTCCTCAGCTAATCTTTAATCCAAAATTTGTGTGAAAATATTTTGATCTTGGGTTTTCTCTCCCCTGGTTGGGTCCATACTAGTGAGCTGAAGTATAATAGTTATTATTCTCCTCTCATGACAGGCATGGTCAACAATATTGGAAACAATTCTTACAGTCTCCACAGAGAAAACTTGACACAATGTTGTCAAAATTGACTCCAAATGAGTTGTTTTTTTGTCTCAGTCTCAGTCTTCATATCATTCTGGAAGACTCTTGTTCTTGTCTTGGTTAGATGCTTTCTAGTCTTGGTAGTGTCTCAACTTCAATGTTTTATATTAAGTACCATATACCTCAGTTACTATCTCTCTGCCAATTTAAAAGTCAAGTCATTTTTTACAATCCTGTTTGCACCCACTACCATGTAGGACTAGCATGTGATTTGCAAGCTAGAGGAGTGTCATATAAACTGATGGACAGGTATGTTGAGGGAGATGCTGTAAAGGGTTTAAGATAACAGAGTGAACTGTGTTGCACTTAACTTTCATAAACTTGCACCAGGTGCAAATGCCTGAAGTGGTAGAGGGTCTATACAAACTGATGACAATTTTAGTTGTCAATCACATCTGTGTGTTGTTTGACATTCAAACTCCACACTGAAGGACATATTTCCACGGTGCTGTCCTGGACATAAAGGTTAGCTGAGTTTCAGTTGTTCAGGCTTCAGTGGAGACTTTAAATTCAGTGGGATGAGTTGATGTCTTTCTGACCTAAAAGGCCACTTTTCCTTCATGAGAACACTCAGATCTTAAACCCTCATGATCTGAGTCTGATTCATAATTCAGTCGATCGCGTGAATGATTTAGACATAAAATGTGATCATGTCGTGACCGACATCTTTAAATTGGCAAAAAGAATTGAATTCATCACATTATTAATACTTGACTTAATATATATTTGGAAATAATTGGGATACATGTCCAAAAATCCAGGGAAAGATATTTTTAAAATGTTAACATTTTTGTATCAACACCATCGACATTACTTTCTGTTTAAGTGCTTGATCCATTAACCTGCTGTTTATGTATGTCTACTGCCACATGCCTGAGCAAGAAGAGTGCGATGTAGCTCTAAGACAATTACAGACGCGTCACTGTAGAGGAAGCGCAAATGTTTAGTTTCACTACCTGTTGTAGCATAGGAAATATCTCTACATCAGCCACAAACACAGGCTGGAGCTTCTCTGAAAATGAGTGGCCTTCATCCTCTCCTGACCTTTAGACCGCCTGCTCGGAGATGAAAAGACCATGAATATATTCATGACGGAGTTCGTATCTCTGGAGGTGATTTCAAAGGCGTGTCCTCATCCGAGAGTCAAAAGCTGCCACTAGAATCTTTCTTAGAAGCTTTCTGACACGTGAATAGGCAAAAGTGTGCGTGATATTAGCATGTACATTTTCACACACACAAGCGGTGAATGTGAAGCAGCGTGTGGTCCATCCTGAAAGCAGTGCTCGGGTGACTGTTGCCAGGATACCGTTGGCCTGGTGATATCTTCCGCAGCAAAGGCGGTGCTGGAAAAGCATCCATCCTCCACAAACATCATGTAGTCACCTCTCAGCTGCTAACTACCATGAAGCTATCCGACCGCTGCGTTCAAAACCTCAGCGTCATTACATCGAGAGTCAGATGTTTACATTTTTTTGTATGTTACGAAGCACACCGTGTGTTATTAGAAGCAATTGTAAATGTGTGATCCTTCAAAAGGAGTTCCTATCGACTCACGTTGGATTTCTCATCGTCTTGATGTATATAGTCAATCCACACTATATTCTTCCCCAGCTGCCATTTAGAGCTAACAGAAAATAAAATGAATAACTATAAGCAGAAGTTAAGTCGAGACAAAGGCAAAAACAAATCAGGAACAAAGCTGGATCTGGTGAACCGTCTGTGTTCAGGGTAAGAAATAATAAAACAACCAAATTTACCCAGCAAAAAGATCACAAGCCCGATTCTTACCCTGTTTTTCCTCGATTGTTCCTTCAGCTCACGTCTTTTGTTTCCGAACGTTCTACTGCAAATCTAAGTCTATTTGTTTTTTAATTCTATTCGTCGTTTTACTTCTCTCTTTGCCTCTCTCTCTTTCTCTCTGTGTTAACTTCTCACTTCTTGTTTTAACTTATATTCCGAGGCGTGCGGTTTCTCTCTTTTTTTAACACTTGAGTTTACAACGTTGTCTTAAAAAAAAAACAATTTAAAAAGATTTCTTCGAGTACAGCTTCTGTCTATTTGTACTGCGTGTCCCTGTTGTCTCTTCGTTTCACGTCAGATGACTCCATCGTTTGTGTCGTTACAGCCTCGAGCTCACTTCTCTGTTTTGAGTGTGACGTTCGGGTTCAGTCATCACTTCCTGCTGCACGCTACAGTTTCTCTATCAACTCCCTGACAAAAAAAAAAATAGATTGTGCAGAAGCTCTAGCTAAGAACTGGAGTCTCTCAATGGGCCAGCGTTTAAACGGGTCGGAACATGACGGATGTAGGAAGTGAGCTGCGGTGTGTTTCTCTATCTTAGGCGCTAATATTGGCATAAAAGTAAAGAGTGTTTGTCTTGTGCGGGGTGACCTCCACTGAACACAGAGCTCATCTGTAGTCTGGCAAGGAAAATGGAAAGCCAAGTGGCTCCTTGAGTCCTTGTACAGACGCAGTTGGTTCCCACATGGCTGCCAAAAAAGCGAAACCTGGAAGCTAACGGCGGAGTGAGTCGGCTTCTTTCATTGCCGTCAGAGGCTCTTCATCAGAGAGAGCGGCACGCTCGCTTGTCTCTAATAATATCACTTGAACTTCATATCGCCATCTGCATCCCTGTGACCACAACAACGCGTTGTTCCATCACTGAAGAAGTGATTCAGCAGCTCAACTCTATTTATTATCAACTCATCATCTCAGCCCGGAATAACTCCCATCATGCCTCCAAGGAACATACAGTAAGCCCCCCCTCTCCTGTGTCCTCCTGTTTTATTCCTACCTTTGTTTGCGATAATCCCTCTGGAACTCTTCACTGCATCAACCAGGGCTTGTGGCTCCACACAGTAGTCACAGCATCAGCACCACCACCTGACACAAACAAATGAGACAAGGTCAGTATCCAACCTTACACTGTTTGAAAGAAAGGTGAGCGGAGATAAAAGTTTAGAAACAGCTGTATACCACATAATAAAAATCCTATTAGCAATAGAAAACAAAGATTCATGAGGGAAGTTAATCACCTGTAACACAACCTTTACAATAGTCCTTAAGTTGTTGATCTCTCGTGTGTTCATGATGACCACGGACTAAACCAGCAAGTCAGCAGCTGGCTGAAAACTAAATATGATCAATATAAGTATGAAAAATGAACAATTAATAAACTGTATTGAATCAAGAACGGTAGTTATCGTTTGCTTCTATTCATCAAATAATATTTTATTGCATTTATGGAGAACATTTTCTGTCAGGATAAGCAAAATTCAAATGATGTCCAGCATCAGCTTTTTAGCTATTCACATGGAAGATGCCTTGTCCCCAATGTTTGGTTCATGTCCTCAACTAGCATAGAAGCTTCCTTTAACCTAACAATGCTTTTCACCACTCAGAAATATAGTTGTTACAGTGGCGACTGGTGAAAAATATTCTAGGTCGGGCTCTTTTCTAGTCACTTAGACAGCTAATGATGAATAATAATAGTTATTATGCTTTAAAAATTAGAAAAAACAAAACTCAAGTAAAGTTTAAAGGTCGAGAGCGGGAATCGTACAGGACAAACTTTACGTCCTCAAACTTCCAAAAACTTGTCTCATGCTACCAATTTGTTTACTATTACGTGAGACCAGTGACGAGCTGTGAGGATCATGGTTGGTGAGGCACTGACTCCTTTAGTGTCAGATTTACAAGTATATTAACCCAAGTATATATGTATATAAAACCAATTAACTATGTTGAATTGTTGTGATATTTTATGGGATGTTAGTCTACATCCTCTAAATCTTTGGCAGTCATCGATTGTGGGTGAATATTGATTTATAGCATCATAAACCTGTCATCTCTGACATTGATATAAGTCATAGCTGAAATATAACGTTTTAATTATCAATTTATTTAAAATTCTATATTCAAAATCTTTAACCTGCCATATTTAATGATCTGAGACCTTTCAATTGGCTGAAAATCGAAATTAGTTTTTAACAATCAATAGATATAGAAAGGATGAATTAATTAAAAAAATTAATTAATAATTTTAAAAAGGATTGGCATACGTGAATTTAAACAGTATAGATTATGACCATAATGATAAAGGATTACAAGGAAGACGCAGCTGATTAAATGCTCTTAATTTGAAAGTTGAACGTTTATTTCCTCCTACTGAGGGGAATTTACCGTAAAGTTTAGCGAGAACTCCGGATTTAAGGCTCATGATCGGAAAATCCCGATCGACGGTTAGCTTGACAGCACAATGTCAGCGCTGTATTTGTAAAATGTTGTTTGGTTACAGTGACTCAATCACACAATACTGTCTGTGTAAGTAGTGAAGCTGTATTGTAGGAGAGACCCGCCTTATGTTGCTTCTGATTGGTTAATGTGTTGTGGTGCCTTCCGCGATTGGGTGGATTTACGTAAAAAAGGCTAAGGTTTATTATCATGAAAAGATAAATATTGAAGAATGTTTAAGGACAAAATGTATCAACACAGTTTTTGATGGGCTGCACATTGAGAGGTGAGGCACTGCCTCACCTGCCTACCCTAACCGCACGTCTCTGCATGAGACAATCATCAGGGTCGCTTTTTCCAGCGCCCCAAAATCAAAATTAGAGACGCAGCTTCTCTGTTGCTTTAGCTGTGACGTATGATTGGCTGAGTTACATAAAAGTGACGTCACTGAAATAATAATGATAAATAAAATATAAAAAGAATAAAGAAATTAAAAAACACTGCCCCAGCGCCCTCTATGGGCCAGCCGCCACTTAGTCATGCTTTTTTCTCTGAGATTTATTTTACGTTTTGTAGCATTATTATTGTCTCTGACCAGCACCTAACTTAAAACAACAACATGAACTGGAAAACTGAGCTTGTAAACATTGACAAATAACCAATAATGCAATTAGCTTCAAAAGTAAAAGTGCTTCTATTGGCTGTGATGGAGATCTTGACCAGATAGAAAAAAGTATTTTAAGGTAGAAATCTTGCAGATCCAGACCAACATCAGGAAAAAGTCAGAATGAAAGTATAAAAAGCATTCATTAGATAAATACTTGACATGCACTTGTGTTTTAGGTCAGCATTTGCTCAGCATTCACTTGGGCTAGCTGTGACTTTTATTGTATCTTAGTGTTATTTGCTCATGTGATTATAAAGGACTGGAACCAGTCCTCATAGTCATATTTCAGCTCGTGAAAACAACAAAAAGGTGTAGCACATCATTGTTTCTAAAAAAAAAATGATACATCCAACACGTTCTGCTCATTCATTAATAAGCCTTGAACTGTGTCTTTTGCTGGAGATCTGTTTCCAAAAATGTTTCTCATCTCTTTGTCTTGGTACCAGAACTAGTGGAACAATAGTGAACACGACGGCTGCTGCAATTGCATCACTGCGTCTCTCCTGGCAAGAGAGAGCAGATTGATGTGAAAGGTAGTTGCCAGGGAAACTGAGCTTCAGATTCTCCTACATGTTGTGGTTTTCATGGCGATTGATGGCTAAACAGCAGTCCTCTTAATCTTGTGAGTGTATGGCACCATCACGCAGCAGTAGTAAATCTCAATGTCCACTCCAGAGTCACTGGTCCGTTACCTTGCTGAGCTTCGGTTTACTGATGTTCTCTTCAGCTAAATTACCTAATGTGTATTGATCTCTCCTCCTCTCAGGGGTTAGACGTGGAGCAGAAAAACAGAGAGTCCCACAAGAAGGTCAAGGGAGGCCAAACTTAGCAATGTGGAATCTTCATGTGGAATCTTCATGTGGAATCTTCATGTGGAATCTTCATGTGGAATCGGATCTTTTGGTTTGGGCCATGATAACTTTGTGTAAAGGGCTTCTGATTGGGTAATAAACAGTGTGGCTTTCATGTTTTAAACCCAACTAGCATCATCAGTGTCCAAAGAAAAATGACATTAATGGATATGTTTACTTACAACTTACTTTATCTTAAAGGTGCACCAGTATCAGAAGTAGATCGGCACCAGCATAAGCATGATCCCATTATTGTGATCAGCTGATCAGAATTACAAATCTTGACCATTTTTAGAAAACAACTAATGTTTATTTTCTTTACATAACAATTAAGAAAAAGAAAGCTTCTCCATGGACAATTCATACAATTGTCACAGTCGGTCAACAGCAGAGCTTTTGTGACTATTATTTCAATATCTCAAGAAACATCAAACCAAAGACTATACGTCTAAATACTGATACAACACTACTAATTGAAGCAGACCAGATTAGCTTGCCGCTAATATATATATATATATAATTATTTTATATATATAATTATTTTATGCAGCTGTGTGTTTCGGTTGGAATGTGTCCAAGAGGAGTGTCAACAGGTTGGACAGGTTGATCAGGAGGGCTGGCTCTGTGGTTGTCATGAAGCTGGACTCACTGGTGACAGTTGCTGAGAGGAGATCACTGGACAAACTACTGTCCATCATGGATGATGACAGTCATCCTCTGAACACTGTCATCAGTGAGCAGAGAAGCAGATGGAGAGCATGAATGCTCCTTCCAAGATGCAACATTAATAGACTCAGGGACTAAATGTCAAATCTAATCATTGATAGTATTTTCTTGACGAGGTCATAATGAAAAAGTTGACTTCTTATTCAATTTTGGACCACTTTGAAGATCAAACATTATTGAGTGTAGTTGACAGCAGCAGTGTTTATTTGAGATTTACAAATTGATATCTGGTCGCGTGTCCATCAAGAAGCCATTGGATCACTAGGATGTAAAGCTTCCATAGTAAGGACGTAAGTTAAGCTTCCCTACTTTAATACTCGGCCTAAAGTCAACCTTAAGTCAAAAATGTGATATAATATCAAGGGAGAATTTGAATGAATAGACATTGCTGAGAAACGTTTCTGTTATTTAAGATAAGTTTGTAAGTGATAGTGAATGCAAAAATGGCTATTCACATGTCAACACATTCAGACTTCTACTTCTTAATCCCTTTGTTCAGTTGTTGACCCAGCTTTGTACGTCTTCACAAAAAGAAACATCTGCCTGTTGACAATTTGCTGTGACTTCCCAAAATATGACCCATTTCACTGTCCAACTGACCAGAGCCACACATGGGATGGTTCCTTTTGTTGGTCTAGTTGAAGATGTAAGACTCACACTTACAAGCAGCAACAATAGCATCTGACAAAAACAGAATTGTTCTCAACCATTTAGGAAAGAAAGCAGAGGTGTCATTCATACCTTGCCACGTTTTAGTCTGTTTTGTTCTGGAGCTACTTTCTACACTTTACATTGTTCATGTCAGAGTCAACTGGAATCCAAGTTGCTCAATGAAAGGCTGCAAGTCTCCAGTGTGACAATTTCATCAACAGAAGAAGAAGTTAAAGAAGTTACTGTCATTGTGACATTAGTTTGCTCTTATCGGCTTCTTCATTTGACGACGAGTTCCCTTCTCTGCACAACTCTTTCCACTTTCCACAAGAATTCAAAGTAACAAACCGACGTCTCCGTTGCCACAAAGAAAAATGAATGCCTCCTAATTGGTTATGAGATGCAGACATTCACAGCATTTCAAGGGAAAGCCACAAAGGGAGAGATATGGACACACAAATGAGACACTGCATGATAGTGTAAAGGATGGCGAGCAAGAGAGAAATGGAATTGTGGTAATGGCTCTCCAGTGACTGCCCATCCCCCCCATCACATCCAGCACACTAGACAGTAAGTCCAGCATGGTGACCAATAAGAGGCCAGTGGCAAGTGAGCGTTATGATTCTGAGCAGCATGTCTGGACGCACAAAGGAAAAGGGTTGACTACATGATTGAGATAAAAACGAAACAAAACTGCTTGGTGTTATTTTCAGGGATTATATAATTTCCAGGAAAATAGGGTAGAAAGTCTGGGATTCCTCGTTATAATTCTTAGACAAATGTATCTTACCCTTACACACACCATTTTTAGCTGGTATTCTGAATGAAGATTTTTTGTATGATTGATTTAATGAGTACTTATTGTGATCTTCTCTGCTTCAAACATTTTGAAGGCGTTCTTGAAAAATAGGTGACCCATTTCTTGCAGGAAGCTTAACGATCAGATCTGGCAATCCTTATAGGGATGAATCAAATTCACTTTTATGGTTTCGGAAATCTGTTTACTGTTTACTGTTACTGTGAATGTGGTTTCTACCCTTTTTTTCTAGCAAAGACAATCATGGCCACTTTGCTTTTCGTCACTTGTCAGATAAAGTTGACTATTTGAGGACAGTGTCTCAACATGTTTGGCTTACATTTTTGACATGTGAGTTCAAATGAAATGTACCATATGAATCTATTAGTTCAAGTGTTGCTGTAGGGAAACTCTTATATTTCAGAACATATTGACACAGGTTCAGCTTAGATGAGGAGTGATTAGAGTCACAGCCGTTCTTTGTGTGTATAGTTGTCAGTTTAATGTCCTCTCAGGGCGAACAACTGTGTTTGTTGTCGGGCAAGTGTCTCCACGAGCGTGTAAACCAGAGTGAAGTAGACAACAAAGGACTTCCGTAAAATCAGCACATAAAGGCACTTTGAACTGAACTCCCCAGCGTCTCACTGGCTTGTGATCTATTTCGTCCTTCGAGTCTCCTTCAATCTTTTATCAGTGTTTCTGTCGGTCCTAATGCCACAGTGGGTTCCTCCTGATCATTATAGAAAAACCTCTATTCATCCTACAAGCAATTTGAAGTCGTGTTGGAAGGCTCACTGTCTGATTGGTTAGTGGTTTTTGAACACATATTGAACATATTGTGAATTTGAGTTTTAGGAAGAGAAACTGATATTCCATCATTCTCAAAGAAACAGACAATTACTAGAAAAAAAAAATCAAAATCAATAGTTGAGCAATATGAATAGTGTTTATTTTATCTTTCATCTGTACCCTGAGGCAGTCTTTCCTGAGATCCCAGTGCGTGTGCATGACAATGCGCCATCTATAAATCTGCTGTGGCAGCTCAACCATGAATTTCAGGTGATTTACCACGATTGCATGGGCAACTTAAAACAGGTGCAAAATGTTTGAGACACATTCTAGTTTTTGTCATGGCCAGTCTGTAGAGACACGAGGAAAGATGAATGTGAGTTGGGTGGATTTAAAGAGTTGGTTAATGCCAACTGAATAAGGCTTTCCATTTAGTGCACTTCTGATAGCATTCCTAAATAAAAATGGTATTGATCTCAAGTGGTAAATTCCATCATCAACCTCGCTACATTTTTCACTGTGACAAAACATCAACGAGGACACTTGTTAGTTCTTGGTTCTACTGCTTCACCACTGACAGACCACTGTGTCCAGCATGATGCGTGCATTCCACTGATGCTGTATGTGTGTTTCTAGCTGGAACACACCGAATAGTCAAGCAAAGTCTTCTACAATTGATCCAGAAAAGGTCAGAGTCGGTGCAGGCAGTGGTTCCTGCCCCACAGGAGTAAACAGTTTAACCAATCAGG
Organism: Callionymus lyra; assembly: GCF_982586985.1. Lineage (NCBI taxonomy): Eukaryota > Metazoa > Chordata > Actinopteri > Syngnathiformes > Callionymidae > Callionymus > Callionymus lyra. Next base: position 29,746,212 of record NC_141820.1, read on the forward strand.
TGTCTGCTTTTCTGACAATTAACTGATTATAGTATGCTGACATCTGATTGGTTAAACAATGAACTCTAGTTTGGCTGGAACAAAAACTAGCAATAACTCAAACTTGATAGATAGTTCAATCGGAGACCCCTTGTCTACTAGAAAAATAGTATCAAAATATTTGAAAAATGTATTTTTTTTTCTTTTCCTTTTTCTATTGTCATTTCACTCACTTCTGTAGCAATGTAGCCACAAAACAGACAATATTAAACATGAGCTTAATCATGATAAAGTGAAAATAATAATAATCCTCCTAGAGGCAAAAACAGAAAATTCAATACAATAATAGCGATAAGCTAAAAAATGCATTTTTAGTCAACTTTGACATAAGAGTAAACAATGTCTCTCTCTTTCAAACTTTTTTGCAACGTTGCCTCACTTATGTCACTGCAGCCATGTGTGCACTGTTACACATACACAACAATTAACACACCCTCATTTGAGACATGCAAAAAAAGTCTGTCGGCAGAGTTGCCCTCAGGTTGGCTACTTCAGATTGTGCCCAGTTTAAGAAGGAATTTCTTCCCTTAACACTCACTTCTTAACCATTTTTATATTTGTAAATATGTTTTTTTTTTACCTTTATAAGATGCAAACCTTTGCATCTTCTCTTAAAAAATCAATGTGTAGGTTTTTGTTCATACACTGAGTTTGCATGTGTTTAAGTACACACAAGAACATTTCAGTTGTATCAAAATTCAAAATAAAAATAGTGAAACCACATGAGTTAAATGGTTGATCTGTGGAACAAGTCATAAAGGAGGGCCCTCTACCCCGATGTCTCTTTATCTGCAATCCGGTTCATTTCCTCTCCTCCCAAAATGTGGTCTTTTTACTCCCATCAGCTTAATTTGGTGATATTGATCTAACCCGGGGCTCAGAGTTAAGAAGATACATAGAAATTAGCGTAGCGACAATCCGTTCAAAGACAACGAGCCTCGATAATGTAGCTAGTGCACAAAGCTGCGGTAATCAGATTACATCGAAAACATAAGTCTGGTCCTTTATTTCCACAGAGAGTGAGCGGTTTATCTCGGATGCACTGGACATCTAAATCCCTCGGCCTCACCCTTCTCTGGATCCACGCTGTGGATGAACTTCCCCCATGTGTCCCTGAGCAGAAACAGTAGTTTCACTTTTTCTTTCCAAACACTGCTCTCTCCGTCTTTTTCTTCTCCTGCATACAGTTTTACATCAGTCAGACATTTACAGAGGCTCTTCGATTTCTTCCCAGGGCCTCTGGGAATCAGAAAAACTAGAGAGTTGATGATCCTTATGAGGAAACAGTATTTGAGACGTGAGCCAAGAAAGAATCTGACATTACACGACAGACTGGAAAGTGACTCGTGTTTCATATCTTTCATATTCTGACATACATAAGTGATTTTGAGCTCAAATCCTAATTGTGAGCTCAACTCGATTTGTCTTCCTCTTAATCTGTGTCTCTTTCGTACATCATCTCATCATTCAAAATGTTATGAAATCATTTTTCAAGAAAATTATTTTACGATTCTACCCCTACAAACTTGCTTGTTGCACGAAAACCTCAAATGCCTATCGTTGTGTTTGTAAACACGCTAGCACTTTCTAAGACTAAAGTGAATCTGTTAATAGATGTGTGATGTTTTTGATAGTGTGACTCATTCTAATGCATTCTAAAGCTATGGTCAAAGGAGTAGCTCCACCTATAAATAAGGTTAAATTGTGTGTTACCAATTTATTTGGCTCACATCCACGATTGGATAAAATACATTTGTGATAGAAAAAGACTTTGAGTTCACATTGAAGTTCACCGTTAACGCTGGTTTTAGACTCGGAGTCACAGGAATCTTTGTGTCCAAAACATGAATTTAAAACATGTAAAGCTACGTCCAGTGCTCCATATGTCAAAGGATCATGGCTGGTCTGGACCGGTCAAGCCTAATCCATGATTTCTGACACTAATGGAATAAAGATTACCAGGTAGAGGAGGATCAAATTACTAATTCCCATCCCAGTCCGACGACACAGATGATTCGGCAACTCAAATGGAAAACCAAAGGAGCAACACCAGCAGAATAAAGTGGCAGATGTTGGGTCAGCAGATGCTGTTTCAGGACAGATGGACAGTTTAGGCACAAAGATCTGTAGTTGCAAATGCAATACTCAAATAAGTGATGTAAAAAAAACAACATCTTATAATGCCAAATAGGAGACATGTGAGACCTGAGCCTTCTAAAAGGTGTTTCATGCCATTAGATTTTGAAAGAAATAGTTTTTCTCAGATACACAATAGGAGTCTTTGATACTCATATAGATTGTAATGGATTAAAGTTTAAGGTTTAAGGCCTCTGAAGTCTCAGTAAGACATTAATGAAAACATTATCCAAATTCAGAGATTCGCTGTTTACCTTATAAGTAGTAATGCCGCGCCATTAATAATTGACCAATAAGAACATGAAAGTAGTGTAATGCAAAAAGGATATTATATGTTACTTGTATTGCTGTGACTCTTTGAACAGATGGTTGGATGTGTGAGACGTGAGTGGTCTGTAACAGCTGAAATAAAATGTATTTAGACTTAATAGGTTTGTATTTCATTAAATTCTACAGTTTAGCATTCTTTTATTACTATTCATTTATTTTTATTTATCCGAAACCACTTAATAATTTACTAATGACTGAGAGTCTCCTAATGTGTCCAGGAATGTTCCCTCTGGATAGCTTTGTGTTTCTAAGAGTATTTTGGCGAAACAAAACACTAACAATTTTCATTATATCAACGTGACATGACTATTGTAGTCTCTCTTCCATGTTTGTGTGATACTCGCATCAGGGCTTGTGGCAAGTCAACCAAGTTTATTTGTTAGTATTTTACCTAAGTGCTATTTCTCAGACACGACCATAGCGGCTACTTGAGTCCCTCCCAAAAGGGCCGGTCCATCAATCTTTTAAAAGGCCTTTTACATCTTCTGTGGGTGCTGGAAAACTTAGTTTCTTGACTCTGTGTCATGCAAAAACTGTCAACATTTGCTTTAAAAGTCATGAGAATGGTGGCTACATAGGGAATGGAATGATCTAACAAATATTGTCGGCTACCTTTAATTTCAAAGCTAGCAGTATGTAGCCAAAGGAGAGTTGTGTAGCTGTTGTCTTCACAGTGTTGCACCATTATCTGCTAGGGCGTCCACATGTGGAGGGTCAGATGTATTTCTTCCTTAATATCCCTGATACTCACAACATTATGGCATTAACACAGTAAGCAAGATAATCAAACTGAGAGTGAGGAAATGAAACCATGAACCGCTTCTACTACTGCCTAGTGAGCCAAACCAGTATTCCAAGGACAAAGTGTTTGACCTTCCCTTTGCAATAAAACGATTGTCCTCACGGATACTGAACAAAACCTTGTTATTGCTACTCTCTGTAACCTACTTTCAGCAATTTCACCGAACGCAACTGTCTTTCACTTGAGGACAAAACTATAAAAATTTCACCGATGATTTGCGAGGTCACAAAGACGAGGATCTTCTGGTGTCCTTTCAGTCAAGGCGAAATATGAAATACATCTTCAAGATATTAACTTTCATGATTTAACATCTTGTTTTATTTTCTTAGATCTCTGCGTCTGAAAGATGCGTCAAATTAAAAAAAACTGGTCCCAGATATTTTTGAAAGGGTTCTTTCCTTATTAAATTAGCCACGTCTCTAAGATTCCTTTCCAGAAAGTGATTGAATCCACCAGTGTTGTCCTTTAGTGCTCGTTCTGCTCACTATTTTGGGGTAAAATCATTTTTTTTGGGTGCATCCATGGCCTAGAGGGTCACCGAATTGGCTTGAGGGAAATGATGTGGTACCTTGACAGCCAAATATGAAGTGGCCAGGATGATTATCAGCTCAAGAAATCCTAGACCATGATCTGAAGAAGGGTGGTTTCCTGCTTAGGGGGATTTGGTTTTTTTTGTTTAAGCGTGAGGGAAATATAAAGCGTGATACAACCATGCAGATTGGTGCATTTTCCTCAGTTATAAAGTCTGGAGTGGCAGAGAAAGAGCTGAGCCAAAAGCCAAAGTTCTGGCTTGACTGGTCGATCTACAGTTTGTTTCTACTCTCCTTTATGGTCACTTACTTTGGGTAGAGATGGAGAACTTTTTTAAAATATAAATTAGCACCTAGACTCTCCAATGAGATGAGCTCAGTCATTCAGCAGAGACTCAAAGTATAATCACTGATCCTTCACATCAAGAGTAGCCTTTTCTGGTAGCTTGGGAAACCTTTTTACGGTGTCTCCTTATTAAAGACTATATCTAAAGACTATGCCTTCTGTTTGCCTGGGGACAGCCCAGTATTTTCCCGTAAGAACTATAGAAAAGCTTATGGGAAAATGAAATTCTTAGCCTCGTTCCTCTGCGACCTAACCTCAGATACGTGGTAGAAGAAGAAGATAGTCCTGAAGACTAAGAGAGTGATTTGTTTTACATTAACTGTAATGTGATTGTACTGTGTACGTTTTTCTGAATAACCCACGGCGCTGGTGTGAGGGCGACACAAAGAAGGATTGGTGCGTCTACAGAGATGTGTGTAATTAGAGATAATGATGCAGAAGCGTGGATGTCGAGGACAAGTGGAAAATGGGAGACGGATGACAAAGAGGAGGTGGCCGTGAGACAACGGAGCGACGAGGACGGAGGAGGAAATGCAGACGGGCATGTTTCCATGGTCGCTCAGGAAAGATTTGGGGTGAGGGAATCTTGCATCATCGGCGCGGGCCAATGAGATGGCTCAGTTAAAACGTTCAAAGGGAGTGTCCTAGCAACAGCAGAGTAAATACCGTAGCAGCCTCCGTGAATCTGCTCTTTTCAGCTGCTTCACGTCACTTGGTGTCCTGACTATCATCAGCATCACGGATTTCATCACCTCAAATGTAGTTGCATCACATGTACATGCGTGTCACCAGGCGTGGTCTTTGTGGCCGCTGTATGACAGCAGGATGGAAGACTGATGGGCTAGAGCTTCTAGAAAATCAACGTTAATATCTGTGGAAAGAAATCCGACCAGTGGAGGTTTAAAGCTGAAGGAGAAGTCGGTGGTTGCTTCACAGTGAGCTTGTTCCATTCATTCTACTGTAAGACGTAACCTGTGCCGTCACTGCTCTCTGTACACACTGTCCTCTCCCTCTAATTTACATCACCTGAAAATCGCTCATTCAGTCATTCATCCCTCCATTCAGTATTTTCCTCCCTCCCTCCCTCCCTCCTCGCCTCCCCCCCCCCCCCTATCCACCTCTCTCCTCTCATTGCATCCACCCTTCTTATGGACAATTGTTCCCCTCCAATACTTCAACTCCTTCAACCCTTCGGGGGTCGAGTTAAGTGATGGTTCTAGGTCAGATATCCCAGCTCGCATCTCAAAAGCTCACCGAGAGGCATGTGTGTGTGTCGGCTGCTTCCTGCCGATGGTCGATGTCAACGCAAAAGAAGAAAAAAAGGTACACTTCCTGGCTGAGGTGTGTGTTCGGCAATGACTGTGCTGCTTTGCACTGCAGCGGGAGTCCCAGTTGACCGTCCACTTGGGCTTCAATCAGCCCCCCACACACCCCACCCCGGGATATTGACCCACTCTCGTCCCTGCACATTCAACCCCTTTTACTCACCCCCATCTGCCTCCTCTACTTAAAAAAAAAAAAATACTCTCAGCCTCCATCTACAGTCTAACGCTTCCTCGCCCCGGCATCTCAAAGGGTGGGACCTGAACGGAGCCTCGAACCAGAAGAGCGAGATCTTACCGGCCCGGGTGTGCAGAGAGGAGGATGCTGCTGCTGCTGCTTCTCTGTCCTTCTCGGTGGACGGATGCGAGGAACAAAGAGGAGAGCGGTCACAGGGATGGAAGCTTGCTGCGAGAGGAGGACGGCGAGCTCGGACCAGGAGTCTCTTTTCTCTCTCCTTCAAGAGGATCCTTTATCCGAGTGAGCCAGCAGGCTGTGGGTTCACCTCGACACAGAGCACACGCACTGCCTCACGCCACGCAGCCTCCCGCCTCTCTCTCTCTCTCTCTCTCTCTCTCTCTCTCTCTCTCTTTCTCTCTGTTCCTCTCCCTCGCTTTCTCCCTGCACTAAAGACAGCAGCTGTTGGTCTATGAGAAATGGAACACTGCCCTCCTCCTCCCTCGTCTCCTCCCACCACTCTTGCTCACAAAGACCCCACCACACACACACACATGTCCTCACAACACCCCCTCCCCCTTGACTAACATCTCACACTTGCCTGCTGGCAAAAAAAAAAAAAAAAAAAAAGAGGAAGGAGGGGGGGCTCTATTGTGAGCACGTGTGTGTTGTATTGTGGTGTTGCATTGTGTTTGACATTGTTCCAGTAGCAGAGTGACTTTTTTTCTGTCCACACAGTGTGAAAGTGAATCATTGTGAGCGCGGAAGTATTTTTACCAGGCGTGTGGGTGCAGGAGAGCATCATCTGCTGCAGGATGGACCAAAGTTCGCTTTGTTTGTGTCGATGCTAATGACTTTTACAACGTGTCCGTGTGTCTGGGGGTTCGACTTAAGGCCGCTTTAGCACTTAAGCACTTAAAGTTCCAAACTCATTATAAAATCTTACAGCATTTACTTGAGTCTGTTTGTTTCATACCTGGTGATGACATTATAATTATCAATATATAACACTAAAACATATTAAACTTTGTTTACAAAAATCAGATACAAATTGTGTGCTCTGACTGAGAAATAGACTGATGTGACACCATAATAATAAATATTTATTTTAGATGTAATATACAGTTAAAAATCATCTTAAATATTATTATAATCAGACAATCATTCCTGGATTTGCTCATGTTTCTATAAACCACTTATATTTGTTTTCTGGGAACTTTTTTTTAACCAGCAACTTTGATATCTTCTATGAATGTTAAATGTTATATGTTTTTTCATCAAATCAGAATCTGCTGAGGGCAGGTGAAAATCTAAAAAGTAAAAGTCTGATTACAATTCAATTGTATTTAAAGTGTCTTATCATAACAAAGTTATCTGAAGAAACTTTAGAGTTGAAGTAAGAATATAGTGGAAAAAAGAAAAACAGATCCTAGCAACTCAACCACGAGTGAATCACAGCGTGACCAGATCACGTTCCAGTCAATCAAAATGGGATTTTATTTGTATTTCTCGGGAGAAAACAATTACCTTTACAAAAAGTATACCTTTTTTTTTAATTATTATTATCATGTGGCTAACACTGATCGTAAGTGCAACACAACGTCTGAGACTCACAGGGGCAATTTCCTCTTTTTGTGGTCCGACCATCAACACGCTCTCACTTTCACATCACTAAAAACAAAAAAACCATTTAAGTCATGAGATTGACGTTAACGTCTATTTTTTTCAACTCCCGCCTAAAGATAACCTTTTGTCCAATGTGTTGGAAAGCAAATTGCGGAGTCAGTACTTTACATTTCTCTTCAAAAGTGGGTCATTTATTCATAATTGAACGCTGTGTTTTCCAGGCGCTCTATTTCCTTCAGGGATCTGTTGAGAGAAGTGGTTACAGATTTAATGTCACGCAGCAAAATGCCAATTTGAACGTTAAATCCACTGGACTGCTATTACTACTGCATCTACAAACAACGGAAAGTCTGTTCCGTGTTCTAATAATCAACAGCCACCATTTCCTCTTTTGTGTTTGTGCGCAACACAGTTTTGTGTAACCACAGCTAAAAATAAATTAATAAAATGTCACATTCACACAAATATGTACCTATCTGGGCCAAAGTAACAAAGTAAATAGACACGTGAAGCAGTAATGCAGGGGTTAATAAATAGCAAGTGGATCCATAGATAAGAGCTTGTATTTTAACAGAGAATTTCCAAACATTTCAACTTGTTAGAAAGTATTTCTTTTGTTTTTACCCTGAAAGTTCAAACTGTTAAATTAAGCCTTAATTAATTAAATCCATTTTAAAATATCAAGCTGCTTTAAAGTGTTTGTTAAGTTTAATGGATATATCTAATGTGTTTTTAAGGGGAGGAAAATAAAGTTACAGAAAGTTTTATCTCGCTTGGCTTGTAATGCGCGTGTGTTATAAAATCCTCCTGCACAATGAAGTCGAGTGAGTCATGAACTTGTGTTTGACGTTGCTCTCCATTTGAGGAAACCATCTTGAACTTGACTCAGTCTAACACTCGAACTGTATCTTCATTTGGTTACAGGTTTGTCACAAACATCTGTTGATTCTCCTATTAAGGATTTGATGTAGTAATCAATCAAGTAATCAATACTCTAGAAAGGTCTACAGTATTGATTACTTCGGAAGCAGCTTGTAAAGTCAAGATCCAAGGATTTCCTAATCAAGAACTGGTATGATCTTGAAAGTCGCACTTGTTGAAGCTATTGCCCATGAGCAAGGAAGGGGAAGTGAGCAGAGCAGAAAGGCAGCAGGTGAAAGTGAAAATAACTGTTGAAATGTTTGTATTGAGATATTTTTGCATGTTTTGTTGGATTTATACTCTACATGCAAAACATTTGGACACACCAATGTGTTTTCTTTATTTTCACGACTATTTAGATTGTAGATTATTACTGAAGGCATCACAACTATGAATGAATAAAGTTGAATTATTATCAACAACATCACATTTGAAATAACTGAAAACACGTTTTACAATCTGGTTTCTTCAAAGTAACACTCACATGTTTTCACTTGTCTTGTCTGGGTTACTTTGGGGAATTTCTTGACTTTTTAATGGAGTTGGTCCATCGGTTGAAACAGGTTAAAACAGCCTTATTGAACTGATGAGATTCATATCATGACAAGAACCAATCAGCTAAATGAAGAGAAACATGTGACCATCATTACATATCGGAAAATTGCAAAAACTTTGATTGAGCCTGTTAGCTGTGTCCACACTTTTGGCCTCTACTGCATTTGTGCAGGTTTGGGCTGTTTTCCTATGCAAACAAAAAAAGTTTACAAATGCTTGTGATTCATTCTACTGATTCAACATACCTTCATAAATCTACCTGTTGTGGCCAAAAATATTGACCCTTTGTTTCATCGTGGGCGTTTGTGTCATACTTCTCTCTATCTGAAAATATCTTGTCATCGTTGCAACAAAACGGCAGTGCTACAGCCTCACTGGATGAGATTGCAGTTCAAATCTGGGTGGTTTTTTTTGTTTTTTTCTTGGCACCATGTGTATCAATGACTCTGCATTCTTCCCTGAGGTGAATGTTGTTGTCCAACTACATGTGTCCTGGCAACATGTCGAGTCTCAGGTGATTCTAGTGCCCACTGAGCCTCTAATTTGAAAAACAAATGTTGCACGAATGTTATTTTTACAAAGAAGGGTAACTTTCAAAACTTTTTTTGCTGCAGTCTCCAAGGGAAACCAAATCGCACATTTGTGTTTGTATCAGGGTTTTGGTTTTGTTGTTGTGTTAAGGCCGGGACACACTAACCCGACTCGAATAGCTCTGGTGTGTGTCCCTTCGTCGCCAGTTTTGTGTCGGCGTAATTTTTGGGCGTGTTCACACCAAGAGTTGGCCAGTGTCCGTCGGGCTCAATGGTCAATCTGATTGGTTGAGCGCTAGCTTTAACCAGGAAATCAGTGCAGGATAATAAACGAGAAGTGACAATGGTAAACACTAGATAAGCAGCAATGGCACAGATAATGGAACCTCTCCAACATTCTGTAATGTCACATGGATGACATTCTATGCAGAATGATTTACTTGCTAGCTAAGATAGTGGCTAACAGCGCTAGCTGCAGCCGTTCAAATATACATTTTAGCAACTTGTGAAAATGTTTACAGTTTTGAATTGAGTGTGGAACTATGCTGGAACTGTGCTGGAAAAAGACGAGCGAAATTTCTGAAATCAACTGGCTCATCACTCTCCAGTTCCCGACACAAATTCGGAAAAGCCCTCGGAGCCTCGGTATCAATCGTATTTTTTTTTTCGTTCAAAGGGTCAAGACAATGACGCTTCTTGACTACAGTGTCAAAGAAATGACGAAAGGGTGTTCTGTTAATTTGGTCATTTACTTTCTGGTTTTCACACGCTGTTATGGGGAGCATTACGCCTCACACATGAGCAGAACGTACACTAAGTCTCTGCCGATGGTCGAAGGTTGACGTTGACTTTACATTTTTTTCATCATGAACCAAAATCTCTCAGATTTCATTCATCACGCCTCTGTTTTTTAGTGTCGACTTTCTGCAGACGTAAAGGTGAGACCTTTGAGTGAAATCGTTTTGCCTTTACACATCTGGAATATCAGATATCAATCAGATCCCAACCACCTCCGCATGTGGGTCTTGGGTTGTTTATGGTGCTTTGACACGCGTTTTTCACAAGTTTTTGGATACGTACGATACACTTCTTACAGATGATGATGCTCTGAAGTGAATATGTTACAGAATATAGACCTTATTCATAGAATTATACTCATGTTAAAATACTTGATAAAGTTCTCTTTATTTTTCATTAAATACGAAGCTGAAGAGCAACAGGAAGATCAGCGAGTGACTTCCTCACGTCATAGCACAGGAATAAGCATTTCCTGATGTCACCTGCAGAGAGCACATGACATGAACACATGCACACATGGACACATACATTTTGAAGATATAATATAATTTGTTCTACAATATTTCTTCTTTAATTCAAGTTAAAGACGATAAAACTTGAATCACAAAAGCTGTATAAAAATTTAAATTATTAGTTTATATTTGGTTTTCCCGTACTATAAACACCTCTTGTCTACCTGTGATATCTTTATAAACAATAGACCACATTTTGTATCAGTGGTCTCAGAGAGATGTGACTTTATTCCTTTTTAAGTTAAATCAAATTTAAGGGTACACAAGAAGGGAATGTGGTGATGAATGCAAACACACTTTAACTGGAAACACATCCTTTTTCATTATTGGCTGATTGACTAAAAACCTGTGGTTGTCGATGGCCAGTAGTGTTTTTCGAGAAAATGACCCAGTTAAGGGTTAATGATGATTTATAATCCTTGACCAGCCGACAGCAGAAAATAAACTGTACCTGACACGGTGAAATTCAATTCAGGACTCATCCGTGTCAGGTCCTGCTCAGTGTGATCTGACTCATAACATTGTGGCAACCAGAATGATTCTTAACAACGCCAATCTGACGTATCTCAGCACAAAGTTAAACCACGATGAAGAGTTGAAACGATAGATGGACAGACTTGACTGCAAGAATCATGAGAGATAGACGTTAATCGTGAATAATATATGTTTGACCTGTAGATGAATCCCATGATAGCAGAATGAAAGGATGATTCACAGATTTATGAACGCAAAACTAAATACATCGTCTTGAAGGATGAACTATAGATTAATAAATATTGGATTCATAAATAATTGTTTTATGCTGATGGTTATATGGATGGATAAAAGATAAAATAAATGATTTTGGAGGAATGTGAAGAAAAGATTTTTGAAATCACTCGTTAAAGGTAAAAGGATGGATGAACAGATGGATGAATGAATACATGTGGATAGAAGATTAACAAGGTGGACAGTAGTTAATAGACAGTTTGATCTTGAACATGTAACTCGGTGAATGCATGAAGTAAAGTAAGAGAATATAGGATGAATAACAAAACAAAAAAATAGTTTAAAAACGTGGTCGCATGCACATGAATGATGGAGGGATGGTTGAAGACCATACAGTAAAATGGATGAATGGCTGGAGTATTGGCATGCATTGATGATTGCATGGATGTAAGATTGAAAATGATAGATTAAATTGATAAAAGAGTGGATGAAATAATAGCAGCATAATAAATTGATGGATTGAAGAGAAGTCACACTTGGATGGTTGAACAGATGATAAAATGATGGACGTATGAAGGCTTGACGGATGGATTGACACATGGAAGTTGAACGAATGAGGACACGTTAGTCAGATTGATAACAGATAACAGGATGATTGATTGACGACAGGTTGATTGACAACGGATGATGACGTACCATCAGAACTTCTACAACTGATCCAGTACCAGATAAATAAAGGAGTGTAGGTGGAACTATATGCATCCTTTACATGTTGAGCCGCCTGACCAATGAAACCTGCTGAGCAGCTTTGAGGGAAAGATCTGAATAAATTACCATATAAAATCCTCCGCTGTTGGCCAAATCAAATTTGTTGAGAGGCATCATGTCTCATCAACATGAAGTCAGGACGAGTCATGTTCCGCCCACGCGGCCTTCGTCACTCGCAGCAAGTGTTGGCGGCTGGTGAGTCGGTTTCTCTCTCCGACACAGTCCAGTAGACGAATGCATTCAGCATTAATTACAGATTTATGTTGCACATGAAGGTTGATTGTTGCCTAGTAACTCACATTTCCTCCCTTTTTTTTTTTACACAAACCTCTCTGCTCACCTGCATCTCTCACCCACCGCTATTTCTGTCGGTGTGTTATTGATACGAGGGTGGAAGCTCATCACCCGTCGTCAGCACCCACATCCTCCTCTGACAGCGACAGCCCCTCCACACCCCCGCTGAGCTCCTGCGGTTAGTTCAGTCTGCCTCCGCTCTCTCCTTTTAAGGGCAAAACGCATAGATGGAGGCAGCGAGGAGGGCTGTACCAGCTCCTGCAGGTAGGGGGACACTGGTGGGAGACGATGAGGAGTCTGTGAAAATAAACGACACAATCTGTTGACGTGTAAGAAAACATTTATTAAATCGATCCATCTTCTATTATATACACCGAAAAAATGGACAGACAATGTCAATTGAAAATGTAATTTGTATTTAATTCATTGAATATAATGACCAATTTGGTTGTTTAAAATCAGCTGCTCCACTGAAATTAAACACTTCTAATATTTAAAAATGCCGACACACATTGATGGATAACAACAACAAAGAGACACAATACTAATAATATAAACTGAAATCTTAGTTTATTGTTGTTATTGATAACATTGAGTTACTTTCTTTCTAAACTCTAATGTTGTGTAAGGAACTCGCTAGCTTGGCTAGTTGCTAACAATACTAGCTGTAGTCATTTTAAGTGTAATTGTACTACCTTGTAACACTTTGAAAACTATTTTAGATCATAATTGAGTATTTTTAACTCTTAAATTCACAAAAACTAAATTCCTTAATAATAACTAAATACATTTTTCACTAGATGTTATACCTGCTAGCCAAGCCACTTAAGGCTAACAGTGCTAACTGCAGTCAATTGTGATGTGAATTGTATGTCCTTGTAGCACTACGAACATTATTTTAGACAAGAATTTTATTTAAATATTACATTTACAGAAACTCGACTATAAATGAAAAATGTATGTTTTTTTTAACTGAATGTCATACTTGCTAACTTTGCTTTTGGCTATTAGTGCTAGCTGCAGTCATTCTAAGGTGAATTTTACCACCTCGTAAAAGTTTTAAAATGTTTTTCAATTAGAAATTAGTTTTTTGGTTTTTAAATCTCCAATTTAGAGAAACTAGATTCTGAAATATCACATGGATGACATTTTAAGTATTTACTTAGCTAGCTTAGATAGTGGCTAACATTGCTAGCTGCAGTAGGTGAAATTTACCGCCCCCCACACAAGTAAGTTTAGAAGTTTGTTTTTATTAAAAACGTTTTTTTTTCAGATTTATTCTGACATGGAGTGAATCGTATCTGTTACGAGATCCACATTCAGGAAGTGACCTGCTCTATGAAATGTATACCTAGGTAACAATAAAAATGATACTTATATTATTAGTAATAATATTAATTTTGCGATATGAAAACAATAATACAATACCTGTGTTGTCTTAATAACACTGGCTCTGGTTGGTTCTTCTCTCAACTGTGCAGGTTGTGTCTGCGAGGATCTGGTGTTAATTGGCGTTGGAGCTCCTGAATGGAGGACGTCTGTCACCATGAATGAGTGTGTGTGTGTTTGTGGAGTGTGTGTGGAGGCGCGGCAGCAGTGGCACAGATGCATAAACACCCCGGTCCCTCTGTGAGCCCAAGTCTACGGTAAACAGAGCTCTTCCTCCGTTGCAGACGGAAGGATGACACCCTGTGGGAGAGAAGAGATGCAAATCCTTTTGGTCACAGGTCCCAGAGTGGATCGACTGAGGGACCCGGGGGAAGAGACAGGACTTAAACCAACACAGCAGCTGCCGAGAGTGTCACTATCTGAGGAGACTCTTGCTTTAGCAGCTCTGCAGACATGTTTGTTTATCACCATCTTCATTTCTCCATCTCTGACAATATGTCAGTGACTCATCTTATGATTTCCATTCATTAGAACTTTGGTTTCTTAACTGATGGGTCGCAGTCCGTAACTGGGTCAGATATTTACAGTGGGTCATTCATTGCCCGGCGCCTTTTCTCATCCCAACAATCATAACATATTTTTTGTGGCAATAAAAACATTAGGAAAACTAATCACAAGGCTGTTAGGGCTCATTTACATGGATTCGATGACTTGAGGAGGTCAAGAATGTAGCATTCGTCCTCAACCCTGTCCTCACTGAAGACCCACTTGTAATGGTGATCTGTCTCCTGCTTCTTACACTGAGAAGCTGCCTGGATGTCACAACACTGTTAGGGAAATAATCAGTAGAGAATGAAAAAATAACATTTAAATTAGAACAGAAATTAAGAGGTTGTGAAGATGTAATGAAACCAAAGTCTTTGGACAGAATATAGCTTTTATCGGCTACAAGGTTGACATTACATTTTAGCTACTAATTATGGTTTAGATGTCTTTACATTAGCTCATATATGTAACACGTTTTTTCCAATAAATTGTATATTTATACTTATATACTTGTATATTTTTTTGTATATGTTTTTTATTTTCAACGATCTCAAATTTGAAGTAATTAAAAAAAAAGACATAAAAGACAAACAGCGGGTGAAGACATTGACATAGTTCCATGTCTTTAACAAAACCTCACAGTATTTAAAAATGTCACCAACTAGATGTTATTCCTGTTCATTCTCCTCTATAATTTATTGAACTATTTATGACTGAAGCACTCAAGTCTGAGCTCTCTAGCGCCGTGTTGTGGTGGAATTTTGAAAATGCGTCTATTTATATTGTTCAGAGTAGACAAACTATCGAACAAGTCCCAGCTACATGTCCATCAGTCCATAAATGATTGATCCCGTATATTACCAATTATATTGACATTCACTTAAACCAGAGGTCGGCAACCTTAATCATGTAAAGAGCCGCTTCACTCCCCGACAAATTAAAACTCTCTGAGCAGCGAAGATTTAGTTTGTCTTTTAAACTGAAGATATACAGTGTTACTACCATCAAATCATTGCAGCATAAACTGTATTTTAAAAGATGAATTAAACTAAAACCTACAATACAGGCCTGTTTAAATCTTTTTCATTTAGTCCTTTCTTTAATTTAACAAAATCTTCCTGGGACTACATCGTATAATAATGCAGTTCATTAATCACTTTTGAATATGAGTAAAGCTATCAATTATACTAATAAACAACCATCTCCCTTAATAAATATATTCAATATCTCTTACATTATTCACAACCGTTTTTTCTGCAAAGGTCCAACTTGCAGGAGACGCATTTAAGGGAAAGATGAAAGAGCCGAACAAAGCTCCGGAGCCAAGAGTTCTGTTAATATATTCTGAAGGATCCAAACAAAGCAAGGGAACTGGACTAGAGTTTCACATCTCATTCAAGAGGCTTCTTCATGAACAACCACATGATTTTATTGGAAACAATAGCAACGTTTCAAGCCTCCAAGTGACATCAAACATTCAAAGTTAAAAAGAAAACAATAACCTGGAATATGAAACTCTAGCGATATATAAAAAATGTGGGCAAAAACAAATCAATATCTGTATTTAGTAGAATAATCCTTGGGTGACACCACCAGACCACGACCTTTTCTGGCTCCTCGGTAAACAGTTTCTACAATGTCTATCATCTCCTGCTTATCCTCCATGGTCCAGTTGATCTTGTTGTTGTTACCAGTTCCCAAATCAATCATGATGTGTTTGTTCCTGAAGAAGAAGAGATCAAATTAAAAAAAAATACAATCAACACATTTCAACAATATATGTGCAACTATATTAGAATTAAAAAAAGACTTGCTCACAACATAAATATAGTATATAATACAGAGAATAAACATGTTCAGTACTTGAATTGCATCAACTCACACAAACTAAAAAACAGATTCCTGTCCAGAGAGTGATGAGGCTCAATCACATTGTTCTTATTATTAGAGGCTGAATGAGAACAAGTTAATGTTTTTATTCAAGCTGCACATTTGGTTAATACATTTTTTAATAAAATATCCATCCCAATCTCTGCGATTTAGTTTTTTTCTTGTGTATATTGTTAAGTTGAGCTTAACAAAAAAAGGGATGACAACTGAACATGGGAAAAAATTGTTCTCACCTGAAGAAAAACATAACAGTGCAGGGGTCGTACAACTCGTACATCTTGTTGAAGTCCGGGACTTCCGTGATGTCAACCAGGTAGATGACTGCAAAGTTTTTCACCTTTGGGAAAACACAATTAAAATGAATGAATAATCAGTTAACAGCAGCTAAGAAAACATATTTATTAAATAAAAGATTTACTTAGATTATATATATACTGTATATATTTATTTTTTTACATCACACTAAAAATGTTGTAAAGAAGAACTCTTTTAAAAGTTATGTTTTTAATATTATTTTAACCAGGCTACAGGTTAACACATGTAAAAAAAGGCCGAAATTATAATTTAGTGTAATAAAGTGCAGATCCATCAGAAACATTTGGGCGTTTCCTTAAATTTGCTTCTTTACACAAAAGTTGTTAAAAGTAAAGAAACAATATTACACAGTGCATTAAAGTATACAATTTTAAAATATCAAAATAAGTATGATCCATAGCTTGAACAGATATATTTTTTAGTCATTTAGAGATAACCAGACAATCATTTATCAGGAAATTTGTTTAAGATAGTCGATACTAGAGCCATGTCTCAAAACGTAGTTCTCACAACATACCAACAGAGGGAGCTATTGTGTGTGCGGCGACTTTTGCAAAACAATAACATAGATGTTAATTCATGATCAATGTCGAGTCAAACCTTTTCAGCAATGCTGTATAAGACCTCGTCCATTTTCATGCATGTTGGGTCCCAGTCGTGGCCGAACCGGATCACCAGAACTCGGTCTTCCTCGGACAGGATGGCTTGGTCGACCTGCCAGCCATTGTGGAGATGAGGTAGCATGTACGACATGGTGACCCCTCGTGTGTAAGCACCAACCTTAGCCAGAGAAACAACATTCTATTTTATTCATGAAAACGAAAGAATCCGTTGCTAAAACAGGACAGTTAAAGAAGAATACAGGTGGTTAGCTTACTGATATCTGGTGGCTACCGCTAGCTAACGTTAAACAAATACAAGCTAACGTAGCTGAACACAAACAAGAGCATCAATTAAAAGTATACCGTCTTCAATACTTACCACACAAAAAACAAAACAACTGAAGCTTTCGACCGTCCGAACGGCAAAAAAAATCTAAGTTGAGAATCCACAGGCACACGATCTCGTAGCAAACGCGTCGTATCTCAGTACGTCATCAAGACTGCGACAGTCGCGGGATGTGACGATGGCGTCACCCTAAAACGAAAGCTCAACGGTAATTATTTTATTTCCTTATTGTGTTTTGTATAGAGATACATAAGTGACTTTTTTATGAGAGAATTAAGAGAGAAACATTATTAGATACGTTAAATAAAATACAAACGACTAATAACTAGTAACCCTGACGAATTCACAGCAACATCATTTGCTAGAAAATGAAAAATAAATGCAATAAAAAAAGTGCATGATGTTGATCATGTGATTCTGATAAATTAAAACGTTTCCCTTTTTTAAAATAAATTAACGAAGATATTCACAGTCATATAGACACATTGACAAACATTTATTGTGCAATTCATTACAATACAAATAAAGACAATACAAAGATTCAAAGGTTATAGAACATTGTCCAGTCTATGACATAGCAGCATATTATGGCACTCTTTCGTTGGAGAGTTTGATTCACCATTAGATATGTCTGAGCGTTATCACACACATGTGTATCTGAATAGGCTGAAAGTAATTCACATTTCTGACCATTTCATCTTAAGACTATTGGGTCTAGAACATTGAACTTGTTTAAGAAACAACGGTGATTAAAACAATCTACTGCGATGGACAGTGTAATCATCCATTAAAGCTGGTATAGGTTTTTAAAGTGAATTCACATTTCACAGATGACTATTCCTGAACTAAACAGATATTTCCACCAGTCAAGATTAACCAGAACTCCTCACTGACACGACATCATCATCATAGTCCAGTTTGATTCTTGTCAGCAGAGGACGTGAGGAACATTCATTTATCATCAGGAAGCAGTCAGTATACGACTGAATATCCAACGATGGCAGCAGTGTAGAAGGAGTCCGTTGCTGTCTGCTAAATAAAGTTTATTCAAATGTCCGACCATCCCTGAAGATCACGGAAATGTTGAAAACCTCTGGATCAGTGTTGAAATGAAGTTTGACAAACAGCCAAAGAAAGTGACGTACAGTTGGTGATCCCCAAGAGCTACTATTCTGCTGGGTGCTCCGGACACGAGCGGTTCACCTCAAACCACTCATCTATGCACCTAGAGAAGAGTAAAGATAAGATCAGTTTGACCAGCAAACACATTCTATACAGATTTTATTATTATAACAAAGATAATTTTAAACAACAGAGAACAAAATAATCAAATATATTATAAATTACTGAAAACATTTCCACAGTATCTTGTTAGTTACCCTTATTGTATCACATCACTACAAAATCAAATTGTTTTCACTGAAATAAGGGTGTATTTAGTATTATTAATGTTTATAGACATATATATTATTTTATGTATGTTTTAAGTTTATTATAAAGGATGTCATATTCATTGTGTAGTACAAGGTTATGATGATTATATAATTAAATAATGTTTACATATTTCTCAATCTACCCATCTGCGGTTTCGGATCATAAACACAGTTATTATTTAATTTCTATATACCTACGTTGTGTACAAGTCACTTGTTTTATTTTGTTTATATAACTATTAGTACAATTATTTTGTATCTTTTTATATTTTATTTAATTTTACAATGTATCTACACCACAAACATCCTTGTTGTTGTTGTTACAATACCGGGAATAAACCTTTTATGATTTTGATAATAACTTATCTGAATAAAGGAATATATTGTATTGTAATAATCTACAATTCTGGAGAAAAACAAAAAACATAATTTTTTAGATAAAGTCAGCTTTTGTACAAAATAGATATTTAAAAAACTATTATTTACATTGTTATTTTTAAAGTGATGTATTTTCTTAACCTATGTTTTTGTTAATATAGCTGTCTTGTTTTGAAAATAACTTTATTAGAATGAATTATAAAATAGCAAAAAAACAAATACTGCACATATCTTGCTGTATTTTAGTAAGTACTGGATGACCTATATTTTCAGTTATGGACAATAAAGTGCGTATCATATTTCACCAGCAGGGGGAGATGTCAAACCTTCTGCTTGAGCTTCAATGTTGACTATTTTTCCTCATTTTCATTGGTGACATGGTAAGAAAAGTTGCATCTTAAACAGTATAGAAATTACCCTTTATGGTAGATACAGAGGCACGGCAGTCTGGCGATGGTGTCTCCCTGCTCCAGCTCGTCCAAACAGATGGTACATTCCCCAGAGTCTCTGGACAGGATGTCCTCTGAGAAAGACAATATGGACAGAGACAGACTGAGTGAAGAGTTGCCACTCAAACACACATGCAAGAGCACACACACACACACACACATGCATGTATCAAATGTTCGGTTTAGTCTTTCAAAACCATCTGTTTAACCTTTGCCACCAGAACGTTCCACATCATCTGCGCCTAAACGAGGACACAGGCTTTGAAAAGTGCAAACTAGAGTGTTTTCCTTTGAGTATGTCACAACTTTATCTGTAGTTTCAGCTGCGACTGGCTCTAGTGTCAACACCTGAGGCGCGGGAGTCACCACGATACTGCACTCACAGAATAAAGAAGACACTAAATACATGATCAGTGCTCAGGATTAGTTTGGTGCACTTTTGTCACTTTAATGTGCAAGTCGTGAATACAATCCACATATTTTTCCATCCACATTTTACTAGTATTTACACATATTGCTCATGAGTGACTTTTTATAAACGTAATCAACAAAGAATCATCTGGTTTACATTTTGCAGGCAGGACGATGTTCTACAAATATGCCACTTCTGCTTCAAATAGGTGTAATACCTGCACCGACACAGATCCCTTGTTATCACTTTCACAGCTTATCTTCAGGTCAATGAAAAGTCTATTTTAAATACTGATGTTGTTTTTAGCATTCTTGAAATGAACTCAATCAGGCTTTATTAGCTGACATAAATGCACACTGTAGGAAAAGACGAGTGGACTTTGAAATCCAATTAAATATTTAGTTAATAATCTATAGTTTTGCTTGAAATATATAAACACATTTTGCTTGAAAACAAAACGGTATCAAAATAAAAAAGCAGAATGTTAAATATTTAAAAGAAAGTGTTGATGTCAGTTGCCTTCACATGTAAAGTTCAAACCAGCTTTAATGTTTTACAGTGTTTGTGTCAACAATAAAATAAGGGTTAATGTTTTAAGTTATATTCCATTTTAAATGAGCTTTTCCAGGACCTTTGACCAACTTTCGACGACCAAAACAAGTGTTACATAAGAATTAATGTTTCACAAGCCTCGCGGTGCCTTCCCTATTGTCAACCTTTGTGTAACAAGCAAATAGATTTGCACTTGTCGGTATTTATTTTTCATATTGTTGACTTTTGCTTGCTTTTGTGTGTTCAGTTTTATTATTTAATGTTATCTTGTTTTACAAATATAAATTACTTGCTTTTATATTCTTATCCTGAAAATGTGGGTCAGAACGACATTTTTTAAAAACATCTTCCCTCAACAAACAACCAGGACATCGTAAAGAGTAATAAATGCTAATTTATGCAGCAGTTTTATCCTCACTTGGCTCCGGTTGAGTTAATAAGTCACTAGCATGTGAATTTGATTCAGTTTTGAGACAAACGTCATTCTTTCGTTAAAAGATGATCAATATTATAAACAAGGGCAGTTGCTCGGATGAAGTGAAATGGATGCATGACACCATTAATGTCAATATAAAAAAAATAAAGATTTTAAGCTTAAGTTTACAGTGTGATTTGCGTTTTAAAAAAAACGTGCTAATGTGTCATCACGTTATTTTCGGGTTCTCTATCTTCTACCAGTTGCATTGAAAAGTTAGCATCTCATGCAGGTTTGCAACGGTTTCATTGGATTGCGATTCCTTCCTATGTTGTTTAGGCAAACACAGATTTATATAAACATTTATTCGTTCATCAAATACATCACATAAACTACTGTTTCGTCACAGATTTTTTTGACCATAAGTTGTCAGCATTTCACACCATTGCCTGTCTGGCGGATCTAAAGAGCCACGAGGAAATGAAGCCTGCAGTAAAAGAGTCTGAGGAAATAGACTTGTCGGTAATACGTTTAAAGGAAATACACTTTTTGTAAGAATGGAAAACAAATTGGATATACATATTTGATCACTTATATACAGAATTCTGTTTATATTAATTCTCCCGTAGCCATATAATTAAGCATTTATATCTGTTAACATTTATTTTGTTATATATTGTAACTTTTATTCCTATATGTCTCTATTTCCAAACACGTTGTATTACACAATAATGACACTCCTAGTTTGCTTGCATAAGGCAGGATAAAAAGTAGGAGGGAAACCACTAGGAGGTAAAACAAGATGACATATACATATTTCCTTATTTGTATACAAATATAGGTGTGCATTTATTTCCTCATAGCAATTTAATTGAGTGTGTTTACGAACGTTAAAACTTCAATACATTTTATATTGTTACTTCTTTTCCGCTGGACGTCTCTATTTCCAAACACTTTATTATTACCTAATTGTGGCACTCCTGGCATTCCATACAAGTCTTTTAATACTGCATCCATGAAACTCTTCTCTTCGTCCTCCTCTTCCAAATCCCCTGTGTTAGTCTGACAAACATGTTTCAACAGGCTGAACTTCGATGAACTCCGAAGAAAACATGCTCATCTTAAAATTCTGATATATGATTTTGTGTCAGGGCTTCATGTATCTGTTTCTACTGACTTCTATTGAACATTTCTTCAACTCCTTCTGACTGTCACGTCAACTTGTCTGTTCATCAACATAGCAAACAGGAAGGAGCTAATGTTTGAACCCATCAGTCTGTTCTACAGAAACATTATCGTTTCATTTGAAGTACATTTGTATTGTGAGACTATTGAAAATCCCCACCAGGGCAAAAGTTGTACAACTTATTAACAAACAAGTTCTGCTCTCCACAGTATATTTCACAAAAACAACAGCTCGTAAAATTACGAGTGAGATTTCTGTCTCATTGTTCTGAGTGTGCACTTCACTTACTGTGCATGCCTCTTGTTGCCAGTAAGTTGTTTGAGATAAAAACAAGTACCACATGACGTTGTTGCAGGCTGGATGGAAAACACAGTTCATGCTGTACGGGCCAAAATATATTGTCCTCGCTGTATCCCCGCTGAGAACAAAACCTCCTGCAAGGGTGCAGACGTGCGACCAGGAAGTGCCTTTAAACACTGTGTGTCACTGCCTTGACTAGGGTTTGTTGCTGACTGGACAAAAATCATGTCGATCTTTCGACAGATTGTAAAATGATGATCTGATGTCACAGTGTTTTACAATCTTTCTGTGTGCAAATCATTTCATCATAGTTTTACTGAACACATGATCGACATCTAATCCATCCAGTCAGCCACTAGTTTTGTGACACGCCCATTTCCTGTTGGATTGAATGTTAAAACGCTATGTATATGATTTTCTTTTTCTCAATGTTCTTTACGTTTTGTAGGTGTGTGTTGTTGTTGCTGTTTGCCCTTAAGGGCCACCGTAGTTTTATCTTTTGAAGGTAAAAATGTGCAGCGTCAGGTTCAATTGAAACTAGAGTAGTTCCCCCTACACATGCTGTACCTTAACATGATCATATTTGCAGTGATTTGGGGACATGTTTTACTGTTTGGGGGGGTAGAGGGGGGTTCCCATTTTTGATTCTGATTTGAAAAACGTCACAACACTACTTCTCTACCAACCAAATTTAACAACCTATGATGACATAAAACCTAATTCAATCCTTTTTTTCATATGGTCTCTTGCCTTGTTTATTTAGTTTACCTCTAAACATCCTACACATGTACAGAAGTATCAATTTATATGATCCAATCAAATATTACCATATAATCTGATAACATTATCAGACCCTTAATCTGTGGTTTAAACAACGAGAATTCAGGATTTTTAATTCATGTCTGCAATATATTAAGCTTCATCAATGTAAATAGCCAAAATGGTTACAGTGGAGGAACAAAAATATTTTAATGTAATATTTATATATAATATATCCAATATATATTAAGTTTGACCATTATTTACTGCTGGGTATCTTCGATATTGGTACCTTCAATTTGGCAACAGTTCTTGAACGATACATTTTTCGATACTTATTTAATAGATCAATTCTAACAAAAAGAAAGTGACATTACACAGAGTTTAGTTTTTCATCTTTGGGACATTTTCATTTGAAGCTGTTTTTCTAACAGAAAAAAATGCCTAAAAAATAATAATAGTAAAAAATAATATTTGCTAACAAGTTAAAAATCAATCGATTGTTCACTGACTTTTGTTGCTTATCAGTTGTTCTTCAGAAAAATTCACAGATTGTCAAGTTTGGATTATGCATGGGTACCAAAGTTTTGCACTGAAAGACAAAGCGTGTTTCAATACTTGGTACTACATACTACACAAGAATTTCCAAACCAAGCCCTTCCTCTGAAAATTGCGGTAACAATTTTTTTGAGTGCAGTCTACACCAGCTGTCAAAAATCCTGCTGGTGGATGAGGACAGTGTTGTCCAGGTCATATGATGTGATGCGTCTTACTGTTGTAGGTGAGTCGCGTCTTGCTGAAGCACATGAGCAGATGCTTCTCGATCTCGTCGGTAGGCATGGACGTGGAGCAGAGAGGACAGTTGAAGACTGTGGAAGACAAATTCAAAGGTGTTACATTTTCCATCACGACCTTTGACTCAGATAAACTCAGGACAGTGTTTTTTTTTCCCTCACAAGCTTGACGCCTCCAACAGTCTTGGCGTAACTAAACTCTCTCTGACCTACATACTGGAGAACTGGGCCCAGAGCAGCAGAACCAAAGAGCAAACCATGTTCGGATTATGTTTATGGTCCAGAAACCCTACTGAGATGCAGGCAATCATTTTACCAGGACAATCCACCTGTCCTCGCTTATATTTCAATTTCAAAATAGTTCATGTTGTTCGTAATGCATCGTTGTTTAGTTATCCTGCATTAATATTCTCATAAACAACTTTTTTCTTTTTAATGTTTTAGGACGTATTCATTATTTATTTACGGGTATATCAAAATTGGAAACGTGTGGCCTGGGGGCCAAATATGGTCTTTTGACTGTATAAATATAGCCCTTGTGAGGTCGGAGTAAGATTTTGAAACTGACGTGTCTAGTACTTTGACTATTTTTATTTTGTGAAAAATGGTTAAATGTTATTCATTTGTTTTATCACTATATTTTCCCTTTTGTGTATGACCTTTCTTATGTTTCTTATTCTATAAAATGAATTAAAATACTTTTAAATCATTTATTATTTATTATAATAATTATAAGATTACATAAAATGTAAATAAAACATTATTATTATTAGATTTTTTATAATATAACCTATTATAATATAATCTAAATATAATATAATTACACTTTGTAACACAGTGGAACTTTTTGTACCTAAGATAATTGTACTAACATAATTCCCTACATAATGTGGCCCCTTCGGAACTTTAATGGTCCACACCTGATCTAGATCAAGTTGTTTTTCAGCTATTGTTATATCAAAAAGAATATTTTTTCATATTAAAAGCTTGTTTATTTTCAGAAATTCCTACCAGTACATTTTATTTAAACCTATTTGTTATGTAATTTATGAATCGGTAAAATATACTGATTATTTGATTTGTATTAAGTTACAAAAATGGAGCTATTGACTCAAATACAAGTCTTAAACTTTATGTTAGAAGAACATCATTAAAAATATGTATTCATCAATATAATCTTTACTTTAAATAGAGGTAAAGATGTAAATGTTTGCCTCGCTAATACCACGACTATAGTTAATAACCTTATTTTGCCCACAGTTTGAATTAAAAATGTAGGCCCCAGGAAACTAAGCCTTGCATGTACTTGCTGTGGTGAACTGAAAACATTGGTAAGCTTTTTGCTCTGAATAGCTGCAGGAAGTAAAGCAGACCGAGACGACTGAAAATAAAATGAAGACACTTATAAATATGACCCTTTTTTACAGCCAATGTTAGCATAAGAAATGTCAACAGCGAGTTAGCAAGCTCAATGATATCCTGATGAAAGTGAATCCACAGCCCAAAGCTGCACTCTTCCAAATGAAGAAAGAATAAATGTGTTAGTATATCATTTAAATTTGTCAATTGGTTTTTGGATGAGGATTCTAAATCATCACAAGACGTATTTGTGTTTGTTGTGACCCACCCATAGTGTCTGTAAAAACAAATTAAGGTTATATTATGTAGAAAAAACAAGTGTTGGTGGTGACGTTGACGTACGATCTAAAGTCTATGAATACATTCGTTCCAGGTCCAGAACTGTAACACGACTCCTCTTGCTTGAAGGTGAAATAATAAGTCATTTCATCCTCCAGAAGAACATCTTCGTAACCTCTGGTGAATTAGGATTGAGTGTGACGCATCAAAGCCACTTTCCCTTGAGTTATATTAAAAGAACTGTATTTAGCAGTCAAACTCCTACTGCTGCACAAAGGACTGCTTTCATCTCATGCATTGCTGGGATATTACATTATCTCAGGGACCACTTTCGTTCACAGTGGCTTTTGTTAGGGGCCATCAAGCAAAAATAGAGGAGAATAACAGAATAAAATCAAGCTAAATGCGATAAAATTAGGATGTTACTGTATTTTATATAACTTTTATTTCAAAAAACGTATACAAAAGTACCTTTTTTAAAACATTTTTTATTCACATACATGTTTATGAGGGGCAATAAATACTCAAAGATGATGATAAAAGGGGAGACACAAAAGTCTTCAAACTAAAACCTAATGGTCGTTTTTAAAGTAATAAAATAATTTATAAAATAAAAATAACCGTTAGTTACTACATGATCTTTGACCTCATGAGGGCCACATATATACAGACAAGTGGGCCGCACTTAGACCAAGTCTGACCTAAAGCATGTCTTTTGACCTCGGGTGAATCGGCGACTAACATCTGACTCTCTACGGCACATGTCAGGCTGAACCCACATCTGCTGCTGCATTGTTTGGCTCGTGTTTTGCTTCGAGGGCGATAATAGCGAGATAAGAACCTGGACAAACACAACGTTACCGAGTCACAACTCGAGTTATCAATCGAGCAAAGGTTAATGATGAGGTAATTCACAGCTGACCTACTTCTGCGTTTTGTCATTAGAAGCGTTAATGTACGAGTGATCCACATAACAAGATAAGGACTGATGTTGTTTGAGACGCAACAGCCGTTGAATCTAGACTTGCAGAGTCAGGAAGTGTGTTTGTGTGGAACCACCAGGAAGTTATCTGCTGACCTACATAGTGCTTTCTTCCTTACAGTTCAACACGTTTGTGAAACAAAGAAAAGTCACAGAGTATTGTTTTGATTGTTTAAGCGCTTTGTGACCCTGGTCTGGAAAAGTACTATATAAATACTTACTTACAGTAATAACACTGATATTACAGGACAGGTGTTGTTTTTTTATACACTTTGAAGATACTCTACCTTTCAGGATGTGGGGGGACAGGTGGGCCGGCAGGGAGCCGATGAGCAGTCGGTGGCCCTCAGGGGGGCTCTCCTCATGGTCCCCATCAGCCGCGTCCAGACTCTGATTGAGAACCTGAGACCCGGACCGTCCGGCTGGAATGTTTAACCCGGAGCTGGCCGGTCCTGCTCCCGTGTACCGGATCCGTGGGCCGTCGGGTCCATTTGTGTACCGAAACCCGGTGAACCTGTCGCCGCTGCTGGAGGTACCGGAGGGAAGATCTGAGCTGGAATAAGCTCGAGTTCTGCCATCAAAGCCCGGCGTGCTCTGTTTACCCCCCATTCCGTGCAACTTCTTCTTTTTTCTTGCTTCTTTATTGACACTTCGTGGATCTGTCCACCGCCATAGAATAGACTAGAAATGACAGCTTCCCTGAACAACTTCAAGTTTTTTTTTTATCCACGCAACATGTTGCCCGGGGACCCCCTGTGGCGCTTGACAGCAACAAAGGAACTACAGCTCGACACGTGAACGCACCACAGCTCAAGTCAACATCTGAAAGTTTCTCTGGGCGAAATATGGTGACGCATGAGTTGAGCTCCAGAAGACTCGTTTACCTCCATCCCTCTTCAGCTGGACAACACAGCGACGAACTCAGAGGAAGCCTCTGTCTTGAGACGAGTGCAGAAAGCGCTGACTAACAGGTTCAAGTTTGTTTTAGTGCAGAAACGAGGCCGCCTGAGAAGAAAAACAAAAGCAGGGATTGCCCTCCTCCTCCTCCGATGACACCGAGCCGTCAAAGCACCTGAACCTACCACTGGGTTGTCATCTCGCATTCAAAATAAAAGCACGCGCTTCATATCCAGCGTTCAAGTTGCCATATAAATAATATAAATTACTTACTTACATTTCCTTCATATCTGAACTCTGAATTATTCGGCAGTTGTCTTGTGAAGTTACAAAACGACAACAACCGCAATTTAACAAAAATAAAAATAAACAATAACTGTATTATATTTGAAGGAATATAGTACAGACAAGTACATGATACAAACACAGGATTATACTATATCATAACGATGTAACCTTTGATCTAATCATCTCAAAATGTCTAAATTCAATCATGATATTGTAGCGTATAAACAATATGGTTTTAATGTACGAACAAAAGAATAATATTGTTTTATACAATACAATATAAATACATTTTACTTATGCTTCCATCGTGCAAAAATAAAACAATGCACTAATAAACACAGTGTCTGGTATAAGAAAATTGCTTTTGAACAAACTGTAGTTTTTTTACTGTACTTTGGAGGGGGCGTTATCTGGAGCTTTTATTCTGAAGGCCAAATATCCCTTTTCGAGCCTAGAACTACCGCTTGACGACAGGGCGCGTCAGGTGGCTCATGACGTCAATACCAACAAGACCAGAGGTCTGTTCAACAACACAAGTCACCAGTTGTTTGTGATGTGACAGCACCTCCTTTCTTTGTCATAATTCACCCGAACAAGAAGACATGTAGAGAACACTTTTGTTTCCAACTGTATGAATCGATTACCGTTTTCTTCCTGATACAAAGAGATCATTGACTCATGAATCATCGAAGCTACTGACAGCAGACAAAGAAGCCTCCTCAGGGCTCCTGTTCGAGTCTTCTTTTGTATCTTTACAAGAAATGTTTTCATCCTTTTCTAAATCTTATTTGTGTGTGCAATGTACAGTATATGATTGTACTGTATATGGATTATTTTTTTGTAAAACCAGTCATAAACACAATACAATTATGAATAAAAGAACAATATAAATTCTTCATTCTACAGTGTTTAAGGAAAATAAACCATGTTCACGCTAAGGTGTATGCTCATAGGATACAGGTGAGTCACAAATAAAAACCTATTTTGTTTTGTGTAAACACAGTAAATATGATTTGAAATACTCAATACAATGTCATGTTTTTTCATCTCAATTCTATTGTCATTTAAACCATATAATCATTTTTAATGGTTTCATATAAATAGTAAATGGTTCTTGAACAATTATTACACAACAAGAAAAACGTGTTAATACAATACACAGTGACTTTTTATTCTTAAAATGTATCCTTCAAAATACCATCTTTATTTTATAAAATGTGTTATCACAATAAGGTTTCATGTTGTATACTGTATGTTGTCCGTACAATGTAGAATTGTGTCACTAATGTGTGTGTGAATGTGGGACAGTTTGAGGTTTGTGTTGTTTGCTTCCATATACTGTATCTAAAGGCATGAACAATGTTTAAGTCAAATTAATTGATTGATTGGCACATGATTTTTGTATTTGTGTACATTTTAATTTTTTTTTATAAACAATAGGTCATTAAGATCCATACAATGAAGCTGGCAAAGAAAGTTCTTCTGCCGATTGGCCACACTGTTTTTACGTGGAAAGTCTGATTTATGAAAGCGTGAGGACGTGACAGGGACACTTGGCTGGAACATGAAGAGCTGCTGCTGTTAGTCTGCTGTCTGCTCAAGTAGAACAAAAGCAACAACATGTTAAATAATAAACCAAAGATTTGCGTAAGTTCTTGGCTCTTGACAACTGTTCAAATAGATCTCGAGGCCCTGTGTATTCTTGCTTTAACAGACAAGTTTGACTGTAACACTACGCTTTAAAATGATTAAAGTATGCTTTAATTTTACCCAATTATATATAAAACAATAAAGTTTCATCCCTTATATGAAGGCAATGATAAGTAAAAGTAGACATTTTTTGAAAAGTAACTATACAAATATAAAAGGGAAAAAAAAAAAAATTCTTGGAAGGATAAATATCTTGTATATATTTCTACTCTTGCATCCAGATTAAGGGGATTATAGAGGATAAAAGGGCAACAGCCAAAATTAAAAATACATTTTTTAAAGTATGAACAGTAAGTAGTAAGTAAGTAAGAAGTAAGTAAATATACTGTAAATAGTGATTACATTGAGACATCAACTTCATAATATTGACAAACATACTATCTCAACTAGATCAAGGTCGGTCGTTAAATAACACGATTCACATTTTTAACAACAGTCTTCGAAGTCTGGGAATCTGCCACAAGGGGGCGGTTGAAACAAACTGGTACAACATTAAGTTAGATAATGTATAACCGGAAACGCTCGAGCTGTTTTTTAGAAACCGTATTTGAAAGCGTGTTGGTTTTTCTTTTTATGAAAATTGGAATTAGATTCCAATTAGAAATAAAGGAATGGTTAAATGTCGAAAAACGAAAGATTTAAACGTTAATATTGTGTTATTTTGGTTATCTTTTAAGAGCCCGCTTTGGTCCGTTGTTTGTCTTAATCTATTTTAATGACTAGTAATGAATATCACCTCTGATATTGAAGCCCAGTTAAAAACGTCCCTCCACAAACGTGGCTATATTAATCTTAATGCTATTACTTAGAAAAGCATAACCGGAAGTGCGTTGACTGCCATTAGCTTGACGCAGCGTCTTCCTGTTGGAAGGAGGATGAGGTCCGTTAGATAGTGTCGAGTATCTCCTGCTGCTCACACACTTCAGCTCCACTCAACATTTAATGTCACTTTCATCTATGCAATGTGGCTTGTTCTGGTGACACTTGGACTTGAGGGTCCATCTCTTCCGCTGCCCGGCGCTCAGGGTCGCGCTTTGTTCGCAGTGACCTCCATTTGTTAGGTTATAGAGAGTTATTCGTGGAATAAAAAAGAAACAAAAATGGATCCCTTACAGGATAACTTCAAGGACGAGACACAGTGTGCAGAAGAAGAAGAAGAAGAAGAAGAGGAGGAAGTGGATCCTAGAATCCAGGTGATTTTTTTTAAATTTTATCCTGAAGAACATGTGTATAACTGCAGGTCCAGACATCCGTGTAAATCCAGATTGAAATGCTTGACTGTGTGTTTACTGTAAACAGGGCGAACTTGAGAAGCTGAACCAGTCGACTGATGACATTAACCGCTGCGAGAGCGAGCTGGAGGTGAGGCCACACAACACACTGCTGTCTTTAAATCCCTGCGGGATAAACACCAACAGTCCTCTCTCTCAGATCCATATGCTGAAAACACTATGTATTCTCCCTTAAACGTGCCATCTTGATACTACTTGATGTTGTTCTAAACCCATGTTGAACCTCTCATTCTAATCTTAGTGGCCTCAGCTTTTCCTGTAAACTGGAAACACCCAGAAAGGAAACTGCTTCTTAAAAGTGGGTCGAGGACGAGAAAAGAAAAAGGTTCCACAACTTGAAGTCTTGCAGTGTTTTCACGCTATTTCTAAACGTGGCTCAAGACGGGTTACTGTTCACCCAAGGCGAACCATTCCACGGGTCAACCGCAGATTTTCTTCCCTCAAAACTAGGACTTTCTGTTTCTCATTAGACAAGAGACTCGGGTCCAAACTCCAGCCTTAAAAAAAAAAGATTCACGATGCACTGTGGAATGTTAGGAAAGTGGGTTGTGCAGTCAAAATGTGTACATTGTCAAGGATTCAAGGATTAACTTGGCATTGAGCAGGTTTCCTTTCTGAGGCCTGAAGAAAAAACGAGTGAATATAAATATAACTTGTGTTTGTGACTTTTAAAGTCTGAGGTTCTTTTCCCTGTCCTAGAGAGAATGTTTACAGCCAATTAAAAAAATAATTAATATTGAACACGTAAATTCAACAATCACAAGCAAACATATCAAGGAAACCACAGAAGAAAAAACAAGTTAAAGAATTGCGTGTACATGTCACAAACATCTTTCAAAGTACGTAATACACACAGAAACATTAAAGCTAACACCCCTATACATGGTGTTGCTGTGCAAACAAAGTCAATGTTCTCCATTTGCATTTCTTTTCTTGGGTCCTTATTCTATGGCTCAGCAAGTCCATTTCAAACACATTATGCAAGTAACTGTAAGTGAAAGTATTAAAAAAAAACCATTTGTCATTCTTATGTACACAATATACATATATGCATAGATATATATAACAATGTAGAATATTGTGCCACAAGACATTTTCATTGACTTCATGCACGTCCTGCCAATATTTGACAGTTTCAGCCCAATACCAACATATTTGAGTGTGATATACGTTGACATCTTGACAATTCCTCCAGCACGGAGCTACTTTTAGTTTTTGGTGAGTTTAATGACATTTTCCCAATAATGTTCCGTCCAGATGCGGTAACACGTTTATGTATGTATTATTCCTGAGAAATATTTAAATGGATCCTTTTGCCCTTTTTCTTACATAGTGTGAGTCTTTCCTTTCATTTCCATCAGTGCTGGTTATAATGTTGACACAATTCTACACTTGTTACACATACAGGCCCCAATTATAGTTCCAAATAAAACCTTTTTTGTTCTTATCTTTGCTACGTTTAATTTCCCTGTAGTGTCATTGTTGTTTAAGGAGTAAATACATTAACTCTTGAAAGCTCATCATATTATCATGTTTTGTAGCTGTAAATATCACAGTTAAACTATATTAAATCCACTGTCTCGACACTATTTGGGGTAGAGCTCTTGTCATAAACTAGCCTAGCTTCTCATAAAGATATATATTTTTAGCTCCATCAGTGGTAACAAAGGACAGCTGCCTGAAAACAACCTCACCCTCTTTTGTAAACAAACTGGAGTAGTTGAACAGCAATTAGTCCAGAGAGGTCAGCGAGGTCAAAAGTTGTGGAATGTGTTCTGGTAACAAGTCTGGCAAACTGGTAATCTAGGGCGGATTAAAGAAGATGAATCGTAGATACAGCGAGAGCTAGGGTTGGGAGATTATCTCCATTGCGGATGAAAACACTGTGCGGGACCAAACCTGCGATCGGCCTCCAAGGACAGAGAAGGTTCTTGCCCGTGCGCTGCACACATCTTTATTTGTGTTGCATTGAGGTTCAAATCTGGTCTAGCGCCTGCTGGTTCCTGTCTTATGACCTGGATGCAGGTGCTGCTGACAAATGCTGTTTTGGCTCCAGTGACATTAACATGTCATGTTGGCTGTCACATGCGCACACGCACGTGCACACGCACAGCTACAGGTTCGCTCTAACTAAGCTCCAAAAATGCTGAGAATCTCCGTTCGAGCCCAAACTGAGGTCCGACTGTGGATTAAATGCACATGCCTGCATTTTGTTTAAATGGGTCGGGGATGACTTCAATTGAGCGTCGTGCTGCGGAAGCACGTGACCAGTGACCACTGTTGATGTGAGCTGATGACAAAAGATCATCTTTTTGATGGTTTCATAGTTGATATGTTTATTATTTAAAACAATATATAAAAGTGCAACGAGAAGTCTTCCTCTCCAAGATGCAGTTAGTCCCTCATCATGATTGAAGTTATTACTTTATAAAGTTCTACCCCGATTGAAATCTCAGTGAACGAGAGGTTACAAGAACGAAGCCCATTATGATAGTAATAATGGCTAAACTCGTCCTCCAGCTAGCAGTAATCGCTTTGTTTAAATAACGAGTCCCTTGGAGGTGGAGACTTCCCGGATTGATGACGTGCGGTGACAAATCTCTCACAGCAGAGTGGGTGTGGTTATGGTAAACAAGATTTTATCTCCAGAAATATTTTTTGCTTTTTAGTGGACAGGGTTTAAGGTAATTTTCTAATGTATTTAAATAAAAATAGAGTTTTGTACAAACAGACTCATACTGATGAGTACAATAGTGTCCAAGATACATTTAAGACACACTTTAATCAAAGTATTTAAAATGTAACAAGAACATTTTCAATAGAAGCAAAGACATTAACTTTAAACAAGTTGCTGACAATTCAAGGTTATTTGTAATTAGAATTCTAACTTAAATATTTATTAATCACAATGCAAATCTACACAACAAATAAGTGGAGAAGATCAACAAGAAATGTGTTGCCACATGATGTTATTAGATAACAAACATGTCTTTGAAGCACAAACCTGTCATCCGCAAAATGGATTTGTTATAATAATTATAATAACTTACAAAGGACTGAGACCTGGCATACCTCTGCCAAGGGAGAATAGACTTACTTACTTGTACAGTAGTTCAATAAAACAACTTGCAGGATTCAAGACTTGTGTTTGCTCACCGCAACACGAATGTGTTCTCTGAGCTCTGCTTCTCAGGGGTGAACTCTTCTTCTTCTCTAGAGAATTACAGAAAGCACCAAAAAATAGACAACCATTCCCTGTCCTGCCTTTTATTGTAATTTATGGTGACATGACGATTCTTAGAATTGTTCTATTCCTGACAAGTAAGCTATTTTAGTGTCTCTGCACAGGCTTTCACTTAACTATATTAACTTGTTTAACTAAAAGTGGGTCAAGGAGATGTTTTCAGTCAGCGGCAGGTTTTCTCAGGGTGAATAAAGTCATTTTATTTTATTTTAACGTCTCACTTCTGCATACTGTAGAACAGTGGTTATGGTTTCTCATATGACCTGAAAGTGACGTTGTCCACGTGCAGTGAACCAAAGTTTAGTTTCCCCCGCATTCAAAATCTTCTTTTATGTAACATAACATCTTGGGTACAAGCCGCTTGTTTTGTCTTCTTCTAATATATATAAATACATAGTTTTTGTTTGTTCACTGTCCACTGCTCAATGTGACGAATGTGTAAATCAATTAGAAATGCGACGTCCGTTAACTGGTCGTTCCACATGGGTGATAAGACGCCTGTGTGTGTGTGTGTGTCTCTGATGAGGTCACTGCAACGTTCACACACATCTTTCAACTAACTTTGAAGGCGATTTTGTTTTTTTCGCCTCCATCCGCTAAATCAAGTGTGTCCAATTCATTTATGTCATCTTGTGATGCGTCAGAAAAACAAAACGCTTTCAAATCGTGTCTGGAATCAAATCAAATTCAAACGAATTCCATTTAAAATCAAATAGTTGTTTACCTTCCACAACTACCTTAGGATGTTTGGCAGGTAAGAGTTTAGATTCCAATTTTCTGCTCACCCTCATGTCGACTGAGGGTTGGGATTATTTTCAGAGTAATCTGTTCCTTTTTAGGGTTATACAGACTTGTTTATTCATTTTAATGTAGCAACTGATGCTCAGTTGTCTATGTCTTCATCTTCATCCATAAAGACACTTAAAAATCATCCAAATACCTCCATACTGCTCGTCTGTAACATCCATATTGTATTTAAGCCTCGACAAGAAGATTGTTCCAGGAAAAAGTTAAATAAATCTATATTTTAAGATCGTTTTTTAGGATTTTCCAAAACAATTCCTCGTTTTGAGGCTTCAATACAAGTTGGACGTTACAGACGAGTAAGTCACTTTCTGGAGGAAGATGAAGACGAAGACAACTGAGCTCCAGTCACTAGTTTAAAATGAATAAACACTTTTGTCTATAACTATAAAAAGGAACAGATTATTCTGAAAATAATCCAAACTATTAGTTCGACACAATGGTGAGTAGAAAATGAGAAAAGTCTGGTTTTAGTTTGGGACTAAACTAACAGGTCCTTCCCAAAACGTCTAATCTCTCCACCGTGTCCTGGAGGCACTTCTTAGAATTCCATTACTGGAATTATGGAGGCATCCAGACAGGATGAAGATTTTATCTTAATATGATGAACTCCCAGATGTTTTTAGCTTCTTTCACATGGTTTAGAAAGTCACACATGAAGATAAGCGAAGGCTCCTAATTCAGTAAATCAGCACATTCTTCAGGCTGAAAATGACATTTCAACCCGACATGCAACCACATGTTGCCATGGCAACAGACCGCCAGTAGACGGGAAAGATAATGTATCATCATTTATTTTTCATCTCGCTCCCATGTGTGTCCCGTACAGGATTTTCGTCAGCGCTTCCGCGCCGTCCTGGTGGAGGCGACGGTGAAGCTGGACGAGCAGGTGAAGAAAATCGGCCGAGCGGTGGACGACTCCAAACCGTACTGGGAATCACGGAAAGTGGCGAGACAGGTACACACCTGCTTACTCACACAGTTACTCACACACACAGCAGTGATTCGTTTCCGAGGCTGTCAGACAAAAAAAAAAAGTCAGGCTGGATTAACAGCGAGAAGTTTAATGGGCTGAGCTTATATCTACTTAAAAGAGGCTGGTTCACGTGACGTCTATTTTTAACTTCTATGAGCGCTAAGCTGCCATCATACGCACACTTTTGCTTCTTGACAGGCCACTGCATTTGTGCCTCTCTCTGCAAGCTGTTGCTGCAGGCGACACAATGTAGGACGACTTCGTCGCGCTGTCATCATGTCCTCTCCTGTAAAGAAATGTTCCGAGGGTGATCTGATAGGACGGCCGCGAAATATGCAGACTGCATGTTTTCCTCAACTCAAATAGAGAGTTTATATTTACACGCGTTTGTGTTCAAACATGTTGTGTGTTTGTGCATGTATGTGTGTGTGGATGCATTTATGTGTGTGTATGTACTGTACAGTATGTATGTTTGTGTATCCGTCTTTGTCTTGTTTGTGTGTTCTTCTGAATGTGTGTGTCTGTGCATGTGGGTGTTTATGTCTATGCGTGTATTTAGGTGTGTGTCTGTGTGTGTATGTATGCCTGTGTGTCTTTCTGCGTGTGTATGTATGTGCGTGTCTGTTCAGCGTATACAGTGTGTGTCTTTGTGTGTGTCTTCGTATGTATGTTTCTATGTGTGTGTGTATGTGTGTGTCTTTGTGTGTGTGAGTGCTTGTATGTGTGTGTGTGTATTTCTGTGTGTTAGTGCATTTATATGTGTGTGTGTCTTTGTGAGTGTATGTATGTGTGTGTGCGTCTATATGTGTATGTGTGTGTCTTTGTGTGTGTGAGTGCTTGTATGTGTGTGGGTCTTTCTGTGTGTGAGTGCAAGTATGTATGTGTGTGTCTGTGTGCGTTTGTGCGTCTATATGTGTATGTGTGTGTCTTTTTGTGTGTGAGTGCATGTATGTGTGTGTGTATGTATGTCTTTGTGTGTATGTACACTGTGTAAGTGTGTGTGTGTGTACAGTGTGTGTGTGTACAGTGTGTGAGTGTGTGTGTGTACAGTGTGTGTGTGTGTACAGTGTGTGCAGTGTGTGTGTGTGTGTGTGTACAGTGTGTGTGTGTGTACAGTGTGTGTGTGTGTACAGTGTGTGTGTGTGTGTACAGTGTGTGATTGTGTGCATAATAGAGATCTGTGTCATCCAGACCTTAGTAACTATCATTTCATCATCAATTATGGAACATTCTGAATATTTAATACTTGACCCACTTCACCAGGATTTAAACGATTACCCTCCACGACCCAATCAGAATGAGAACAAAAACACACACACACCCCGTCAACCCCCCCACCACCCTCAAACCAACCCAGAAGCTTCCAACCCCCATGTTTTCTCTTACATTCCGACAGATTGGGGCTGAGTACAGACAGTTGCTTGTATCTCAATCTCGGTCCTCTTGTCTGACACACTAATGCACTTTTTGTTGAACAAAAACTTCACTTATGTTCAGACAGTGTTGATTTTTCCCCTTTTTTCATGTAATTCTTAAGCAATAGATCAGTTGTTTTCGACTAGTCTGGCTTTAGGACCCACCAAATCCCACCTTAGTGAAATGATGTGACCGGAATCCATTCATAAAGATATTATATATGATTAGTAATTTAATGGTAAAAAAGTGCCATGCCTGGGATCCAACCCCAGTCGGGTTAACCTCTGGTGCACAAGGTCACCTCCAGGTCAAACTTCCAAGTGGTAAATAAGGTCTTTAGCTTGATATGATACGGCCTATAATGTTATTCTGTTCACGTCTTTGTCTCGTCATTGCCAAGACAAATCTGATTTGTCCACATTTTTGGCCGTTACTGCTCAAAACAGGTTTGTTATCAGTTCAATTTCTTGCAGTTATGTATCTTGACTTTGACAAATCCATTTAAAATGGTATTGAAGGGCAAGTTAGGGTCGCTGGTGAGGTCAAGTCAGGAGAGTCAACTCTGTGTCGTACCTGCCTCATGATATTCGAGTGTTCTTCTGGTTCACAAGTCTCCAAGACGGTTAAGTTAAGTTGGTGATTCATTCGTTGTTGTCTCTTCCTCAGATTAGGCTGGTTTTAAAAAACAGCTGAACACTAGAAAATAAAAGACTGAGTCACAAGTTTAAAAGTACTAAAAGTAGCAAAGTAGTTCATTTTGAGTTTGCTTTCGTTTAATTCCTTCAAAAATCTCCGTCCGTCTCACACACGCCTCTAAACAATCCTCCATTACGTCACTTCTGGGTTCCCTGAACCCCCGGTTCCCCGACCAGAGCCTGGGAAATGTGTCACGATGAAGGACGGAGGAGAAGAGTTTCATCTCTGCCACTTTGTCAAAGAGGGTCTGGGAGATAGTGTATCAGTGCAGACACACACACACGCATATAAAGTGAAAGAAAAACAAGATTCATGACTGGTGCCCTCTGACCCCCGTTTACGTCAACTCTGAGTCTGTGTCGTAGGTCTGTGGCAGGGGGTCATGTGGTGGATTTGATTGTGTTTCCCCACGTCATGTTCTGGTCCATTCTGGTTTGTAATTGTATTTAACTGTCAAGTTTTTTTTACTTGTGGTTATTTCCTTCTTCAAAAATGAATTGATTCATTTTTATTCTATTTAATTTGAAATTAATTGAATTGAATCTAATTTTGGGGTATTTTCTCTTATTTTTTTTCTTTTGAATGTATTATTTTTATTTGCTTGGATTCTTGACTTCATTCTCATGGTATATCATCTCTCACAGACTAGATTGTTTTGAATGTAGCAAACAAAGTTTTATTTAATTGGAAATGGATCCCCTTCAGATCTTTCACTTTCATCCTTCAGTACCTTAAAGACACAATCTTGACTAAAGCTTCTTCAGATACAAATGAGATTTCTGGATTTTTCGGTGACTTTGACTCACTCATGCAGTGAGAAAAGTCCCACTAGTGACTCCGACCGTGGGCAAGACAAACCCACTGCCATGTGTCAGATTCTCCTGCCACAAAGCCCGTGTTTGTCCATTGGATCATGTGTTTCTGTGTGGGTGAACTTCACAAGCTGTGATTCAGGTTGTCGCGAAACAAAAGTCAAACATCTTTCTGTGAAGAATGAAAGGAGGGAAGCCACTTATGTCAATATCCATTCTGCTTTTTGCGTGGTGGGGGGTTCCCATCAGGGGTTATCTTTGTACTGAACACAGAGTTTACTTCCTCTTCTCCTTTCACCTGGCGGCTCCATTTCTAACCTTCTCCATCCAACATGTTTCTCCTCCGTGTGTTCATGCCATCTGAGTCTGCTCTCTCCTCCAATAGAGTGTCGCGCTCGTCAACAAAAACAACCAGGAAATTAGAATTAATTATCAACACAAAAACCAAATATAAAATAACATATACAATCCGGACTAAATGACGTCTATAAAATGCCAAAGATGTCTCTTTGTCAAACTGTATACAATTAATTAATAATGATAAAAAACGATTTTATATATTTTACCATTTAAAATAAAATGCATCAAATGCTAAAAAGTGTTATCTTTTAATTCAATTAATTTTTAAATATTTAATTGCATATGCCTTTCATATAAGACTATAATATAACTATGAAAAATATAAAACCAATACACATCAAAAGGACAAAAAAATTAATAAAAGAGGAGGAAACTAGTTGAACTAGTAATCGGAGTTTAGCCGTATTTTTAAAGTGTTATATTTAAACATATTTTAAAATATTTTTATATCATTATTTTGACGTCGTGCAGGCGGTCTGGTTTGAAACGTGACGAGAGGAACAATCTTTCAGCCAGTGTGGCACATGACAATGATGCATTCAATTGGGAATTGTCAAATGGGTTTGGCTCAAAGAAAAGATGTCGACAAAACACAATTTGGTATAGATTAGCATCGACTTTAAATAAAATGTCATGTATTTTGTTGAATTAAACAAAATTAAAATTTGTTTTAATTATTGGACAAAAATAATATAAAGACTGAAACTTAAAGAGTGTTGACCTGACTCAAACTATTAAGAACAAAAATGACACATTGTTTCAGGGACTGTATTTTATGTTAAATTAAAACAGGCTACCAAAATCAATAGGTTTAATATAATAAAAAAAATAATGTATATGTGCTTTTCTTATAATTTATGTATTTTTTTTGTTTAAACCTGTGTGACTTCAGGCCCAACTTGAAGCCCAGCGAGCCACTCAGGAGTTCCAGCGGGCGGTGGAGATCCTGCAGGCGGCCAAGGAAACGATCGCTCTGGCAGAGGAAAGGCTGCTGGAGGAAGACAGTCGGCAGTTTGACTCTGCATGGCAGGAAATGCTCAACCACGCCACACAGAGGGTCAGTGTTATAAAAGCTGCCTCGGGTGGAAGAGAAAAACATGGATTCAACACTGAACTCGACTCAATTATTTTGCAGGTGATGGGGGCGGAGCAGGCGAGGACGCGCAGTGAAGCAGAACACAAGAAAACGGCGGCCAACTACGACGGCTGCATCAGTCGCATGAAGCAGCTGGAGAAGAAGCTCAAGCGCTCCATCAACAAATCCAGGTGTTTGACACTGAAAAGAACTTAAAGTAACTTTTCTGTCTGCTGGAGTCAGCTATGGTTATGTCACCTGATGCAGGCCAGATGTGGGAGTTGTGCAATTTGGGGGTGTAGTCGCTTTCTCTCAGCACCCTGGAATGCTGCATGCATGGGGCAGTTTTTTTCACCCTTATTTTCTTACGAGTTCTTATTTCGTGTTCTCTCTCGCCCCCCACAGGCCGTATTTTGAACTGAAGGCCAAGTATTACTTGCAGCTTGAGGTAACACGCCTGTCATTGTATTAGACACACACATTCACACACACAAACACACACACACACACACACTTACTTGAGGTGCTTGATGAGTTCAATGGTTCATTTGTTTATTTATTTTTACATTATTTTGGATTAACATCTCCATTTCTAAAAGCTTAATAAATATATTAATGTATAAATATGCACATAGGTTATAATAATTAACACACTCTACTGCTATTCTTAAAATTATTATCATTATTATAGATTGTAAATATATTGTGTGAAATCTCACAAAATAAATCATTTAATAAAATAAATATTAATCCATAATGATTTCCCAGCAATTGAAGCGCCACGTGGACGAGCGTCAGGCCAAACTCGTGGCTGCTAAGGCTCAATATCGAACGGCGTTGAGAAACCTGGAGAGCATCTCGGAGGAGATTCATGCACAGCGGCGCTCGGTTGCCATGGGAACCAGGGAGCAGGGTGTCGGCGCAGAGGGGGACGAGGGCAACGAGGATATTGCCAACTTCAAGATGGAGTCGGATGGCCTTTCAAGTCAGTTTACCTCAATATTAATGTTCAATGTTCCTTCCAGTCATGTCATGACTTCATCCGCATGTGTTTATATATATCTCTGTGCATGTGTTTCAGTGGTGTCAGTGTTGACGGACGAGGAGGGCGTCCACAGCAGCAGTTCAGAGGAGGATGCTGACTCCCGCCTTCCCTCTTCACCTTCATCGTCCACCTCGCATCCCTCAACGTCCGCCTCCACACCCCTGGACATGCCCTGTGTTTACCCCACCTCCTGTTCCTTCATCTTCTCCTCCTCGTCCTCCTCGTCCTCGCTCTCGTCCTCGTGTCCCGGCGCCCTGGAGTCGGTGAGTCCCTGTGACTCCAACGATCCAGATTCTGTGAATGGTTCCGGACATGCTTCCCCTCTCCTCGGGCCTCGCAGCCAGTGCAGCGGAGCCTCCTCCCCAGACTGTGACCAGGAGAGAGGTGTGTGTTTGTGTCGTCATTGTTTGATGCTTTTCCATGTCAACTACAATGTTTTCTCATACAAGACAGTATAGCTCAGCAACTTTGATCACGTAAAAAATCTAACAAATAGTGAGTTTTATTTTTTATTAAAACTCACTCAGGGACACACAATTGGTTTGACTGCATGACCAAAATCAATACTTTATTCATCAGAAGTATATTTTTTATTTCTTTCGAATCACATGCATTTGAAGCAAACGGAAAAAAATGATTCCTTATTTTAACAATGCCAACTTACTTTTAACTCTGTTAGAATGATACTATACATTATTAGAGATGTTAACAGTGGTCATATGGAGCATTCACCATCCTTACATTAACAATTATATGAAGGGGCAAATCATATTTAAATAAAGTTTATTCCAATGATACAAACTTCCTAAATCATAGCAAAAGTGATTCTTTTTAATCCTCTTAACTCCGCTTCTTTATTTTATAAAAACATTTTATAACTTAATCTTTGTTTGATATGTATTGAAAACTTTGATGTTGTTAACAGTTCGGCAGGAAATAATTTAATCAAATTTGTATTTTCAGATAAATAAAGCTTAATTATATAATTTCAAAAGGATAGACCAGAAAATGCAGCTGTTATATTTTTAAAATATTACAAAAAAAATGTTATGTTATAATGTATTACTTTTGTATGATTTATTTAATTTGCCTAAATATATATGTAAAAAACAGTTATTCATATTTGTTTAAACGTAATAGCAACCTTCATGATGTTCAGTGTTTTATCTCATCCAATTTCAATTTTTCATTTTTTTCAAAAATGTAATTAAATTGTTCAACACAATTATAAAAGGAAGACAAATGTATATTATATGTAAATATTACTCTTAAGTCTGCTTAATTTGAAACATATTCGTGTTTTGTTAATTTTGGCTGAATGAAGATATTAAAAATGATCTGACAACAGATAATTTGCCTGATAAATGTTTATCTTGTCCTTGTTATTGAAATATGAGTTTTTATCCCTCCATTATAGATCAACTGGCTTCAGGTGTTGTTCATGTATGATGGTGCAGATTCTTTTAAATGATGGGCTTCAGTCATCGTTGTAAGGAGAAGCATTCATAATGTTCCTCTGTGTGTTCACAGGTGATAGAGCTGATGGTGCGGAGGCAGCTCTACAGGCAGGCCTGAACAAACTGAGCTTGAACGTACAGACCCAGAAAAATGTGGATCAGGACTCTGACCCCGGTTTCTCAAGCCCAGAACTGCCATCCTCCAAGTTAACCAACACCATATTGCTGGTGAACAGTATTTAGCGATGAAAAAGCAACAACTTAACGACAAGGATCCAAGTGATGGTGGACACAGAGGCTGAAACCTAAAACTGACTTCATTTCTTGTCCCAATTTCCATCATTAGGTGTCACGTTCATGTTGCTATATGTCTTTGTGAACTCAACCTTTATTGATGATGCCATTCTCACTCCACGTGGAGATGTTTAAGCGAAGAGGGGGCAGATGCTAACAAAGTGTGGTCGTTTCTTCAAGATTTATGGCCTATTTGTGCCATATAAACTCTTGAAAGGAGGTTTTTTATGATTTGAAGAATATTTGTTCTGCTGATAACAACGCCAGAATCTCTGGGTCCATGTTAAATCAGAACTAATATTGAGAATCTACTGAATGAACAGATCTAGTTGCTATGATTTTTATTGTCCGTCAAAT
Organism: Callionymus lyra; assembly: GCF_982586985.1. NCBI lineage: Eukaryota > Metazoa > Chordata > Actinopteri > Syngnathiformes > Callionymidae > Callionymus > Callionymus lyra. The sequence goes on from NC_141820.1 coordinate 29,789,713, forward strand.
GAAAAATGATTTTTGTTTCTAGAGAACAAACATTGATCTTTACCTAATAGGTTTTTTTTATACGACAGATTATAGTCAATCACTCCCTCAGCAACGATGTAGCTTGTTCATAATTGCGTACTAAGATACATGGTGCTTCACATACAGTATTAACATCAATAATCTTGACTTTATGTTTTGTTTATTTCACCGTGTTTATGTAACATACTTTATAAGGTCAGTGTAAGTAAGTAATATTTGGAGAGCGTTTTTCCAGACCAGGGTCACAAAGCGCTTTAACAATTAAAACAATACCCAATTAAATATATACTTAAAAGGTCGAGATAACACAGAGACAAACAGAGTAGTCTGAGAGAATCAAGGAAAAGCCTGCACAAAAATAGGTGTCTTCAGATGTTTCTTGAAGGAGTCAGTAGATCCATCAAACACAGAGAGAGAGAGAGTAATTGAGACAGTCATGTACGTTTCTTTCATGACAAAAAAAGTTAATTACTTTTTGCAGCAACAAAAATCCTGACTGAAATGGTTGTCTTGATCTGAAGTTCTGGCCTGAAGTCTATCTCATCCAAAAGGGAAGTGTAAGAATAACGTACCTTGACATCCTGATGAATTAACAGTTCAAGGGTCCAAGCCAGGTGCCGAGGTGGAACATGCAAGTGATGTACAAATTACATTATGGTTTCTTCATGTCAAGCGGTTCGACGTCCTTATTAACAGACTTGACGGTGGACCAAAAACATAAAACATGGATACCACGTAGAGCACTATTGAGTTGAATCACATGATGTCTTCCATTGGGATTTAGAAATGTTAAAGTCTTAACCACCTAGAGGTTTGTGTGCGCGTGTGAACGGTTTTATTTTGTCTTTCGTGTTTTTAAAAAATGAACCTGTAGTAGAGATGTTTATATTTATACTCCTGCATTCTTGTATGTATTGTTGTTGATGTTTGACACAAATCAACAATAAACATGTGCTTCACATTGTACATTTGAACTACATATTTTGGGACTACAACACTTGTGAGTCACTGATACAAACAACAAGGGATGTATCTGTTTAATATGAGGTAAATGTGGGATTCATTCCATTAGCACACAGGTGTAAAACTGGTCCAGAAAAGCGCGTAAGTAACAGTTATTTGTAACATAATTATGGTAATTAAAAGTGTCCAAAACGCATCCATTAAGGAAAGCGATTTTTTTTTCAACAAATTAATCTTATTTTGATATAAATCTGTTCATGACCTCAATTCTACCATAAAAGGAACCTCGGGCGAGTATCATTTCGCGAGTATCTTCGTCACGTGACACAGATCACATGACTTCCGTGTACATGATCCGCCCTCTTACTCTGATTGGCTAATAGAGTTTCGCCGCAGCGTTTGATTGGTCAGCAGAGAATAGAAATAAACAGCCTCACATTTCGTAGCACTCTGATTGCAGAATGTGCGTTTCTTTGTCTGTGCCTTTACTTTGATTTATAGGGAACGACTGTTGTGATCTTTAAAACAAACAATGTGGACTATAAGCCTTATTGCCATATTTATGTGGACGTTCACAGGTAAGATCCTAGTTTTTTGTTCTAGTCTCGTGTCGCAGTACTGCTGAACTAATACTCACCTGCACAAGTGAAAACATTCGTCTACTAGATTTTCATTTACACAATTGTCTTTGCTCTACTTTTTTTTAGTTTTGCGGGTTTAATGTCTGCCCTGTGTTTTAACGTGTGTTCTCATAAATGACTGTTGTTTTGAAGCCACTCGTGGAAAAGCTGTGCCTTCTCTTCCCGATTTTGGGAAAACGTACCACGTGAAAGGTATTGTATGTTTCCCTGTATTTGTTTTTAACTATGTTGTGCATTTATAGTCATTTGACCTTTTCCCCATTGCAGGTGTGATCTCTCTGCCATATGCCGAGATCAAGGAGCCAATAGAAGCCTGGTTCGACCTCGATGCCCAGTCCAGCAGAATAGATTATTATCATGGTGAGGAAGCTTCTGCTTTCAGGATGTTGAAACGACCCATTCTTGTCTCGTTTAAGTAGATTGTGTGAATGGGAAATGCTCATCTGAGACGCGACAACGTGACCAGAGCAGACTTGGATCCCTCAACAGAAACAGAACAGAAACCAGCTGATGAAGCACATTGAAGTGACTTTTTACATCTGCCAATATTCACTTTTTATTATACGTTTGTTGGCGTTTAACTATCTGTAATTAAAATAAATGTCTCTCTGAGAACGCTGCGTTTAGAACGATTAAGAGAAATGAAGAAAACATGCTCAACTATAAAACTCTGTATATATAGTTTTAGGGTTGCTCTATATGACTTAAGGACCTCATTGGAGTTCAACTGCAGAGAGTGACCTTTAGATATAAGGTACAACTTTATTGATCCCTCAGGAGGACATGATGATCATATGATGGCTTAGAAATGAGCTGCTTGGTAGAGCGGTCTGCTTTTATTTCATTTTATTATCCGTTTATTGTACATTTCAATATCCCTGTAATTTGCAAGTGTCGTTAAAACACTACTGAAGTTCAAGAGGGAGCATACAGTTTGCAGAATTGTTGTTTCAGTCAAGCATTCTTGTGTTCTTTTCTGACAAGACGAATGACACACTAATCATTTTTTACACTAGTTTTGTGTTTTTAGATTTTTGTTATCAAAGGAAGGATGTAAAAGGAGAATCTGGGTGTTTAAACCTAGTGTAAACTCATGGTCAACGTGACCCGAAAGCCTTAAAACGCGTGTTAGTGGTATCCCTTGTGTCGACTCTGGGTTCAAGGTGAACGACCTCCACCACTGCATATGTATTTATGGAAACCAGGAAAGACATTGACTTTGACCCAGAGACTACACAAGGGATAAAAACAAAGAATTCAGTTTATATACAGTATAGATGAACATCAGAATAACAATGTCATGAAGTCGACAAGGATTTATTTGTATTTTGCTCAAATCATCCGCACATGCATGAAGTAAAGTCAATCAACCTTTACCTAAACTAGCAAACTCTAGTCTTGTTATTGTTGCCCTGTTGTTCATAAGCTGTAACAAATGTTTCACGCCATACTCCAAGTACACTCTTGGGTATGTGATCTTTGAATGAAATCACACAACCTACTCAACATGAAAAGTGTCTTTAATATCAAAAGGCCGACATAGTGACATTACATCTTTATCCTCACTAGGCCAAGTGTCCACTTTCCAGTTGGGCGCTGAAAAGCCGTGGGGGAACTATTATAAAATCTCCCCGGAAACCACGGAGGTGGAGCTGAACGTCATGAAGTGCTTCCAGTCCAACGGCAGTAAGGAAGACGTTGCCAAGCCTCAGCCGTCCCTGCCTGACGTTCAGGACTTTCAGGTTTGTGTGAGAATACGTCACGTCAGTTCTTCAGATCATGGCGTGAACTTCCTCTGCAGTTCCTGAGGATGGACTACTATGGCGGCTCTCTGTGCGAAGTCTGGCAGAACGTCACCATGGTGGGTCACAAGAAGAACACGTACACGTTGTGGGTGACTCGCTCAGAGAAGAATGCTGCCATCCCAGTCCATTATGAGATGATGGGATACAACACACTGTTGCACTCGCACTTTGACAAGTACTTGGTAGATTACAAAGAGTTCAACACTCAAGTCGATCCTAAAGTCTTCTCCCTTCCTGAAGGTTTGTGTTGCGTCTCTGTGGGTTGACTTTGTTGAACAATCCTGAGGGCTTTTATATTCTTGCAGGTATGACCTGTGGGGGTTTTCCCGGACCCGGAGTGGAGCATCCCATGTTGGCCAATCCGATGAAGGAGCTCATTCACACAACCTCCTCTGGGCACGCTCGGAGCATCTTCAGTCACTTTAAGGAGAAGTTCCAGAGGAAGTACAGTGATGAGAAGGAGCATGAGGAGAGGGAGCACAACTTTCTTCATAATCTCAGGTAAATGCAGATCATCAGTTGGATCCATGTCATGGCCAATAAAGAACTACAAGTAATAGTTCAGTGGTTTATTGAGAATAGATGGCAAACACTCCTCCGAACATCTTTCCAAAAACTCAAGACAAAACTCAGTGAATGCATGAGTTTTCCATTTAAAGCAAAATATAAGTTGGTTGGAAACATTCTGTAAAAGCAAGTTGGTAATGTTGAGTCTGTTAAAAATGTAAAGCCTCTTGTATGTGCGTATGAACGTAGATGTACACTTTGACAGAACTCTGAGATGTTTTTTGACGGTTCGTTTCTCAAACAGAAACGCTTATACTAATTGTAAGGTTATACAACTTTAAACATGTCAAACTCTATCCTTTTAATAAAATTCACTATTTTGACTCAAAATAATAGAAAACAAATGTTTTCCGTTTATGGATTAGGCTTCTCAACTTGCGACCTCTCTCTGACAGATACGTCCACTCCAAGAACAGAGCCGGTCTCTCCTTCTCGCTCGCGCTGAACTCCCTGGCAGATCGCAGCCTGTTGGAGCTGAAGACGATGAGAGGAGGACGACGTGGGAAGACTCCCAACCGAGGCCAGCCCTTCCCCAGAGCACTTTACCAGGGAGTTGTGCTCCCCGAGTCGATGGACTGGAGACTTTATGGTATTTGTTTTGTTCACACTATGTTCATTATTTTGCAAGTCCCGTAATTTGTCTTCATACATTTTCTACACAAGACATTAGAACCAAATTTGGTAATCTATCGTTTTAAATATCCCTTTTGATTAGTCATGCCAGACTTTAAAGTGTTAACCAGGATATCTGTCATTTTCTACATTTTAATAAATGAAGAAATTATTAAATGATGATTTTAATCAACTTGAAATATGTCTTATTAAACTTGATTGTTCACTTTTTTCATGTAGTTCATTATTGAAGTGGCCAAACAAAAAAAAGTGATCTTAACCAGTTACCCAATTTTGGCAGGTGCGGTGACCCCCGTGAAGGACCAGGCCATCTGTGGTTCCTGCTGGAGCTTTGCCACCACTGGAGCACTAGAGGGCGCTGTCTTCTTAACCGTGAGCGACACTAAAGATGAACAGTTCCGTTGAATGTCTTAAAAACGCTTAAAATTAGTCAAACTGTTCGTTTATACTTAATATTTCGATTGTTATGATTCAACAAATAAATGGTCCTAAAACATGAAATATTTGTAGACCAGCACATTAGTTATATTGACTGATGGGATTTAATTATAAACTTTATTTAACAAGCCTCGACGCTGTGTCGTGTGGTGATGTCATCAAAACACGACGTAGCGACACTTTATATTTAAAAGTGTGACGAGTTTGATTCAACGACTTTCACGCATGCGTGACGTTCACTTTATGAAGCGTTGAGTAAGAACCGATGTGACATTTATGAGACAAAGTGTTTTTAAAAATAAATGGTTAAAGTTGACGTGGGTGTCATGAACACAACCGCTTATGAGGGATTGAGTCTCTTGAATGATCACAAAGGGAGCGACACTATAAAATATCATGTTTTTAATAGAATTTCTTTTAATCTTTTTGTTCAATGTGTTTAATTTACTATGAGTCGTGATCAATGTAAACCCAAGATATAACTAATTTAGTGAATCTGCTTCATTTAGTGAAATATTTGGCTGAATATATTAATGTATATATTCAGGCTCCATTGTGCCTGTGGCTTCCCCTCAGCATGAGTAATTGAGGTGCATGTCAACTTTGGTTCGGCCTCCTCAGGAATAGAGACTCGAAACAAATTCCTTTCAGTGCGACACCCAGCAACTCAACCCAACAGAGGAGGGTATTATGGGATTGAGGGGGACCGGTCTCTTTTGACTCCTTCACATGTGCATGTTGTTTTTGCCATTTCCTCCTCTGCAGTTTAACTATTTGGAGCTGTATATTTAACCTCCATTTTGTTCTTGATTCAGGCCCATCCTGAAGTAGATTTGATGTGTTGACCACTTTTATTATCTGCTTCTCTCAGATGGGGTCGCTGCAGGTTCTGTCTCAGCAGATGCTGATGGACTGCTCCTGGGGTTTTGGGAACAACGCCTGTGACGGAGGGGAGGAATGGCGAGGCTACGAGTGGATCATGAAACACGGGGGCATCGCTACAACTGAGACTTATGGACCATATTTGGGCATGGTGAGGCATTTGAAACAAAAGATTTGGAAATGCACAAAAGTCTACCAGGGTTTTATAATTGCAAAAAACTTACAACATTATTTTACAATGCATTAAAACAAGCTTTAATATGCGATGACAATGGGTACAAGTGACTTCTAAAAAATAAAGGTGAAATGAAGAATTTGCCCCATTTGTATAGACTCTCTTAAAAACCACAAAGGTCAGTCCAAAGTCCAAGCAAGTGCCATTAAAAGTGTCTGGGCACATTCCAGCAGGAGGAATCATGGATCTCTTGGGGGCTGATTATCTGTAGATAACTTTGAAATCCCAACAAACTAGTATATTGCCCTAAATAATGCGCCTTTCTAAACTGTTTCACCCCCCGCAACCCCCCCCAATACTAGCAATTTAGGTTCATTGTTCTTTATTTCATTATCAGTCCTGTGACTCGAGAGTGTCAGTCTGCCCGTCTTGAAACTGATGTTGGCCTATAGAAACCCCATAGCAGGACATTCCCCCCCCCTTTTTTTTTCCTGTTTCACTGACTTCATGAAAATTAAATGATGTGGATCTCTAAACCAGAATCCTAAAAATTGAGAATGGTAACCCGGCTCTGAGCTTTTGGGAGTGAATTTACAATAGAATTTGAGAGCAGCTTTCTCAGATGAAACCACAGATCTTTTTTAATTTAAGTCGCAGTTGTGCTTGGTAAGATGGTGACAAATTCCATGCTGATTACGAAATGTACTTAGACAGGTTTAAAGTTCACCAAAAACTGCCAAGTCAGACAAAATAATTGCTTTTTAAATCTTGTTCATTCTGCATTTGAGTATAACCGTGAAACCACCAAAACTATTGAAAGCCATTTAGGATTAGTGATCAATATGTGGCCATGGCTTCCAATTCTAAGTGCTAGTTTTCTGTACACAACCAATGTCTCCATGTTTGTGTAGTCTTGAATGCTGGAGGTAATTCCTTAGCGTGGGGGGTTTGTTGACATGAAACCTTTAGAGGGGGATCTTTAACTGCTGCTAACTGTTTTGTTTTTGCAACACCTGCAACTAACCCGTCTTGCAAGACCAGATGAAAACTGTAGCAATTATCTTCAAAAAAGGGGTTATCTGATCATCTCAACAAAATTGATTTCTTAAGAACTGTTTAGTTCTGCAATATGTTGAATTGTCCTCTTTGTTTGTTGTGCAACACTGTCCCACAGCGTTCAACGCTAGCAATGATATTTCAAATGGATTAGATTGATATTTGTTTCCGGTAGAATATTCCGGTAGACATGAGAATAGCTTCTCCTATGGTTTGAGGAACTGGCTGCTAACATTCTTCTCCCGACAGAATGGATTTTGCCATGTCAACTCCTCCCAGCTGGTCGCACGTATTCACAGCTATACAAATGTCACATCCGGAGACGCAGAAGCCCTCAAGATGGCGCTCTTCAAAAACGGCCCTGTAGCTGTAGGTATCGACGCATCGCACCCTTCCTTCGTATTCTACAGCAACGGCGTTTACTACGAGCCCAAGTGTGGTACGTTTATAAAAATCTTAATTCCCCTTTTCATTCTTCAGTCTGTGACGCTTTGACTCTTGTGCTGGCAGGAAACACTCCCGACGACCTGGACCATGCCGTGCTCGCAGTGGGATACGGGACTCTGAATGGAGAGCCTTACTGGTTGATCAAGAACTCCTGGTCCACGTACTGGGGTAACGACGGCTACGTGTTGATGTCTACGAAGGACAACAACTGTGGGGTCACCACTGCAGCCACTTATGTGACTCTGGCATAATGCAACAGTGGCTGCACGCGAACATTTAAATGTTGCTTCATCAGGGAATCCTCTTTTGTTTTTGCTCTAAAATCAACCATTTAATGACACTGTGAAGTATCGCTATTCTGCAACATCTCTTTGACTGTCTTCTTGCAATCCCAGCATGGTGTAAAAGCTTTGGAATCTTGTCTGTCCCGAATAAATGAGCAAATACAAGTGCAGTATTCACAAGTTTATTGCAGACTATTCCAGAACAATCGATTAGATGGCAAATATTTGCTAACTAATCTGAGTATAAATGTTTAGTAGCTTCACGCCTTAAAAAGACACACGAGCCCTTATTGTTACAGCCATCACATTTGTACAAAAGTCTAGTTCATCTACTAAAATTGACTTTCAAAAAATGCTTCATGTGCTTTATCCCATAAGAATCATAAAAAAAGTCACCTATGTAATTTCAAAAGGCATTCTGACATATTTGAACACGTCTTAATGCGTGTTCAAATGTGTCCTATAGGTTTCAAACAAAATTGACACGGGACTAATTTCACAGTTTATAAAAAGTTTTCCCAGCATTTAAGCTTCATTACATGCAGAAAATGTTGTAAACCATGAAGTCTTAACAGTATAAAGTCTGGCTTGCACTCCCCTGACTGTTGGACATTACTGTGGGAGCCTGGCAGACGATAAACCTTCAGTCTTATCTTTGTCTGTTTCAGTTTATGTCCCAAGGCCTTGTTTAGATGCATGAAAGCCTTCAGGCCTTAACAGCATCCTGTCGTTGTACAAACGTGGGTAAACGTTGACTCACAAGTCTTAAGCTGACCACATGAGAAAAAGCACCGTGAATAGCTGAGCATAGTTCAGCTACTATATATTCCTGATGTGGAGTGAGGAAACTGGGTTGTTGATTTACCTGAATGCCAGCCTTGTTTGTGCCTGTGAGTTTGGTCGTTGGTCTTTGCATAGAGCTCCTTATAGAAGCGTACACAACAGCCCATAGAGATGCATCGGCTTTAAAGAATAGTTGGAGGTTTGTTTGTTTCTGACGGACTTGCTCAACTGAGGCTTGATAGCTGTTGCAGCTCTGACTTCAGCACAGTATCTTGGCACGTCTCCTCCTCGGTCAACGTCATGCTGTGGAAGGAGAAAGTGACGTGAAAACACACGGCAGTAGAACACACAACCACCGATTGAGTCAAATATACTGTATAAGTTAAAGAAAGAATAAACAGAATACAGAAATCTTGTGTGAGTTCAATAAGTGTAAAGCTACGACTGAGTAACCTTGATGTGGCTGAATCTTCTCATGAGAAGTGTCTGTGTGTGCGGCTGACCGTCAAAATACAGACTCATGGTCGAGACACAACGTTTAAACTCAAATTAAAATGACTGTCACGGCTGTAGCGTTTGTTTTCATTAACAAGTGGTTGAAAATAAATATCCAGATTATATAATCTAATTACTTACAATGATCACGACTTTGACCTCAAGTTGTTTTGCAATATAATAATAAATGTCAGGGCCATATAATACCATTCAACGTCAAATAGAGGGCATGGGTTGAAAAACATGTTTGAATATAAAACAAGCATGATACATGATTGCAAACATCTGCAGTAGTTCCAGAAAATCCCAAACTATTGATTTATAAATGTCTTTTATATATATATATATATATACAGTATATATGACAGTAATTACATGCTCTGCATGAAGCCTGTGCACAAGCTTTATTTAGTACAAATGTTTTGTACTAACCCTATTTAGCTGACAATAGCAAATGTTAAAATGATTAATATCTTAAGGTCTCAACACTTGACATATTTCTTGCACACTGAAAAATTAATCCGACAACAGCAGTTCAACACAACTCATGTTATCAACTTCACTAGTTGCATCTGTTTTCTGCTAGTGATTTTTAGTTTAAGCTTACTAGTACTTTACTACTTAACCCCTGTGTGACCTCTGGGTCAACGTGACCTGGTGGCCCAAAAAACACTCACAAGGGATACCTCAAATGCATTGGTTTTTGGGCCACCGGGTCATCTTGACCCAGAGACTGCACAAGGGTTAACTAATAGATGTCAAACTTTGGCATGCAGGCCAAATAGGGTACACTGTTTAATTTTATTTTGCCGTGTGGACAGTACAACTATATTGCAAATCCTTCATACATCATCATGTCGCGGTGGATAGGATCGTTCAGGCAGGAAATCCGTGATGAAAGTAAAGTTTATCCGGCCAATTTTCAAAATGAATCGGATTAAAATTCTGCCTAGAACTCAGAGTAGATCAGGGTGTAGCAAACTGGTCTGCAATTGAAGTCGCACTTTTTCTTGATACTCCAATGCGTGGGTTTGAATGGTGGCACATACATTGGATAATGTAATTATTATTAGTCAATTGATTTAATATTGTTGTTTTATTTTAAATTGTACTTTATCCATGTGGAAGATATTGTTGCAAAAATATTAAAGGCAGGCTGCATATAAAGAAAGATGCTAATGATTTTTATAAAAAAAAAGAAAAAAAAAAAGTAGGTCTCTACAACTTTCCACACACTGAAGTCCTAAATCATGGAACATTTCAACTCTAGTCTAGAGCCAAGTTGGGAAAAGCTCTTGTTAATTTTAAAAATGACTTTTAACCTTTTGACCTGTTTTAACTGCTGTAGCACTTTCAGGTCTTGTATGACGAAAAGTACAAAATAAATAAAATGTATTATTATTAAGTACCTTGTGTTCCAGTTCTCAGCTTCCTCCACTGTGTCAGGAAGTGGTTTCCCTGCAGTTTCGGGCAGCGCTGTGGCCAAAACAGCTCCAACCAGCGGGGACAAACCGAAGATAACCAGCGGAACGGCAGGGTTGTTTTCATGACGCATGTTGATGATGGGGGCCAACACCCCTCCCATCCGGGCGAACATGCCGGACGTACCAATACCTGTTTGTCTGAGAGAGCGCAGTGACTTAACGAAGGTTCTGGAGCAGAACTGAAGCTCCTGCACAAATGTAAAGAGGGATGTTGTACCTTAACACTGTGGGGAAAATCTCCGCTGTGTACACGTAGATGACGGCGAAGGAGGCTGTGATACCAAACTTTCCAACCATCGCAAGAGTGGTGAGGACATTGGGATATTCTGGAGGAATAGACGTGAGAGAGCTGCTGTCATGAGTTCCATCATAAAGACCTCGTCTGACTTGAATCCACTGTTTCAGGACTGAGACTGGTCAGTAACCGTAGAGCTTCTTTATCTTACTACCTTCAGGTACAACCAGCATGAGCAGACAGGCGAATCCTCCGACAGCCATGAAGCCGCTCTGTGAGAACCGTCGACTCCACGGCAGGACGAGAAGCACCAAAGTCCGAGCCGGAATCTCCACCAATCCAAAGATAAACTGGGTCAGATAGAGGTTGGGGCCCATGCGAGACGCCCCCAGCGAGAGTCCGTAGTACACCAGCACGTTCACGAACCTGAGACGCAGGCACAGATCGTGGAGTGATGTCATGATGTCACGAGAGGGAGAATGGATAACATACCACAGGTAGAACAAGATGATACTCCGCTTTCTCATCTGAGGTGTCCTGATCAGATCCAGCACAGAGTGGTTCTGCTTCTGTCCCACGACATTCTCGCACTTCTCCACCTGATGTGCACACAAACAGTTTCACCAACAAATCTTTTCAAAAGGTGTTTCCTGTCAACAAATCTCAAAGGACGATCTGTATCGTTAACTTTAGCTGGAGCTCCTAGCAAAGGTAATTTCAGCCAAACACTACATTTTCAGAAAGCAAAAAAAACGTTCACGTGTTCTTTCATAGTGTCAGCTGTAGTGATGAGCTCACTGAGGGGGAGCGAGACAAACGGAGTAATGTAGTGTCATTAAAGGCTTTTTATTAATAAAAGATAATTGGTTAAATTGGGTTTGTTTTAATTAGCAGGTTAGTTTGGCACCATTGTTTCATGTCACTGAGCACTTATAACCATGTTGCAGTGAAAAGTGCCTCCAGGCTGCTCAGACCTACCACAGCAGCCAAAAAAAAGGCCACATGAAATGTGTTATTTGAAATATGTAAACTAGTATGAGGTTTTGATTTTTCCTCCCAGTTAATAATTACATAAACTTATATTTTACCTCGATAAAGGTTGGAAAAGCATATTGTATTTTTTTTTTTTTTTTAGCAATATTTGCCTGTATGTTTTTCATTCATAAAAGGGTTTACTCAAATATACCTGTAAGAAAGGTGCATTTTAACTTGTGCAGAAAGAATTTTAAAAGCAGCTTCCTGCAGAGACTACAAATTTTACTACTACTATTACTTGCCTACTAGTTTGGAAGACTGTCTGTTCTTTTTAATTAGGGTGACCATTAGGCGTCGCGGAATAGCTGCCTTTGTGCTTGGTTCTGTTTGTCTGTTGCTTATTTTGCGTGTTATCTTATTTCATTATTTTATTCTTTACTGTCACCACAAAAGGAGTAATTCATATTCTGTTTAGCTAAAAAAGACACTTAACCAGGCCTCTTGGAATACAAAGTTGTGTTTATAAACCATATGTTCATATAATATATGTTCATTTATCTAAAGCATTTCAAGAGAAAATTACTTACTCATGTAGTACATTCTTTAGAATAAATATAATATAAAAGAAAAAGAGAGAGTATTCTTTGCTTTGCGACACAACAACGCGACTATTGTAACCTAGAAAAATGACAATGCCGTATTGGTGAGAGACCCCCCCAAAGCCAAAGTTAATTCGGACAGGAAATAATTGATGAAATTAAAGTGCAAACAATGAATTTACAAAATGAAAAATTTGCAGATGTCAAATCACTTTTGATTTACAGCATTCCTTCATAAATGACGCGTTCACCATCACATCATGATGACAACATGACTCAATACAAAAACCTTATGGCGGCCGATTGGTTGATTTAATAACTCGTAGTAAGTAAGTAAGTAAGTAAGTAATGTTTATTTATATAGCACTTTTCGAGACCAGGGTCACAAAGCACTTAAACAATCAAAACAATACTCAAAAAAGTACATACTTTAAAGATCAAGATAATACTGAGAACAACACAGGAGTTCGAGAAATTCAAGGAAAAGCCTGAACAAATAGAAACGTCTTAAGATGTTTCTTAAAGGAGTCAGTAGACCACCTAACCTTCAAAAACATGGCTTCCATGACTGTGTCAATAATGTAGTGTCATTAAAGTTTAAATTGTAACAATTAATTTTAATTTGAAAATATTTTTGATTAGGTGAACTGATGCATCTGACGCCTCATCATTCTTTCTTTGGAAAGATTAACTTTGGGGGGGGGGGGGGGGGGGGGCATTGTCCCGCAGCAACAGAGCGGTACTCGCCTGTACAGAAGGAGGTAGATCTCGGCCGTTAACCAAGGCCGCCTTGCGGAGGAGCGCGATGGCTTCCTCCTTCCTGTCGTTGGCCAGTAACCACCTTGCAGAGTGGGGGAGCACCCTGAGAGAGGGATAGTGAGAGCGAATGAGAGATTTGAGGACAGATACAAGGAGAAGATCACTCACCAGACATAGAAGATCAACAGGAAACCTGGGGCTGATATGGCCAACTGAAGCTTCCTCCAGTCACGTATGAGATATGCAACACCCGCCAGCAGCATGTAGCCAAAGCCAAACGCGTAGTCGGTGGTGATGCCGGCAAGCATGCGTCTCTTGGTGCAAGTCCACTCGGTGCCTGGAGGGAAAGTGCGGGAAGTGTGGAGGAGAAGGAAAGAAGGACAGGAAACGTGGGGAAAGGATCAAATCAAGATGTTGGTGGAGGAAAGACATGCAGAGGATTTGTGTTATAAGTAAGTAAGTCATTTTTATTTGTATAGTGCTTTTCCAGACCAGGGTCACAAAGCACTTAAACAATCAAAACAATATTCAATAAAGTATATATTTTAAAGATCAAGATAATACTGATAACACAACAGGAGTTCCAGAAAATCAGTGAAAAGCCTGAACAAATAGAAACGTCTTAAGATGTTTCTTAAAGGAGTCAGTAGATCCATCAAGCGCAAAGAGAGGGGAAGATTGTTCCAAAGCTTAAGTTATGGGTTTTAGTAAATAAGATGGGACACGGGACCCTTTGAAATAAACGGTTATGATTGTCGTCTAGATTTAAGTATTTTCTTAAAGTCAGGTGATCGACCTGCTTGGACAAGTGAGGCTCAGACCAGATAATTATTCATCTATTGTTGTGTTCTACCAATAATGGCTTGTTCAGACTTGGTTAAATGTGGATAAGATGTGGAAGACTTGAGTCTAATCCCTGGTCGGAATGTCACCCTGCAGGGAGAGAAGAGGAGTCCAGCTCAAATCAACACACAGCAGGGGGGCTCCGAAACCAATTTCCTCAGGAGAGAACAAAGACCAAGCTTGTAAAATGTGTTGCAAAATTTGTTTGTCAAAAATACAAAAATCTCTGCTGTTGAGCTTTTTTTGTCAAGACCTTCATCGCTCAGTCAGAGTAGTTGATGGGTTTTCTCCTTTAAACTGGCACGAATGTTCCCTTCCAAGTATTTAACAACGACTGCTCAGTTTTCTCATCTCCCCAACGAAAATATCACACAAGCTCTCTGAGCTACTGTATCAGGTCTGCATCATCTTTGCCAAATCATCAGGATGGACCGTTTCACCAGTCAGTATATTTTTAATAAATCTTAAGGTAACAAAATATATTATTCACATAAAATAATTGATGTTTAAAAAGCTTCAAGAATGTGAGGCACTCCTCTAGACACCAATTCTAGCTGTTGCTAAGACTATAGCGCTCAAATGATTTTCCATATTTACATGTCCAGTGTTCTAATGCGTTTGTGAGAGATGTCCATTGAAACACTCTTCCCCGGACTTATTGTATATCTGCTGTCTTACCAATTTCCTTTCCATTACCTCTCTCAGGATGACTGTTAAATCATGAACAGAAATCATAAAAGCTTAAATAGATCTTGGACTCCATTGTACTCAGTATGTGTCTGTTTGTACAAAACTCTTTCATTGAAATATTTACATCAGAAAATTATCTTAAGCCCCGCCAACTGGATATTAAATCTTGTTTACCATAACCACACCAACTCTGCTGTGATAAGTCAATCCTCAGGGTTTGACACCACGCGTCATCAATTTCGGAAGTCTCCACTTCCAATGGACTCGTTGAATAAACAAAGCAGTATGTGGTTAGTTGGCTGGAGGAGGACTGAAGCCATTATAACATCATAATACTATACATACATATAGGACTCTCGTTCGCTGAGATTTCAAATGGCGGAGAATAAAAAAAAAGAAAAGTAATAACTTCAAAACATGTTCATGATAAAGGACTAACTGCATCTTGGAGAGGAAGATTAAAGTAAGCCAGAGGAGGTAGGTTTCTATATTAGTTGCCCTTTTAAATAACAAAAATGGATCCAAATAAAACATTAAAACAGACCATCTCTCTTCCTTAGCCCAGGTATTTATCCTCCTCATTGGTCCATTTATCAAACACCATATTCCAATGTATTCCAAGAATCACATCGGATCAATTACTACAATGATTTAGGGTTGCCACATTATTTAACATCCATTTCTAACATTCCTGTCCGACATTCCCCCAGAATCAACTAACCGCCAAAGAAATGCAATTTCTAGAAGTTCAGATTTATAACTCAGATTGCTCCAGTTTATATATAAAAAAAAACACAAAGAAATCCATGTAAATGCCACAAAACCAATTCTATTTTTCATGTCATTGCATGCTTCCTTGATGGATTGCGTTCTACTTTTCTTGTTGTGACACAAGTCATATGGCAGGTATTTTAGTACAGTATGTCCGTGTAGGTTCTTTTCATCCAGGTCATGGTTATCCAGAGAGTTCCAAGGCTAGGTAACTGGACTAAGTAGAGTCCATTCACTCACTTTGGAACTCTCTGGATTTACAAACCTATAGTAGATGTTTTGCATCGGCCAACATCTTTGTGTTGCAGCTTTTGACTAAAAAAGATGGGATACTTACAATACTGTGTGTGTTCATCAGCTTCAATATAAGATATTGGTTATTTTATCTACGTACATGTATTTATTAACATTATTTGATGACAAAACATCTAGACTCAGATGACAGTTCTTTCTGGAATAAGTACCTAGTACAAAGGCGTTGATGATGATTCCAGATATGGTCATTCCCACAACAAACCGCAGCATGATGTAGACTGTAAAGCTGGGAGCGAAGGCCACGGCAACACCGAACAAAGTCTGAAGTGCGATCGAAAGGAGAAGCACAAATCTCCGTCCATATCTGCCAGGAAAAGATAAAGAAATCGTGGTTGTAGTATTACAATGTTTGGCCAATTGAAAAACAATTTACAATATCAGTTTAGACAGACTTTGACTTAAGCCTTTGCTATATTTGGGTCAAGTGCCTCATCTGTTGTCAACCAGACACCCTGATTTCCAACTGAGTCTGACCATGAAGCCTTGCTTTGATACTTTGAGGCACATCCATAGGAACTTTGGCTGGAACATTGATGTATACCATGGTGGACTCATGCTGTGCCAAATTCTTCACTGACAGTCCCATAATCCCTTTCCCAAAAGTATCAAGTGACTCACTCACTATGCTGTGCGTGCAAACGTTTGTGTATAACTCAACTATGAACTCAAGCCTACAGTTAAACACTTTCTAAAATTGGTCTGAGGCAGATAAATAACTCGTCAGCAGTGACTGTGTTGAAAAGCCTTCACATTAGTGAGAGGTCTCATCCAACATGTAGGGTCTTCGGAATAGAATTCGGCGGCTCACCTGTCAGCCATCGCACCGAGCACCACGGAGCCGACCAGCAGACCGGCCATGTAGACGGAGGAGCCGAGACTGTTCAGGCTCGCTCTGTCACACACCAGGTCCCACTGTTGAAGTCCTAGACGTTAATGTACGTGTAATAGTTGCGACAATTTGAACTCATATGATTTGGGTAGGAAAACTATTCAAGTTATTGCATGTGTCATGTGTACAGATTTAACGTCAAAGTACAACACAAGGTACAAAGTAAAACCCTAATACACTAAAGTTCAATTCATTAAAAATAAAACTTGCTTTTCTAAAGTTAAACTAACAGGAACTAAATTGACGTATTCAAGTATTCAAGTAACCTATTTGCAAACGTAAGAGTGACTTCCTGGTTTGTATGCATGGATTAGAAACTGATATCTATAGCAGATTGTGTTTGTTCTATGGCCAGACTGATTGACTGGGTTAGAAAAGTCACTAGGGATGATGATTTTGATGATGATATAGTCATTTGTGCATAGAGCAAAGCTGGAGGTAGAATACATGCGTGTAAAAAAGAGAACCAGTCAAGATTCTAATCAGATCAGTGATGCAGAATTATTCAAAGACAGAAAAAAAAACACAGTAATCAAAGTATGTGAAGAAGAAAGTGCGGCTAGGGTGGCAAAGTTAAATGTGACCACAGGTAAGGTCAGGTAAGATTGTGAGTTAGTTTGGGAGACAATTCTGAAATAACTTAAGACTATATTATTTTGGATGTAAAATGATATTCCTGTAATACATATAATTACATTATCCATTCTAAAATAATTACCAATGAGGGAGGCAAGTAGAAAGAAAACAAAAGAAAATGGTTATTGAATCAGAAACATATTTTTAACAGGCCCATAGGCTAGTCCTTTTGTGGGCTACTTGGTGCCCGTGGACATTACACTAGTGACCCCAAGTGATACCTGCCACGATATACAGTATATTTTTAATTTTGAGTGACCAGGAGTCAAACATGAGTATATCAGAAGAAGAGCTTAAGTGGAGAAGTTTGGTGACACGATTAGAGAGAAAAGATTAAGGAAATAAAGACTGGTTGGAAATGGATCTACCCGGTGAGAGACAGTGAATAATATGGCACAGAGGTTGGATTTAATTTCCATGGTAATAAATAGAAATTGTGGATCTTACAATTGGTGCATTGGTTAAGCCATCATAACAAGAATCTCTTTCCACTGATTAGAGCATAAGTTATACTATTTAACAAAACAAAATAAAAACATTTTGTTTGTTGTTAAAATCCTTTCCTAATAACATCTGGATAGCCTCTCTGCAACATGTGTCAAACTTAGGCCTTTTTTAAATACCAGTTCAATACTATTTAGATTACCCACAATGCATGTGGATATAAAAAATGACACAATACCTTTTAACAGGATAAAGCAGTAGAGATTATGAATTGATGGAGCAGATCTTTGGCAAATCATTTTCTTGGATTGAGCCTTTGACAATACAATAAATATCTGTTTTTTTAGAGGCTAAAAAATTAGCTTCAGGACTCTGGAATGTCTTGTTCTCCAAAGTCAAGTGTATTGGTCAACAGTTTTGATCTGTATTTCCTGTTCCACAACATGGTCTTGAAGCATAATGAAACTCTGGGTAGGGCGTGTTTGAGTTTCAGATGGGTGAGAGAGAGTTGGCCTGAATTATATCCTGTGACAACTATATACTAATACTGTTCAACTACTGTATATACTAGTGCGAATTTAAATGAATTTTTGCCTGACCTCTGTCACCGTGGTGCTCTGAAAAGTCTCCTCGCTGTACACCCATTGGCTGCATGGAAGAACCTCGGTGTCGTTGTCTTGCAGTCGGACTTTGACAGACATGCACTGAAACTCTTGGACGCTGAGGTTCTGACTGAGTCCCACAGAGGACCAAGACAGTTTCCCTGCGACAGAGCTGGAGTTCTCCTGGCAGCGATGCGGCGGCGTGGCTCCGGTAAACACGCTCGCCATCATGTGGAAAGCGAGGAGGATTTGGGGTAAACAGATCCATACGTATAGAATCTTTTGGTACTTGCCAAATCCGCCAATGGCATCGAGAATCTGGTCGAAATTCATGTCGATGAGCAACTAGGTGGACTTGACCGAGGAAGGTGTAAATTGCTGAAGACGGTATTGAAGTGATGCTGGAGGTAAACACCATACATCAAACCCTATTTGTCGCCTAGGAAAACATGTCGCTCCTGAACTGTCTTGAACTGCACGCTTCCTTCACAAACAGACAGTAAACATGAAGCAAAAAGCGCAAACTTTCTAAATATCTGAAGAAAAGCAGAAGCTTTTAAAGTCAATTCCTATTTGCAGCCAGTAGACAATGGACCACAATGTTGTGGAAAAAATAAAAATAAAAAAAAGCACTTAAAATAAATTATTCCACGTTTTAAGCGTCCTGACTTGATCCCGACCCTTCCTCCAACATGTGGTCTTGTCCACGGCGTCCAGTCAAATCGCAGCTGTTTGTTTTGGACACACTCCTTTAGTCCTGGCACGCAGACGCATCAGCAGCCCAAACACCCCTGTCTCTCACAAACATTCCTTTAAACGTCGAAAAGTGACGCGAAATCCTCATGGGGGTCCTGTCCGGCAACTGTGTCCAATCTTACGAAGGCAAACGTGTGATGAGACTTCAGGGGCAGGGCCACAGCATCATTACAAAATCTTGTATGTGACGCGCACCCCAGTTTTTTTTTGTTTACAGTCGGTTGCTATAAATATCCTTTCGTTTTGTAAGATTGCTCGCTACGCTAAATGTATACCTGGTGTTTTATAAATATGTTGTATTCATGTTTTTATGTTGGAGCAAAAAGAAAAATATACGACATGCGCTCGCAAAAAAAGACAATTATGTTTACAGGCGCTCTCTGCTGCCACCTGCTGACGATTTTTATGTTGCATCTAATTGTTTTTTGTTAAACAGAACAGTAAGAAAGGGAGTGTGTTTGTTTTTAATTACTCTCTCATTATATAATGCTTGTGAAATACTTAAGCTATGTAATATTGTGGGGGAAACAACTTATATAATGCACATCAATAACAAAACAATAATAATGTTTTGTTATAAAATGACTGTTGTATATTAAACAAACTTAATATGCGTGTAAAAACATCACCACACCTGCACAAACAAGAATTCCAGAAAATACAGATATTTCTTCTTTAAAAAAAGTAAAAAAAGAATGGCAAATGTTCTTTTGTTCATCTGAAGTCATACTATACAGCTACACAATTGGTATTTATATAGCGCTTTTCCAGACCAGGGTCACAAAGCGCTATATAAATACAAATTACTTACTTACTTACATACAAATAAATATGTTTGAGAGATTACAAACCGAGTTATTCTTTCATTGCTTCTCTTTTGTCAAACGGGACCGCGCAAAATAACAATATATTTAGTTCAGTTCATATAAAATATTATATTGAAAACGAAAAGCGATTGTCTAAGCATTGTTTAAATAAAGTTATTTTTGCAATTGCTTTACGACGGACTGGAGGATTCTCGTATGTTGGTTTCATCTGCATGTGATGCTCATGTGTCCTGTTATCTAGTAATCCAGTCGGTGTAGTTGCAGTAACTTCTGTTTATTATCCGAGCGCTCAGGTGGTACACGCACGCACTTTGACCCAGACTGAACTGTGTGGCCCCTGACGTCACTTCCGTGTAATTGGCAACGGACATTCAACAGATTCACAATTCATCACAAAAGGTTTTATATTATTCCAGACCCTAAATCCTTATCATATAAACAAAACCGCAGTCATTATATATAACAAAAGAAAAAAGAGTACTCGAGAAATATTTTGAAGATTCCTTATTTTCTGCTACTTCAGCTTCTAGTCCAACTGCTCCACTCGTCTGAAACAACTTCCTTTCTGGATTTACGTTCCGTCTGAAATTACCGGCTGCAGATGGACCCTCCTCATTGCTCTATGGGATATCGTCAAAACAGTTACTTCTATTCAGGAAGTGCTCAAAAAATGGAGAATCCTTCTTTAAACTAAAAGCTCGCCCCGTAGTTGTTTAATCAAATTAATGAATCAAAGTTGTTTAATTTAAATCCTCGTCGCATTAAAATATATATAAGGCTAGTTTATGTATGTTTTCACTATAAGAACTATTTCTATAGGAAATTAATATCGGGTTATAATGATGCCCATTGTGACCAGGAGGACAGCTTTTATTTTGAAATACCACGAGGGGAAGTCGTGATTTTTTTCATCGCCACTGATGTGTTTGAGACTCCAGAGCTGCTGAATGAAGGAGATGGACGCCGAGCTATGAGGCGACTTTTAAAAATCCCAGATGAAACATCCACGCTAGGAGCCTTCAGGGTTCAATACCGGTCAGCTGCCCTGGCGTGACATCACTCTGACCGCTACCTTCATCACCCTCTTCATCATCATCATCCTCACAGAGGACACCAGCAGGCTGTCGTCTCTGAGGCGCGTTTGGATGTGTGACACCCGGAAACGGATCCTGGGGCGCTGTCGAGAGTGAGTACGTGACCCCCCTTCTCGTCGGTTTCTGAGGGTCAAGCGTCATGTCAGGAGGGTCAAGCCGCTGACACAGTGAGGAGGACACCGCTGTCGGTTGCGCTGCATCCACCGCCATGACGTCATGAGAGAGGCGACGCCACACCCTCACGTCGCGTACTTGTGATAACAAAACGGTATTATGATGTTTCGGAAACTCTTATTCTGACTGTAGTCTTACTAGATGGTTTCTTAGAGAGACCAGCTCCTTTTCTTTTAAATGTTCGGGTCACAAGAGGACACCAAACGATTGGCACATTCACGCAGGACCAGTAGGCAAAAGTGATAAATGAGTGTATTTTTTATAGTTCATTAAAACAATTATAATAATTATGTTGTCTTTTGTAAACTTGAAAATTGTATCAATTCCTCTTCATTGTGGACTCTTGGTTTTATTTTCCTAATTTAGAATTTTTTTGTTAATTGTTTTGCTTTTGACTAGGCAGTCAATATTGCTGGTTGTGCATTTGAATAATTTATATTATCATTTATGTAGTTTTATATTTTTCATTGTTTTTTTTTAAATCAAAAACTTAGTAATTAATGTCAAAATAATGAATGTAGGTAGAGTCAAAACACAGCTGCAGGATGACTGTACTTTCAATCTTCATTTACGAGTGAACACATGTCTATGGCATAGACAATTATTTAAATAAATTAAATTAAACCATGAATAAATAATAATAACAAAGGCGAAAAACAGATCATCTAAGGGTAAAGACATTTTTTCTTTATTAATTACTTTACTCAACTGTAAAGTGTCTTGAGATAAGTTTGTTATGATAAGACACTGTAAATAAAATTGAATTGAATTGAATTAGTTAAATGAAAGAATATTTAGTCAAGTTTAAGTAAATCATATTTACACATTAGGAAACAACATCGATTCTTTGTTTTGATTTGTAAAAGGAGAATAATACATTATTTTTTCATCAGAGTGCACGTGCCTATCAGTAGATAAAATGTCAAAATGATTTATCCCTGGATACTTGACAATGCTGCGTCTTTTTATATCCCAGCTGTTTGATGCATGTCACTGCTTCAGATCTCATGCGTTCACAGGCTCTGGTACATCTTTAGCTCATTGTCAGATTCTCTTCTAGTTAAATGTCCTAAATCATGTGTTCATTTCAAATTCAAACTCCCGTAATCATTATTTTGAGCAAAGACGAAGTGATGCCGATATGTTCTCAAGCCAGAGTGGAGACATGTTTCCCTCTGGTCTGCCACTTGGTTTTCATCATTTCACTCCAGCATATTTTTTTTTATGAAGACACAGTGTTTCCTTAAGAAAATTATTTTTTTAATGATATATATTTTTTTGAGCAATCCAGAGATCCACACCTTTGTAATGGATGGTCGTTTTATTCTCAAATGTTCAAGTCATGCTCTTTTAATTTTTTTTATTTAATTATACAATTAAAACTCTTGTTAAATGTAATAAATTCATAATTTGATGAGACAAATCTTCTCTTCTGCTCACCAGGTCACAAAATACACTCTCTGGACCTCCAAACCCAAGGGCTACATGGCCACCGTTTCTCACCTACAGTGATAGGCGCCTTACAAACTGGCCTCCCCAGCCCACTCCCAGCCCCCTGCCCTGGACCCCGACCCGGACCCTGACTCGGAGCAGCAGCACCACAGCGAGGAGCAGTATGTGAGCGAGGGAGAGGGCACTCAGTTCTACGCGGCGCCGCCCGACTGCCGGGATGCAGAGACCATCACAGGTACCTAAGTAACCACTTCTATTCACGGACACATTAGAGATGTCGGTGGGAGTAGAGCACTTTGAAAATAAATGTAATAAATGTTGAAATATAGTTTAATTATTTAATGTCTTTATTACTATAATTATTAAAACATTGCGTCCTCTGTCGATAAAACATTTTTAATCATAATTTTAAAAATGAACAAGATGTACACAATATCCCTCGTCTTATTTGTGTTCACGTTTGAATATGTTTCATAAGTATGTTTTCCTTCGCTCTCTCCAGATGTGTGCAACAGCACGGATCTCCCGGAGTTTGAGATCATCAGTCTCCTGGAGGAACAGCTGCCGGTGTACCGTCTCCGCGCCGACACGGTCTACGGCTACGACAACAACGACTGGCTGCAGACTCCGCTCGTCGCCCCCGACGCTCGGATTGACTTGACAACTGAGCAGATTGAAGAGACGCTGAAATACTTCTGTGAGTCAAACCTTTATTTTTACTGTTGGCAATGAATAGCATTTTGAAATGTAACCGACAGACGTTTGGGATTCCTGTAGCGACAAAAGTGACTCATGATTGCTAGTCTTCTACTACGGCATCACGCTTACACATTTAGAGAAACAAATGTATTTCTAAGCAATTTGGGCTCTTGTTTGTGAGAGGAAAGTGTTTTATGTGTTAGTGTGTAAATGGGAGGAGGAGAAAGTTTCAGGTTTAAAATGATGTGATCAGATATGCTGTGTGGTAATCAATAACCTGAGAAGGATGGGTTGAAATATTTATATGTGACTGTGTTCATGTGGTATTAGAGACAGTGGGCTTTTAAAATGTATTTTTATAGTAGTATTGTGTTACTTTCAAAAGTGTAATAGATGGTGATGCACTGGCGTTATGAACGTATTCAAAGTTTTTATGATAAAGTCTTAAAGTCGCAAGAGTCATTCACACAAGCATATAAACATGATCAGTCCCTGACCAATCCCAACAGAGTAGACAATATTTCAAATTATAAATCAAATAGTTTTATTTTGTATTTACCTTCAGTATCATACATTGATACCATGTTATTAAAATAACTCACTGTGGGGATTTAGTTTTACACACACACACACACACACACACACACACACACACACACACACACACACACACACACACACACACACACACACACACACACACACACACACACACGCACACACACACACACACATGCCTACACACACACAAACACACACACACACATGCCTGCACACACACACACACACACACACCCCCCCACACACAAACACACACAGACACGCCTACACACACTTTGTGTATAAGTTTATAATAAAAAGTATTAGTTAATAGTAGACCTGCAATTTCTCTACATATCGAGTTCCACAATAACAAGATGCACAAGGGAAGACAGAACCTCTAATACTGTAGCGTTCGTGTGAACTAGAAGGTGAAAGAAATATCTGCCAAAAACTGATGAGGCACTCTTGGCATCACGGTATAAAACCAGCAAGGGATCAATATGACCCCAAACCGCCCATGTCCACATTGTAGTGATCTCATTTTGACGTGTCCTCATTGTGGAGCTTTTACCACTGTGCTTTACACGCGATTGGTTAATGTCAGTTTTAAAGAGCTTCGATCCGTACATAAAATATTAAAAGGAACAACACAGTGGAGGAGTGGTGAGTGAAGCTCTCACACTGGTTCAGAGAACAAATGCTGATTTTGGCAACAATGAGTTCTGTAGTGTCTTTAACTGGGTTCAAAGCAAGAGTACGTTTTGATTCTGGTTCTTTCACACAGTCCAAAAATGAGTGAGTGGTTTGTAGGATTTATTAAAATGAGAAATACATGTTAAATTAATAAATGATAAACTCTACTGCCTAAGTAAACTGATGCATTTCAGATGTTTAAATGACTTGTGTTGTCTCAGATTTAAGGAGACCCGATGCCCAGAAAACAAATGTGTTGGTGGTATCCCTTGTGTTGTCTCTGGGTCAAGGTGAACGACCTCCACCACTCCATATGTATTTCTGGAAACCTTGACCCAGAGACAACACAAAAGATACCTCTACTAAATGTTGTTGTGGGTTTACGTTTAACACTTTAAGCTTTGGAACAATCTTTCTCTCTCTTTGCGCTTGATGGATCTACTGACTCCTTCAAGAAACATCTTAAGACGTTTCTATTTGTTCAGGCTTTTCCTTGAATTTCTCGAACTCCTGTGTTGTTCTCAGTATTATCTTGATCTTTAAATTATGTACTTTTTTGAGTATAGTTTTGATTGTTTAAGCGCTTTGTGACCCTGGTCTCGAAAAGCACTATATAAATAAATATTACTTACTTACTTACTTACTTACTTGTGTTATCTCCGTGTCAAGCCGACTCAGAGGCCCTGAAAACCTTGACCCAGAGATAATACAATCCCTCGGACACATTTGTTTTCAGGCACTGGGTCACCTTGACCCTAAACCTTTGAATTTTTGGCACATCATTTATTTTTAAATGTAGTTCTTCTAAGAACTTGGTGCTTTTATTTATTCGTAGCTCGATAAGTACTTGCAAACAATAGTAAATAGTGTGTGAGGGTAGTGGACAGCCTGCGGGCGAACACTGGATCCGCCTCCTGCACAGTCACAGGGGCTTCCATGTGTGTGGACTACATTGGCTCAGTGGCAGAGCTGCTGAAACGTGTGCAGGGTTTCTATATTAGCTGCTGCCTGTGGGTCAGTTAGGAACGCAGAGCCAGGATGGAGATCAAAAGTGAGACGCAGACTTTAGAAAAGCCTATGAATGTGAAGAACAAAAGGAACAAGAAGACTAGGAAAGGTAAAGTATGAATTATACTTGTTGATTATCATACATTATTATGCATTTTTATGTAGTCCAGGACATTGAAAATTGATATTCATTTAATATGATGGATGTAACATTGATAGGACAATAATTTAAAGCGATATTTCAAATAACTCCAGCTAATATTTCAGTTCAGCGTCTATTTGTGTCAACTTTAACTGAAACAACAACAATAAAAATAAAAATATTTTTTCATATATAATTCAAATTAAAGTTGTTGCTTAAAACATACATCGATTATTTTAACAGACAAAAGAAAAGACGTCCCATTTATTATTGTTTGATTCTTTTTTTTATCGTTTTATATTATCAAACACTGACGCTTTTACCAACAACTGGATTCTAGTTATATATATATATATATTTAAGTTCCTCGGGAAAAAAATATGGTTCATCCCTTCAAATATTTCTCTCTCTGTTTAAGTAACATTGTTGCTTTCTTGACTACTTTGATGTATTTAAGTATACAGTTTATATACTGTATTATTGACTTTGTAAAGAGATTATAACACTCAAAAAATCATGGAATTGTCACTTGAGTAGGTTTTTATCTGATATCTGAAGCATATTTAACAACAAATAATGTTATTTAAAAAAAAAAACATTATTTATGTTAATCAGTTGAGGTCTCATTGTATTTGTACATATTTTCTGTAGGACTACAGTGTTTATAAAAGTGAGTGTAATAATAATAATAATAATAATAATATATAAAATGTAAGCTTTTTAGTAAAACAATAAGCAAATGTTTTGAGGCAAAATTAATCATTATTTTCTCATCTCAACTAGTGAAAAAAAGTAACATAAAACATAAGTACAGTATGTAATCGTGATAATGATAATGTGTAACACAACAACCTCTGAAGTCCAGTTTTGCTCCAAACCAGGGAACAAAGTGTTGAGCAAGTAGTGGGTAAAAGCAGAGTTGAATATTCTTCAGGGACAAAGCTGAGGCTTAAATGATGCACTTACAAAGAGGAAAAGCAGAGATTCAGAAGAAGCTTCATTAATAGTATCAAGTTTTCCTCAGAATAATACTTTAAGAAAATAAGGCCTATCTTGCATTTGATGTTGATACTTCAAAAAACGTTTGTTGTGCAAAGTCATGATAGTGACGATCAATAACCTTGTTGGCCAATTGATTTAAGCACCCGATCAATAACTGTTATGACTGCAGGGCAACTCTGCCAAATTCTGTGCGCCATGGAAAACAAATTCACCTTGTTAATGTTGCCCTGATTATATGTTTACTGACATCTATCTATTTATCACAGCGAGCCAAACGTGACCCGTCAATAACCTCCGAGGTGATGACTTTGTAGTTTGTTCTTTATAAAGCCAGAGGTGGAAAGTGACTTGTTTTTTGTACTTGTAGTACTTTTGCAGCTCTACATATGATGTCAGTGATCTGTTCTTTAATCATTTCTCCTCAGCAGCCGGTCACTAATAGACAATATTGCATCTCACTCTTTCACCCACAGTACTATGTGCAGACCGAGTGGGCCAGATGACCAAAACCTACAATGATATCGATGCTGTCACACGTCTTTTGGAAGAGGTGAGGAGATGCATTTGTATCTGCTGCTTCCACATCAACACATGAAGGAATTCATACCCACTACTCCTTCTTCCCTTTTTGTTGTCTCTCCTTTCATTCATAGAAAGAGAGAGATCTGGAGCTGGCGGCAAAGATCGGTCAGTCGCTTTTGAAGAAGAACCAAAATCTGAGTGAGCGAAATGACTATCTGGAGGAACAAGTGGCGCAAATCAGAGAAGAGGTTTGTAAAAAATACGTATCATTAATAACTTGTTTGTTTCCTCTGGTCCTCTATTGCTGTTTATTTTATTATGTATGGCACTCATAAACTGGTCAAAGTGACTGTAAATATTTGTTAAACAAGTGATTCAAGTGAATAAATGGGTTAGTGATTGTGTGAGTTACTTGAGTATGACTTGTTTGAACAAGTGAGTGAGTGAATAAGTGAACTAATAAATGAGTGAGTATTTTTGAGCCAGCGAATGAACGAGCGTGTCATTTTTTTAAAGGAGCGTTAATACATTTTTTTAAACTTTAAATATATCTTTTATATAATCTTGGCAATATTTAGACATAAAAAATCACACTCTTCAGACGGTTCAATATTTTCCTTTTTTTTAAGTGTTTCTGCTCACACATGTTCATTTAAATCTGTTGGAGCTGACCGTGGTCCTGAAGTGTCAAAGAAATGTAAGGTGAAGTGATAAAGGACATTCTTTTATTTTAGTCATGGTCACATTGAAGGAAATCTAAAAGAAATGTTGAAGTAAAATGTATACATCTTAAAGTCTTAAAAAAGCCCCAGACACAGCAGATGAAGATAATGCGAAACTGAAGAAGGTAAAACAGTCATTATAAAATCAAGTAGCGAATGGTTTTTAAAATAACAAATAAAATGAACTAATAACTGTATTTATCAGCTAAAGAGCAGGAGTATCTTTTGGATTCTGGGATTCAATTTAAATATTTGAAGAGGAATCATCAAATGAAGTTATAGTATGTTGTTTTAATTACTATTATGGATTTTTACCACATAGGCGATGATCTATTGTCCATTGAATTAAACTTAAATCTATTAGTCACCATCAAAATCCCGACTATAATCGATGTGTGTTAAAGTGTGTGTGTCAAACACTAGGTGGCGCAGCTGCACCATGAGTTGAACTTGAAGGATGAACTGCTGCAGTTTTACACCAACGCGGCTGAGGAGTGTGAGGATGAATCCAACAGCTCTCCAACGTAAAAGCATTTGTTGATTTTCTTTTAATAATGTTGTAACATGGAAGCTGATCATTTATTTTAATATCATTTAAAAAAGGGGCCGTAAGAGCCGGCTGGACCTGGCGGCCGGGGGCTTCTTCAGTGACACGCTGCAGAGGAAATTGAAGGACCTGGAGGAGGAGAACTTTTCTCTTCGCTCGGAGGTATGTGGTTATGAGACTTTATCATCTTTTTAGCGAAGAATTTCTCATCAATACGTCTGTTTCCAGGCGAGTCATTTGAAGTCAGAGACAGAAACCTATGAGGAAAAAGAACAGCAGCTCGTCAACGACTGTGTGAAGGAGCTCAGTGAGTCTCGTCTGCGACCTGGTAACACCTTCTAGACTCAACTCGTCTTTTCTGATCCTCACAGAACTGTCCAGCCTGCAGATCTCCACGATAGCCGAGGAGTTGGCTCGTAAGACCGACGATGCCTCCAGACAACAAGAGGAGATCACACACCTGCTCTCTCAGATTGTTGACCTGCAGAAGAAAGCAAAGTCTGTAAGTAAAGATCCACAACTTCCCTAATTTGTGTTTATTAAGTCGAATGAAGCACAAATCTTCTTGCTTAGTTTGCAGTGGAGAATGAGGAACTCTCTCAGCACCTGATAGCAGCAAAGGACGCCCAGAGGCAACTGACAACAGAGGTGACGTGAATTCATTTATTTTGTAATAAACTTGATTCTAAATCATTTAAATTGACCATGCTGCAGCTTCAAGAATTGGAGGAGAAGTACCTAGAATGTATAGAAATGCTACATGAAGCGCAAGAAGAGCTGAAGAACCTGAGGAACCGAAACTTTCCTGCTGGAACTCCCCGACGCTACCACCCCCTGGGACTTTTCCCAATGGTGAGTCCAATAAAAACAAGTTCATACAGTAAATATTCAATAAATCACCCAAAAGGACAAACGGCAGTAGATGACAACAAGACACATTTAAGTCCGTCAGAAAAAAGGGTTTCATATATTTTATTTATTAAACTTTTATTATATTTTTCTATTTTTATGTCAATTTTCTTTTTTTTATTAATTATGATTTTGTAGCGACCAGATTCAGAAGATGTGATAATTTGTTGATTTCTGATCAACTTTAAGCGTCAATCTTATTTTGGAAAATAATGGATATTACAATTTTTTCAACGTGTACCACTTAATTGTTGACGTATTTATTCATGTCCATAATAACATGGTTAACTCATTTCTGCGTTGCAGGATTCTATCGCAGCTGAGATCGAAGGAACGATGAGGAAGGAGTTAAGTCTGGAGGACCCGGAGTGTGAGGAGCAAAAGTATGTTTCCACTTCCTGTCATGTCGCAAGTATTAGCTTCGCCAATATGTAGGTTGAGGAACACGGAGGTTGAAGTCTGTGCTCTCTTATGCAGGAGTCATCGCAAGCGTGTGTTTGAGACGGTGAAGAACGTCAACCAGACGGTGCGGCAACGCTCTCTGACTCCAACCAGCTCCAACATTCCGGGTTCCAACCAGTCGTCTCGCACTTCGCCGCAATCGAGCGGACTCTCCACACCGCACTCCAGCGTGTTCGGAGGAGAGCTGGGTGGAGATGGGGTTGCCCTGGACAACCGCACTCAAAGTATGCTGATAGAGTCATCATTGAATCTCGACAGGTACAAAAACAGTGAACTTGGATTAATCTATTTTATTATTCTATTGTGTTAAAGTGTTAAGTCTGAGGTTTTATTAATTCACTTTAATTCAATTTATATAATAACATTCAAATATATCACGTGGTTCATTTGTATTCTTCCTTCATTTGCATCATTTCATTCATTTGCATCCTGTGATTCATTTGCATCATTTAATTCATTTGTATAGTTAAATTCATTTATATCATGTGATTCATTTGCATTATTTAATTCATTTGTATCATTTAATTCATTTGTATAATGTGATTCATTTGCATCATTTCATTCATTTGTATCATTTGTATCATTTGTATCATTTAATCATTAATCATGTAATTCATATGTATCATGTGATTTATTTGTATCATGTGATTATTATGTATCATGTGATTATTATGTATCATGTGATTCATTTGTATCACATGATTAATGTATTATCATGTGATTATTATATATCATGTGATTCATTTGTATCACATGATTAATGTATTATCATGTGATTATTATGTATCATGTTATTCATTTGTATCATGTGATTAATTTGTATCATGTGATTCATTTATATCATGTGATTCATACGTATCAAACGATTCATATGTATCATGTGATTCATACGTATTATGTGATTTATTTGTATCATGTGATTCATTTATATCATGTGATTCATACGTATCAAACGATTCATATGTATCATGTGATTCATTTGTATCATGTGATTCATACCTATCATGTGATTCATGTGTATCATGTGATTCATTTGTATCATGTGATTCATTTGTATCATGTGATTAATTTGTATCATGTGATTAATTTGTATCATGTGATTCATTTGTATCGTGTGATTCATTCGTATCATGTGATTCATTCGTATCATGTGATTCATATTTATCATGTGATTCATACGTATTATGTGATTTATTTGTATCATGTGATTCATTTGTATCATGTGATTCATTCGTATCATGTGATTCATATGTATCATGTGATTCATATGTATCATGTGATTCATACGTATTATGTGATTTATTTGTATCATGTGATTCATTTGTATCATGTGATTCATACGTATCATGTGATTCATACGTATCATGTGATTCATACGTATCATGTGATTCATTTGTATCATGTGATTTATTTGCACAGCTGTGAGAGCCAGAACAAAAAGCAGAGTGGTCCAGAGGAGCTTCGCCTTGCTCTTCGTCGCCTGTCACTGCGTAGACAGAACAACTTGAGCGAAAGGCGTTTCTTCGAGGAGGAGCGAGGTCGCAAGCGAGGGAGACACACTGGTCTCCACAGTGGGCCGGGCCAGGAGAGCCCAATCACCCCGTCTGAGAGCATCATGTCCCTGGGAAACCTTCACCTGTGGGCCTCTAGAGGGCCCTACCTTCCTGACAAACTCCAGATTGTCAAACCACTTGAAGGTGAGAGAGAAAATGATATCAAGTTGAAAGACACTAGGAGGGCCAGAAAGAGTTGGGACTTAGAGAGTGAGACTGGACAGGAGTGTAGAAATGGGGAAGATGTGGACCACGACAGTGGGTGGGGCTTTGTGAGGACGACCGGGATGTGCCTCGAGCGGGAGAGAGGACGAAGGTGGGCTAGACACAGACCTGGGAACAGGAGGATGAAGGGTGTGAAAGACCGTCCGCTTTCTCTCATGCTCTTTAATTCTTTCTGGTCTCTCATGTACCACCACAAGTCAGGTCCCTTCACCTCCACACACAGCTACTGCAGGGACGCACAACCACGAGGATGGTTGTAGGTTCAACACTATTATCACTTGTCACTCAAGTCTCATTGATTTCATTAGAAATAAAAAACCTTTGTTGTTCTCGTTAAGAGTTAAAAATGTAGGGATTTGATTTCAAAAGGTAAAAATATTGTCTCTGTTTGTGTTCCAACTCTTTTATGAACTTAATGAAAGATCAGTATGAAGATAATGACTGATTAAATGTTTGCTCTCAATCAAACAATGATTATTAACATGAAATAATACATAATAATAAGTTAAATAGGACATAATCATATGATGACAACAATCATTTTTGACAACAAATAAATATAATAAAATAAATATATACTTTTTATACACCAGTGAATAATATAGACTATTAAGGCATTCTACTGTTGAATATATAACAACATAAATGAAAGGGGCGAGCACACAAAAAAAATAAAATAAATAACTGAAATACTACAAGCTCACTAGATGTCGTCAAAAAAACCTAATAGGTTACACAAATAGTGTTATCTTTTACTGAACCAACTTAATGAAAACGCCTTTTCTTCTGTATGTTTTATAATGTCTTTAGTCAGACTGCAGCCTCCACCACTCTGTTGTCTGGGGTATATTAATGACATGATACTTATTCTGCCCATGACTGAGTGTAGAGATTACATCCTTACTGGATGGATGATGAGCAACTTTACTCAATAAAAAGTTTTTCTATAGCATAGAGTAGCTACCTTGAATGGTAAATCATACTCACTTTCTTAAGTTTTCTTTTGACTGTCTTTATGTTTTTGTAACCTCATGCTCTGCCAATAAAAACATTCTCTTTCATCCAATTCTCCATTTTATTTCACATAACAGTTCTGTTTTTTGTTTTGTCCTTTCACACTGTTCTCTTCCATCACCCTGATCTCTTCAATGCCCTTTGAGATTAAATCACATGTTTATAGATGTATTAATCACACTGATCTTTGTGACATCCATTCACCCACATGTTCGTTGTCCTGTGCTCATATGTTGGCAGGTTAGAGTTAGAAAGATGTTTATCTTGGTTCTAATTAGGGGTTGTGATGCCAACATGTCTTCTCTCTCTCTGTCTTTTTCTGTGTCTGACCTTGTGTCTTTATGATACGAATTAAATCTTTAAAAGTAAATTCAAACATCCTCAAATATATAAGACGAATAATATTCACAAATGTTCTAAATTGGCAATATAATCGGTCATGTTAGTTAGTCTAAATACATATGCTTATTTATTGTGAACTAATTGAAAATTGAAAAAATATTGAAAAATTGAAAAGAAAAATCATTTTTTTTAAATCAGTTTTAGAAATAAAAAGGATCACCGTATTACAGATTTATTGGGAAAAAATCCCCTCAAACACTACATAATAAATATGATCATATAATGATGAAGCCTACATCTGTTGATGTGACAGAAAAGCAAAAGTGAGTCCGAGCAATCTTTAAATTAGATTAAAAATGGAAATGGAAAACATATTCTCGTGCTATGGTTTAAGAAAAAGTTGACCAGTAGATGGTGCTGACAGTCCTAACAATGATTGATTAATGAAACTGATCTAAAAAAACAAACAAGCGGCACAATAACGAAACGTAATTTGAATCTAATGTAAAGTGCATTACTAAAACCGCTGTGACGTCATGGAAACAACGTTGCCAGGTTTTGTTATGTCCCTGGCCAATATGGCTTCTTTCAAACATGTTTGTTTGGGTAAAAATAATAATAATTCGCATTTATTATTTATTATATTATCGAGTCTCATTAGCAACACTTGTCGACAACGGAGGTGGTGTTTGGGATAGTTTTTTTTGTTGTTTATGTCAGATTTTATGTTGATTTCTTGCTGGATGTGGCAACCCATCTGTGAAGGGGAAGCTCCTGAATGTGTTTCTGTGTCTTCATCAGGTTCTGCCACTCTCCATCACTGGCAGCAGCTGGCTCAGCCTCATCTTGGCGTGCTACTTGACCCCCGACCTGGAGTAGTTTCCAAAGGGTATCGACCTCTGGAGCTGGAGCTGGAGCAGGTTAGCATGGAATATACAATACAAATACATCTGAAAATAGGCAGTTTTATCCAAAGATTGTTGAAGGGTTACACTTTCTTTCGTTGGTGTTATTTTTGTGCACAAATGCATGCACACAACCATGGAGGCTGTTACTCACATGGTCATACACACATTTGAAGACTTAAATGTTTTTTATTTTACTGGTCCGTTTAAAAATTTGATCCCACGTCAACCTTTGTGGGATGCAAAATAAACTGCTTCAGATTAAAAAAGATGAACAACATACCCATGATTCCATGGTGTCGCGTGTCCAGGTGTATCCATGGGGAGGTTTTGAGGAGGATGAACCTGGAGGTCAGTACTTCCAAAACCTGCCCACCTCTTCAGCTGTTGGTTCTCCTGCCATTCCCTGCACCTCCAGCAGCAGTAGTGACCCCAACACAGCGGAGTCAGCAGCAGCTCTGGCTCCTCGCTCTCCCCCGTCTCCTTCCCCTCATCTCAGCAACACAGATGCTCTTGGTAATGACCGTTTCCTCATTCTTCAGTCCTCAACACACGTGTACCGTCTGACCGTCTGCTTGGGTTTCAGCCGCCTACTATCCCGGCAAGTGCATGGCTCACACAAGCTCCACCTACACGTTCACGACCTGCAGGATCCTCCATCCTACTGACGAGCAGACCAGGGTCACACCCAGGTAACACGCAGAACTAACTCTGCCCACGGGTCAGATCTTGATTTTTTATTTTTTATTTTGTGGCAGCTCACCAAATATATTGTTATTTCAAATTTTTGTAATCAGTAGAAGCAGCTTTCAAACTCACGCTACAAAACATATGTACAAAGACCATACTAAAAAAACAGAAGTGTGAGATCGACAATAAAATTAATTATATACATTTTAATGTTTAGTATTTTGTCTACACTTAGTTGAGGCTTGTGACACGCCATTGCGCTATACAACCACTAGAGGGTTCTGTCTCCATTCAACAAATCCCATTACAGCGAGGCCCTTCCAGTAGTTATCAGAAAAACTTATTCTTATAAATCCACTTTAAATGGATACTAAATTACAGCCAACCTAACAGATCAGAATCCGAAACTTTTAAAGCCAGTGATAAATCACAGAACTTAATTTACCGTATTTTTCGGGCTATAAAGTGCACTGAAAATCCTTGAATTTCCTCAAAAAATCTCTGTGTCACTTTTAAGCCTTATGTATTCATTCTGGTTTTAATGCATACACATAGAACGGATTTTAAACTGTGTCTAAGTACAACATGTTTATGAATTAAATTGTTCTTGTCGAATTGTTCATAAAAGCTTGTGAGTCATCGCTGCCAATAAAGTCTCAAAGCTTTATTGACACCATTCTCTCCCGTCTGAGTCCCAAATCACGTGACCCAATACTCGAGTACTTTAAGGCATGTATTTATTGGTGAGAAATGAACGCTGAGAAGAGGAGAAAAGAAACTTGCAAACGGTTATTGACTTTTTTTAAAGGGTGAGGATTTATGTGTGTAAACTTTTATAGGTGTAGACATTGACACCCCTGATGAATAAATTCGTATAGCCGAGTCCTTTCTAAAACTTTATTCTTACTTCAACATAAATAAACAGCTACAATACTTCTCTGAACTCTGAACCGCCATCTCTTCCTTTTGAGTCATTGTCTTGATCTCTTTTGGACTTTAGCGTGAATCCAGTCCTGGCATCGTCCGCTTGTGTGATGAGCAGCAGCATTCTGGGAACTCCTGTTGCAACACCCTGTACTCCACACAGACTCAGTTTGAGACCCTCAGAGTCCTCCACAAACCTCAGGTGAGGCCTCTGCAATGATGGGCTGAGAAAACTGACAGAATGACTGATCGTTTGATGATAGCTCTACACTGAAAGTATCTGTAAAACACATGTTTTTGTCCTGATGCAGGGATGCCACTCGTACCACCAGCACCTCTCTCGGGCTAGTGCGCCTCCTGCAGGAGAGAGGCATCTCTGCAGCCATGTACCACCAGAGTCAGGAGCACACTCAGAGCAGTGACGGGGTCTTGCTCAGCACCTCCGTCGCTCCTCAAAGACCCCCGAATCAGAACCCTTTGCGTCCCCCCACCCCTCCTAACTCACCGACTGGTCCAGGTTTCCCGGTGATCCAGACCTCAGAGGGCTTCGACTTCAAAAGTCCGTCCTATGACAACTTCCTGGCGTCTAAGCCGGCGCGCTCCATCCTGAAGGAAGTGACCGGAGGGATCCGAGGGAGACAGCGAGGACGAGACTGTGAGAGCCAGACAGACGTGAGCGTCACAGTCCACAACCTTAACTTACTGGACAAGGTCAAGTGTCTGGGTGTGGCCGGAGCGTCAGGAAGTAGCAGAGAGGGCAGTCCCGGTCCTATCCTCGGGCCTTTGGGGGGTCTGCGGCGCTCCGTGTCCCCCTTTGGACCTGATGGGATGAGGAGGAACAGGAGCTACCCAGCCATGGTGGGAGCCAGCATGGCCATGAAAGCACCCGGACCCCCGGAGTAGACTGGACACCAAGTGACTTTGGAGCAGAAAGATCAAGGATAAAAAGGTCGGGTAGCGCCACCTGGTGTGGATAGGACTCTTTACTTAATGCAATATTACCTCTTTGCTCCAATGTGTGTCCAGTAAACTGAAGGCACTTATGCACTTAAATCATTAACTTATTGTCTCTAGTACGAGCAAATGATCCATCATAATCATTTAATTATTGATCTAAAATTATTTTTAAAAATACCCTAAAAACAGCCATCATGGTGGATGTCTGGAGTCTTAAGTTTCCTCGAATCATTCCTCCTTATATTTATTAAAATATGTTTGGTGGATATTTTCCATTTTTCCTCAGTAATTCAAATACATGTTTTTGAACTTTTAATGATTACACTGTTGTGCCATATAGCTGTCTTCTGGTTGATTTGAACAATCCTGAATTGCACATTTTAAAACATTAAATATAGTGTCAACCAAAACCATTTTTAAACAACCTATTTGTTGATCCAGCTGTCCTTGATGGTTTCAGTCAAAAACATTATTAACTTTTCTAATTCACCTTATTTTATTTACATTTATTTTAGGTTCTTTTCTTTATTTTTTAAGATGGTATTTGAATGCTCACACTCTCATTTTCTTGTGTAGCAATTTCCACCCGTGAAGCCGATAAATAATGAACTCATAACCATACTTGTCACAACCGAAGAGCCGTGAGAACGGAAACGGTTTTTGCTAGTCTTTTCTGTGTCGGAAATGCTTTTTTAGAGGATTTCCATTTTACAAAACAAACCCTAACATTGCCCCACTCATTTACAATTAATCACAGGCAACAGGAACAAGGATTCACTTATATTTGTCAACATTTATCGTTGTTTGGTTATTCCCAAAAACTACAATCCGTTTTAAAATGTTGTTTCATAGCCTTAATTTTGCAAGAAGTTTAATTTTTTTTATTAATTGATTCTTTCTACATTTATATATTTTTAAATGCTATTGTTTTCAGTCGTCTTGTTGTTATTTCTGTAATTTGGTTTTATTTCTTTTTTTTCCAGAATAAAACGTTGTTTCAACTGCCATATTGAATCCATTTTTAACATCCATTTTTTTTAAAGAATGCTTGAACTGAATTTCTTTACATTTCATGTTTCTCTTCATTTCATCTCCGTCTCATGTGGCATTAAGAAGCAGAGCTTAAGGTTATCTGATTAGTGAGTGAAAACATTTGCGAACATGTGCATCACTGGATCACTTTACTTTTTATACGCTATTTAGCTGTTGTTTTTTTTAAATAATTTAATCAATGTAGTGCCTCAAATATTTGCTGCTCATGTTTGTGTCAGTTATTCCCACAGACTTTTTTTTTTTACTATAATAAAAAGCTGTTGTTCTCCTGATGTATATACACTGTCAACACATCGATACATTGTATGTATACTGATGAGCATGCGATTTTCAAAATAAAGTTCAGCTTAAATTGCTATATTTTGATTTCAACCAAAGAATGTTTAAGGACAAAAAAACTCAATTCTGACATCAACGAGACTTCAAGAGTGACGCGGGCCCACCAGCAGATGGCGCTCACGAAGAGAACGAAAAAACAATCTTCCAACAGAGTCACGATCCATTATCGTCACCGAGCCCCGTGTTCGTGATGACGTCAGCAGATGATTCAACAGTCGAGAGCAGGACAAGCAATAAACCCGAAAATACCACCGTGTCGGTCACTGAGAGAGGAATGAATGTCGCAGACGCATTTCTCTCATGTTTGTCATTTGGAATTTCAGTAAAATAGATTAAACCTCGACAGTGATGCAAATTAAATCGAGCAGTTTGATGATTCAAATAATTAAATGTTTAACATTTTAAAACATTAGAGATCAAATGTAATTATTTCGAATAATTAAATCAACTTTATTGAATAAGCTCAGAAACTTCAAATGCAAGTGTTCGTCTCTTGACGTCAATCGTTGGCATGTTTGGAGGCTGAGATTCTTAGTGGACGCTTGATTCAAAGAGCGGCTGAAGGCCTTGATCGTGTTCCTGAGAAACTGGCTGCTCATCACAATACCTACGCAAGTTATTTTCGAGTCGACTGAAGCTCGTTTAGTGAAGAGACAGTTCCGACCATCTGCTCGTCTATGTTGGATCTTCATCACACGCGTGCAGTGAGAGGTTCAACCAGCACTTCCAGCATCATCAGCAGTCCACGGTAGAGTTGGTTCTCCTGCTGAAGCCTTTAACCCTCCAGAGATTTTAAAATGTGAAGTCGTTCCTTCTCTCAGAGTCCAGCACACAAGCTTCTGTGAATTCTGCTTGACCCAAGTCCAGGCCTGCAGCGCTACCATCTAACACACACACTCAAATAATCTTTTCTCCCAGAGGCATCAAAAACTCTGACTCTGAATAATTCAAACTGTGCTTTGCTCATCGATCGGCTCTAACTCACATCTTTGACTTAACCAGGAGCAGCATAATGGACGACTTCATTGCAATTCACCACCAACAGCCGGCGGGTCGAACCGACTGACCCAGTCGTCGTGACGAGATAATGGCGCGCCATTGATCCTCGTCTCCTTCATTCCGCTGTTGCTATTCGTGGTTGCACCCATCCCACAGGTTGATCCTAATCTAAAGTTTAACGGTTGAAGCTACAGAAGCTATTCTAAATACTACTTCACTGACTATATAAATATAAATGACTTGCTTACTACTTCACTGACTTTCATCTAGTGTAAGTAAGTAAGTTGTGTTTTTTTAATTAATATTTGATTTCATTGAATATAAAAAGTCGATATCAGTTGGTCTCCAGCATCGGACCAGTTACCAGGCGACAACAAATACATAAATAATGAATCGAATTGCTCTTGTATTGATGACTACTGTCTGAAAGGTGTTTTATTTTGAAAAAAAAAAAGATTTTTCCCGAAGTGAAGACGCTTCATTGAAGTATACATAATGACGAATCTTGTACACCAAAGAAAATGAGCATAATACATACAGCATAAACTCAATATTTGTATATTGTTGCAGAGAAACCGTTGCAGGAATCCTGCTGATCAAGCCTTTTTTGCCAGTTATGCTGATTTATTCAGGTATTATTTCTGATAGTCATTCTATGATTTTTTTTTAAATACAGATAATCTAATTAATTAGAGATGAAGTAAGATTAATGAATTGCATTTACACTCAAAGTGGTGAATGTTATGATGGTTGAAATACATTAGAAACAAAATGTGAATTTTGTACAAAATTGAAAATTTCTATATTTCCCATTTGTCAGGGCTTCTATGGGCAGCTTTCTAAATACAGTATATTCCAAAATAAATCAATTTGTCAATCAGTACATGCCTCCATGTGTTTGTTGTAGTTTGTTGCTGTGGCTCAGCTTCATCTTGAGTAACAAAGATTTGTTAAGCAGCCAAACGTAGCACTGGTCACGTGACCACCAAATTGTTTTAAAGCTGTGGGTCAGTGAAGGTGTTTTAACATGAAGTACTATTTGACTTTTTTAATTTAAGAGGAACATAAAACCAGAAACTGACCATACAATAATCTTAACGTTAAAGCATCAGAACGTGTAGCATTACGGTTACACTTTTCTGACACATGGGGTTCGCCAGAAACAGTACTTAAATCAAACGTATTGTTGCTTTTATATACACTGTGATGGAAGTCTAGATTTTATTTTGTGAATTAAGGAACATGATTTCTTACAAAGAAAAGTGGCCAAATATTGTGTTAAGTAAATTTGCATTTTATGACTTTTAGGAATTTTAAATACCGTATTTTCCATACTATTAGGCGCACCGGATTACAAGGCGCAACTTCAATGAATGGCCTATTTTAGAACTGTTTTCATGAATAGGGCGCATTAGATAATAAGGCGCATAGAATAAAACATACAGTCAAACGTTTGATGGGTTTGTGTTATGCATCCACTAGATAAAGCTGTGCTAAAGGGACTTACAACAAAACAGTCAGATAAAGTCAAACTTTATTAAGCGTTCTGACAACTCTGTTCACTCCCATGGTAACGATGTTTAAATGATGTTTAAAAGGCTTCTAGCAGCAGCGTGTGAGACTGGTGTTGTGAGCAGCAGAGAAGTTGAGCACGTGTATGACATGTTGAACGCATGTGTATGACTGGTTGAGCGCGCAGCAGAGTGATTTTGAGTGTACAACAACCAAGACCCACTCGCTCAAAATGGTGGCAGTAATATCACTCCATAGCCGTCCGCCATGATGTGACGTGCGCCGTTAATCCCACCCCGTGATAACACAATGACGTATCCCGCCCACGCCGTGTCGGCACAGTCGGCGCAGAGTCATGAAGGTGTTTATAAACAAGTCACCCTCCAGGTAATGTTCATATATAAGGCGCTCTGGAATATAAGGCGCACTGTCGTTTTTCGAGAAAATTAAAGGCTTTTAAGTTCGCCTTATAGTGCGGAAAATACAGTAAACATTAAGCCACACAAACCATAATAATAAATCCAAAATGAGTCAAATGAGATTTTACCATCATTTTCAAATCAGTTTCAAAACATCAATGCCAGGCAGAGGTATATAGATTAAAAAAAACAAAAACAAACTTCTTACTAGAAATAAAAGAGAAATTGATTTATATTTCAAACACCTGTTTGTTGGTTTTAATAGTCAAATGGAATTGTAATTAGAATTGTTCAATTGCAAGTGTTTACTTTTTGGTAATTTTTTGATTATGTAATATATATATATATATATATATATATTTACAAATACAAATGTCTTACTTAGTTAGTTACTACTGGCTGTGACTTATTGAACGATTGATCCACTTCACAGACACCCAGATATTTTCAATCTTTATTGAGTCCAGTATACACGCCCTGACACCATGAACTTTTCCTCCAAGAATGATAAACAAAGTGCAGAAACCCAGAAGGAGAAAGAAACCAAATGAAATATGGACAGTGAAAACTTTTCTGCAAAATTTGGCATATGTATATGTATATTGCAATATTACAGTCTTACAAACAAATTTACAACA
Organism: Callionymus lyra; assembly: GCF_982586985.1. Taxonomy (NCBI): domain Eukaryota; kingdom Metazoa; phylum Chordata; class Actinopteri; order Syngnathiformes; family Callionymidae; genus Callionymus; species Callionymus lyra. Next base: position 29,831,267 of record NC_141820.1, read on the forward strand.
AATTCATCATCAATACACTCGCGTAGAGAGACAGTGAGGGGCCATCTTCTGATCATGTGATATGCATGATCCATTACAAAGAGTACTCGTACTCCTCTGCGCTGCGGCGTCCAAAATCCATCCAGCCTAAGTAATCTCTGTCCGCTATCCGGTGGTTGGCAGCCAGTCCGCCGATCTTGTTGTTGGCTGTGGAGTTTCTACGCACGGAACCTGAGGAGAGGAGGAGGATGGTTGGAGGGGTGAGGCGGGGGAGTGAGTGGGCGCCAGAGAATCAGAGCTGAGAGTTAGAATTCCTCGTTCAGGAAACTTTAGCAAAGTTTTTTTTTTTTTTCTTAACACTTGAACCGAAAACTTTTTGAACGACACTTTCCATGAGTTCTTTTGCATATAGATGTCAGCAACAGATCAGCAGTGAATCTTCTGTGAACATCCTTCGTTTTTTATTTTTTATCTGTACTCATTAGTTACCATACAAACCATATGCAATAAAATAGTGAAATTTTAAGGATTACATCTTTGTGTAATAAAAGGAAGCAGAAAAACAATTCAAATCATTTTCAAAAGGGCTTCACACTTATAAATATATGGTCTAAACTACCAAAACCATTGCAATATTATATTAGATATTAGTCATAATTTGCTGTAAATTAAAGGTCATATTAAATTATATCATCAACTATTATATCATAGAAAAATCCCAAGATGCATTTTGAGACGTTCATTTGGCAAAATATACGGAAAAATACCCTCTATGGTGAGTGAAAAGACTTGCTCAATAATTTACTGGCTGACGCAATGATAGTTCCAGCGCCAACACTGCTGTTTGCCGACCACATATCTATCTGAGGAAACTTCTATCAGTCAACACCATCCCTGGAATGATTGCCCCAAATATCCGTTGATTTCAAATCAAGTCCATAGTGGGATTACTGATCGTTGTTGAGTATGTTGTTGAACCCTGGATACACATGTACATAATGAAAAGGCAAAAAAACAGGGTTCTTGTTTTTAAAAATGTACATTTTTGAGAAAGATTATCAGCAACAAGATTATCAATCGTGAAGATTGGCCTCAATATCATGTGACAATCAAGGAGTGATGGTGTGATGAAGCTTCATGAATCAGTGTCATTATTGTCAGAGTCCACTAGATGGCGGTCTCTGCACTATATTTCCTTTGTTGTGAATAGCTGTTCTAATGAATGATCACATCATTTCTAAACGAATGGCGCCACCTACTGACCTCTAAACAACATGACACTGCTTCATGAAGCTTCATCAGACCATCACTAGATACAACAGTAGTTTGACTCGACTGGTTCTAATTTTATTACGCTCTACTTTTTAGAAAATTGTACGACTATATTTAGCCTTTCCAACACTAAACTAAAATTTCCTGAACCTTTTATTTGGATTTATCTGGTTCCCCATTCAAATGCGACAATAATCACAAAATGCATGTTTTTCTTACCCTTTTGTATCATTATTAAAAAAAAAAAAACATATTTTGCAGTGCAAATACAAATAAAGATGTCTATTTAATCTTGTTCTGCTTGTATGTTCATCCCAGCGTCCAATATTATGTTTTCTGTAAGAGCAACTAATGATCTTTTAAATCATGATCATCATAAATGATCTTTCTTCAGTTATTTTGACATATGTCTTTACTAATAAATACTTTTTGAGAGTTTGTTTTTTATTGGAAGGGAACATATGCACCATCCAAGATGATAAGTTAGGAGGACAAAGGAAAACTTATACCAGCGTTTGTACTTTGATGTGATCATTTCACCTGCTAAATATGAATCTTTAGCTTTAGAATTCACTACAAACATGTTCTGACATCAGATAATCTTGAAAATTAGAGGTCGGTTAGTTACAGATTTACAAGGAAGAAACACATGGATATAGTTTCTATAATTGTTGTTATGGGTATAACTTCTTTGAATTGTAAATAAACATACAATATGTATATTTGGGGCTTTTGACCCTTTTTAAAAAATGTCTGTTTAATGTTGGAAGGATGTCGGGCTTCTTGAACTTCATGGTTCAAATAAATATGGCAGCAGTCCTTCGTTAGAATCAATTCTCTTCTACATCAATTGATTTCAATTCTTTCTCAAACTAAATAATCAAACTAATCACTAAAGTCTTTAAAGATATCGCTCACAACTTAATTGTATTAAGCTGAGCCCGTTTACATCCATGGTTCCGCTCATGACATCACGAAATGCCAACGTTCAACCCCCTGAATTGTGCGCGTCACGATGGTATTTATGGCAAAACTGTATTAAATGTGTTTGTCAACATATTTCCAATGAAAGGTTGATTGACAGGTCATATCAACTACACTTTAACAATGTTAGATTCTTAAACTCTGTTGCTCAGTCTTGACGAGATTTGGTTCGACTTGTTATTGTAGACGATAACTAGTCACGATCTCTTTCACACACACACACACACACACACACAGTGTCTGACACCCTTCCCGTAATGAGGGGCGCACGGTAACAGCTACCGGTGAATACCTCCTCATTTCCTCCATCATGATCATGGCTGCTCTCTCTGACCTCTCCACCTTCGAAAATGAATAAATCATAATCATCTTCAGTTTATTCCACTTACTGAGAGTGAGTCCTGTCAGTTTGCCTATGATTTATACTCTTGCTGAAATACAGTTTTCACTCCACCCACGCCTTCCTACGCAACACACACACACACACACATACACACACACACACACACACACACACACACACACACACTCCAGGTTCCCTGGAGAGCAGGCTGCAGAAGGCTCGACAACGACACCTCCCACACCGAAACATGCAACTGAGCAGCCAGCAAAACACACACACACACACACACACAAACGCCCACTTACATCGCCACACACATCAGAAACTGTGAGCTACGGAATATTAAGTTCATTGCGGCCTTTTGTCCTCTCATCGACTCTCCACTGTCTGATTGAAATCCGTCCAAATACTCCTCACACAGTCAACGTTTCTCAGACTAATGATGATTCCATCCTTTTTATGTTTATTTCAGCGGAATTAATACAACTTATGAAAGAGTTCACTTTGCTTCCTGCCTGGTGACAAGGGATTACATTTATATCAATATTTTCCTGCATGTCTGTCTCAAGAGACGAGGTGTCGGACTGATGAAAGAGAGAAAAAGTGGGAGAAGATGTGTGGAGACAAGCCGGAAGACACTAATTAGAGGCTTCTCTCTGGGACCACAAAAGCTTTTCAGAGCCACTTACTCATGTTAACAAAGCTGGTTCCAGTCATTTGTGAAACCAGAGAGGAGAAGGAAGCGAAGAAAACCAGGGTGAAAGTACAATAATCAGCATTCTATATTCACATTACTGCGAATTTGAACTGCGTAGAAACATTATGACCGGTTAAAAACAAATATTATTAATTGATATTGAAGTAATGGACGCATCCAAGTCAAGGCAATTATAATGTAACATTGTAGCAAGATAAACCAAAAATGCAAGAAAATGCATTATTACACTAAAAATGTATGCTTTAATTTAGTATTTATAGTAATAATATTACAACATATTATTTGATGGTGGAAATATTTTGAAAATAAAGATGACAAGATACAAATTAAATTACTAAAAAATAAAATAATTTTGATCTCAGTGATCTTTAAAAAAAGGAATGATTTTCAACACTGTTCTTCTTTAGACCAGATCGTATTCTTCTTTAGACCAGATCGTATATTAAAAGTATCTTAAACGGCATTTATTCGATAAATAAGTATTCACAAATGGTTTTAACTTTTGTAAGAAGCACTGATTTAAGTTTTGTTGAAAAATCTTTAACAGATGCTTCAGGAAGTAGCGTCTGTTTTATGTATTTAGATGTTTTTACAGTTTTTATTCACATAAATGTTTATCTACACAAGTCACCTCTTGTATTTGATGGATCTCAGGGTCTCAGGAAGTTTTGACAGAATACATATGAAACCCCAAATGGATAGTGGTTGTATTTATTTGTTATTTGAGAAATATAAAATGCATATATTTACTGAAAAATACTCAGAAATATGGGACACAAACCTTTCCTGTTGGCGATGAGTCTTGCCAGCAGCTCGCTGAGGTTCGCCCGGGACTCTGCATCCTCCTCCAGTGGAGCCTTCATCTGAGCAGCAGAGCGACGGTGACGAAGATGAAGCTCGCCCAGGTCCTGGGCGTCCACGAGGAGAGCTGCCGCGAACGCAGACCCTCAGTCAAACACACACATGACAAGACCAGGAGGGAATAGACGAGGTGTTTACCTTCAGAGGGGCCGGAGAGCTGGCTCTGGTCCCGGCGCTGGGAGGAGAAGGGGAGACCCAAACAGCTGGTGCACAGGACCGCCAACATCAGACACACACTCAGCCCTGCAGTCATCTGAGGGAACACAGTCGCACAGGACATATTTAATAAGCTCCACTGGAGGATGAGAAAGAATCTTTCACAGCTGTGAGACTCCTGAGACCCCGAAACATCTGCTGCATCAACTAATGATGCTCCTGAGGGTGCAAACCAGATGTTCACACGCTCATCCCAACACTCCTTCTGACTTTCCAGCAAAAAAAACCCAAACGTTTATATATATATATATATATATATATATAGTAATAAAACACATTATGAGTTAAACATCCACAACATTTTCAATATAAATCCAACTTAGAATCAAGTTGCAAAGACAAGAGCGTCTCTTACCTTGAGAAGGAGGTTTGGCGTGTTAAAGTGTGAACAAGAGGAGAGCACTTCTCCGTGGAGTGGGAAGGATGCTGCCTTTATACTCCCCGCTCGGTGCTGGGTGTGTGCGTGGGTGTGTGTGTCTGTGTGTGATTGTTCACTCAGTGTGTTTGCTTCTTCACTTTTACTGTCTATTTGCTGATCACGAAATCGACCAGAAGCAGCAGTTAACACTTTTTTTGATTGTGTGTGTGTGTGTGTGTGTGTCACGTTCTCACAAACACATGATTTAATATTATTTCTAATCATGTCACGAATTTCACATAAAGTCTTATTTAAGAGCCAACAGGCATTGAGAAATAATGAATATTTAATCTTTATATCCACAAACAGAGACAAACAAATGCTTGTGTTCACACATTTCTTTTTTTTAAACTATTATTTGAATCCTTTTGTTTTACTAACCGCTGATGAGTGACCCTGTTAGGGATTAAACTTATGAAAAATGGACTTTGAATCTGTATCCATTAACTGCTGCCCCCTGCATGCCAGGAAAATGACCGGCCAGATGTGAATGACGTACACCTCCTGTCGCCACTCAGTATCATAAATATATGATGGTGTCAGCATTATATCTTTGATAATTGGTATATTTTATTCATTCTTTTTCCTTCAGCGCAGCAGTGAAGAAGCTGCAGCATTTGAGCGGAACCTTTGTGTCATCAAAACGACGCCGGTCACGACAGCAGTTTGTTCAAACAACGACACGCAGTCAGTAAAATGTTTATCATCTACTTCTCAGGGAGCACTTAAGGACTAACATTTACCATGCCCTGCACTTTTCTCTTGACTTTTCCACCTTCAGCTTGGATCTGTAGAAAACCCCCCCCGTCAGAGTCGATAGCTATTGATCAGACGAGTTAACGTTTGTATTAAGGAAGGAGACAAGCTGCAGGTGCGTGATGGGGATTAGCTCTGATGAGGCCGGTGGGCTTAAGACACTGGTCCTCGGGGAGTGACGGACAGGTTTGTTTATTGCACCCCGACAGTAAACTCAACAAGATCAGAGGGTTTCACACATTTTTAAACACTGGAAAGCAAACAAAGGTTATGTTGATGAGATGTGAGCAGGAAATATGTACTGGATCAAAACTGTTAATTTACTTGTTTGGAGCTATTAGTACATGTTTTAATCTCGTTGTAAAAATAAATCTACACTTTTAATATCAATTACCTGTCCCTCAAAGACGTGGCTATTAAAATATTGATTTTTATGTTTAAAACCAAATATGAATTAGCTTCAATATTAAGATAACACTTGACACTTTACTATATTTTGCTGTTGCTTGTTTGAAGGGCAACTAACGTGAAAATCCAACTCAAAATGTTTCAAATGTTGAAACATCTCCAAGATGCAGTAAGTCCCTCATCATGACCATGTTTGAAGTTATTATATTATAATGTTCTCCCCTGTCTAAAATCTCGGCGAACAAGAGGTTATGACAGTGAAGTCCATTATGACATAATAATGATCTTCACTCGTCGAGACAGAGTGGATGCGGTTATGTGGTAAACGAGATTTAATCTCCAGAAAAGTATTTTCAGTGGGCGGGGCTTAAGCACAATTTCTTATGTTAATATTTAAACGAAAAGAGAGTTTTGTAGAATGAGACACATACTGATGAGTACAATATAGTCTAAGATCCATTTAAGAGACACTTAAATCAACACATTAGTTCCATTTAAAGGAACATTTTTGCAGAGGACTTGACTAACTATTTCAAAGTCACTGTTGCCCCTCGGATGTAAATACATGTTTTTCTCTAATTCTTGAAAAAAAAATAAAAAATTCTCTAATGAAACTGCAAACTGTAGTGAACAATCAAGGAAATTATATTTTAAAGGGAGAAAAGTAATGTATTTCTTTAGACAATTGTAAAAATGATGTCTTAAGTAAAGATGAACATTTTAAGGTGGTGAAATAATTCCCTCTACAAAACTACCACATTATTTGTATCATTGTGCGTCACGACATAATTTCCTAAACCACAGATTCTCAACTGGTCTGGTTTCAGGCCCCACATTCTTTCTGTAATTACAAGTCATGATCCAAATACAAAAACAAACGAGCTGAGATATGATGCAATATAATGAAGGTACTGAAAATATTTCCATATCTCACCAGCCCTGATCTACCTCTGACCTAAATTATATATTTTAATCATTATTTAATTTTAATTACCTTTTATTTCATTTTAAGCCAAGAGGATTTTAAACTGGATTTTCACAATCCAGTAAGGTTGCTTCCAAGAACCTCCTAGTATCATCTACTGGTTTGTTTTAACAGAACCTGTTTTTGTTTTTTTTTAAATCCATCAGTCGGACACTCAGGAAGTGTGATCCGAAAAGAAAATCATGTTTCAGTGCCAGATGGAGAGTGGGTCAGCCGTGCCTGTCGTGAGACCCCGTTTTAAACCCCATAAACCAAGGAGGGACACAGCTGCATACTGATGGACTTTTTATACAATTTACTGCTTCTATGCTGGAAAAGACAATATACAGTGGCTTGCAAAAGTATTCATACACGCCACAAACATAAATATAACGTGAAAGACCAGCACAAAGTGTCACACAATTGTACAAAAGTACTAAGAAAATTATACATGATTTTAAAAAATGTTCACACAAATAAAAAACTGAAGAGTGCAGTGTGCAAAAGTATTCAGCCCTCTTTTCAACAAATTACCTTCAGACGTTGATTGATTGAACAATTGAATGTTGACCTAATGACTAAATAGATCCACCTGTGTGTGATCTAATCTCAGTACAAATACAACTGTGACGGCCTCAGAGGTTTCTTAAGATAATATTTGGGAGCATGAAGTCCAAGGAACACACCAGACAGGTTAGAGATTAAGTTGTGGAGAAGTTTAAAGCAGGGTTAGGCTATACAAAGATTTCCCAAGCTTTGAACATCTTACGGAGCAACTGGTCCATCCATTATCCGGAAATGGAAAGAGCACAACTGCAAACCTACCAAGATACGACCGTCCACCTGAACTTACAGGCCGAACAAGGAGAGCACGGACAAGAGATGCAGGACCAACTGCAGAGATCCTAAGCTCAGGTGGGGTAATCTGTCCACAGGACAACTATTGGGCGTGCACTCCACAAATCTGGCCTTCATGGAAGAGTGGCAAGAAGAAAGACATTGTTAGAAGAAAAAAACATAAGAAGTCCCGTTTGCAGTTTGCCAGAAACCATGTGAGGCACACAGCAGACATGTGGAAGAAGGTGCTCTTGTCAGATGAGACCACAATTGAATGGGGGGGGGTCGGGGGGTCTCTTCAGCAGGGACAGGGAAGTTGGTCAGAGTTGATGGGAAGATGGATGTAGCCAAATACAAGGCAATCTTGGAAGAAAACCTGTTGGAGTCTGCAAAAGACTTGAAACTGGGGCGGAGGTTCACCTTCCAGCAGGACAGCAACCCTAAACATAAAGCCAGGGCTACAATGGAATGGTTTAAAACCAAACATATTCATGTGTTAGAATGGCCCAGTCAAAGTCCAGACCTAAGTCCCATCGTGAGTCTTTGGCAAGATTTGAAAACCGCAGTTCACAAACACTCTCCATCTAGTCTGACTGAGCTTGAGCTGTTTTGCAAAGAAGAATGGGCAAAAATCTCAGTCTCTAGATGTGCAAAGCTGGTAGAGACATATACCAAAATACTTGCAGCTGTAATTGCAGCAAAAGATGGTTCCAAAAAGTATTGACTCAGGGGGGCTGAATACTTTTGCACACTCCCCTTTTAGGTTTTATTAGTTTTTTTTTAATCGTGTATAATTTTGACACTTTGTGTTGGTCTTTCACATTAATTCTAATAAGAAAATGTGGAAAAGTTCAAGGGGTATGAATACTTTTGCAAGCCACTGTATATATATATATATATATTTATTTTTTTTAAGTGGCAAACTTTGGCCTCATCTCGCAGCTGTCACTCAGAGAGGAAACATTCTCACTCGATCATTGTGCGTGTTCCATCCATCCTTCCTCACGCTCGGTCTCATCCTTCCTCACCCGTGTCTTCAGGCACCATCAAAAGACACGAGTGTAGGAGGTGAGGCCGCGGCCGTTGAAATTAGAATCAATTTACCGTGTGGTGTAGGAGGCGTGCTTGTCTGTGAAATGTGAGAAGAACTCAGGTTAGATTTTAACCAACACATTTGTTAAGACGTCAGACGAGTAGTTAAGGAGAAAGGATTCAGCGATGTTTAAGACTGTGGAGGGTCTCATGCTGGGGGCTACAAAGTCTGTAAACACCCTGAATAATGCAAAAACTCTATTAAAGTATCAGTCACGACGCAAACAAATGTTCACCCGGATTAACGTCAGAGAAACCTTTTGGATTTACACGTTTAAATATTTATTACCAAGTATTAAACCACGCCATTAGCATTTACGGCATCACTTCAGAAAATGATCTGCGCTCTGGTTTTTACGACTGTCAGGCGAGACCATGGAGGTGTGAGCGGCTTTATATACACTCAGACGCTTCCATCTGTTCAGAACTCTTTCAATTATGTTTTATTTATACATAGATGTGTTGTGATGCCAGCGTCAAACTGTGGCATTTATTATATTTAGAAGAAATCTAACTTGAGTTGTGGCGTGGAATCTTTATGATGAAACTATTATACTTTCTTTGGTGGCAAATCGCACACTCATGACTTATTTGACGATGATATTTAAAATCAAATCTGATTTTTTAAGTTACTTAATGATTAAAGGGAATTATAAAGAAGTATCGAAGATAATTTCTTATATAAGAAGTGTTTACTGAATATTAATAAGTTTATATTTACTGAGGCTTGTGTGCAGATGAGTTGTGAGAGAGATGATTCTCAGGATATGAATAAGGGGGAGAAGTGGGAGTGCACTGCAGAATAAAAGCTTGCAAGCAGATAAAAAGAAAACCCATCAACCAGTGTATCTTACATTGTAGACAGCACCAGACAATGTGCCCAGATCTTTAAATCGCTTCTCCAAGTTTCCACGTTAACACAAACACTGTGTTTTAGAATGACCATAAAAGAGACCTTTTTGACAACTGTGCAGAACCCCAATTTAGCGGCTCAGAGTTGAGTAAGCCATGAGCCCACATGAGCTTGACGCTTCCTACCCCGGAGAACTCCAGACTGAGAGGGTCGTCACATGACTCATGGGATGGTGAGTATTCAACTGACAGGTGAAAGTGAACCTTCTTTAAATGGTCACCAATATCAGGTGGTTTAGACACATTGAGAGGAATATGTAAGATGAAGAATCAGGGTGACTGTCTCCAAAACACATCAATGATTTGAATGATTTCACTTTTTTTCACGTCTTTGCTGGAGCTCACTGTCCCAGAGTTTAGCTCCGGCAAAGCCACCGCTCAACTGAGCTTGAGATCTGCTGAAAACTATCAAACTAACTTTTAATTGAACTTATGACTAAAAAGTGTTCATCTAAAACAAGTTGACTTCTGAGAAGATGACATTGTTGAGTCAAATGTCTCTCTTTTCACTCACATGGGTCAATTTCAGTGGTGCATGATTCCTGTTTAAGTGCTCGAATAACAGACATGCTCATCCAGGCTTAGAGTCCATGACACTGCGGAGAACCTTTCTTCTTTCATCTGTATGTTGAACAGCACCTCCTACCTAAGGTGTAAATGCTGATAAAGAAAGTCAAAATCTCTGCAGATGTTTTTCTTTTTCTAACACAGAGAAACACAAACATTCTCACACACGCCTAATGACAATTTAGAGTTCTCAATAAAGTTCTGTTTGTTTAGGGACTGAGAGGAAATCGGAGTGCCTGGAGTAAACATCATTATAATTATTCATCATCAGTTTTTTTATTCAAGTTAGTTGTAGATAAGTCCCATTAGTAATAAAGATAAAATAAACTCAAATAAATTGTAAAAATGATTTAAATGGAAACTAATGTTTGATTTAAGTGTGTCTTAAGTCCATCTTGGACTCTATTGTAGTCATCAGTATGTGTCTGTTTGTACAAAACTCTTTTCATTGAAATATTCACGTTAGAAAATGATCTGAAATCCCGCCCACTGAAAACGCTTTATTTTTCTGGATATTAAAGCTTATTTAACATAACCAAACCCACTTTGCTGTGAAGCTCTGCTCTTGTAACCTCTTGTTCGCTGAGATTTCAGAGGGGAAAAACATCTTCATGATAAGGGACTGCATCTTGGAGAAAAATACTTCAACCTTTAAAACATGTGCGTAATTTAGGAAAGTTTGAGTTTGACATTAGTTGCCCTTTAAACAACAACATATATTCAAGGCTGATGCAAAGTTCGAGACCGATGAATGATCTCAACATGGCATCACCAGGCAACATGCACTGAAACATCCATGACGGAGGTTCATTGGGTCTCCTCCCGTAAGCCCCAGCTGCTGTCACTAACCTTCTCCGAGGGATGGGTGTTCAAGTGCTGAGCTACTTCGGTGGCGTCTCCACACACGCTTGCATAAACATGTGCGAGCATTAATTCCCTCTCACAGCTCAAGCACACAAGTGGTCTCCATTTTGATTAGCATGACGGCGGCGGCTGGACACTGTGGTCAGTTCATCTCCCCATCTATAATAGATTCACGGTAGAGTGGCTCACTACTAAACCTGCTGCTGCATTTATTTCCATGCGCAAGTGTTCATTTTTATCTCATGAATTATCTTCATCTCAATCTTTACTCCATCATGCAATAATAGCCTCAATTTCGTAACACATGTATCCTAGCGTGACCCGGCTCCCCCCTGGATCATCATCTCTTACTCCAACTCCAGCTTCCTAAGACATGGATGAACCCTGCAGGTATTAGACAGAATTTCGTGAATGGAATCAAAGCAACTATCGGCCAAAAGTATTTTTGTTTTAAAAATGTGTGGGAGCACTTGTGGGTAGTTGAAGTGTGTCCTCTGGCCACAGAGGCAGAGCGATGCGGCTAAAAGGTCAAGAGTGAGTCAATTGTTTGGCAGAAATATTATATTTTAATAAGAGGTGTGTTTCAACGACACAACTCCCAATTTAAAATGTATTACTGTCATCTTATGAGCAATTAATGCTATTTAGTTGTAGCTACTTTTCAGTATTGATGTTACAAATACGAAATAAAAGTTGCTTTATTCACTCACAAAAACAAGTGGAACATTTAGCAACATTGTATGAATAATGCTTGTTCTCTTGTCCGTTTACAAAGAAAATTGGTACCCAATGCATTGAAATAAGGGTTTCTGATTGGTCTGATCTGATTATGCATTGTGTTTTGCTGACTTATTTTCCAACAACATGTCCTAATATGTCTCATTTTAGAAGTACTTCTGTGCCTCAGAGTATCAGTAATGTAACGTCCATCTTTTATTGAAGCCTCGACATGAGAAATTGTTCCAAAATAGTTTTGTACAAGACTATATTTTAAGATTGTTTGTAGCAAAAGCTAAAAAGCTAAAATGCTACACGTACAGGAAACATTCAGGGTAAGTAGCGAGCGAGTTCCCAGTGTGGACTGTCTACACTCTGAGATCGGAGTGTTTGCCTGTATTTGTAGCATGTTAGCCTTTAAGCATCCGCTTCAAAAAAAGTTTAAAATGAAACATTTAGAGAAGGGAATCTACAGACGAGCATGAGAGAGGTACTTGTGTCTTTTGGGACGAGAAGATGTATAGCCATAGATTTTTGTCTATAACTAAGATAATGTTGACCTCGAGATCAGTGGCTCTTCTCACATTTGGAACAAGAACATAACTGAGAGCCAAATCCACACATTAACATTTTTTTCCTGCCCGGGCTCACAGTGGTGTGAATGAGACTCCAGGGATGTCAGGAACCAGTGTGGACAGGACAGAAAGAGATATTACACCATGTACAGCCCATCAATTGTTCTGACACATACGCTGATGAGACCAAAGTCTACTTTGCTCAGCCACAGGCCCATTATGACCAAGATGGTCGCACATATTATCATGTGCAAATTGCTCAAATCTTCCTGTTCTTGAGTATTTCTCCCGCCCGTCTTTTGTGACACACGGGGTCTCACACAGCATTTCAACTTTTATTCCCAGCGCTCGATTCTTTCAATTTATAGAGAGAGAAAATTCAAATGTCCTACAACACACACACACACCTGGAACGCAACCAAAAAACTGTGGAGGAAGGATGAAAGAATCTAATTGAATGATAGACACTCGCAAAACACAAGTGGTGACTCGTTTTAATCGCTTGGTAATTATCTTGCAGAGGGTCTCAGGTCAATCAATAGTATAGACGAGTGTTAATGAAAACATCATCCTGCTGCTTTCTGAGGTTCTCTCTGCAGCCAGAACCTCTCGGGACCGGCAGTGTCCAGACACTTCATCATGTTTTCACTCTCTTTGAGAAAGCTGCAGGGCTGCCAAAGTATGGAGGGATTGAAGGCGAAAGGCGGGGAAAGTCAGGGGAAGATTTTTGGTGCCAATCATTAACAAGCATAACACAAAGTTCCTGAATATCTAGTTGTCAAGCAATATAATGAATGTATTTTAAGATATCTCCTTGAAAAAAATGTCCTTCATCTTAATGTCAATTAATTTTAATTAAAAGTGTCTTCATACAGTCATTATTATTAATTTAAATGAACAGTATCAATAATAAAAATCGAATAAAGCATCAAGTCTATATAAAGTACTGTACGTTTACGCATCAAAAAGTACACTTCAAGGTGTAACTGACCATTATTTTTCACCCTGACAACTCACAAGAACACCAACACACACAAACAAGATCTTTAAAAAGGCAGCTTGCAAAAAGTAAAGTCTGATACTTAAAATGAATTAATCACAATAAATAACATCACGGTATGAAATAAATAATTAGATATATGTTTAAGTGTTAAAAATAATGCTGCTGAAAAAAAAATTGTATAATTTTTGTTTTAAAGAAAATACACAAATAGCACATTCTCAACAACATGATACCACTTGTGAGGCACATATAAATATAGAAGTCATGAGAAATGGTCCAGTCCTCCATAAGCTCTTCGACAGAGGTTGTCTTGCAAATTGCCTCTTCATTCCATCCGTTAAAGCATTTTCCCAACAGCAGGTAAATTGGATTCTTGATCTGTGTTGCTACCTAGAAAGAACATGCTGGTGTTCTGGGAGATTGATTTGGAGGTTTGGTCGTGATCCCGGTGTGATAGTGAGGAGTGTGTTGAGGGAAGACAACAACAAAAAATAGAGTTGTTTCTATTTCAAGCATCAATGTGATGCTGATGTTGCCATTTCCAAGCATCCAGTAAAGTCTGTTTCTTTGACGTATTGTGTTGTGTATGAACCCGAGCGACCGCATCCTGCCTGGATATGAATGTGGCCGCAGATGCTGGTAACGTGTTGTATTTGATGAATGTCAGGTGTCGACTGAGATGAATGACCAGTGAACATCCTGGGACCAGATGACAGTGAGACGTCCATTAGACAGTCTGACAAACTAACAAGGAGCAGTCGCAGACCTATTAAGCTGATTTACATTCAGAGATAAAGTCCGCTGAGACCCTTATGAAAGTCCCTGGATGTCACCGGCAGACAAATGGTGCTCACTCATCCGTCCCCACTACACAGTTGTGTTTTCCACTGAAGATATTTTGCGATCAACTACAATGGCGAGAGATTCATTAAGTATTTTTCAACTTGCAATTAAAAGGCTTCTGATGAAAGGCGTCGAGCTCGAAAGGTATGTGAGATGCATGGAAGAGGAACCCAAGGGTGCAGGTATATTTCTCCCTCGCCGTTTCATCACTCAAAACTTGATGTTGAGGAGGCACAAACATCATCACCAGAGTGTGTGTCCACGTGCACGGCAGCGGATAGAAGCAAGATTGGAGGATAATTGTTGCTCCACTCCAGGGTTGCCAGAGGAAGAAAAAAAACATCTCTCGTCTTCCAGTGCTACTTGGTCACATCGCTGAATTATTAAACAATCCTGTGGCGTGACGCAGACAACACAAAAGAGTGGCTCTAGGTGATTCCAACTGAACAAACACGGAGAAAACACATCAGTCACGAATGGATTGGCTCCTGTTTACATTAAAGGAAGAACTGTTGAAAGAAGTTAGATGGCTTTTTATATATATATATATAATTACAATCTGAGGGTGTATTTACCAAGTTTAAAGCAATCTTCTATATGTGTAACATTATACTTACATTTTACAGTATTTTAATTTATTTATCAATTTATTTATTTTTTAAATGAAATGTCATTGTGTGTCACCCTCAATAAATGAGTGAAATCCACTCTCTGTTTTTCTCTAAGCTTGTCCGAGAGAGTGTCTTCATAAGAAGTACTGAAAAACTTTTTTGAAATTACCCAAAGAAAAACATACAATGATAAAATAATGATGTGGTTTGTCAGAACCATGACTGAAGGACATTACAGTTACACTTTTCTGACACATGGGGGAGAGAGAAACACTATTTAACAACTTACGTATTGTCACTTTAATAAACAAATCATCTTTGTGTACACAGTTATCAGGTATTTTTTTTGAGCAGCATCTAGATAAAGAGTTGAATTAATAGGATTAACAAACATGTGATGCCTTGATTTGAAAGATATTTTTCTGTATAAATATGGCTTTCACAGACACCCGGTGCTCTTCCTGTACAAGAGGCAAAAAGAACAATGATCCAGAGTGTCAGTGGCACATTTTCAACTCATGAGTGTCACCACCTGCAAACGAAACTTGTTACCCCGGCCTCATCACTGTCTCCATAAAACTATCATCGCTGTGTCATCTCTCCTACTGACCTCAATCCATCATATTTTACCTTTTATAGAAACTAAGAAGACGATTTTGAACCACTTTATGCTGCACCGAATGAATATTTGTCCATCTCATTTCCCTTTCTGGCCTCACCTTTGAATTCAACAGTATTTTTTCTGATATACTTAGAGCACTGTTCAACATTCACCTTGAATTACTATGTAAAAAACCTTGATTAAATATAAAAATATATGTTGTAAAGGCTGGGGAAATGTGTACATGTAACAACAACAATTAAGGTTGACCATGGGCAGCAAGAATACACTTTGGATGCACTTTATTCTGTTAAGTTGTGAAATGATGACGAACATGTTTTTAAAAGAGACTTATCCATAGCAATTGTTATAGGTCAACTTTAACAAATGGTAGTATTACTTTTTCAAAACAAATGACAAAGAGAACTTTGAGCCTCGAACATAAATGTCTTGCCTTGCAGCATCCGATTGATAGCTCAGATGGTAGAGTGGTTGCTTGCAGTCTGAGAGGTTGCAGGTTCAATCCCAGCGAGTTTGTGGCATTGTGTCCCTGAGCACATGAAAGCAAATAAGTTTTTGGGTCCCGGAAAAACATTTGGTTCCTGATTGCTCCAGATGGCTGAGCTGGCGCCATGTGTTGCAGCCTACTCCCATCAGTATGTGGTTGTGTGTGTGAATGGGGGAGTGCGTGACTGTCAAAGCACTTTCTGACCCTGGTCTAGAAAGGCACTATACAAATAGACATTATATTATTATTACATATGATGTCAAAAGCAACCTGAAATATCAATGCAGCACTACAACAATGTTTTTTTTTTCATGTCTTTTTCTCTCAAGTTGTATCCAACGTTTGACCAATTGTTTTTGGAAATTGAATAAAATGGAACCAAAAATGGACAGTTTTGGGAAGTGACTTTTAAGTATACTTAATTTTCAGTCAAATTTTCCTGGGCTGGGATCGCAACTCATGTATCCATCCATGTAGGAGTGAGGAGCCACTCGCAAAAGCTAGGCTGTTCCTGTGCTGTGTCTTTTTACGTAGATAAACTGTTGGAATAGTTTTGTATCTTCTGCAACAGCAGTCTAGTTAAAAGTGCTGCCGACGGTCCCCAGTCCCACTCCAGCTTGAGGCTGGCATAGATCCTGCTTGTTTCATCTATAGTTAGAATATTTGGCTGTGATGCACATCATAGCAAGATATAACAAATAGAGTGGAAGTCAGTATTTAGAGGCCAGGGGCTGTGATCCAAAAGCCAAGTCAAGTTTACTTCTTATCGATAAACTAGTTTTCTTTGTGCTGAATAAGGTCTTTAATGTAGTGATTGGTTGATGAGGTGATGAGGCCTCAAGAGACTGTTCATGCTGTATCATGATACAGTTTGAAAGTCCCCTAGATGGCACACTGGTTTGAACATGATGCCAGGTTTCAATGAATTTGTAGATCAGAGTCAAAGATTATAGCTGATTCAAGATAGATAGAGAGCCATAGTCTCATTCAGAGGGTGTCCAGAGGCGACACTTTTCCCTATTTCAGACAAACATTTCCTGATCAGCCAGTTCAACCCATCACTACCTACGTGTTTAGCTACTGGTCTTCAATGCTGTCTATATCATTGTCCAAAGTGAGGGCCATTTGCAGCCCTTCAGGAGATTAAATGCAGTCCGCAGTCTACAACTTTTTATTTAAATTAACTCTAATCTTTCAATGTCACACTTTCTTTTAATACAAGATTGATATGAAAAGTGTTTTTTGTTTCTTGTATTTTTTGTATTGAGCTGGATGACGACATAGACAGTTATATATGTTGATCTTCTGTAAAGATTATTGTTGGTTTGATGTCACTGTTCCAATTTGGCCCTCACACCAATAGGTTTGGTCAGTTTATTATCTTGAAATCATGAGCACTGTGCCAGAAAGTCTACTCCCTTCAAAATGAAAGCAAATAAGTTTTTGGGTCCCGGAAAAACATTTGGTTCCTGACTCAGAGACCCACAGGTCTACATCACAGTGTTAATTCATATATATATATATGTCTCTATTGTTTATCTCTTAGCAACTCAAGTGCACCCCCACTGAGAGACGTTTTCTCTGAAGTCTAAAGGTTGGATTTGGTCGTGAAGTTATCATATATGTCTTGGTTTTTGAAGTGTACCACTTCATCCACTTGACCTACCTTTAATGACTTTTCTGCAAGTGTTCTTCATCTCAAATGTTCTTCAGTGACTGCAACCTTTGGACCCGTTGGACAAGACTTGCTCTGAATCATCGCTCACGTCAAGGCGGATAAGTAGCCTCATTAAATATTAAACAGGAGTAATAATCGTCTCTCAAGCTGATTAAGACATGTGGTGAAGAGTCTGTGTGTTGTAGGCAAACATCTGTGAAACAGGGAGGAATTGGCCAATAAATGAGATAAAAAACAGTCATTATCCCTCGTCCAGGGAAGCCATTAGCAAGCAATAAAACTGTCCAAGATTGATCCTTGTATTGGTAAATATTAAACACGGTGTCAACAGAGAAACTAGATATTGATCACCCGAAAGAAAACGATGAATTAATTCCACACAGAAGTCCTTCTTGAATCATGATTGATAGTTTGTTAATGCTTAAGTGCTCATTAACCGGTGGAGAATTCATAATTTTTCTGAAAAGCTCACAGCGTGGTTGCCGTGGAAGCCCACATCTACTGTCATAGAACAATAAAATCCTGTCACGCCATGCAGTAAAGCTCTTGTAAAACTATATAGACTCACAGACAGACAGAGCAGTACGAAGGATGGATAGAGTAGCACAAAACTGACAGTATAAAGAGGACACATGTCTAAATTGATCAGAAGAAAAGTCTATTTAAAGCTGCTATCTACCTATCTATCTTAAGCATTTTAAATTAGAGTCAAATATGATTTAAAGAAAATAAGAAAAAAAAGGACAGTATCTCATTTAATTGCTAACCAAATCTATTTTCCTTTAAACATTACTTGTACTCCTCACCTGTTTGTACCGACCTGTTCTGATCTCATACTTTTACTGTACTTTTACGTGACTTTTAAATCTCTCTTGATACTCTCTCTGTCTCACATGTAGAAAAGATTTCATAAAACACTTTTATTATTGACGATAATAATTGTTTTGTTGGCATCTTACGTGTCTCTCACCATCATGAGAACACTAGAGACAGGTGTGTTGGATGCACAGCCAAACATTGTGTGTATAAAGATGATTACTTGAGTTGCTCAAATAGTTGGCCAGGTTTAACCTTCTCCTCAACATGATATAAGGCAACATCAAAACTGGTGCTCCAAGACAAAAAAAAAAGGTTGTTTCCTGACTTAGAAGAAACTAATTAAATACTGCTTGCACCTTCTTATTCTCTGCCAATGGCGTTCCTTCCTGCAGCCCCTCCCACACTTCTTCACTCCTGTAAATAGCTTCATGCCCTCAAATACGATCTGCCAAACCTTTGCCTACATGCAGCCAATGACAGACCACCCATTAACAACCTGTTTCATTTTGATCCTACCTTTGATCCCTCTTTTCTTAGGTAACTCGTCTTCTGTCCCTGAAGCTGAGTTTGCTTCCTGGTTTTCAAAACACCATCTCTGTCTATCCCTTTGAGTCCCTTTCCTAATTCTAGAGGCTAATCTCGACCTTCTAGCCCAGTGGCAACCATCACCCTATCAATGGAGGTTTGACCATTTATTTAATGAAAAGGGTTTAAAATGTAATACATGTTGTCACTGTCATTACATCAATTACACTAATTTGTTGAGAGCTTAAACAAGTGAACAGTACTGTGAACCACTTAGAAAGAACAGAATCATTAATGATCAGATCTATGGTCGACCATGTATGGAAGGAAATGAACCCACTTCATGAGAGGATATTTCATCATACATAATAGGGGGAAGACATTCTTACTGCCTTTTTATCTTCTGCTATTTGTATGCTGTATGAATTTTAATGAGCAAGGAGTGTCGGCTGGAAGTTATTAAAATAAAACAAAGACAAATCGGGAGGAAGTTTTAAAGTCCAACTAAGTTCCAACTTTTTTTTTCTGCAAGCAGTCATTGCATTGCATCATGGTTGCACATTTCAGTGTGGACAAATTTCAAACTATTGCAAGTAGATCTGAGCTGGTGTGCACCTACTGCCTGTGTGTGTGTGCATCTGTGCACGTATGCCTGCATCAATATGTGCATATCATTGAAGAAGTGATATGAACCGAATTATGTTTTACCAGGTTTTTAGGCCTTACCTGAAAAGCTTCTGTGAAGAAAAATAACATTTATGTTCCATGAACATTCATACATTCAATCTCTCCAGATGCCTTATATACACCTTGCCCATTCTATATATATCTATAAAGGCCACTTGGTTCTCTTATGGTTGGGGGTCATACAGAGCTCTTCTAGTTCTCAAAATGATCATCATAAACTGCTCTGTGTCTTGACTAAGCCTAATTTTTCGATTTGGCCTTATTCTTTCGCTAAAAATAGCAGAAGATAAAAAGGCAGTAAGAATGTCTTTCGCTTATTCTTTCGCTAAAGAATAAGGCCAAATCACGCTGAAATGTTTGTGTACTCCCTTAATATTACCACAAAAGTGTAGAAAAGGCTCATTTTCTTTGTCTTATTCCAAGGAAGGTTTTAGAGTTGTTTTAGAGTTGTTAGCTCAAATATTAGAAAAGGAACTGCCTTTAAAAGTCAAAGGTAATCCAACGTTTTTTGGCCTTCTTTTAGCTTCTGCGTCAGTCTCTTCTCCCTCTTTCTTTTTTTTCTTCAGTAATAGATATATTTTTACATCACCTTTAATGTTTGTCATTTCCATTTTCTAACCCCTAAACAAACCTATGTACCTGACTTACCCAGGCAACAGGATAGACAGCAGTTTCAAACATTGTGTACACCAGTAATAATTAAGAAAAATATAGCAGCATGGATAAAACCATGTGGACGCAGCTGCAGCCCTTGAATGAGGTCCACTTAAAAAGTTGTTTTTCAAGGGAAACTGGTCAGACGTGGATAGTCCCTGCAGTATGTCAGACTCTATTAAAGATTTCCAAGGTTGGTTTCTGTTTGGTGCTCGAGACCAATGTTTGCATTACTCGACACAGCAGGGTGTTTTGAAACATAATGTATCTTTAGAGACTTTGTTATTGGTGGTAGGTGAGAACCTACCAAGGTGCCTGAAGTTGATTCCTGATTTTGTCTCCTTCCATAAAATAAATGTGGAATTTTATTCACCCCACTACCAAATCGTGGTGGTTTCAACTGCCCAGGATATTACTGGTCGGCTTCAACCAAGTCTGACCAGCACAAGAGATTACCTTCCATCATTTAGCACGTCCTTTTCTAACGTTAACTTTGTAATATAAGAACATTACAGTGACAGTGAACATCAAAAACGAACTTCTCTTCATTAATGATGTTGAGCATCGTATTGAGTATGTTATGAAATTGCCTTTAGACTTAGTTGCAATTTAACGTCTTGAATTGTATTTTTATTTAATTTTTTATTTAAAGGATGCACTTCTATCAACTGATTTTATTCCAGTGATGTACTGGAAAGGAACATACTGGGAGTTGATGCAAGAGCTCTGATTGAATTGCATTAATTCCATATTCAGCATGGGGAGGATACCAGATTTGGTGTGAGTCTGTGGTTAAGCACACATGATAAGAAATAAATGGAAGTTTGCACCTAAAATGATGAATTTTTTAGATTCTGCATCCCTTGTCCGGATGATGGTTCCTCTTTACTTCGTCTACCGTGCACCTGGACCCAGCCAGTGGTTAACCATCGGCTCTTCTTGTCTAGGTCTCCCGGTCACGCGCTCGCCATCCCTGTCTAATCTCTGGTATGCGCTGACTCAGCAGACGAGGCATGATTAGTTGGCGGTGGAGGAAATGAGATCAGCTGTGTTGTCACAGTCCACTTTTTTATCATTTGTAATTTAGGATGACATTTGTCCCAAGTGGAACATTTGGTCAGATGCCTGCTGTGTGCTGAGGACAAAAATAATCGAGCAGTTCATTGGCCCCCATGTAACTATCGTACACACAAAAAAAAGGAAGATTCTAATGGTGAGACTAGTCAGATCCACTAGACAGCTGTGGGGCCAGCAAGATGCCGAGGATGGCTGAATGCTTTGGATAAGAGAAACAACTTAATCTGAGGAGAATCACGAAGAGATATGCTAAATGGGGGAGGCTGCACAAATGCCTGACTAAAAGCGGCCAAACCGCCCATATCCCAGATGGCTTCAGCCACCATCTCCAGCGTGCCACTGAGCATCTTTTTCAGCAAACATATTTCCGAGTGACAGTAAACAGAGCGATGGATAGATACCGCACAGACGTCACTCACCCGAATTATCCTATACGTTGTTTGTTTTGCTGTACGACTGTATGGTGAGGCTGAAACCAGACGAAGGCTCGATCTGCTCTGTCTGAGGGACTGTTAATTAGAAAGAATCTGATAGCATCGCTCCATCAGAAGTCTCCATCCCTTCATCCCTCTTCTCGTTTTTTGTTGTTGTTTTTACCCCCTAGAGAAAACTCTAAGCAGATGCTACTTGATCAAAAGAAAATTTCACTTCGGCCAATTTGTGACTGTTTTGCATGACCAGAGATAATACAATTGAAGTATATACACTGGCTGTAATATCCAGCATTGCCCAGTAAATGTGACAACCAAGTGATCTTAATAAAAACTATGCAGAGAGGGGTGGATTATCTGTTTTGTAATTAGAGAAAAGAGCTGAAATTATCCTTTTTTTAATAGGCATTAAATAATGAATTGATGAAATAATTTAATGTCATCATTTTTTTAAGTATTTTATTTCTTGAGGGTCTTTTCCTTTATTTGGTCAGGTTGTTTCACGCAGACATACAACATCTACTATTTCATATATCTAGACATATATTGGCAGTGTTGGGCCCCCGTGTTGCATGGGTTTACCCCAGGCACTCCAGTTTCCTCCCACAGTGCAAAAACATACAGAGGTTGATTGAGAACTTTGGGAAATTGTCTGTAGGTATGAGAGTGTGTGTGAATGGTTGTCTGTGTTTGTGTGCCCTGCGACAGACTGGCGTCCCGTCCAGGGTGTCCCCTGCCTCTCGCCCTATGAGTCTGGGATAGGCTCCGGTCTCTCTGCGACCCCGACCCCGGGATAAAGCGGATGTCAATGAATGAATGAGTTAAAGTCAAAAGTAACTAGTTACTTAAAGTTACTTTTAACTTTCCATGTAACTAGTTTTTAGGGTCAGTAACTCTTTTGTAAGAAAGGAGGAAATGCAACTTTTCTGAGTGTACGGGCCAGTGTAAGGTTGGATGCTGTGACTAAACAATTCAGTAATAAAGTAAGAACAAAAAATTAAATGACCAAATATAATGATAATTCATTGAATGCATCATTTAGGTATGACAATGGTGCATCGTGTTTCCTACAGTCTACCTTGTCTATTGTTGATTTGTTTTTAGTAATAATGTTTTTTATAAGTAAGTAAGTAAATTATATTTGTAAAGCGCTTTTCCAGACCAGGGTCACAAAGCACTCAATAAAATATACACTTAAAAGATCAATGAGTTTATGGACATTAAATCTCTACCATAACCACACCCACTCTTCTGTGATTGGTCAAGCATCAAGGTTTGTCACCGTGCATCAAGTCTCCACCTCTGAAGGACTCATTGTATAAAAAAAGCGAGCGTGATTACAACTGGCAGGAGGAGGAGTGAAGCAACTATTACGTCATAATGGACTCTGCTCTCGTAACCTCTCGTTCGCCGTGATGAGGGACTTATTGCATGTTGGAGAGGAAGACTTCAACATTTGATACATGTGAGTGAGTCAGGAGAGTTATTTTCTTTTTACTTTAATTGCCCTTTGAACTCCCCACACTTTATATGAGTCGATCGAACCTCACAGAGATGCGACTCTGTTGACCATACATTACAGAAAAAAAATGAGTGAAAGCTATTCATGATGACTAACAACGATAAACAACATAAATAATTACCATTCGGAGTTGGAGGGAAACGGTTTAGATGATATCTCCTGTCAGCGCTGATGTCGGGGTGAAGAGAGCGGTAAGACCTGACCTGTCCCATTAGATGACTCACCCACACAAGCCTCGGATGTGATGGATAAGAACCGCCGTGGAGATTCTCTAGGAGTTTGTAGCGGAGGATTATGAACTTCTCAACATCAAACGAAGAATTCTCATAATCATAATGACGTCGGTGTGTGTGTGTGTGTTCACGCCTGAGGGCATTCTCCGTGACTCGCGGCGGTGAAGTCTCGCTGGTCGTCATTAGACGAATCCATCTCAGCATCTGTTAAAGATCATGAGAAGGGAACAAAGGAGTGGGCAGATGAGACGAGACACCCAAAATGAAAGGGAGTGCACATCAAATACACTCCGTCTATTTTCATTGCAGCGTGACTGTGAACGCTAGAGTTTTCCTCTGTATTGAACTGAGAGTACAGGAGGACACTGCAGCCAAAGGGAATCATCTGAATGTGCAAAAAAGTAGTGAGAAATAATTAAAGATGCAGCTTAAACTGATAATAGAGAGAGCACCAGTGACAGCACTTTAAATGAAAGAAGGCCGAGACTTCAAGTGGAAGCATTAGATTAATTTAATGACGGAGAAGCCGGTGTTAATACAACTTTAAATGGAATGTCAATGAGAGGACATTACCAATAAAACAGTCATGCATTTTTAAATGGATCTGTACACAGAAAGAAGCTCGTCCTCCAACAGTCGTAATCAATCGATTTCTGACGAACGGCCGCTCACTTAATTGCTGTATAATATGTTGAGCTAACAGCGCTGTGTTTGTCTTGCTCAACCCATGCTGTCTTTATCATCATTCTGCTTCAGGCGCTCCCTGCACTCGCTTTTATCTTGTTACCACACGGATTCTAAACACACAGGAATTGTTTGTTAGTCAAGCGTAAATTGAGACTGAATTGTGCAGACACAAACTCTCACCATTTATAAGATTCTATACTTGGCAAAAACCTTTCCAAATGTTTTTGGCTTTGAGTTTGATTCCAGCCGGTCTCGTGTTCAGGATACATTTCTCTGAAGAAAAATAACCGGAGATTTTACATTGATTCAGGAATGTAATGAGGAGTTCTTCCTCTGCCACATTTACATTAGGAATTGATCATACGCACGCTTCCTTATTGCTAATAACCACGAGAAGCGATGCTTTCCACACGCAACAGCGACCAGAATGCATTGATTTTCCTCGAGAGTCAAATCCCAGCGCAGGATGATGAAAAGATTTGTGAAGTTTCATACAGAAATATGAAGGTGAAAACTACGCCCCTCGAGACAGTTCCCTGTTGTTCTCTAATCACAGAAGCTGATGCTAGCTAGCGCTAGTTTGCTTCCACTGGAAACGTTCATTTCACCTTAAAAAAATGTTTATTTGCAAAATTTAGAAATAACTTAAAGCAAGGAGCTTTGGATGAATTTACTAAGACTCAATGTTAATGTTCAGAAACAGGAAAGTTGCCTGACAGGATCTGTTTGTTGGTACACTGCTAGCTAGCATCGGCTAATAAACAAACAGACAGCACGCTCCCTGTTTTTGACAATAACTTTGTTTTAAGAAAAATATGGTTAGTCTATTCACTGTTGGCTTAGTAGAGAGTGTTTATTGTTGTTTAAATCAACCACCGGATGTGAGTATTCTTTATGGAAAATGAGGAACTCCATTCTATAGTTCACTTTAGATTCTAACTACTTCTGTTTCCTCCCACACTCCAAAAACACACAGAGATTGATTGGGAATTTGGGGAAATTGCCATTTATCAAACAATGGCTGAGTGAAAACACTTTGCGGCTAAATGTGGACAAGACTGAAACTCTGTCTATTGCTCCTGATGATAAAGCTCCAGGGTTGAGTCAGTACTTGGGTGACTTAGGAACTAAACTTAGGAAAATTATGTCACAACACGATCTGGAGTTTATAATCCATGCGTTTGTGTCTTCTTGTTTAGACTATTGTAACAGTTTATTTACATGTCACTCTGCATTGTAAATTCTGACCCCCTCTAGTAGAATAACTCACATTTCTCCGATCCTTAAAACTCTTCACTGGCTGCCAGTTTCTTTCAGGATTAATTTTTATATTCTGGTTCTTACTTTCAGAACTATTCATGGTCAGGCTCCTCCTTACATCACTGATCTGATCCAGCCTTACACCCCAGCTCGGGCTCTGAGGTCTGTGGATCAGAATATACTGATGGTTCCTGAACACGGTTCAGGACCAGAGGAGAGAAATCCTTCCAGTCTGTTGCTCCTAAGCTTTGGAACGATCTTCCTCTCCCTCTGTGTTTGATGATCTAATGACTCCTTCAGAAGAAACATCTTAAGACTTTTTTATTTGTGTAGACTTTTCCCTGACTTTCTGGAACTCCTGTGTTTGTCTTATGTGTCTTGATCTTTTAAGTAAATATTTTAACTGTGTATTGTTTGTGATTGTTAAAGCGCCTTGGGACCCTGGTCTAGAAATGTGCTCTAGAAATAACCATTACTTACTTACTTACTTACTCTACTGTATAGGTATGAATATGTTTGTGTGTCTTTTAGACAGACAGTCCAGGGTGTCCTCTTGCCAGAAGGAATTGATATAGTCTCCAGCCTCCCTGCAACCTCCATGAGGGAACAAGCAGCACAGAAAATGAATTAATGAATGATGAGTATATTGTATACAAACATTTACAGGGGAAATCCATGAACATGCATATATAATGTATATAATTCACATTTTTTAAAAAAGGTTATAACTATCAACTAGAACAAACATCACCAGTTAAATACTTTTTAAAGATACTATGGTGAGAGCCTTCAGATTAAATCAACAGAAGTGTACATTTTGGAGAGAAGATCAAAAATCAACTTTTGCTCAAAATTCCTTTTCAAAAATGTGACACTTGAGAGATTAGCATCATAAACAGAAATATCATAATGAAACAGACTTTACTTTCGACAGTAATGGGGAGATGAGGTCACTCGGTCTGTGTAAAGTTAAGAAGAGACTGACTTGAAACAAACTTTGATGAATTCACAAGTAGCTGTCGTCAAAAGGGAAGACATGATTATTCTCTCTCAAACAGAAATCTGAACCAGTGTGTGGGAGAGGAACAAATATGTCAGCTTTCAAACCATTTCCTTTATTTTCCCTTGGCCATATCACGGTGTGACAACCTAGGAAAAGTTTATTTGATATGATAAACCTGTCCTCTACCCGACCGTTCCTACCTTTGATGCAGTGGAGTGAAGTCAGACTGAAGTCAGACTCAGAATGAAAGAAAACCATCTCATTGGCAGCATCCCACTCGTCACGCTCCAACAACTTCCTGGTGGATCGTGTAACAAACAGAAGGAGATTTTGAAATGACAAATTGGCAGGTGAAACTATAAAAAACACTGACAGTGTACAATTGAACCACTCTCTGGAGAGACTGGGCTTCAGCCAAAGGAAGGTGAAGGCAACAGAAAAACAGATCAATATCGGAATATTTGCACAGGAATGAGGAACAATAGATTCATGCAAAATAGAGCAAGCATGGATTTTTGTTAACACTGTAAACAAAGCAGTAAAATTATCATTTATATATATATATATATATATATCTGGATCACCTGGCAGGTGAAAGACGTCAGCTTTATACTTCACAATACATGGACTGGATTTTACATTTTCATATTATAATGACAAGTTTTATATAAGTGTGATTTTTTTTTTTTTTTTTTAAAGTGGGGATGTCTTGATGGGCGGATGGAGATGATATTGTTAAACTATAAGAAAAAATAAAGAAATGTTTTTAAATAAATTCTTAATTTTATTCAAATTATATATATATATATATAAATATATATATATTGAAGAAAAATCTTTATTCAAAGATGAAATCTTGCCCAGGGAAGAATCAAATATTTTATCTTTGTGGATGTTATTTATTGAAAGACAGTGACTTTTGGATAATCTGTCGTGTTTTGAGACTGTTTCTGATCTGGGTCCTCTGACGCTCCCCTCGACAAAAATGTTCAGACTATTGAAACTATCCTAGTTAAATATGTATTTAAATGGTTTAAATTCCATTAAATAATACCTATTTCAATTTTCATAGGGGGGTCTTTTGCCCCTATTTCTCTTGACCTGGTCGAGTTTCTATTCCCTTTAAAACCTTCACAGAAAGGTCAGTAGTTAATGCTAATTTGCAGTCTATAATTGAGCTGTACAGAAGCACCAGTCTTAAGCTATGATATGAATATTAGGTATTGTATCATGAGCTGAATAGCCTGGTTGAATGTGTAGAACAAAAAGCCAAACCAAGTAAATAATATATAGCCAATCATCAGCTTCAAAAGCAGCCGAATACTATCCTCTAGTCCTCAGTCATTGCCAGGATCTCGCGGGATTTCATTGCTACTCTAGGATGTAATGACCGCTGCCATCTAGCGACCATAAGTTTAATTGCAGGTAAATATTTCTATGTTGATTGTAAATAAAATATAAAAATGCAATTATTTTTATTTACACACACTTAACGAGTAAAAAATATTGATATATATATCTGCATATCAATGGTTTTTCACACCCCTAATCTATTAAACAAATCAGAAGAGACACCCTGGTCTGGAAAAGAGCTATACAAATAAAAATTACTTACTTACTTACACACGTTCAACCCATTTTTTTCCATGTATTGTGATAGTCATGAATGATTAATGGTTATGAGTTAATAAAAACATAAAAACAGATATAAATAATACAAGATAAAAAATAAACTTTTTTAATGCATCAGGAAATCAGAGACCATATATTAAGGATATGCATACATACTTTTTTAAATCACAAAAATCGAAGTTGGAAAATATAACCCAAAGAAACTTATACGTTTATGGCAAGCTATCTTTGATTTCTGTCAAACCACCTTGCAAGTGAGTTTGGCCGGAGAGAGAACGCATGACTGGACTGTGATGTGCTCGTAGACTCTATCTGTTTGCAGGTCTCATTCTGCTGAGATGAAGGACGGGACGGATGAACAGGTAATTTCGTCCAGCGAGCAGCGTGCCCTGAACAAAAGAGAGGTCAATGAGCGCATACATGACTCCATCTTACGCCTGTGCCTCTGTTTTCAGCTCAATGCACACTCCAGCGCTCCACTCCAATATCAGGCGGTTCACACACCAGCGTGGATGTGCGTCCAATAGAATTCCTGTATTTCGTCTCTGACTAGACGAGGTTGCAGGGTCACAGTGAGTCCATAATCCCATCACTGGTTTACTGGAGCTCTGCACCGACATTACTCATATTCAATCATATTGTGCTATTCAAGGGTTACCACGACTGTGACGAAGACGCCATGATCATATTGGCTCTGTTGGGAGACGTCGGACTTTCAAAAGTTACACGCAATGACACGTCAGCCAAAATCAACCATTGGCTGTACAGTGGAAGAGCCATAGCATCACTCAGTTACCCTGATGTATGATGTTGAGATGTTTTTGTCGAGATTGTAAACGTGTAGAAAAAGGAGAAAAATGGGCGACAATAGTGGACATCTTAGTCAACTGTTTTTAGAACCTAAAACATTCCTTCATAATACATTGTTGGAAGTTTTATTTCTTCAATAATGATTCATGCCCATCCTGAAGTTGTACACTTACATGTTGTGGTTATTAAAAAGACAGTTTTAAGTGACGTCACAAGCAGCATTTTGTTAAAGTCTTAGAGGAGCCAAAGTCTCAAGCAAGATATAAGTATAGTTTGCTCTTTTACTAGTAATAAAGGGTCTCAATGTCACAAATGAAAGACATTGATTATGAAATGAAAATAAATGTGAATTGTAAAGTGAATAAACTGATTAGTTACACTATAACACAAGTTATGTATTTTGTGTCATATAAGTATATTTTTTCAAATATTGATGGTAAAGATGAACTTGTTTTTTGTAATTTTTAGTTTTTTTAAAGTTTTTAGAGACCAAAATGAATATTTATTATTGTGTTTTTCCAAATACTTGGCAATGCTTAGGACGGCAATAGAAGAAGCGTGGGCCAGATAATAACAGTATAAAGAGAGGAAAAGATTGATGATGATTTATTAATTAACATTCTTGTGACACGTCATCACTGGTTGTATAAAGTTTACATTTTAAACTAGTTAACAGTAGCCAAAGACAAACACTAGGACTAAACGTCTTTGCAAGTCTTGAAGTGAGCACCAAACATATGGTCAGTTGAAGTGAGAACAATATCTTTGTCTCCACTGTCTCCACTTACTTCTGTAACTTACCACATTATTTAGTTCAATGGAGAAGTTAAGTTAAGTTAAGTGACATGAACAAGGTTGTTATCTAATCTTTCCTAAATAGTATTCATTTACGCTGATGGGTGGATTATTTGGGTAAAGGCTGACGCCTAGTGGACATTGCTAGAAATACACGCGTGTACGGTCATACGAGATATGAGTCGGCTTGGAAATTATAGGCGGTGAAAAAACGAACTCTGACAATCAAAGTTTTCCTAATATTGATCCTAAACACTCGCCTAAATAAAACATCAATGTTGGTGAATGTAAGAGGAGCGCCAGTCTCACACGTGGTGTGACGTCAACGCTGCAGTTGAACGAGTCACCGCTAGGTGGAGATCAAGAGTTTGTAGTGGTGTCTTGTTCCACGCTGCAAACAGAAAGAAGGTGAGTGCAGTGAGGGCGTGACACACAAGTGGTCTGACCGGTGTAGTGAAGTTGAACATCCTCAATTCATGAGACGACATCAGACATTTTGAGTCAGAAGGGATTCAAGAATCAACTCACTTAAAAAGTGACCTTTGACCTTTCATGTTGCTTCTTCAGTCCAGAAGCTTTTGTGATCATTTATAGACGTTTGATGGACAGATTCAATAGAGAAACACGTGACTTGTGGGCGGAGTCAAACAGAACACTGACTCTCAGCTCACCTGTCCAAATGTGTCGTCAGTGTTGGACGTTTGAGCTCTGGCTGGATCTAAGATGGCGGCACAGGTGTGGCGTGAGATCGGCGTCTCATGGTTGTGTAACCTGATGAAGTTTGACTTGAGAGAAGCAGGTCAGAGAGCAAACCTCCACAAACACATTCAGCTGACTCAGCAGGAAACTTTGAATCAAGTTTCTACATGTGAATCAGCAGAAGCTCTTCTGGATTTTACTTCTACAACGTATGGTCACCTCTTCAGCACAAGAACGATTTGATCAAAGTAATATTTCCCTCATATTTAGGACATGAGTTGATCAGGAAACAGTCCAGAAGGGTTAAGAAGCCCTTTGGGTAAATCTGGTCAACCAGTCAGAAGCAACACAAGTCTCTTGAAGTCATCACAGCACAACAGAGAAATCAAGTCATCGTAACATTTGAACACATCAGTCCATCTATCTGTAGTTCATGTTTCTCAGCTCATAATCTTTAAATCTGGAGTTTGCTCACCTAACTTTGCGGCAATTTCTCCATTAATAAACTTTCAAATGAAGAGCATTGAATCAATTGTGACTGCCTTGTAATCTTTAATTATATGAAACTTTTTTAAATACTTATTGTTCATTACTTTGTGCCATATATGTTGACTGTTGAAGTTTATATATTTCAGATCATTTAAATGGAGATTTTAAGAAGCGAAATAAAGAAATACATAATTTGAATGAAGAATATTAGTAGAATTCATCATTAAAAAATAATATTTTAGAATCATTTATGATATTGTCAAAGGTTTATGATGCTATAAATCAATATATATCTTAGAAGATGTCGACCAATATCCCAGAAAATATAACATTTCAATGTAGACTTTTGGAGAAATTCATGATTAGATTTTAATAAGTGTCAAAGATGACAAGTTTATGATGGTGAGGACATCAGAATTATTAATCGTATAAATCGTCATTGAAAAAAAAGAATTTGTGACACTTAAATCTCGCTCTTGTCATTTTCTCAAACTTGTCTGCCCCTGAAACATCTGCACAAATAGATTATTTCTGAGCCTCCACAGACCCTCAATGACAAGTGACTTTACATTAACATGTTGATTTAAACACACGTGGATGTTTTCTGTCCATTCATTTATTTGAAGATCAAAACATACAAGAAATGAAGCAGCAGTTCAACTATGTTGGACAAGATTATTCACCTCTGACATCACAAGTGACTCATTAACTAATGTCTACACACCTGGAAGAAACTACACAATATACACAACTATCACCACTGCACAAAACCTGAAGGTGTGTTTGTGTTTGTGTATTTGTTATTGGGTTTGTGTATTTGTGTGTATTTTTTGTGTGTGTGCGTGTGCGTGTGCGTGTGTGTGTGTGTTAGTTCTGTTGAATTCATGTGTGAGTGCCTCCTTTGTTTGTTGGTATGTGTTTTGGTGTGCGTCTGTTTGTGTGTAAGAAAGTGTGTGTGTTTGTGCTCGTTTGCGCCTGTTTTTTGTGCTTAAATGTGCATGTGTGCCTGATTTTTGTGTGTGTGATGCTGTGTGTTTCATTTGTTCTTTGGTGTGTGTGTATGAGCATGAATTTCTTTTTGTGTGTGTCTTTGTGCATGTCCCTAAGTTTGTTTTTGTATTTGTGCATGTTTCTGTGTATATGACTCTGTGTGTATTTGTATTTTTGTGTGTCAATGAAGCATGTGTGTACGTGTTAGGTGTTCACGTGTGTGTGTGTGCATGTGTGTGTGCGTGTGTGCATGTGTGTTGTCATGCATGTGTGTGTGCACATGTGTTATGTGATAACGGCGACTGTGAACACATGTTGCTAGAATTGAGCAGATGAACCAAGAGAAGCTACAAAGTCAACAAGAATCAGATCACATGACATCCTGATGTGACTTTCAAACACATTTCCAGTGAAGGAACAAAGATCAGCAGCTCTGAAGTCTGCAGAGTCTCAGGAGAACCAGATGTTTCTTGGTTGATTCCTCCTGAAACATGGAGACAGAAAAATGTATCAACTTGTAAAATCATGTGTGAAGTGAGTCGACACGTTGATGTCTTGAAGAAAAGTGACAATTATCATCCACTGACTTTAGTCTCTGTCCACGGACGGATCCTTCAGATGGTCCAGCTCCGAGCTGGGGGGCGCTGTAAGATCACAAACCCTGTTAGCTTGTGTGCTTCTCACCAGCAGATGAAACGAGTGTCAACACTGATGCTAGCATGCTAGCACTCTGTCACATGGTCAACATCTGAGCTGAGACAAGATCATGTACTTACAAGACGAGTCAGAGTCGCCTGAAATGGAAAGAAAGAGGACAAATTACACCTGAAGAAGATGAACATAGAAGAGTTCCTCTGACCTCTTCTCATCTCTGCTGACCTTCTTACACGTTGACCTTCTATTCTTTCTCTCCAGTATCTGGAGATGATCTGGATCAAATCACTAACTCTCACCTTTCTTCTTCTTCTTGTAGATGAAGTATCCAACCACTGTGAGCACCAGAGCGGAGGCAGCGACGGCGGCCATGATGATGTACAAGGTCAGGAAAGTCCTGGCTGTGGATGGAGAGCAAAGTAAGTGGAGACATGATCAGGTGACCAGTGTTAGAGTCGTAGTGGGGCCTCATTCAGCAGATCCATGCTGACCACACCTGGACTCTCATCTGGATGAAACTTCTGGACACATGAAGAAGGTTCTGAAGACTTCCTACCGTTGCTCAGGATCTTCGCCCGCTCCAGTTTGGTGACCACGTCTTCCGGAATGCCGTCCAGTTGAAACACACACTCGTACCTGGACCAGTCGTCAGACGGGACTTTCAGGTGGACCATGTTCTGGAAGGTTCCGTCAGGGTTAGGGAGGATCTCTCCGTGTTCCACGTCCTCGTGCAGCTCCTCTCCGTCTTTGGTCCAGAACAACATGGCTCTGTCGGGGTAGAAGCCTGTAGCGTGGCAGGTGACCGGAGAGCTGGCTGTCTTCTGGAGGAGAGACACTCGTGGACGCTCTGAAGGGAGAGACACACTTCAGAGGACTGACCTTCTAGTGGACTCATGTCTGGACCTGAAGAGGTCAACATCTGCTATGGAGGAGGAGATGTGAGGAAAGAGAGGAAAAGAGAGGACAAGGTAAAAGTCAGAAAGAAGGAGTGAGAAGAGAAGAAAGTAAATAATGAATAGCAGAATAATGAGAATGAAGAGTAGGAGGATGGAGGAAAGGATGAGGAGGAAGCGAATAGAATGTTGGGGAGGAGAACAGTATAAAAGAGGAGAGAGAGAAGGAGTAGACATGAGGAGGAGGGAGAGACAAGAGGAGGAAGGAGAGCAGAAGGAGAAGAAGGTCATGTAACTACCTGTTCTCATCAAGGTTTTGCTCCCAAACTTCACAAACTTCTTCAGTTCATTTGGACATTGCTGGGTGTAGAAAAACTTTCTATATTTCTTCATGCCTTCATTCTGGTCCAACTTGTGTTTGGTGATGACGGCCTGAGGACTCGGAGCGACCCAGGTCAGAGTCTGAAGGTCAAACACGAGGAAGTCTTCTCCATCATAGCCGTACTGTTCATAACCTTTGACCTCTCCAGTCTCATCGTCCCACTCACAACCGTTCATCATCTGAAAGATGTGAACACCTGAGAGAGAAACCAGAGTGAGACCTGATCTACTCCAATGTTTAATACTCCACTGTGATCTACTCTAATGTTTAATACTCCACTGTGATCTACTCCACTGTTTAATACTCCACTGTGATCTACTCCACTGTTTAAAACTCCACTGTGATCTACTCCACTGTGATGTACTCCACTGTTTAATACTCCACTGTGATCTACTCCACTGTTTAATACTCCACTATGATCTACTCCAATGTTTGATACTCCACTGAGATCTACTCCACTGTTTAAAACTCCACTGTGATCTACTCCACTGTTTAATACTCCACTGTGATCTACTCCACTGTTGAATACTCCAATGTGATCTACTCCATTGTTTAAAACTCCACTGTGATCTACTCCACTGTTTAATACTCCACTGTGATCTACTCCAATGTTTATTACTCCACTGTGATCTACTCCACTGTTTAATACTCCACTGTGATCTAATCCACTGTTTAATACTCCACTATGATCTACTCCACTGTGATCTACTCCACTGTTTAATACTCCACTGTGATCTAATCCACTGTTTAATACTCCACTATGATCTAATCCACTGTTTAATACTCCACTATGATATACTCCACTATGATCTACTCCACTGTTTAATACTCCACTGTGATCTACTCCACTGTTTAAAACTCCACTGTGATCTACTCCACTGTGATCTACTCCACTGTTTAATACTCCACTGTGATCTACTCCACTGTTTAATACTCCACTATGATCTACTCCAATGTTTGATACTCCACTGAGATCTACTCCACTGTTTAAAACTCCACTGTGATCTACTCCACTGTTTAATACTCCACTGTGATCTACTCCACTGTTGAATACTCCAATGTGATCTACTCCATTGTTTAAAACTCCACTGTGATCTACTCCACTGTTTAATACTCCACTGTGATCTACTCCAATGTTTATTACTCCACTGTGATCTACTCCACTGTTTAATACTCCACTGTGATCTAATCCACTGTTTAATACTCCACTATGATCTACTCCACTGTGATCTACTCCACTGTTTAATACTCCACTGTGATCTAATCCACTGTTTAATACTCCACTATGATCTAATCCACTGTTTAATACTCCACTATGATATACTCCACTATGATCTACTCCACTGTTTAATACTCCACTGTGATCTACTCCACTGTTTAATACCCCACTGTGATCTACTCCACTATGATCAACTCCAATGTTTAATACTCCACTGTGATCTACTCCAATGTTTAATACTCCACTGTGATCTACTCCAAAATAGAATCCCTTATTAGTCCCGCGAGGGGAAATTCAACCATTCACACATACTGATGGGAGTAGGCTGCACACTTGCGCCAAGTTCACCATCAGGAGCAATCAGGGTGAAGTGTCTTGCTCAGGGACACAACGACACAAGCTTGTCCGGAGCTGGGATTGAACCTGCAACCTTTTGGACTGCAGGCAACCACTCTACCATCTGAACTATGTCGCCCCTATGTCGTCCAATGTTTGATACTCCACTGTTTAATACTCCACTATGATCTACTCCACTATGATCTACTCCACTATGATCTACTCCACAGTTTAATACTCCACTGTGATCTACTCCAATGTTTATTACTCCACTGTGATCTACTCCACTGTTTAATACTCCACTGTGATCTACTCCACTGTTTAAAACTCCACTGTGATCTACTCCACTGTGATCTACTCCACTGTTTAATACTCCACTGTGATCTACTCCACTGTTCAATACTCCACTATGATCTACTCCACTGTTTAATACTCCACTATGATCTACTCCACTGTTTAAAACTCCACTGTGATCTACTCCACTGTTTAATACTCCACTGTTTAATACTCCACTGTGATCTACTCCACTGTTTAATACTCCACTGTGATCTAATCCACTGTTTAATACTCCACTATGATCTACTCCACTGTTTAATACTCCACTGTGATCTACTCCACTGTGATCTACTCCACTGTTCAATACTCCACTATGATCTACTCCACTGTTTAATACTCCACTATGATCTACTCCACTGTTTAAAACTCCACTGTGATCTACTCCACTGTTTAATACTCCACTGTGATCTACTCCACTGTTTAATACTCCACTATGATCTACTCCAATGTTTGATACTCCACTGAGATCTACTCCACTGTTTAAAACTCCACTGTGATCTACTCCACTGTTTAATACTCCACTGTGATCTACTCCACTGTTGAATACTCCAATGTGATCTACTCCATTGTTTAAAACTCCACTGTGATCTACTCCAATGTTTAATACTGCACTGTGATCTACTCCACTATGATCTACTCCAATGTTTAATACTCCACTGTGATCTACTCCAATGTTTGATACTCCACTGTGATCTACTCCACTGTTTAATACTCCACTATGATCTACTCCACTATGATCTACTCCACTGTTTAATACTCCACTGTGATCTACTCCAATGTTTATTACTCCACTGTGATCTACTCCACTGTTTAATACTCCACTGTGATCTACTCCACTGTTTAAATCTCCACTGTGATCTACTCCACTGTTTAATACTCCACTGTGATCTACTCCACTGTTCAATACTCCACTATGATCTACTCCACTGTTTAATACTCCACTATGATCTACTCCAATGTTTGATACTCCACTGTGATCTACTCCACTGTTTAATACTCCAGTAAGATCTACTCCACTGTTGAATACTCCAATGTGATCTACTCCATTGTTTAAAACTCCACTGTGATCTACTCCACTGTTTAATACTCCACTATGATCTACTCCACTGTTTAATACTCCACTATGATCTACTCCACTGTGATCTACTCCACTGTTTAATACTCCACTGTGATCTACTCCACTGTTTAATACTCCACTGTGATCTACTCCACTGTTTAATACTCCACTATGATCTACTCCACTGTTTAATACTCCACTGTGATCTACTCCACTGTTTAATACTCCACTGTTTAATACTCCACTGTGATCTACTCCACTGTTTAATACTCCACTATGATCTACTCCACTGTTTAATACTCCACTGTGATCTACTCCACTGTTTAAAACTCCACTGTGATCTACTCCACTGTTCAATACTCCACTATGATCTACTCCACTGTTTAATACTCCACTATGATCTACTCCACTGTTTAAAACTCCACTGTGATCTACTCCACTGTTTAATACTCCACTGTTTAATACTCCACTGTGATCTACTCCACTGTTTAATACTCCACTATGATCTACTCCAATGTTTGATACTCCACTGAGATCTACTCCACTGTTTAAAACTCCACTGTGATCTACTCCACTGTTTAATACTCCACTGTGATCTACTCCAATGTGATCTACTCCATTGTTTAAAACTCCACTGTGATCTACTCCAATGTTTAATACTGCACTGTGATCTACTCCACTATGATCTACTCCAATGTTTAATACTCCACTGTGATCTACTCCAATGTTTGATACTCCACTGTGATCTACTCCACTGTTTAATACTCCACTATGATCTACTCCACTATGATCTACTCCACTGTTTAATACTCCACTGTGATCTACTCCAATGTTTATTACTCCACTGTGATCTACTCCACTGTTTAATACTCCACTGTGATCTACTCCACTGTTTAAATCTCCACTGTGATCTACTCCACTGTTTAATACTCCACTGTGATCTACTCCACTGTTCAATACTCCACTATGATCTACTCCACTGTTTAATACTCCACTATGATCTACTCCAATGTTTGATACTCCACTGTGATCTACTCCACTGTTTAATACTCCAGTAAGATCTACTCCACTGTTGAATACTCCAATGTGATCTACTCCATTGTTTAAAACTCCACTGTGATCTACTCCACTGTTTAATACTCCACTATGATCTACTCCACTGTTTAATACTCCACTATGATCTACTCCACTGTTTAAAACTCCACTGTGATCTACTCCACTGTTTAATACTCCACTGTGATCTACTCCACTGTTTAATACTCCACTGTGATCTACTCCACTGTTTAATACTCCACTATGATCTACTCCACTGTTTAATACTCCACTGTGATCTACTCCACTGTTGAATACTCCAATGTGATCTACTCCATTGTTTAAAACTCCACTGTGATCTACTCCAATGTTTAATACTGCACTGTGATCTACTCCACTATGATCTACTCCAATGTTTAATACTCCACTGTGATCTACTCCAATGTTTGATACTCCACTGGGATCTACTCCACTGTTTAATACTCCACTATGATCTGCTCCACTATGATCTACTCCACTGTTTAATACTCCACTGTGATATACTCCAATGTTTATTACTCCACTGTGATCTACTCCACTGTTTAATACTCCACTGTGATCTACTCCACTGTTTAAAACTCCACTGTGATCTACTCCACTGTGATCTACTCCACTGTTTAATACTCCACTGTGATCTACTCCACTATGATCTACTCCACTGTTTAATACTCCACTATGATCTACTCCAATGTTTGATACTCCACTGTGATCTACTCCACTGTTTAATACTCCAGTAAGATCTACTCCACTGTTGAATACTCCAATGTGATCTACTCCATTGTTTAAAACTCCACTGTGATCTACTCCACTGTTTAATACTCCACTGTGATCTACTCCACTATTTAATACTCCACTGTGATCTACTCCAATGTTTATTACTCCACTGTGATCTACTCCACTGTTTAATACTCCACTGTGATCTAATCCACTGTTTAAAACTCCACTGTGATCTACTCCACTGTGATCTACTCCAATGTTTAATACTCCACTGTGATCTACTCCAATGTTTGATACTCCACTGTGATCTACTCCACTGTTTAATACTCCACTATGATCTACTCCAATGTTTAATACTCCACTGTGATCTACTCCAATGTTTGATACTCCACTGTGATCTACTCCACTGTTTAATACTCCACTGTGATCTACTCCACTGTTTAATACTCCACTGTGATCTACTCCTCTGTTTAAAACTCCACTGTGATCTACTCCACTGTTTCATACTCCACTGTTTCATACTCCACTGTGATCTACTCCACTGTTTAATACTCCACTGTGATCTACTCCACTGTTCAATACTCCACTATGATCTACTCCACTGTTTAATACTCCACTATGATCTACTCCAATGTTTGATACTCCACTGTGATCTACTCCACTGTTTAATACTCCAGTAAGATCTACTCCACTGTTGAATACTCCACTGTGATCTACTCCATTGTTTAAAACTCCACTGTGATCTACTCCACTGTTTAATACTCCACTGTGATCTACTCCACTATTTAATACTCCACTGTGATCTACTCCAATGTTTATTACTCCACTGTGATCTACTCCACTGTTGAATACTCCACTGTGATCTAATCCACTGTTTAAAACTCCACTGTGATCTACTCCACTGTTTAATACTCCACTGTGATCTACTCCACTGTCTAATACTCCACTGTGATCTACTCCACTGTTTAATACTCCTCTGAGATCTACTCCATTTTCCTCCTCTGATCTACTCTGTATACAAGATTGATGGTTCAGGATGTAAAAGGTTGAACATGTTCTTCTGTCAGATGATTCAGTTTGAAGGTCAAACATTGATTTAAACAACAAACCTCCAGTTTGGTTGAATCTCTGTTTTGCTATTTCAATGTTGTTCTTCTGGACCTGCTGGTGGTTATTGAATTGATTTGTGTTTCTCTCCCAGTACTGAGGATCATCTGCTGTGACCTGGATCATCCAGTCTTGTTTGGGTACAAGTCTCCTGGTGTTGCTGTCGTAGTGTTCCACTTCAACTCCGTCCACATAAGTGACAACAACAAACTCTGGGAAGTTTTTAACTCCAGCAGACGCAGTGGTGAATCCATGATATGTGTGAATCACTGTGAGACACAAAAACAAAGTTTAGATCTTCTCTGAAGTCTGGTTCTGATGAGCCAACGTTGGCAAATGTTCCAAGTGCACGTGCAACACAAGTTAGGATTCTGTGGTTAAAGACGTCATTAAAAGTTAAAATATGAGGGAACATGCAGAATAGTATTAAAAAATAACAATAAAAACTGTACAACACTGTATTAAAACACATCAACATTTGAAGGAAAATAAAAAAAAACATTACAAAACTAAAAGTGTTAAACCAACAAATATCTTGATAACTTAAATAAGTGCAGACAACAGTAAACTTATCAAACCCATGATGTAAACGTCACTTAAATAACTTAATGTCATGTTTTTCTTCATAAACAGAAACATTTGTGTTTTATCTGCTGACAGACAGTTTCTCTTTTGCAAATAGAAATTCATAGAAAGTCCAT
The DNA here is from genome assembly GCF_982586985.1 of Callionymus lyra. Taxonomy (NCBI): domain Eukaryota; kingdom Metazoa; phylum Chordata; class Actinopteri; order Syngnathiformes; family Callionymidae; genus Callionymus; species Callionymus lyra. The sequence continues at coordinate 29,871,780 of NC_141820.1, forward strand.
GTTTTCTGTTCATTTCTTCTATAAAGTAACACAATGTTCAGTTATACAGTTATTTAGTTATAAAATATTATACGTTCATGAACACAACGTGAGCTAAGAGAATAGAATCAAGAAGCTTCTTAAAATCATAGAAATGATAAAGTTATTATTTAGAGCAGTCGTTACCGCAGTGTTTAAAAACAAGTGATCAGCTGATGAAGACAAAACTCTGGAGTCACTTTCTGTTCAAACAACAAGTTCATACGTCAGTCAACAGAAGTGACTCAACAGCGCCACCAGGTGAGCACCTGACATTGAGCTCGGATCTACTTTTCTGTTGAGGATTTGTTCAGGGTTCTGAGATGAAAAGTGAATCAGTGAAACACTTTGACTCCTCTGAGGGTCAAAGGTCATGAAGGTTGTAGTGAAGAGTATTTAGAGAAATACAAGGTGACGCAGGTGTGAACACATGAAAGTGGAGGAAGTTGACTCACTCGCAGTTGAGCTGTGGATCCACAAAACAAGCAGAAACATCACGTTCTTCATCTTCAGCTCTTTTCTGGAAACTAGGATCCAACAAGTCTTCAGGTCGAGGATCGAAGTATAAGTGAAAGTAAACCAGAGACGCAGGAAGAAATCTCTCAGCCAATCAGGATTCAGCATGACGTCACTCTGCACCCGCCTGCAACTCGTTTTCAGGTCGAAAGTGAAAGTAAACCAAGCCTTTTATTACGACTTTATTTAGTACAGGAACTCGATTTGCAAGATTTTTGTAGTCGTAAAAGTCCAGTTTTGAGTTCTAAAACGTTATTATTTTCATATTTCAATAAACAAGCAACAATTATATTGTTTTTAAAGTTATATTAAGAGTACCAAATACTGGTAATAACAGTATAATAGAGACACTCCAGTATTGTTTTGTTTTTAGTTTTTTTTAGATTCGTTAGCAGCAAACTAATGTGACTCGTCTGAACCTTTAATATTCACACAGCAATATGTTATACCAGCAGTGTCATAATTACAAATAAACAGATGTAAAAGTGGACATAGATTTGCAGAATAAGATTAATAAATAAACTTTATTTTAACCTACTTTCATTTCATGTACACATTGATTTTATTAATTGTATATCCATTTACACTTTGTGTATTTACACTTTTTGTCAAATAAATTTCATTATTTTTTCCCCAACAATTATTTTTTGCTAACGATGGCCCACATGATATTACAAACATAGTTTCGTCGTTCGTAAACATGGCAATGAAAGTTAAAAAATAGTGTTTTGAGCAGGCAGGAACAGTTCTACAGCCCTCTAGTGGTTCACATATGATACTGAGTTATAACAGTAAATCCATTAAAAATCATTTATCGGTCATTTTCATCTTAAAAACTAAAGTTGTTGCTGCAAGACTGTGAAAATATGTATTTGGCAATAACTTTTGGAAACATCTGCTTATAATTATGTATATGTTGTTTATATGTTTTAATGTAACGTAGCTATTAATACCTCATTTGGTGATTAGACAAAAAAAAATGACGATCATGAAAAACAGTTTTCAGAGAATTATCGAATATTTTTAGCGGTGATTAAAATAATAAAGGGAAAGGAAAGAAGAAGATGTTGTGGCCTGATGCATCATTGGAATCAGTTGTGAAGCATTAAACACGGACACAAAGTGAAGTCAAAGTAATACAACTTTATTTAAGTGTAAACAAACAGAACAAAAACAACTGCATAGGAAATGTTTAAAGTCCTCAGAGCACAGAGAGAGCAGCAGGCGGCCAAAAATATTATCGTCTCCTGTGCCTTATTTAGACTGAAGACCTGACATCTGCACCCCCCATCAGGACTGTGTGTGTGTGCGAAGGTGTGTTACAGGGAGGGAGAGTGTGCTGGCGGACACACATGTTTGACAGACACACACACACAAGCAGCCTGGATGAGGAAGCACCAGTAGCAGCCATCTAAACTCAGCCGGCCCCCGCTGCACCCCCCTGCCTCTTGGACTGTGAGGAAGATACATTCAGTGGATTTGTGTTTGGACAACAGATGCGGGGTACAAACACACACACACCCGCCTGCTGGAGAACCAGGCTGCAACACAAACGCCTGTAGAGCAAAACTCCAGCCCAATATTAGAAGCATCAAATACTCCGAGTACTGCTGGTGAGGATGGTCAAGAAATGATTCAACGCACTTCTGTGTTTCTCAACTTTCCTGCTCCGACCAGCAGTGGGCGTGAGTGAGTGACACCAGCTCGATCCCATTCAACCCTTTTCTTCACAAAATACATTCTAAAAGGGCCGACGAGCAGCAAGTGGAGTGAAGCGTTTGTACCAATGATGTGGAAAGAAAACAAAGTTAAAAGACGGGAACTATTCAAAGTTGTTGTTTTTTTTAATGGAGAGATAATTTTTTTCATAATAAATGGACACAAAAGTCTAGAAGTGAAAAGTCATAATTGAAGGGGAAAGAAAATAACTACACTATCATTACGAGACACAATGAGACAAGGTTGACAAGAACTACTCCAGATGATCTTCTTCTTTCTAAACAACCCACTCTTTTCTTTTAATGCAATTATTTCAAGAAGGTCTATGACCTGAAAAATAACTTGAGCCTGTTCGTTCTCTCAGCGCTGTAACAGGCCAGACACAAACAAAACCTCAATTCTATACCTATTTTCTTCACCATGTAGCTGGTTGTTCATCAGCAGTTCCTCTTAAAGCAGCGCTGCAGAACATCTCCAGCAGCAGTTTGGAATCAAACACTCACTTTATTCTGATAGAAAAATAGGAGAACCTTCAGAGGACCTTCCTGCTACTCTGAACCACTAGATGCTGCGACGGTTATCCGTGATCATGTGACCTCTAAAAAAGCTTGCTATCATGTTAGTGCAGCAGTTTAGCTCCTTTGATTGTTGTGTAGTACTGCTGTACACACTCCTGTTAGCATGTTGCTACAATATGCTACAGCATGCTAGTCCCATGTGTGCAACAAGTCACTTTTTGTTTGTGTCTGAACTGAGAGTCAAATCAAAAAGGGTTTTTCCACTGATTTACCAGTATTTTTTAGCAACATACATCAATTTGTTTAAATATAAATCATACACTTTCACTTTTTTTTAAAAAAATATTTCAATCAAGTTTCACAATTAAAGATCTCATATGTAAGAAATATTTGCTAAATCAACATGAACGTTACTAAACAATGGTGGTAAAGTAGAGGAAAATGGACAAACGTTAATAATAAAGCTATTGAGTGAAAAATGGTCTTCATTTTTACCTTCACAAGTGAGTGTTTTGGTGTAATATTCCTTTGATCCTGTCAGTTAAAAAACAGGGAACTGGGGAAAGTCATAGTTGCATTCAGAACATGACAAATCGTGGCGGAGTTTTATCTGAACGATTATTGATTTTACTGATCATCTCATTGAAAAAGGCTATATTCTACAGTGCTGCTTTAAAAAGGAAACGTGTTCCCATTTTAACTTGAAGGAAAGAGGTTGAAGTTTAGACGTTTGGGGTTCGTCAGTTAAACAAAAAAAGAGACAAGAGTCAAGATCTTCTGCGATGACTGGAAAAAGCTCTGGCTTGTGCTCTGTGTAGCTTGGATAGAAGAGGAAATACAATCGAAAAGGTCAAAAGGTTAAATCCATCCAAACCTAAAACACACATCTTTGGGTATATATTTTGGTAGAAACCATCACAGCGACCCAGTCCACCAGAGCTTGTCAACACCATCTGAGAGACATCAGTATAATACAAATTTTAGTTTTCTTTAAAGCATGCAACAGAAAGAAATTAAGTTTTATAAAAGATTTTTGCCTCTTTTAGAGTGAAGACCTAAGGATCTTAAAGATAGAACTCTGCAAACATTCTTTCAAAAGTGGTGCACACGACCTGAACGTGAACGTCTCACGTAGAATTCTGCGTTAAAACACGATGCAAACGAGGGAAAATGAACTTTGTCGTACTAATACTGAACATGAAGGAAGTGGTGTAATGAGGCGTTGTGTTAAGAGCAACAGGGTGTAGGGAATAAAACCATGGACACAGTGGAGGTCCAGGTCATGACGAGGTATTAAATCCACAGTGACTTGTGCTGAAGATTGAGGTAATTGTTGTGCATTTATCAAGGCGGAATTGAATGCCGCTCTTCTAAAGAGGTGTTTTCCAAATTCCTCAGCCCTTGAGCACAGTAACAACGGAGGAATCTGAGGTCCAGTATTCGGGGGGCCCAGCCCTCTTAAGTGCATCCAGGGAGCGAGGATTTGTCCTCTGGTCCAGTGACACGAGTCGTGGAGAACCTCCTGTTCCGAAACACCGACCGTGTTTGGCACAGAACTCTCATTTTTGGCACAACGCTTGAGTCTGACATATTTGGTTTCTGGTGAAAAAGGCCATTGCAGTAGATTCAAACAAAGCAACAGCTTTTCAGAGACAACTGAGAGATGATCTTTGGTCCAGGAGCGATGCCCGAGAAGTGGACTGCAACACGATCACGACAGTCGAAGACGGTTTGTGGTCAAGGTATTTCAAAAGCTGACGATACAGAAAGAAAATGAGGTATTTGAAATGAGTGTAACACAGCTGAGGTATTATGTTCCATCATTGAGGTATTCTGGTTTTTCTGAGGAGATAAAAGCATCACTATTTCGGGAGGAGAAGTCAGTCCTGATCATGTGCATACAGGCTCCTCCCCTCCGAGGCCAGAGCCAGCAAGTCGGACTTTTCCAAGATCTCACCATGACTTATCGAAAGACAGGGTGGAAAAGAAAAATCACACTTGTTAGCACTGTTATAAGATCACATGGATTACAGAGGCGTTTCTTTGGGGGACTGGACTACAGCATCAGTATGAAATAAAAGGGGGGGAATGCGGGGAGGCTCTCTTTGGTGCGGGTTCCCTCCACCTAATGCAGCACAGGCTTCGGACTCAGCAGACCCACATGTGGGCAGTGCTCTGCACTCCATGACTTTTGTGAGCCTCCCAGTAACAATGACTTCACTAAGATGCTTTAAAGGGATTATTCTTTTCTAAACCTAGCCAAAGTGAAAAGTTGCCATTGTGCAGAGATTCTAACTTTGGTTCACTCTAGTAGTTGGTCTATAGACTCCGTCTTTAGAGGATCGGCCTATCAGTAATGGGTGATGGGATGTCCGGCTCCCAAGTGCACCAAGTAGAGTGCCATGACGGCGCTCTCATTAGATTGGACCACAGGCTAAAGTGGGGTGGCTTTCAACCACAGGCTACATCCAAAGGATTAGTTGATGTGGTTAATGTCCTCTGGACGGCCCGATGAGGAGTTGACTTCTGAGGCTCTTGTCACACAGCATGCCTCGTCAACGACGGCGTCATTCCATTATGACACATCATCATGCATCTCAATCCAGGGAAGTTCTTCTCCAGAATGCTGGGGCAGGTCCTGAGCTAGAAATCTTTACATACAAGAGATTTGCTTTCGCTGCAAACTGGAGAGGCCCAACATTGTTTCCTCAGATCGATTGGTTCTGTCTGATCAGACTTTTTTTTTCTCCGAGGAGGGGTGAGGAGTGTAACTTGTCGGGATCATTTAAGGGGGGGGGATTAATTCATTAAAATGGATAAAAGGGTCTAAAAAATAAAATAAAAGAACTGATTTCGTTGATCAGTTCCAACATGACCTGAGATTGTTTTGATTCCATCAAGTTCGGCTTTTCCTGTAGGCCAATGACCACGCCGAGCCACAAGGGTGAGAACCCAACCAGCCTTGTCCTGTCCAGGCAAACCCTTCTAGTGAGAGAAAGAAGCGTCTACAGCGTCTGAGTATTGTCTCAGCAACATTCTAGCGGTTTGCTCTTTTTTTAAAAACGGCACAGAAAACTCTATTAATCCTGTGCAAACATCAACTGATGGTGAATGAGGTTTTTTTTTTGTCTCTCTTAAATAACAAAGTGTAGAGGTAGACGTTTTCTTCTTTGTAAAACTTCACGGACTGATCCTCTGCTCAACGACTATGAGTACATTCATAAAGAGCTAGATGAGGTAGGTATGGAGCAGAGGGGTCGAGGTTTGAAGAAAAATGAGAAATTCCCTGAGAAGGATTTGTGAGGAGAGACGCGGAGAACCAGGAGCATCTGAGGAGGGAAGATGGCTCTTGTACTGATTATCACTGAAGAGGTCCCAGATGAAACACCGCCGACAGACTTTTGTGTGGAGGCAAAAAAAACAAAAAACATTTGAAATATCTTGGGTTTCCCTATTGGTCAGTGTGCTCCTGGTGCTCTACGACCTCTCCGACATTTGTATCGGGTTTCTGATTCATTCTCTCGCCTCCGTCTCCTTCATTGAACACTTAATAAACTGCAAAAGGAAAAAGGAGGGAGAGAACATTCAAATATTTCTTTAGAACTTGAGGATACGATTGTTTCCAAAGTCAACGACTACGATGACCCCGTCCGGCGTCACAGCCACACCAGAGGGCCGGTCCATCTGGCCGTAGCCACTTCCCTGGGTTCCAAACTTGCATAAGAAGTTCCCGTTGGGCTCGAACACTTGAATCCTGTGGTTGCGGGAGTCGGCCACGATGATGCGGTTGTCCTGGTCCACTGCGACACCCTGAGGCCGCAGGAACTGCCCGTTGCCCATGCCCTCGGAACCCAGGAAGCGGGCCGACTTGCAGTCGGGACGAATGACCAGCAGGCGGTGGTTGTTGAAGTCGGTGACCACGAGTTGGTCCTCGTGGTTGAAGGCCACTCCTCGCGGGGAGTCAAAGTGTTTCCACAGAGCTCCCTCGAAGCCGTACTTGTTGAGGAAGGATCCGTCGGGAGCAAAGAGTTGCACGCGGTGGTTCCGGGTGTCTGAGACCAAGATCTTACCCTCGGAGTTGACCGCCACGTCCCACGGGTAGTTGAACTGCCCGTTCTTGGTACCCTTTTCCCCAAACTTCAGCAAGAACTGGCCCTCAAAAGTAAACACCTGTCGGAGAAAGCAAAGGTCTCAGGCACCACCACGGTGAGAGTGGGGGGGGCATTTTGGTGTTCAGGTATATCAGGGTCACTCAAAATACTATATCAATAAATAATTGCAGGTAGAATTCTAGGGTTCAAATAGATGGCCGATTGTTAACTTGATCCATCTCAGTCAATATTTTAAAGTTAGGAAACTTGGGGAAAAGCTGGAATATTTAACAGGTTCAAAAGTTCAGTTCAAGTATTTTAATAGACATTTTTCACAGTACCTGTACACGGTGATTGTCTTTATCTGCCACAATGATTCGTCTCTGACTGTCACACGCAACACCAGCAGGCCGATCGAACTGACCGGGCCGAGAACCCAGAGAGCCAAATTTATGGTGAAAGGCACCGCAGGGCTTGAATATCTGGAGAGAGAAAGACATTTTGTCATAAATTGAAAACAAAACATTTCAGAAGCAATTGAGGACAAGGTGTGTGTGTGTGTGTGTGTGTGTGTGTGCGTGTGTGTGTGTGTATATATATATATATATATATATATATACACACACACACACTCATTCAATGTTCCTGATCCAGTTTTAGTCCCAGCCTTTAAACTTGCGGCTGCAGACGGTGATCGTTTTTAACGGATGAGTCGTGCCTAATGTTCTCAGAACAGTAACCTCATGGCTATCATCACTGTACCTGTATTCGGTTGTTGCTGCGATCTGCCACCACCACGTATCCCTCCTTGTCCACGCTGATCCCCCACGGACGACAGAGCTGCCCGTCTCCCTCGCCCTCGGTTCCAAACGACGACACCTGGGTGCCGAGGGCGCCGTAGCTCCGCCCCGACTTTGCCATCACCTTGAACGGGCTGCCCTGGATGTGCTGGTTGCACACGAGAATAGACACCAGGTGCTCGCCCTCGCATTTGGGCAGGTAGCTGACGGTGTACGAGCCGTTCTGGTGGTCCGTCAACTCCACTGCACAAAGATTGCCATCGACAACGGACATGACAACGGAGGAGAGGGCGTCTCCGCCGGAGAGACGTGGCTCGCCGTCGTGGTCGTAGCCGATGACGGTGAAGGAGGAGGGTTCTCCACACAGAGCACTTTTCAGGCCCTCGCCATGGGCTTTGGTAACCGGGGCAAAGGCTCCGCTGCTGATGAGGCCCAATGACTGGATGGCGATATAAAGAGCCTGCAGGGACAAAACCAGCGAGTTTAGATTTTAATAAACAAGAAATGATCGTAGAAAGTAAACCATTAAAAGTAATAAATAATATCCCAATATTAAGATGATTTATTGGATAAAAAAAAACGACAAAAAGGTGAAGGAGCTTGTGTGCATTGTTGAAGCTAGTCTGCTTCTTCCTACCTGGTCTGGAGGAGTAAACATGAAGCGCTCGTCCTCCTGTGGCTGCAGCAGCCCCCTGAGCGTCTTCAGTTCATGGATCTGCGTCAGCATTCGCTCCCTGGCCAGCAGCACATCGATGTGTCGTCCCTCGTCCAGCACCTGACTCACTGCTGCGATGGTGCTGTCCAGCTTGGTCAGACTCTGGTGCAGCTTCTCCACCTGCAGGTACAAAGACTTGGCCTTCACCTGGCGGATCTTCTCCAACTGAGCACAGAGAGGGAGAAAAGAAGAGGAGGATGAACATGTGCAGCAGTAGTCCAGATCCAGTGCAGTATAAACCTTAGATTCATTGATAAATACGTGCTCAGTTTTTTAAAGGACAAAAGTTTTCACATCTACAGATGTGGATACAAATGCATTATGTAGAGTATTACCAGTACTACGCATGGGCGATATATATATATCGATGTAATCAATTGATTTTTTTTTTTTAATCCTAATACCCCCCTCAGGAACTTACATATATTTACTGTCAACACTTTATTCAAGTTTAATGTGTAGTACAACGTGCCCTTCAAGTGTGTAATGTCATCGCTTAGACAGTGTCCAACGCGAAATGTTACATACAATGGCTACAGAAAATGATAGAGACAAGTTTCTTGTTAAGTTGTCATAACTTTGCAAAAAGGATTCAAACAACTCCAAACAATTTCCAAAGAACTGTAGCACAACTTATTCGAGCATTCAAAACAGAGGCCGCAGTGTTTTTAAGGATATTTTTCAAGCCGCCGTTATGATGTCACATCCTGCGGTTACGATATTCCCTTTAAAAGCCCCTTCGAGTGTTGCTAAAACTCTGAAAATAAATATTTGAGGATACTTTGTACCACACATGAAATAGACGATCAGTTAAACAAATATCAGTGTTTTTTTATACATCTTTCAATTCTGTAATTTCCTGGTGTGACGTTGCTTTGTGATTGGATGACAAGCGTGGGTTATTGCGTTTTTGTTCATTGCAAATTAATTTATATTGAATTCTTAGCAGACATTAGCAATTGGTCGAGTAGCAACGGAGAATCGGCCAATGCAGAGTGTTAAAAAAGTTAAGCAAGGAGCTGGAGAGCTTCTCTAAAAAAAAAGAAACTGTTTGGGTGCAAAGACCTTGGAATTGTTTTGGAATAAGAATTCTTAAAGAAATACAGAAAAATGATGTACCCAATTCCCTTTCTCAAGTACATCACCTTTTATTTCAATATCATTTTTTTCTTACAATTAGAGGAAAATAAATACCATATTTACATGTGTGTGTTTGAGTGTCATTGCATGCAACAGACGTAACAATCCAGCAGATGTGAGTACTGAGTAACCGTGACTGTACCAGCACAGTATCAATACAGTTCAGTCATTGTACCGCAGCAATACACAAGGCCTCATTTAACTAACTGTAATCTGTCCGGTCTACTTCAGCGACGCCATCATGTTACTTTAAACTCACTTTTAGACAATATCAACCAGCTCTACCCAGTAAATTCATTATGGTTAAAAGGTAAAGTAGTATTTATTATGCATCCACAAATGTTAAATTAATAAATAATTCAATATGACATATTATTACCTAATAATATTGTTACCTCTATTATAATCACTCATTTATTTATATTTTGGATTTCCAGAATCTAAAATCTTAAGCTTAAGAAGTCCTTTCATATTGTGGTTCTATGTGATTCGGAAATTCAGAAAGTTGCACACAGTGTCCGCAAGATGGCAGCAATGAGTTGATTTACTCAACTCAATAGTCCCATTAACCATTATGCTTACTGTAATAAGAATATTTCATAGTCAGTGTTGTAAACACAACATAGATTAAAAATACAATTTATGATTAGATAAAACCAGTTACTTTTAACAACTATGAGGTCAGTAACTTTATTGTTGGGATATAAAGATTCTGTCAAAGATGATTTTTCCACAGCTACAGATCACACAGGTAACGTTACAGTAGCAAACGAGAACAAAGACTGTGGCTCTTATCCAACATCCTCCAACCAATAGACGACACAATGGTGGACAGCCTCAACGCTCGGAGACTCTGCAAGAAACAATGTATCCAGAATAGGGGGCCCTTTTGTTCCTGTGCAGCACACAAGAAACTTCAATTTGCATGTGTGAGACTAGAGTTACACTTTATAGTCAGCGAAGACAAAGACTCAACCTGGGCTTTCTGGCTCAACTGGGTGTTTTTCCACACTGCAGGGACGGCAGCTGGGAGGTGTTTCACTGACTTTCAGGAAAACAGAGTGACGCGTATGAAACAGAGCTGATATCTGAGCAAGACGCATTACTGTCACTATTGCCTGCAGGGACGAATCTATGAGCAGCATATCAGTGCCATCAGAATATTGAATGGTTGACATAAACATCTCAAATGATCACACTTTGAATTATTGAATGCTGTGTTTTTAAGCATTTAATTCAAGTAATTCTATATTAATCGGTTGAATTTGTTGTAACTGATTATTTGAAGTCAATCATTTCTATATTAAAATGTTACATTTGTTTTTATTGAATATCTGAATTCAATAATTTCTCTATTGAACAGTTCAATTCGTAATATGTATATATTTAAATCTAATTTTGAATCTTTTAAAAATTAATTTTGTTTTATAGTTTTTCTTTATCAGGCTTCCGATTAATAAATATTCAATTTCAAATGATTCAAAAAAACATTTCTAAATTCAATATTAAACAATATTGGTAAAAAATAAATGAATAACAGCAATAACAATTAAATTGAAGAAATTTAGATGTAAAATTGTATACCATATTTCGAAGGAACCGATATACATACAAATTATGCTCTTAACCAAGTTGGTGGGGAAAATACAATTTACTGACACTCAGTGATGCTGAACAGTTACAGTAATTTAAGAGCAGAGTATCTTCACAATTCACTTCAACTCTCAGGGTCTACATTAAAATGAACAACACATCAAGGTGTTGATGCTTCTGGGCTAACATGTTTGTTGTTGCACATCTTACCTTCCACAGTAGTTCACACTCCCTCTCCTCCAGTGCTTTCTTGTGTCGGAGGACAAGGGCTTTCACCTCGCTCTGGACCACCTTTGCCTTGATCTCCACCTGCTCCGCCATGGCCTGGACCCTCTCCATGCTCAGCTGAGAAGGATAAGAACAAGGTTGGAGGACTTGTTTTTTTAATGGCAGAATGAGATTCGCTGGGATTCAGAAGAACCTTTTAGATCAGTTTTAAGAGGTTAAAAAAAAGACATTATATTTGTACTATTTTAATGGGTTCAATATGTGTATGCTTGTACACTGAACCTTTACGATCTCCTCTTGCAGGTGGTGCCAACCAGAGAGCAGATATCTCTTTATCCACATGCAGTATTTGTTATTCTATCAATGCCCTTCTTTTGGGCCTGACCGGGCCTTTTCCCCACAGGGTGAATTGACTAAAGATTTCAGTGATTCTGGGAAACTGGTGCTGCTCCGCATCGAGAAAGTCAGAAGTCAATTCTGGTGGTTAAGAGGCCTTTTTAGGATGCCATGAACATCTCCCCTTCTTGGCATGTGTTCGAGGAAGAGACCTCGGGGCTGACCCAGGACATGCTGTAGAGACTGTCTCTGGCCTGGGGAACGCCGTTGTATTCTCTCTGGAAGAGGTTCTGGTGGGAAAGTCATGGCCTTTTTGCTCCATCTGCAGATGACCTTTTTCTTCAATACCTTATACATCAAATATGATATAACCAGTACTATGCCAGGACAAAATATTTTAAAATATTATCACTCTTAAAAAAATATTAAGTCTGAAATTAAACATTTGGTCAGAAAATAATTAGGTATTTTACTGTAAAATGTATATATATATATATATATATATATATATATATATATATTTATTTTAATAATCGCACATATACACAATTTTTACTAAACTGCTTACTAAACATATATTCATTGTACAATGATTTGTTTGAAACTATCAAGGAAGTAATCCTTGACATAATAATAAATGGACAACAATCATGTAAAAATTAATAAATAAAATTACTCTTAGTCAAATTAAACTATTTAAATATAGTTTTCCAAAGTCTTTGTGTGTTTCCATTACATCCTTGACTACACGCGTTCCAAAATGTCATTCATTTCATCCGAGGCGACACGCCGACCACACCGCCGGCCCACCCCGAGCCCTCTTCCTCGCTCCTCTGGCGTCGTGTGGGAGGTCAGCAGGACAAAAGGGGGAGGCTAGATAAGGGCTGCTTTGTGATATTGGCTGAAGGGATCAAAGGTCACTAAAACCTTACAGGTCATGGATCTGCAACCTCGGTCTGAAGACGCATACCACCCACCCCCACAGAGGCAGCACACAGCAGGAACAAAGCTCGGCAGCATGGCCCTTTGCTTTCTCACAGAGACATTTGAGGCAGCTAAAGGGTCAACTGAGGACTTCACAAAGCATCATGGAACATGAATACAAAATAAGATGATCAATACCTCACATCATGTGTGAAAAGAAAAAAAAATGTAAAAACCGAGTCGAGAAATATTGACTATTGACATATTAAAAAGTGATTTTTTTTTTAACGAGAAAACAATCGGGTGTCGGGTTATGAATGTATTTGACAAACATTGTGAGAACTAAATTCCATCTTTGATCAAATTAACGTCTTTTTCTACAACATTTCTACGAAAATTTAAATGGGGATGTTAACAGCAATTTGAAAATGTTGATAATTAATCAATAATTAATTTTAAAATAACCAAAAAGCCTTCTTTGGCTTTAGGGATAAAGCTAAAGTTACAAACCCGTTGAGCCACTTCTTTTATTGACGAAACATTTTGATGTCCGTCCGTGTGTCTCCATGCTTAATCGCTGGATTCCCAGCGGACGGCAGCTTGAAATACATGGGGGGGGGGGGGGTCAAACTGACCAACCTCCCCCAGCCTGAAAGCGAGCGCAGTGGCCAACCAGGAGGTCACAAGGAAAGGGTCGGAGGTCAGGGAAGATAATGGCAGTGGAGTGGGCGGAAATTTCCTACCTCAGGGGATCGGAGCGTGCGTGCCTGTTCATATTCTGTGGCGTCAGCACCTATTCCTGCAGTGACCTCCAGTTAAACACGAGCACAAACACTAACAAAATTTGCTTCTCTACCAAACACTAGTGTTCAAATTCACCAAAGACGTGTGTGTGCATTCAGGCCTGTCGATCTACGTTGTGCAACCAGGTCTTCCAGTGTCAAGAACACTTCGACGTTAACATCCATCTACTGCAGTAAAAATGTGACTCAACCACACAAAGGTCAAGGCAAGAAAGAGATAGACGGTTTTTGAAGGTCTGCCGAAGATATAGTAAACGCCAGCATGTCAAAATGACCTCAAAGCTAGTCAAGCAAGTTGTTATGAAGGTCACAAGAGAATTAAGCAAACCTAGGAAACCAGTTTGTGTGTCATACTTGTGCAGACAAAGATCTAATGTGTGTCCAAAAACCCCCTCAAAGTATCATGTGACTCGTCCTCACAGAGATGCATCAAAAGTAGTTTTTTTTAACTTATGTAAGCTAATAAATGCTTAAAGAATTTGAGAAATGACAAGTTGCTGTTAATGTTGTGTAAGCTTGAAATAAAATAAAAGGAACCGAAGAATCGACATACTGAATTATCGTTTTCACATCATTATGTCACGATCAATTTCTATTTGAGCATTTCACTGAATTAATTATCATTAAAAAATACAGTATTCTTAACATTGTCACATGTCAATACATTTTTTAAAGATTACTTTTGTGTATGATTTTCTTTCTAAGAATAAACCATCAAATCAGATTTAGTAAAAAGAAAACTGATACTATCGAGTCATACTGCAGTGACCTGGACGTAAAGATCCAAATGGAATTATTTTGTGTTTATACAAAGAAGATGGCTACTCCACTTCACCAGAAAGCTGAATCTAAAGAAAACTTTACTTTCACTCCGCGTTAACTGTAATCGACAAGTCGAAACATTTGCAATGTTGAGACAGCGTCAATTCCGCTGTAAGGAGAGGGAGGTGCTAAATGCTCTTTTTGTTTAAAGAGGAGGAGAGTTTTCCTTTCTCTGAAATCCTTTAAATGCCACAGTCACCCCCCTCCCCCATCCTCTTGGTCACTCATCCTCCCCTTTGACCTTCATCCCTACCCCCGTTGACCCGCCTCCTCTCAGGGCCAGCTGGACACCCCCCCACCCCCTCTCCAGGGCCTTGCAAAACCATAGGAGTGGTCACTCTTGAGCATACACAAACTGATCGAAGGCGGAAAGACAAAGCTGCTTCCCCTTTGAAATCCTCCAGGGAAATCTCAATAAAACAATAGTTTTTATTTAGACGTGGTAAGATGTGGGGATTCACAACATTTATGACACAACAAAATATAGACGATAAAGATCGACGACTCCCATCTTACCTGAACAGCCTGACGTCCCTGTTGTGCATCTGCCAGCAGCTGGATGGTGATGGACCTGCTGTCCTGAACTGCGTCTTGCAAGTAAACGAAGGTGTGGTTCATGTGGCGGCCCATGCTGCACTCTCTGCAGATGGGCATCGAGCAGGTTTCACAGAAGAACAGAAAAACCTACAGAAGAAGAAAGACAAAACATGATTTATGTGGAAAAGCATTCATAATTACAGCCGGCAGACCATTGGTGCGTGGGGTCAAAAATGATTTTGTAGAAATCGTCTCAACCATACATGATTGACTACTGTATATGGAGGAAGGTTGTTTTTTTTTAAGGGCGTTCATGTTATTTAGTCATTGAAAGGAACTAAGATTGGATTCAAAAATAATCCTTGTGTTTTTTTTATCACTAGCAGCAGCACCAGAGTAGACAATCCCCATATGTTCATGTGAAAATAAATTTCAATGAACATGTTATTTTATAATGTATTGCGATAGAATTATCGGAAGTAAGGCGTGAGCTCCATGTGTCCGCCATTGTTGTCATGTGATGAGTTGAATGCATGCGCATTAGAATGACGGCCTGGGTGACATGCGTCAACTCCTCAGTGCTGGCACCGTTTCCAGTGGTGACGAAGACAAAAGTTTCCATTCTTGACCTCGATTTCAAAAGAATTCTACAGACAAAAGTTCTGGTATATTCGTTATAATCCACCAGAATACCTTTTAAAGTTTAGCAATTTTATCGTCTTAATTCTCAGCCTTCTAGGAATGTTGGAAGTAGTAAATTGGGAGAAAGTACACAAGGAAACAACAAATGTTTTATTTCTGAAAGTATACCTTTTAAGCACTTTTGTCATGTTTGAAAAGAGGATGGGATTTAATATTCACATTCTAGAAGATGCCTGAGAAAGATTAGCTGAATAGCCCACGGACAGAAAAAGGCCTGGGTGGATGGGGTGGGACCAGCAATCAATCCATCAATAAAGACCGTTTCCCCGGGGAGTAGCATAATCTAATGAGACGCAAACACACCTCCCCCTTTTATCTGACTTTCTCCACCTCTCTTAAGAGCTCAGATCCTCTTCCTTTTACTTCTTGCCAAATCACCTTCGACAGCCATCTTAACCAGTACCCCAAACCATTTTTTGCTCCACATAGGAAAATTCCTAAATTCCAAGGGGATGGGGCACACAAAAGCCAGGAATGTAGTGGAGCAAGAGTGAAGAAGGACAGGGGACAATGATGGACATGAGGCCTCAGCGGTGGTTGGGAACAATTGATGGTAAAAGGGTGCGAGGAAGTATAGCATTCGCAATTTTAGTTAGAATAAATGCTCATCTGGCAAGCATCTTTGGTCCTTTTCTGTTTCCTTTTCTACTATGAAATGTACACAACTTGGGTGCCAAGAGTTTAAGTCCTTGCCGGAGTTGCTGCAGTGAAAGGTTGGAATGCGTTACATCAAGTGAGAGATGACCATTGCAGCGTCATGATCACATGCTACAGAACCGTGCAGGGCTTGAGTGTAGCTACCATTGTGTGGATCACTAGAAAACGCTATTTTAAAGTGGTCAAAAATACACCCGGTTTGGTTTCACACAGAACTTTTAAATGAGGCTGGGCATTGAAAATAAAATGAAAGATGACATTGGTTCAAATAGATGTACAATAAAACAAGAGGGTGACAGTTTAGAGGAATGAACACATATTTACATTAATAAACTCCAAAATTAAACATGTAGTAGTAGCATATTAGCCATTTTTATCATTAAAAAGTACTTAACTTATTCTACACTAAGATAGTAACTCAGAGTTGAACAACCCTTACAACAGATTAACAGTAAATAATTGTGGTTAATTTACTTAATTTAATCTATTTAAATCTTAGGTGTTACCCTGAAGACTGATATTTTCAAAACCGCACGTGTTGGGGTCACCAACAGCCCCGTTTTGGAGTTGAAGAGTCACACACAGGGTTATATATTACATAACACACCGGCCTCTTGGTCAATATTATCGATCCACAGTAGATACTAGCAGCTCCCAGAGGTCTTGATGGGGGGGGGGGGATCATTTTGCATCGGCTGCTGCCTCTGCAGTTACGAGTGTCTCTTAAAACCACAATAAACAAGCTTTCTTTTGCCACGCGTTTCACAGAAAGATGGGAGTGACCAACAAACAACAAGCAAGTGAGAATACTCATTTTATGTATGTATACAGTATTTAAATAAAGATAAAGGGCAGTGGACGTTTTAGTAGTCATTGAAATGTACGAGAATATTACGAATAAATGCCGAGACAAATCAGCAAGCCAGCAGATACTAGTTTATTAAAGTGCATTTGAATGACTTTTCATTGCTTTTTAAAATTTTACTGAAAGACTCTTCATAGCTTTTACTTAAAATGTAAATTATAATAATAATAATAATAATAATAATCTCTATTTATATAGCGCCTTTCTAGACCAGGGTCACAAAGCGCTTTATAAGACATAATTTACTAACATAAACAGTGCTTTGCATGGTGGATACACAAACGCACACAACATCTAGGACACATGTGACATGGACATGTGAAAAACAAGTTCAAAACATGTGAAATAGGCGTGGTGTCACACCAACAGTCGTAAATTCCATTAGTAAAATGCAGGCGGGGCAGCAGTGACTCACCTTCATAGTGTATTTGCATTCTGCATGAACATATATGCAGTTCAAACAGAAGAGGTCAAGCAAAATCGCAAACTGACAACAAGACGGGCTGGTTGTTTTCCCGTAAGGGAAGCCACTGTGACGCCACAGCTTATTAACGCCTTCAATCCTCAGCTCAGGGAACAAAGTTAGCATTAAGACACCCTATGTTTGCCATTTTTCTTGCAAAGAACCATTATGCATTTAACCTAGTGTTGCTACAACAAACCAAACAAAGTGTAAACATCATCATCATAATATTTATTCTTACACTTTCTTACCAGACATCCTGATAATTAAAGTAAAAAGTCGCATTAACAGATATCATATCTGTATAGTATATTGATCATTCACCAACATTGATGATGATATTGTCAATATGTTCTGGGCTGATAACCCCGTGTATTGTTGCAGTTCAAGAACAGTGATATGTGATAGTGAGCATTTATTTATTCTCAGTCTTGTCTTGGTCCCAACAGCCTATGCTCCTGGTCGTACAGCATAATATGTGCAAATGATAGTTTAATTAGAGATTAAAACATTTCCGCGCCATGTCTAGCTTTGTGGCAAATAAAATCAAAAGCTGATTTCTTTCTGAAGAGTGATGGGGTTGCATATGTGATACGTTCATTTGACTACATTACTCAGGAGGACTTTATGTACACCGTCATTTCTTTAATTGAAAAAAAATGTTTTAAATGATAATTAAATCGCCAACCAGCCACCTTCCCTCATTGTTTCGCCAATAGATCAACATATGCACTGAAACCACTCATTGTTGTTCAAATGTAGCCATGAAGTGCAAATGTCTCTGCATTTAAAAAGCTAAATCTTGAAGAAGCAAAGAGTGAATGAATCCCTCAATGAGGCGACTCGCTAGCGGAGGAGAGGGACCAGCCCTTTTTTCCACCGCCCTCCCCTCACAGACACTGGGAACTGGGGGAGAGGGCACGAACACAGCCAGCCAGTAAAATCTCTCCGTGATGCATTCGCTGCTTGCATGCACAGCAAAGTAGGGGGAGGGGACGGGGCCGATGTAATGTCACACTGTGGTGCTAGAAAAACCAGGTCTGTGCAGAGAACGGAGGAAGCGTGTCTTCATAGGCAACTCAAGCCTGCATCACAGCCAGCACATCTGCACTGGTCACGTCCTGATGTCGTCTCCTTGCAGTATCAAATAACTCCAAACACTACGATGTCACGTGCAGGAAATATGTACCCAAGTGTGCGTCAGCTTGTGATTTCAAATTGTGTTTGGAAATCCCATCTTGGATCGGAATAGAAGAAAGACTTTTTCAGGTCACATTTTTGGGAAATCATCCCAACGCTTATTAAACTAGCCGCTACAAGAATGCAAGAGACAACCATGTCCTTTAACGCCATTTATAGAATGACACTGGTCGAGCTGGGACCCCTTAGATAGATCCCCAAGTCTCACTTTCAGATCTCCTCTAGGCCGTGACGAAAATTATATAAACAAATTGTTTATGCATATTTGAAAAAGGCTTTTTTGGGGGGGAAATAAAAAATATTGCCTCCAGTGTGCTGAAGTCTCTTGACAAGATGCAAATAAGAACCAGGAAGGATGAGTCATCTAAAAACCATAAAATAAACTATGCAAATGCAAGAGACACCTTCTATCAATATTGACAATAAGGTGGTTGTTTTGAAACTAGAATCCCGTTGTGTACTGTGTATTCTTAAAATTACCTTTAAATCATATCCTACATAAAACACTCAAATCTTGTCCAGAGGTTGCGTTTTAAAGCAACCAATAAATATAGCTTAAGGCAGGGGTCCCCAACCTTTTTTGCACCACGGACCGGTTTAATGTCAGACAAGATTTTGGCGAAGTACAATTTCAGTGATGACGTCACACACGCCAACGTCTCTTCAAAAGATCGTTTTAGGAGAAAAAAAGAAATAATAATAAAACATTCAATATAAATGTGAAATATGTTGTAGAAAGTGTCCTTCAATCACGCAATTTAAGTTATTTTCACTAATCAAAACATTTTCTCAAAGACATTTGAGTTTGCAACGTGTAACGTCACCACGAGACGAGCGGTGTTGTGTATAAATACAAAAATGATTTGACCAGCGTAAAACTGTTTATGGTGTGTTCAATACAATAACAATACACCTGAACCCACTGTGAACTCGCTTTCAACTGTATTTACAGCGTACTCGTAACATCACGCCAAAAACATAACAGAAAGTAACATCCACTCCGGCCCCTCTGTGGTCTTCAGTTGCAGTTACATAATACATCACATACAAATAAAGCAAAAAAAAACACAATAATATATACGAAAACACAGTACAATCTAATAATGTCATCTGATGGCCAAATACCCGTCTGGTACCATTAGTGCGAGCAGACTCTTCCGCATGCTCTTTAGTTGCTATGGTAAGATACCTTCAAATGAAAATTAAATGATACAGGTAAAATACCGATGCACCATGAAACAAGTATAAAGTGCATGACATGTTTTACTCACTCCAATACTATAGTTTTAAATCAATGCGAGCCCTGCACTTGCTTTTCTGCAAACATACTTTCTCATGACTTTATTCCAGAAAACCAGCAGAGTTGTTGTTTCAAATGTGCTTTTAAGACCACCTTGGTCAAGCATCTGTGCTCCGCGTCCATCTCCTCACAAAGATGCTCAAACAAGCGCGAGTTAAGTGCTTGTGCTTTGACGACGTAAATCATTTTAACAACATCCTTCAACACATTAAGTTTCGTCTGCATTTTTTTTTTTACTAGCGAGCAATTTCCCTGTGAATAACACAATGTGTAGATTCACATTCAGGCACAACCTCCTTAATCCGAGTAGCTAAACCAGACAGCCGGCCGGTCATGGCAGCTGCTCCATCTGTGCATACGCCGACACAAAATGACCACTTCAGATTACCTGATATAGAACTATCCAGAGACTTGAATAGTTCTGTGGCTGTGCTGTTGGACGGCAACGACAGTGCACCTAACACATCCTCATGCAAATCCTCCTGATAAATATATCGCACATAAAGAGGTATTATCGCCTTTTAACAACATCTATACCACTACCACGGTGACACTTTAATCCTCTTTTTGCGTCTCAATGTCTTCTGCCATTTACCGATGAGGTGGCCCTCAATAATTGCTTCTGTCCTTCATGTTCCTTGTTTTTCTCTCAAAATATTCCAACGGTCTGTCTTATAATGCAGGGTGCTTGGTCTCCAATTGGCGGATCAGTTTTGAAGGCTTCAATGGTCGCCAGATAAAACGGGCCTGTGCCGATAAATCCATATTTTAAGCAGGTATCTTGATATTGTCTTTTAAATGCAGCTTTATTTTCTTTAACGTCTTGGACTCGTCTTTTGTCTCTTCGCCAGGCCGTTTACCCGTAAAGAAACTTTCTAAAGATTCATTTTACTCATTGTGGGAAAATGTTACAGCTAACATACCACGTGACCCAGATGTGAGAAGAAAATCTGGTTATTTGTTTTAAATAAAACATTGCGACTCAATTAAAATAAGCAGAGATTATGCAATTTTTTTTAATATCTTCTCTGACCCACGTTTTAATGTCTTTAAAAGTCTTGATAAATTATTAAAAACTTGCATGAATCCTTTCGCTTGTTATAGATCACAAGGATTTCTTTAACGGTGTTGTGTAGATTAGGAAAAGCATCCTGTAAAACTACGATATGGGCGTGACTCATGGCTCTCGCTGCCGCCACGCATCCTGGTAACTCGTGTTGGCTCGTTGCCACGGACACAACATGCACTGGGACGGGCCTGTCGATGTTTTGAAACGCAGCCAGATACAAAGCGGGGGCGGTGGCTCTGAGCCTGTGCGGGGATTGGACGAAACGCTGAGCGGAGAAGGAAAACAAACCACTGTCAGCTGGCCTCTTTACACAGCGAGCATGTGACCGACTGGCGTGTGCTTAACGCTCCTGCAGGGAGGGAAGGATCGCAGAAGAGAAAATGGAAGAAAAAAGGGGGAGACTGTGGGAGGTGGAAACCAAGAAGGAGAAATAGTTTTACAACAATGAGAAGGCGAGAATGACAAAGAGGGTGAAATACAATAGTTTTGCACCAATGAAAGAGAAATATGTTTTCACAAGCTCTACAACCGTGTACTGTGACCAAGATGGCATTACAGCTTTGCATGGACTTAACAGCAAACGTACAACAACAACTCCTCAAGGGACCAGAGTTAAAATCAAACTTATATCTTAGTCTTTTTACTTGAAGATCATTCTCCTAGAAGACCATTGCGTACTCCGAAGTTATGCAAGTTGACTAAAGTAGGGTTGCTTAGATTATATAAAGACGCATAATAGCAAGTCACGATGAAGTTCTTTAAATAAAGAACTCTCTCATACTGTTGGAAATACATGGAGCCACACTATTGCAGTTTATATCGCAATTTCACAAAAACAGATTTCAGTACCTCCATAAAACAACTTGAGGATTACCCATAATACATATTTTGTCTAAAATGATGTCAAAGGTAAATTATACAATGATCTGAAATCATCTTAATACAAAGATTTTTTGCATTCATAAGAAATGTTTGCGAAGGTATGACTTTTGTTAAAGTTTATGATGTAAAATACAGAATGAAAGAATAATCAAAGCAGTGAAAATAAATTGTAAAAAATATTTTTTACATTTTTGTAACCCATTTGTAGGCCTGCGTATTGATTACAAATGTTTGATACTGGTCGTGATATCGATAACAGTTCCTGAACCATTACCCCCCCCCCCACACACACACACACACCAATTTAATAAGATCAATTCTGACAGGAGATATGTCAGTGTTGGTAATTTCTCCTCCAAGATTGTTTTCCTTTAGAAAAAGTTAACATATCATCCAGTTCCGAAGAGCACTTACAAACAAGTGCCACATCAATCTGATGAAAAAAATACACAATTCTTCTCTGAAATACGTACAATGTTTTGATACCCTGTATAAGCGAGGCTTTTTGGTCGGTGCCACAAAAGAACCGGACCTCTAAGACCCAACCCTAAATATTTGTGTAACTCAGTGTCGCATCTTGGAATTAACTGATTGTTATTCTCTGCAGTATCTGCTTTTGAAATATATTAAGGGCCCACTTCTTATTCGTGTGTGTTCACAATTGTGGGCACACGCGTAGAAAGCCCAGAAAACCTGCTCTGAAGGAAACAACAGCGCCTCAGACCAACGTTGTACAAAAAGGTTGAGGGCCATTATGTCAAATGTGTTAACAGCACAATTCCGCGGAGCGGGGTCAAACAGTGGCTAATTAAAACCCCATTTGTGCCAAACTGCTGAAGAGGAAGTAGCAGCTTTTGAATAGGTTTTAAATCCTGTTGCCAAAGAAAATGTGATAAATGCCTTCCCTTTCTGTCCATTAAATTTATATGGCCCAAAGTCTTGAAATGCACATCAAAGCCAGGACACACACACACACGGGTCGGGGCTCCCCTCTGCCTGAAACACACGCACAACACACAGGAAACAGAGAATGCGTTCTAATTACTGAGCACATGTTGCACATTAAAACCCTGGAAGTCCAACTTCATATAATCCAACTCTGGTGGCTGCGTGGAAGCACACTCTAAAGTCCACTTCAGAGGATAACTACCTGCAGATGTAAGAGTCTATTGGAAAAGCAAACGCCGCCGCCACACGCTCGGGACCGATATGATGAAACGTCACGACTCGCTCGTCCCACAGCTGCCGACTTGCGGCGAGGTGACGCTCGGGGTTTGCAGTGGCCATTGTCTGGGACGGGCGGCGGCCTGATGAGAAAGGCAGAGGCCTGTGGAGGAAATGCCCAGAATGTGTGCGAGAGCTTGAGGGGGAAGAGGGGAACCCAGGAGGTACAAACTCAAGTTACAGGAATTCCTCGGGCCTTGTATCGCAGTCTGTGCTCGTACCAACACTTCTATACAGGCACGAGAGCCTCTCCGGTAATTACAATAGCAGCTCAGGAGGGCCGATTCAAAAACACAACTATTGAAAGCCAAATAAAACGTTGATAGAATGTTGAGCTTACTCTTACTTCCCCCTTTTTCCCCAACGTACAAGACGACTATATTTCATAATTTCCAGGATAATTACAGTAACTAACAAGCAGATGTATTTTTAAAACCACAAATAAAATATAAAATAACTAAAGGCATTTTTGAGAAATAGTGAGCTAATGAAACAATCTGGAGCATAAACCACTTGATAAAGAGACTTCAATATAATTCACAAAACAAAAAAAAAACAATCATTCAAAACCGTATGATGTCACAGTGTCACTGGTGAAATGCACAGATTCCATATCAGGCATGTTCCTGCTGATGTCCTACTTCATCTTAAATTGTCTGGTGGAACTCAAAGTGTTGTACAAGTCATTTTTCACTGACATTCCCTTGCATCTGTAAATTGCAACTTTATTGCTGTCCTTTATTGACCTTTATTAAGTCCACGGAAAATTCTGTTATACGCTTGGCTAAATCATTCAGCCTTGAGAGCCCCACTGGGATAAGATGATATTTAAGTTGTTATACCATTAACTGGTTGTTCTTCTGTTCTCTGTGTTACAAAGACATTTATTAACATTCAAAAGAAAATATTTTAATATAAATTTGATTTTTCATTAGGAAATTATAATCATCTCCATTATTTCAGCATAAATGTACTGGATAAATTTCATTTACTTACTGCGCAATCGACCCGCTCTGGATGTGACGTGGTCTAAAAGCAGTTTATAAAAAAAAAAAAGGAAAGCCCCACCCATTGTTTCCATGCAACATATAACAAATTTAATCATAATGGCCCAAAAGACAAAAAAGGCCAGAGTGCATCTCAAAGCAAAAATTGTCACAACTAAAAAGTTTTAAAATATTACGTCTTAACGTCATTACTATACTACTAATGTATACACTTGCTGTGACATTACAACCCAACACGCATCAAAGGCCTGTCAAACTGATTAGACATGACAGCGTGGCGTCATTGCCGAGCAACTAGGATTCATGAGCGTCTTCCAGTAACCTCCACCCGGAGCCTATAAAACCCATTCTTGAGCGAGGTGCCGAGGAGTGAAGCGAGCGGCCAGTTTTCATGGTAATGACTATATAAGACCGGGATCTTACAGGATTACCATATCATTAGCCGTTTCTCAGAAGAAGCTGGGTATGGATTTGTGTTTTGGAGGGTGACATCACAGCGAGCCGTGGATGCTCCTTCGGTGTAATCCAATTTTCCATGTCCACCTCACACACAGCGAGGGACTCGGGTGGCCGGAGCAATTCTAGAGAAGCAACTTAGACTTTCATACCAGTTCTGAACTCTCGGGTAATGATTGCAGAAGGGGACACATTTGTGCATTAAAGGGAAACTAATGTGAAAATCGAACTCTCCTAACGCGTTTCAAATGTTGACGTATTCCTTTCCAAGATGCAGTAAGTCCCTCAATCATGACCATGTTTTGAACTTATTACTTTTAAGTTCTCCCCCGTCTGATCTGGATGAACGAGAGGTTGCGAGAGCAGAGTGCGTGTAGTTAGATTAAACAAGATTTAATCTCCAGAAAAACAACACGTTTCTGTGGGCGGGGATTAAGCACATTTTCTACTTTAAATATTTCTATGAAAAGAGTTTAGTACAAACACATACTGATGAGTACAATAGAGTCCAAGATCTATTTAAGATACACGTAAATCAACACATCAGTTGACCTTAGAGCTCGTTTTTCACACTAGATGATTCTAGATTTTGAAAAGGAAAAGAGTTTTCTTTCTAAACAAAAAAAAATGCTGTCTGATCTCCTTTTCTTCTAGTGAGATTAAAAACAACTAAAAACATTGGAAAATGTCTGAATAAAGAACGTGTATGACTTGAAAACTATTTAATCTTCCTGGGGTCAAATTAACATTAGGCAGCAATTTAAATATAAAAGCGAATTAACAAGAAGCACATGTAGAATAAGGTTCGCAGAAAAGGGAAATAAATGTACAATAATAGCGCTGCTATACAAGTCTTTATATTTTCATCCATCCGATTCAAAACCAAAAATGTAGTTAACATGCACAAACGTATGCACATGTTTGGTTAATAAAAAGTAGTTTGTTGCCATGAGAGTTGGACGGCTACTGTTTTGACACAGATAAGGGGAAACAGTCTTATCTAGGAGCGTTTTTTTCTTCTTCCATCTAAGATCATGGAAGAGCTCAAACGGAGATAATAGAGAATCATCGAGGCTGACAGCTTCACAGTTCTACGAATCATCGTTCTTCATTGATACTCAAACGGTCCACTACAAGCATTGTATCGAACAAGGCAGAGACAGAAAATCGGTCGAACACAACAATCCAATAGCATCCACTTCTGACCAACAACATTCACTCATGACGCACACAAGTGCTGCTGATAAGATGCATGTGTGAGGTCTCCACCACAGGACACACATATTGGTTTTCAAACTTGTAACGCAAGCAACGAAGAAAATACAAAAAATAAAACAGTTCACTTTGGATTAGGTTTAGATGCATCAAAAGACCTTTGATTTACAAAGAGGGAAAAGCATGAGATTTAATTATGACATTGGACAATACCTTATTTGCAGGTAGTCTTTAGACATTTATTTGACAAATGCACTTTGAATTAACTAGTCGACCGTTCATGTCATTGAATAAATGCCAACGCCGTCTGAAAGGATGGAAATTACATAACTTTAAGTCATTTTATCTTTCCTTTCACAGCTTTATACGTTATAAGACACTAAAATCATGTTATCCTTGTATTTCGGGTTCTTTATTTTTTTTTAAAGAAAATTATACTTTACTTTGAGTTAGAACCATCCAGTACACATATTATAGACAAAGAATTTCAAACAACAATTTAGGATTCCTTTCATTGTGTGGCAGACGGTGTAAAGAAAAACATTTTAAGGAAAGAAGATAAAGAAAAGCCCAGCCTTCTCCTGTGTCACTCCATCCCCCGAGGCTCAGTGTGCATGAGAGAGGCATTACTGGGAAAGGACGCCTTTACTGGAAAACTGAACCCACCTTTTTACTGGCATTGGGGATGGGGGTGGCAAGAAGGCGTGCGGCGGGTCAGTGAAAAACTAAATTGGAAATCCGAACTGCGCTCCAGTGGGATCTTTTTAACAGATAAAACCGAGATTGGAAAAACACTTTATGTGCTTGTAGCCCCGGCGGCGCCCCAATGTGTCACAAAAACATAGCACCCCATGAGGCCATGAGTCTGATAGAAAATATCATGTGTAACTTCAAACATTTTGATTTTAAAGTCACTTAATATGCTTTCTTAGTATTTATGAATACAAGTAAACAACATTAAATATTGTGCAGCAACGAGTTAAATGTATTCGAGGGTGACACCACCATGATAACTTCCTGGTCTGTCCTTGAGCAAGCAGAGACTCACTGGCAGAGAAAGAACAAACGCATTAAGTCTTAGCTTTGATGTCCGTTTGGAATATGACTGCAAATATTTTATTCATGATCCAAGGGACATGTGTGGCGCTTCTTCTGTGAACAGAACTTCTTTGAAATGTTCTTCTCTTCAGAAATCAGAAGCAGCAGCCTAGAACTTTGGCTTCAGTGGTTTTTGTTATGGTTCTGGACCATATGAGGGATTCGGGAAAAAAAAAAAAGCAGCATCGCTGTCTTGAATGATTTTTAAATTAACCCTGATCACAGGAAGTTAAAAAAAAACAGTCAAGCCCTGAAGTTGAAATGTGTCTTTACAATAAAGAGAAGCTGGTAGATGTGCATGGATGGGACTTGGAAGCATGTGTGGAGTTACTCCAGGGGCCTCCTCTTGGATGGTGTGGTACAGATTAACCAGTTTGTGCATGCGTCTTCACATGTGTCAGTGCATACATGTGTGTTTGCGAATCCAGCCCATGTACTAGGTGAAGAGCCACTCAGATCCCTTCCAACATGAGGCCATATTGTCCTCCAGTATGGTTCCACAATTCACACACACTGCACAAAAGTGTTTTGCAATTATTGTTAGAATATTGCTCCAAGCTGGGCTACACAGGTACTTTATTTCTGTTTTGTTGTAGCAACTTCATCAATAAAAACATATAAAAGACATTAAGTAAATAAAAATATATAACCGATCATGTATTGGTAAGAATCTTGCGATTGAATACGATCCCGGGACGAAGATACAACAAATTGTGATACTGTTTGAACAAGAATATTGTAGTATTGCCCGAGTACTTGACCGGCACAGGCAATATTACACTCTTGACAAAGTAGTTACTGCTTTCATTTGTTTTGAAACCAAAATACGTCTTAAAAAAAAAACTTTTTAAATGGCTGTAAACAACTGTATCCTCTAGTCCTCAGTCATCACCGGGATATTGCTGGAATTCATTTTTACTTTAGCTAATGGCCGGTTTAATTGCAACACGTTAATGAACAAACTGTTTGAATATTGGTATTTTAATTGTGCCCTTTTATTTTAAACATGCTTTATTAAAGCGTAAACAGTACAATAACTTTGGTCAAAAAGACCCAAAAATATAAATAATCAAAATCAATACAGTGCTGGTGATTATCAATACAATATCATGGATTAAAAGGTTGCGATTATATCACCGGATCAATATTTTGATAACAGCCTCAACATAATGACATCATATCGGGCTCCACTCACCTCATTGTCGTGTTGTTGGCAGAAGCTCATGCGGTCCTGGAACAGGGACAGCAGGGCAAAGTTGTTCTGGAGCGATTGGGCCAGAGACACGGACACCCCTGGCTGGCTGGGTTTGCCGTTGATCCTGCCCAGGAGAAGGTTCTCCCCCAGGCGCTCGATGAAGTGGTCCTTGGTGAGCCGGACCCGCTGGTGGGCTCGTACGCAGTTGTCGCACAGGTACTCTTGGCAGTCCAGGCAGTGGGACGATGCGTGGTTGTCTTCGTCGCAGGAGCTGCACTGGGGCTCTCCCATGTGGTGGGGCTGCAGGAGACCCGTGTGGGGGTGCAGGAAGCTAGAGGAGCCCAGGCCTCTGTGATGGTGGCCATTCTTGTTCTGGATCTGCTCCTCCGAGCTCACCACCACGTCCAACATGTTGCTGAAGAGGAAGTTGGACGAGGGCAGCGAGTCGACGCCGGACTCGGAGATGGAGACCTTCTGGTCGCAGGTGGGACAGCGCAGCTTCAGGGGGTCCCCGGGACTCCTCTGGCCCTCCAAGCATTGCCTGCAGAAGGCGTGGAGGCAGGGGAGGACGTGGAGCCTCCTGGTGGTCTGGCTGGAGGAGGAGGAGGTGTGCGACGAGGAGGAGGAGGTGGAGGAGCTGGAGGAGATGGGAGCAGAGGATCCACAGAGCTCCTTGCAGAGAGGGCAGGTCTGCAGGTCTGAGTCTGGGAATGAAGCCATTAGCAGCGCTTGGATCATAAAGGCTCAGATTCAACTTGAGGTATTCATTTGGCGACTCTCTTGGCCTGCTTAGTGGAGAGGACCAGGTCTGGATGTCATGAGGTATTTCAGTCACTAGAGATGATGAGGTAGACACTTTTCAAGAGTTTCTTCCTGGAATGAGGTAGGTTTTTTGTTTTTGTTTTTTAAAGTTTTCGAGGCTCAGTCGTGTAAGGCGCAAGTCCTTCTTGGACCTTCTGTGTTTCGACCAATAAAAAAATAAAAAAAACTTTCAACGCGTTTCAATTCGCGTCGTAACTTGACGACGAACCTGGTCTGATGTTAACCTGCCGCTGCGTCCGCCGAGTCTAGTCCACCATCTGTGTTGTTCAGGCGGCGAGGGGCGCAGCCTGCACTCGGTCCACGACCCACCGACTACTGCTCATTTGACGGCGACGGTATCACGAGAGTGCGGAGCATCGCGGCGTCCAAAAAAAAAAAAAAAAAAAGAAGGCAGAGAGTCAAAACAACACCGCGAACCTCAGCTCGACCAGAGGCCGCCTTCCAGTCTCCCGTCGCCGCGTCAGCCTCTGGCTCGTCCTCGCTGGCTCTGCATGGAGGAATGTGCGGGGCGTGAACCTCCAGCCGCGCGGACACGCTGCTCCAGAAAGACGCCGTTAAACGACCGACGTGTTGACGCCCGTGCTTTGGGTGGTTCCGGCGGTGTTTCTGAGCGACACCGAGAAGCGCTGCGCTCTCGTGTTTCTGCTCGACCAGCTCCTCTGCGCTCTTAATCCGACTGACGGGGAAAAATGGACTCACTTCCGCCGCAGGGAGAGGGAGGGGAGGGGCGTGCCGCGCGTGCGTCACAGGGTTGTAATTTAAATACAGTATTTTTAAGAATTACTATTACTATGAATATATTGAATCGTAACGTAATTATGAAATCATTAATACAATTCATTATTATCAAATAACAAAACTACTTTATTAAAGTAAGTAAGTAAGTAATTTATATTTATAGAGTGCTTTTCCAGACCAGGGTCACAAATCGATTAAACAATCAAAACGATACTCGATAAAACATATACTTAGAATATGGATAGAAATTGGAATTAACATTTAATTATTATTTTATATTTGTAGAATTCAATCTTATAAAAATAAATGATCAATTCAATAATGTTTCTCTTGAAAGGTTGACTGATTAAATAACTCGAATATATTCAAAAGGAATGACGAGTTTGACATTTTAATTACAATAATTTAAAAAAAATCAATATTCAATTTTTTTACACGTAGATACATTTAATTTAGTGATTGACATTAATTTCGAATTAAAAAAGGATGTCAAACTAAAATATTTAACTCCAGGGGTTAAAAAAAAACATTTATTTCCAAATTGTTATTTTTTTGTATTGAATACTTAGATAAAACATATTTATCTTTTGTACTTTATTCACTTTGTGTTTAATTAATTAATGAAAAAAATGTCAATACTAAAACTATTTTTAACAAAAAGAAAATTAGTTCCAACATTTTAATGGAAAATTCAAACATCCAATATTCTGGTGGCACTGATATACGTCCATAATAAAATTGTATTTTAGTATATCGTTTTTTAATGAATGTTGATGGAGAAAAGGAGTAAGCACTTTCTGAAAGGCAGAATATCATATTATTTTAGAATGAATGTACCAGAATGTCTTTAGTCCTGTAGTTTTGTTCAGTTACTTCTTTCCTTTCGTCATTTCTTTTTTGCCATATTAAACTAGAAACTTTAATTTGCAAACATGAAATAGTAAGAGAAATTTTGACAGGAAATAAATAATAATTGTCATAAAGACGATTGTTAAATATGTAATGTTTTAGACAATCTTAAGCACTTTAAATATTTAAAAATCCAAAACTATTTTCTATATTCACACATTTTAGTTTAATAAACTCTTTATAGATCACTACATATGATTTAAACTGGTAAATGCATGACAAGCTAAATTTCATTGTTTCTTTTTTAAAGACATAACCTCTTCAGGTAATATAAGTTATTTAATTAGGATAAATAACAAACCATTAACAGTCACACTCCTAAAAGAGTTTGGGTAAAATGATGCAAAAGTCTTTGATCATAAATAAAATAAAGGGAACACATTATTGGCATTTTCTCATCCCTTTTAACATGTATTCACTTGCTCTAGTTGTAGGATTTCCTATAAAAATCTGTCAACAAACGATAAAAGGAAACCCTCGGGTCATGTAGCAAGTGTTACCCTTATAGTAAGGAAGCAGCCAGAAGAGTGGCGGGTCAAAGCCGTGAGCTTTAGTTATTATCCCGGTCAGATTATGTGACGCTGAGGAGACTATTTTGACACTGGTGACTCCGTTTATGTCAGGGTCAAGAGAGACTATTAAAGAGACTGCAAGGTCTTTACAGCGGAGCATGAAAGGGTTGATAAAAGGATGAATAGTTTGAAAACATACCAAAGGTTGAAATGATTTGTCACAACAAGCAAATGGCCCTCATGACAAAATATACCAAAGCCCTTCCAGTTCACTGACCGCCTTGAGATCTGAGATGACCTTGAGGCATGTGCTGATTATGAGGTGGAAAGAGAAGTTTGAAGCAAAGAAAACACGTTCCTTGTAGTATTTATGTGTATAAATCCATCAGTCAACAATGACAGCTATACCAATAAATAACAACTGTACAGCTGTCTTTGTTCATAACATGAATAAGATAAATATGTCCCATTTAATGAAGCTTCAAGTCCCACAAGGAAAAAACAATTCATATTTTACACTTCATGGAGTGTCTCAGCTTCCAATTTCCTTCAGGAATTTCCAAACCGCCAGAGTGGACCTACAATCCAGATCCGGTTTAACCGGCAGATTCAATTTAAATTATATTATAAAACATGTATTAATGTTATCATTAAACATGAAGAGTTAAAACTCTGCGTCTTTCCTAAGGATTCGTTTTAATTATTATTTTGATATGTATAATCAGTTCTGTTGGCTTGCAGTGCCAATAAATATACCGTTCTACTTCATTTGGTGGTCGCCCTCTAACCGCTTCGCTATAGGTTTACCCTCGAGGCACCACCTTGTCTCTGAGAAAGCTTAACAGGACCGCTTGGACACAGATGTCGGTAGTGATGTGGCTCAGCAGGTGTCAGTTCAGCTGAGTGTTTCAGACGTCCAGAAAACTATCATCGGCTGCACAAGATGAGCTGAGCGGGACTCTAGATCCGGACATCCTCCACACGTCGGAGAGCACCAAATAAAGTAGAGCCCCCGAGTTATGATCATAATCTCAGGTTCTACGAATTGGTGCGAAGCCGCCTTTCTCGCTGAGTTTTCAGTTGGAGGAAGCGCGGCGGGTGTTTCCCAGTAAGTGGACTGCACCCACCTGGGTGGCGAGTCCCCTAAGCTTTTTCAGAGGCGAGGCGGTGCCTTGGGGTAAACCAATAGCGAAGCGGTTAGAGGGCGGATCACCAATTCGTAGAACCTGAGATTATGATCATAACTCAGGGGTTATTTGTTGATTCACTTAAGAAAAGCACCTGAAGCTACAAAGGTTGTGTTTGTGAGTGGGAGTAAAAAACCGGGCGACATGTTATTTTTTACGATTTCCAAATTTTAGCAATTTATCATAAAGGCACGGGATTTCCGCGGAGTCTTTATTGCGTTTTAATATAATACATCTGTGGTAAACATGGACATAAATATATAGAGTATTTATGTTGGTTAGATGGAGTAAAATACTAGATTCAAGTAAAAGGTAAATCATTTTATGACTATTTTGAAGAATGTATACATTTTTTCACCAAATGGTTCATTACTATCCAACAAGAAAATTATATTAGAATAAATGAAGAAAACAGCCACACAGTTGATTGCATTTATTGAGTCAGGAATAGCAAAAACGATTTTCCATTTTATCCAGCTGTAATTTTTGCTTTTAACGCGGCAACCAGCGTTAACTATTTATATCCAGCCTCCTCAACTCTTCCTTTACCTTAACCTTCACTCTCTAGCAACCAAGGGTTAGTTTGTTAGTTGTCATTTATGTATTTTTGTTTACTCGAAACCTTACAAGTAGTTGACAGAAAACCACTGTGATTATTAAAACATTCTCGCTAAAGAATGAAGAGTTCAACAGACCTAAAGCAGACATAGTGTCTCATGTAAAAGCAACAGAATGAACCAGTTTTATACTCTTGACACATTTTATAAAACCAAAACACAGGAAATACGAATTAATAACAGAACAGTTGTACTAATAATCTTCTGGAAATCAAACCATTCTTTACACTTTTTCTTTTAATGTCCATTATACTACAATTTACAAGAGCTTCAAGATATTGGCATAAAAGAAAAACTAAATTCAGAAAACTTTAAAGAAATATTTTCAAACCAAACTGTACATATTTTAGTACAAAATCTTAATATTTATACATCAATCCATCCACAAGTCTTTGGTCCATCGTTGATTGTCCTGCAGCCAGTCGCGAGCAGAGCCGATGTCCAGTGCAAACACTTGCTCCTGGAACAAGTTCACCTCTGTGTACCGGACATCGATTTTGGGCGTGAGAAGGCCTGCTGCGCCGAGCAGGCGGCTGCTGGCATTGAGATATTCGCTCTCCGAGCTCACTGTCCTGTCAATTACACAGAGGTTAAAAACACACCAGAGGGACCCATTCTTCACCGGCATTACCTTTTGAGAACTATGGTGAGGAAGGAGTGCTCCATCCTTGTAGGGCTGAGAATAACTGCTGCGTTTACAGCAATTAACTTCTCAAAATGAAGTGCAAATTCCACCTCAAGGAGTTCCCACGGAAGAGTCATCAAATCCGAGGCAACCGACACACCAGAATAATGGCCGACACAAAAAGATTCTGGGTCAAATGGACATAAAGTGAGCAGGTGAGGCGTAAAGATGATCAATCTTGTTTGCTACATGAACTATTGCAGTCCAAAGTACTCTTAATAAGATGTTATGGCTACAACTAAAATCTCAACATTAATAAGTACAGGGATGTCAGGATTAAAGAGTTCCTTTGAACCTGAAAGGAAATAGGTTATTTGAATGTTGCAGCGAAAAAACATTTATTTATTATTGCAGAGCAAACACACCATCATTAAGAAGAGTGACTCACGTTTGAACACCTGCCTTGCCCGAGGCCATTTGTTTTTCTCCACTAGTTTGCACAAAAGCTGCTGCAGTAATGAGCGTTCCACAAACAGGCGCTTAGAAAACATGTATTCAACTGTGTCCGATGCCACAACCAGCAAAGTTTTCTCCATGCACAGCTTGAGGTGCGTAATGAAGAATGGAGTGTACTTGGATATGTCCACCATGTCTGTGTGAGAACATTGATGCATTCAATTAAAGAGTAATTGCACAAGATTACAAACCACAAAATGAGTTGCAACAGCCAGTTAAACACTTGCCCAAGCACGGACCGGGTACATTTTGCTAAATGCACCTGAAAAGTCTGCCAAAACAACTACATGTAAAGTGGGTTATTACCTTTTCTCTCAGTTTTTGGCCCCATTTTGGGAAAAAAAAAAAATTATAACAAGGGCAGATGAGAGACAACAAAACCGTATGGGAATAGTGAAAAAAGAATGTCAGTAATGCTTACTATAGAGTACACTAGTATTAAAATATATCAGCAGGTAGATCTACAGTTAACAACCCAAAGACCTTTATATGTTACCACCACTTGTGTAATGCCGTTTTGTTTGTTTGATTCACTATCATCTAGTCCTTAACATCAGTTTAAATCAGTTTGAAAACAATCCTTCACTCAACTCATACACAGATTTCTGGCTCCAATTCCAGCTCCCACTCTCACCTATTGGCTCTGTGATCCCAGGGAGGTGAGAGAGAACTTCCAGTCTTTCTCGGCAGGAGACCTTTTCAGATAATTTGATCAACAGGCAATGTCGGTCCTCCAGGTCAGCTGGGCTACAGGGCCACTCATTTGAGCGCACAAACCACTCGTTTTCTGAATGAAGAGGATATCGGCTTTAGTGTCTAGGAACACTGAAAAAAACATCACACTACTTAAAAAAGGTGCATGCTTTTGAACGTTTCTTCCTTAGGGCATCATGTCCTTCTAGAGCAGGGGTAGGCAATTGAATTTCCTCTGGGGCCACTTTATATACTGTGACTGTTGTGAGGGACAGTCAAGCAAAAAGAGTGGAGTAAAGAGCTAAAATATGATAGAAAAAAGTTAAAAAAAAAAAGCAAATAATGTTAAAGAAAGAAATATCAACATCAAATAAACCTTAGTATAGCAAAACATATTTATAAACCTAAGAAAAATATCCTTTTACTTGAATTATGATGTCAATATTGTCTACATTTATTTTGAAACTTGAATGAAAGTTTTATTAAGTGTTGGTACCGAATAAATACAGTCACAGGACTGCATGTGGTATGTTGTAAAGGGAGATCTACCACTTGTTATTTGATTATACAATACCATACAAGGTAAATTATGACCTGCTTTGAGTGTGCAACACACATTTTAAATGTAACATAAATGGAATGAAAATGACAGTTGTTAAAAAAAAAAACATTAGCTACATTGAGCTCAGTGATCACAGCCGTGTGCTTTTCAATTGTGGAAATTGTGGAATGAATGATATCTAAAACAAAATTTAAAACTTGTATTTACAGTAAATACGATGCAATAAATTACCTTTTAGTGTGTTCAGCGCTCCTACAACACCTCCACTGGAAAGGAAGAGCTTTGAAGCCACGGTGATCAGGGAGCACCTTGACTCAAGGTTGTGGTTAAGAAACAATCCTTTCGACATGGAGTAATTTATTTTTAAGAGGGACAACACCTCCACCACATTCCGACCCTTGACAAGACAAGGATTCTCAATAATTAAACTGTAAAAAGCCACATTTGTTGTACCTTTAAAGAAGCAAAATGTGACTTCAAAATGTACCTTCTCCCATTGGTTTAGTTGGTGATATCTTATCATGAGGGTGACTCCAATTCTGCCCAAGTAGTACTTGGCGGGAGATTCTTCCTTTTCATTCTGATAAACTGAAAAGTTACAGAAAAAAGGAAGCACTTACCGGTAATAGTTCATCATAGTTCTAAATACACCTGTCGCTTTCCAATGATTTCAAGCAGTGAGTTTATTGAAAAAATGGTTTCTAGCTCCCCCTAGTGTTAATAGCAAAATTGCAACATCGTTAAACCTTTGTTGCATTAGCATTTAACATACTAAAATAAATACTTTTGGATTTGTAAGTTTCTGTTTATACCTTCCTGCTAATTTCAAAAGTTCCCCCAGTACATCTTGTGAAAAAACAACTTCTTGTTGCTTTTAATTAGTAGTTCATTTGACTTAGAGAATAATAAAATAGAATTGTAAGAAGCAATGGATTTCAGTGTTGATACCTGCTTTGGCGAAGTCAACAAAGGGAAGCGATGTCTGCTCTTTTCTGTCGCTCAGAAGAACAGTGGCGATCCGAACACCAATAATCTCCAATTTGTTGCTGCTCGAGTTAGAAAGGCTAATGAACCGAAAGAACTCACCCAGTTGCTTCCAATTCCCTAAATTTGAGTAAAGCTGAGCGAAAGAAAAACAAAAAAAACAATAATACAACGTTTGAGTGATGTGACAGCTGAATAATGTGATTGAGAACATAAGCAACAGGACAAACCTCAATCTCCACCATTATAGGAGCCATGGCTTGGTCATGTGCAAATGCAGAGTATGACCTAATGCGTGCAAGAAAACATATTCAATATTTAAGAAAAGATGAAAGGAGAATTCTCCTTTGGAAAAATGGGGGATGAGATGTGTAATAATAATATCCATTATAATAAATAATGCTGAATGATTAAAATGTTGCATCTTAAATGCTGCTTTAACTCACTGTGCATTAGGGGTTGTCCCCTTGAAGGAGTCTTGATGGCCTGCTGGACCCCTAAAAGCCGGAAGTTTGACAAGTTTAAAGCTTCCATTTCCACTCATTGCGTGAACAAATGATTGGATATACATCTGCATCTGCCTTCATAGGAAAATGTATGGCAGTATTTGTTAAAGTGATGGAAGAAGCCTTAATGATGTGCTTATACTCACATGGGGTTGCCTGAGAATACAGTATTTGAGTTCATAGGATTGATCTGATGGAACTCTGGGATGTTTTGGATATAGTTGAAGCAGTCCAAATTCAGCACCAGGCCTGCCCTGGCCATCTGTTTGTATATAAACACAGTAAACAAACAGTGAACCTTTTGGGTTTGGTTTTTTTTTTTCATCAAAGTTGAAGCCGATTCCAATTTGTATACCTTAGATGTGACTTGCATAAGCTGTGGGATCGAGTTGCTAAGACACTTCTCTCTCACGTATGTAAACAAGGCAAGGGTAAAATCATGTTCAGGCTGAAAGTAAAGAAACAGTAGTAGAAATCTTTGGGATTTTCTTTGTTGCTATATTGAAGTTAGTCTGCCCTCTGCTGGACATGAGAAACTTTGCACCAACCACAATTCTGTGTTCCAAGCTGACCGTTAGCACAGCAAGTATCTCAGTCACCATGCCTTCTTCGAGCAGACGCCACAGGAGTGACAGAAAAGCTTGCAATGAAAAGTGCATCCCTGGTGCGTTGTTCTGGTAGTAGCCTCTGAAAACAGCTCCTGGAGTGGAACAAAGTACATGAAGTTACTAAATAGGAGCAGTGTTATCCTTTTAATTTTATATAAGTATAAAACATTATGATCTTAAATACAACTTTAGTGTGTTTTGTTTCAAGGACTCGAGGTAGTCAGGAAGGTGTGAGAAGTAAACCGTTTTTGATATCAAAGGTAAGAACATTTTTGTGCATGCCAAAGTCTGATCCAAAATTGGACATAGAGCCCACTTGGCGAAAACCAATCTTTCAAGCATTTATCCCGAGGTCAGTCTACTCTGTGACAGATTCTAGAACGCTCCTTAGGCCACATTTTCTGGACATGTCCGAGCCTACACAAATACTGGAGGCATATTTAAATTCCCTCTCCAGAATCGTGAATACCGAGATAAGACCAAGTCCACTCATCACCCTTTTTGGTTTCACTGGAGAGATTAAAAACATAACGTCTAACAATAGACATCTAATTTCCTTTTGCTCCCTCTTGGCCCGGAGGGCAATCTTGCTCAGGTGGAAGGACACTGCCCGCCCACACACACTCAATGGCTCAGAGATGTCATGTCATGCCTCAAAATGGAAAAAAATAAGATGCGCTTTAACAAAATCACAAAGCCAATAACCAATCGAAAAACTAACACGTCAAGTGTCACACTGCCCAACCAATGAACTCACCCAAATTATTATTATTATTTTATTTATTTTTAAAAGGGAACATTTTCACATTATTTTTTACACATTTTCTGTAATGATTCATTTCATTTTTTCATCTCAAGCTAATATTTTAACAATGCTCTTCACTTCACGCCCTTTTTTGGGTGACCTTGCAGTAAGCCAACACAATTATAGTATAACAAGCTCCTTAGTGGATGTAAAATTCAAGTAAATTTCAAAATGTAAATTGAAGAATAATAGCCCTTTTCTCCCACCTCAACAGTTTTTGAATGAAAGCATTTTTGGGACGAATAGACTATGAACGTTTTCCTTGAGTATTCCGTACACATGCCTTATAAAACATAACTTTGGTAACACAGTGTGTACAAAACGAAACAAGGTAAATACCTGCTTTATGAAGACACCCCGGATTTAGGGTGAACCGCTCCATAGATTCAATGCAAAACTAAAAAAAAGGTTTTGTTTAAGTCTGCATTTCTTAGGTAACAAAAACAACGTTATTTCACAACATTTGGAGTTACAAACTGCAAAATAAATGAAGCTGAACAGTGCACAGTAACACACTGAACGTACTTGTTCATCCCCGTTCTGGGGGAAATGCTGGAAGCGGCAGTTCTTGAGGCTGCAGTTCAATGACTGACTGAAGAACAGCCTGCAGTACTGTTGCTGGGGAAACCACATGTAAATCATTAAAAGGTCAACTAATGTGTTGAACTAAAGTGTGTCTTAAATAGATCTTGGACCTCATTTTCACAAAACTCTTTTAGTTTAAATATTTATATAATGTGCTCAAGATTCCCCCACTGAAAACACACCCACTCTGCTGTGTTGGTCAAGCATCAAGGTTTGTCAATTCCAGAAGTCTCCACCTTAAAGGGACTTGTTGTGTAAACAAAGTGTGGCGTGATTAGAGCTGGCTGGAGGAGGAGTGAAGCCATTATTACGTCATAATGGACTCTGCAGACGAGAGGTTACGAGAGCAAAGATTTTAGATGGAAGAGAACTATATAGACTAATGACTTCAAAACATGGTCATGATGAGGGACTCACTGCATCTTGGAGAGGAATTGGGTTTTCATATTAGTTGCACTTGTTTAACATTTTCCATACTCGTATAATGCAGATACAGGCCCAAGATATCTAGCTGAAAAAGCAACACTTTATCAACACTCTGGTACTTACAGATAAACGTTTCCCTTGCTGGAGCCCGGAAAAGTTTGTGAAATGTGAAGTCGCACATGGGTGAAGACCAGAAGCTGTTAAGCAAAACGGTAAAACCATTGAACCTCACAATAAACAGAAATCTACAATGTGCTAGACTAAAGACGTGTGGTAAAACATTTCATATTTCCTGACCCTGTGGAATGCCAGATGTCTGGTTCAACTGGACTCTGCAGAGAGTACACATATTGATTGGTTGTAAATAATTTATGGTGAATACAGAAAAACCTTTAAAAAAAAACAAAAAAAAAACAGCAGACCAAAAATAAAGTAAATTAAAGCACCTTCCATGGTCTCCTTGAAAATGTTGGTTGCTGCTTGAATTAATCTGCCAAACAAGTGTCATATCCATATGAAGACCACAAAAAAAGAATTCAAAATAAAAACGGAATTTAACAGATGAAGAAGCTTTACCATGTTATGATTCTGATACCCTCCTGTCCATGAAGTTCTCATACGGAGACTCAACTTAGACCTGTTCTTTTGCCCCCCAGGAATGGTGTTAACTGGAAGAAATAATAAAGAATATTTTGAAAAGCACAGACAAAGAAACCTGCACACGAATGTAATTTGGAATGGGGATCATTCTAGAGTAATTTGGGAAGGGATGAGCAATACAATGAAGTGTAAATACAAAAAAATAAATACCACAAACTTGGAAGGGCCGGGAACCGTTGAGGTCAACCTGGTCAGCTAATCTGAAATGTAATTGATTAGATTGCATAACAGATAGCACAGTATTACTTGGATGATCCATTCATTACCTTGTGTCTGTTGGTACATGAGTTGTTTTTTTTTCAGATACATCTACTACTCTTTCTGGATTATCTTCAATCCAGCCACTCTGAGGAAAGTCATCGCATAGATCCAACTCGTCTTGGATTACATTGACAATTAGGATGTCCTGCTCATAAGCAGTGACCTCGTCCAACACACAACCGTCAGATCCTGCTCCATTTCCAACACCATCCAGACCATCAGAAGTCGGTTCGTCTCTTCTGGGCGAACTTTTCTGCTCTTCTGGTTCACTACAATCTGAGTGATTCATTTTCTGGATCTCACCAAGCGATATAGAATCCACTTGATGCTGTAAACACTCTGTTTCACAGGTGTTATGTCCTGTTGCTTCCTGTTCCTTGTTTTCATCTTCATTTTCATCTTTATTTTCCCCAGAAACATGATCTGTTCCATTTAGGCCAAGGTCATTGCTTTGGTGAGACAAGGGTAGACGTTCATTTTGTGAAGAGTCCGATATAACAGCATATGATGCAGCCAAAGGCTCCAAAGATAAGCCATCAGTTGATAAAGGGCCCTTCTTCTCAAAGGGCCAGGGCATATAGGTGCGTGCACAGGATGCTATTTCCTTACCTACAAATGGCTTCACTCGCTGACAGGAATCACTGACGCTACAGTGATCTTTCAACTCTGGCATTATCCTAGCAGGTGTACATTTCAAACGGACAAGATCAAGATGTGATGCTGATCTACAACTGCTGTGCAAAGAGGTACGCATAATATCACAGAGCACCACTGTGGGTTGATGTGTAATCCCGGGGTAATTCTTGACACACTCAGGAACTGTTGAGGGATGTTGCCGCCCCTGACTGAACATTTTCTGGGAAGGCGAATCGCTCCGATCAACACACCGAGGCCGTCCTTCTAAGAGCGCTGAGTATTCTAGGATGGGTGGCTGAGCTCCTCCTGCAAATTAAAAAAAAAATAAAAACACGAATAGGCACTTCATTTTCAGTTCCACAAAGAACGTCTTTAGCAATCACCACCACATTTTAAGTTTTACAGGACCGAAGATACATTTCAAATAGGGATGCACAAATCCGATCCAGGTAACGGTCCGTTACAGCCTCTCAAAGCTAGGCCGGGTGTTGGTGAAAAAGGTACGTTCAAGGCAATGTAACTCTTTACATAATTTGTATTTCATTCTGGTATGCCTTTTCCTTAAAGAGCTTGACAATTCACACACAATATTACAATATTGTCCATTTGTTTATTGGATATTATTCTGCTTGCTTATTTCTTTGCATATTATTTGGTAAACAGAGTTTATAGTAAAAGCATATTTTCTCTGTTTTCTGGTCAACTTTGAAACCCTTCTATAAGTCAATACCAACTTTGTTAGTGTTTTTATTCAAGGGAAGACAGGTGTAATCTTACAGTAGGGCAAGAAAGTTAATATTTTAACACACATGTATTGGTATCTAGACCATAAAAGTCAGATCGTTGCATCCCTAGGAATTTTTTTTTTTTTTTTTTAAAGTCAACCACCAGTTACCCAAAATACACTACACCTGCATTAAAAAGGAAAATTCAAGAATATACTTATACAAAAACTGTAAATGTCAACAACATCCGTCTTACCAGAACTCATGAACACAAAGTTACTGTAACTGCCCACACTTTCAATTGCAAACACTTTCTGCACTACATAAATAGTTCATTTGTATGTTGTTGAAGATTTAGTTGTTTAATGTTTGCACAACTGTACCTAAAAAAAAAAATTCACAGTTGCTGGAATCCTTCACCAACAATGGCAATAAAAATTATTCTGATTGTAATTGTAATTGACCAATGTGAAGTTGTGGAAAGATGAAAAGTTCTGCTAAGGCAAGAAATTATTTCAGCATGATTGAAAAACCAAAAAATTGAATTCAAATAAACGCCCATCAGTATTTTAACAAAGATACATATTAAATTACACAAACTGCAACTTATTTTTCAATTTAGAGGACAGTTTTTCCACTTATCTTTAAAAAAGGACTACTTTGCAGAACATCAAGTGAGAATTTGAGAAGCCAACCAACTAATTTCTCTTTACAGACAAAATAAATAAATAATAATAATAATAATAATACAAGAAAACGGGATACCTACGTGCAGATACCAGTAAATAACTGAATAACACTCGAGTTACTTGTGACATTTTAGGACATTAGCCAGCCATTTAAAAATAAAAGTATGTTGAAGTTAGATAAAAGTAAAGAGTAAGCAAAATAAAAGTACTACAGAATTCCCTGAAGCTTCACAACACTCACAAACATTATTTTAGTTAGCCTAAGATAGCTAGTCGTTGCTATTTAAAAGGGATTGTAGCTACTTAGCTAGTGTTTTCTACACAGCTAACGTAACACGTGATAAACACAATAGCAACACTTATTTCAGGTGTGATGTCCAGAAGCCATGTGTTCTCACCCTCAGCTACAGCTGGTGCTTTTCGTTTCCTCGCCCGGATTCTCGTCGATAATCTTCGATTTTTTTACCCCCTCAGACGTGAACGTTTCTCCTGACATCATGTCCAGGTGTTGACTTCCTCTGGTCCCCCAGTGATTAAACCTCAAACGCGCCCCCTGCTGGTCAGCTGTTTTTCATGCTAACGTCTTAACATGAAATACTGCGCACGTAACGTGTTTTTTAGAAAGGGCGTTTGTATCTGCTTGAAGTTAAAAAACGAGGTTTATTCCACCGCGCACACGGGTCAGTGTCGCTGTTGGAAAAGGGGAAGTTAAGCTAACTTGTGCAAAAAAGCTAACCTGAGCTGAAACGCTCGGTCGCGGGGGCAGCAGCTTTTACACTATATTTTTATTTTTTAAATTGATTCACAGTTTAGGAAAAGCCATTCGCTGGATATTAAAGTTTACATGAAATGAGCGGATGATTGTTAAACACTTTCACCATATAATACATATAAATGGGGCAACCCTTGTTGAAACTTTTTTTAAAAGGCATTACAGGAGCAAAAGTATCATTTTTTGAGGACATTTTTTATTAGGTACAAAATGAACACATGTTATAAACTAAATGTTTGAGGAGTACATTTTTGGAATTGAGATTTTATTTTGACAATGAAAATGACTCACTTTAAATACCATGGACTAAACCTATTTTTTATAGATCAATTCCTGCTGCCCATACCCATTAAAAAATACCAGTCATAATTAAAAACGTTTTAAAATAGATACCAAGTCAACAAGGGAAAGGTGGCTTCAAGATTTGTTTCGTTTTAACAAAATGAATATGAATCATAGACAAGACGTTCAGATTTTTATGATGCTAACACAAAGAAAGTTGTAATGTCATGTATAACCACATTTAATGTAAATAAATATTAATATTACACATAATTATTTAATGTGTCCAAGAAAATTTTCGAGCTGTTGAAGAACAAAATTATTCCATGACCAAGCAAGTGAGGATCTTAATGTCCATAGTTAAAAATAAATAAATAGGCACATCAGTCAGAAAAGGTTAAAAGTGATGAACCATTAACTCGTCATTTTGATATTGAAAAGTATTCATCTTAAATTCCATCACGTAACTTTAAAGTGTTTTGATTTAGGGTTAAAATAATAACGGTAACAACATTTTATTTGAAAACAAAAGTAAGGACACACATTAATACATACAGTGAACGTATATATAGATAATAAATACATATATTTATGGAATATTGAAGACGGCTTCCATCACGTGCTCAGTATTCGAGGTCAACAGTGAAGGGTCTTCGTCGAAGGCAGCAGGAGTGAGGGGTCGAGGAGGGACCCTGGTGTTGGGAAGTAGCCGGTTCCCAGGACTGCGGCGGCCTGATTCACAACACCAGCTGTCCCGCCTCACCACGCCAGCAGAGGTCGCTGTTACGAGAGTCTTCTCCATGTGCAGCGGCGTGAAGTGGCTCCTGCTCCTCGTGGGGGTTCTTGAGGGGGTTCTTGAGGGGGGCCCATCTCTTCGCTCGTGACAGCTGCGCGAGAAGAGAGAATGCAAATGAGCTCGAGACGAGAAACAATCCGAGGACATACCGAGACATGGAGTCGTAGCTCCTGAGGTTTGGAGTTAAATCCAGTCTGCGGGAGCCAGTGCTCCACCTCTTTACACCTGACAGGCGTAAGACCACCAGCAGCCCCCCACCACCGCACTTCAATGCTTCTACTATGCAAATTCATAATCACGCAGATGAGGAAAGTGTGCACTTGACTGAAGAGGGATCTAAGCTTTTACTTAGCATATGAAATGAGTTGGGATTAGAATATGATCGAGAATGCAAACAGAAGAGGGATTCACAAGTTAAGTCTGTCATAGTATTGCTAATATTCCATCTCCATGTATGAAGGCGTAAAAGAAGATGCTTTTTTAAATTTAAATGACTGTTAAATAAACAGTTTTTGGACATCAGATCCAGAAATGATTCTTTAAAATGTTAAAATTATAATGGTTTAAACAGGTATTTAAGATTGAGATTATTTGTATGGTTGATTTATTTGTTGTGTGCAGAGTGATATCAATATTGTCTGAAAATTGTTTTGAAATCTGATCATTATTTCTTTTTTAAATTTGCTAAAAGACAGAAGAA
Organism: Callionymus lyra; assembly: GCF_982586985.1. Taxonomy (NCBI): domain Eukaryota; kingdom Metazoa; phylum Chordata; class Actinopteri; order Syngnathiformes; family Callionymidae; genus Callionymus; species Callionymus lyra. The sequence goes on from NC_141820.1 coordinate 29,916,489, forward strand.
TTATCATATTAACCCCTTGGCAGTAATTTAAGTTAATTGTTTGACTCTTCTATGATTTGCCGGCAAAGACTGACTTGGTCTAAACTTTATTAATTCAAATGAAAACCTTCATATTTATATCTATTTAAAGCACATATAAGGCACTTTATCCAAATCCATATTTAATACGTAATCGACAAGGTAAAAATGTGTTAAAAAAATTAAAAAACATGAACAAGACTTAATTTTCGAGATCCAAACAAAAAGCTACGAGTGTCATGTATAACCACATTAAAAATAAATAGTGACTCAGTATTAATACATTATTTTAATTATTGAATGTGTCAAAACCAAGAGTCTCCAAATGTGGTGATAATCTGTAGCTAAATGATCATCGTGTGGAATAAAAAAAAACTTCCTTTGTGAGACATGACTGCGACGAGCTGCACCTCCCCTCACAAGCACCAGCGTGCGCATCGAAATATTTTTTACCCAACAATGTATATGAAGGACACTTTGTCGCTAACTTCAGATGTTTTAAACATTAGAATAAGAGAAATATGAATGCTGCCCCAACACAAATGTTTAAATGTTCACGTGTAAAACAATGAAAAGTAGTAAAAATGTATCCACAAATTCTCTCTGGTTAATGCCAAAATATAAAATAAATCCCAATCCGCACCAGTCCAGACATGTCTAGACCATCTGAAATTAAATGTCTGAGCATAATACATATGAGAATTGTTTCCCTTTATTAAACCATATTTGGCTTTATTCCGTGGGCTCCAGCCTTCATATTAAATATTGTTCCGCATAAGCAAAAGCAGAAGGTATATATATATTGACTCTGCTGTGTTTCTTTGTCTCTCAACATGAAGCTGACGGGTACGCAGGCAGCAGATGAATTCCTTTAAATAGCCTTGCCCGCCTCATCTTATGGTTGCCATGGTAGCCAGCCCCTCATTTCAAGATAACGTCCACATGCTCCCAGACCTCCTCCACTAGAAAGCTATAGGTTCTTCTTCTGCAGGAGCACCTGTGAAAAAGGTGTCTTCCGTGGCATAGTAAATTAGCGATCCTAGACTATGTGTGCAGAAATGGCTGTGACCTGATATTAAAGGAGGTCACGGCGAGAATGAAACATGACAGAAAGGAAGCGTAATGAAAGGAAAGCTGGAGTGTGATGGCAGACATAATACAGAGAAGAAAAGGAGATCAACAGCGATACAGTTGGCTGAACAACTAGTACATGAGAGGAGGGAGTGTGGTGATGAATCAAACAAGCATACTGAGACTTATTCCTAAAAAAAGAAAACACTTAAATGTGCTTTGGATGTTCTCCATCTTTCATAAGACCTTAAAGTGATTTCTGCATACTGATTTTGTTCCTTTTCTACTTTGTCTTCCCCAGAAATGCATGGCACAGCAGCCTTCCCAGCCCCCATCCTTTGTCTGCTGCCGCTCCTCCGTTCTCACCCCCTTCAGTGTTTATCCTTCAATTAGAAGTATATTTAGCTGAGGTCAACCCGGATGGGATCAGCCCACACGTTACCTCGACGGTCAATTCTGTCTTTAAGTCCTATGACATTGGCAACGCAAAGGTTTGAGGGGCGTAGAAAAGAGACCGAGGCACAGTTTCATTCATAGACGAATGTGGGATTCACGGCAGAAAATTGTGTTCAAAATATTTAAAGAAAGGTCGACAACTGAAAATAATTTAGCACCAAATGTAGCTCCATATATCCTTATCCTTATATATCCTTATAATGCCATTAAATTTTATACTTATTTAGCATTTGAAATATCAACGATATAAATGAGCCGATTTGACCAGCAGATGGCAGTAGCTTGCGCAACACGCACATAAACAATAAATAAAATTAGCCTAGCTTGCTCTGAAGCGCTGGGTGCTAACAGAGGTTCATATATTTTTCAAAAGATTTGAAATTTAAGCTGATCCCGTTACAAATATCTCGTGAAATTTTACGCAGGTCCATTTTCGAACATATTTTTCTGTGAGATTAAAGAAAAATAAAAACATTTTCAAACCCTTTAAGCCTATATATGGTTACATATTATCATTAATATTAAAATCTATGAACAAGGGAAAAGGTTGTTTCTAGTAAACAATTATTCCTCCACATTTTTTAGCATTTGAGAAAAAACTGAAAGAAATCATTTAACATATAAATGAAAACGTAAATAGTTAAAGGCTCCATTGGGCAGAAGGTGGTATAGGTAGCATTACTCGTCTGCACAACCCAATAGAAAACATCAGGCAAAAAAATAATTAAATTAATCTATACCGTCCAGGCTTACTTTAACTCTCAAAAATAATAATAATTAAAGGTTAAGGATTGTAGATGTCCGGTGATAATACATTTCTTAAATCTCTAATTTAAATGTAAAGTTGCATTTGTGTATTACCTTCCAAGAATTACACCATTAAATGATGACCCTAAGGTATCTTGAAGGAAAAACCTAGACAACATATTTTAAAATAATAATAAGCCAGGTAGTATACGTGGCATGAATCAATATCATGTTACCTGGAAAACAGATACAATAAACAGATTATCTAGCGCAGAGAACCTGAAGTCGTGCAGGTACAGAGATGAACTGACCTCATCGAACCAGTTTGACGTGACGATCGTGCCGACGACGACCATTCCGGGCCTTCCCTGAGTATGAAAGAGAGACAAAGCAGCCGTCATTAACTGTCATTTTGTAATCTATAGGCAGCTGTGAATGTTTGGAAATGATATCAGTGGAGAAAATCTATCCGTGGAAGAAAAGAAGTCGATAAATGGCACCCTCAATTTCCTCCTAAAGCACACAGGCCGTCTGATTGCATTTGTGAGAGTTGGGGCGCGCCTCAGCATCTTCTAATGCATCCGTAAATTGAGTTGGAAAATGACGACGTCTGTTGTCTGCACTCGGGATGCGCGCCAGGGAAGCAGAAAGCCTTGCCGTGGTGAATATCCTCCCCACTCAGCGTTCTGACACTATTAACCAGCAGACCTGCACTTGTGTCAAACCCCTAATCACTTTTGTCCAAAATGCTCTCTGGCTGCGCGAGGAACGACGCTAATCTTCTGGCTCGGATCAATGAGACGCATGGATTACTATACAATTATTTTTGGCATTGTTGCCGCTCGTGTCAAGCCTCTGTCGAAGAGATGAGCGCTCCAGTGACTCCGTGCCGCCTGGTCATTATTGTGGAGCCACACTGGTCGGCTCGCGGTGAGAGATAAGGACCAGCATTTGTCCAGCTTCCATTTCCTCTCCACGCAGGGTCTAAAGAGGCTTTTCGCCGCTCGCACAGATCATTATCCTCATGTGGCCTGTCCTCGAGTGAACGCACGACAAAGATAGACATTTACATGTGCAATCTTTTTCCGTCGTGTTATTTTTAACTCATCATCAAAGTGATGGGTCCCAAAAGAAACATAAAAGGACTTCTATTTGGTGTCCTTTTGATACTTTTATAGCAAGTCTTTTTTTAATTTTTACAACTCAAAAACCTTTGACAGTCATCCAGGCAGTAACCATTCAAATAGATCTTCAGGAAATACATTTCACACCAGTATTAGATAACTTGCATATGGGTCATATAAGGATGTTCTCTATTAAAAACCTAAATTTATCTGAGCGTTTTCTTACTTTACACTATGTCTTGTCTAAATGATAAGTGTTGCTTTATGACGGGGAGGAGTTGCTGTGTCAGTCATGACTTCATGAGTGATACAGTTGAAGGGTCAAACTCCTTCACTGGACCACTGAACACTCCAGAACTCCTTATTTGTTCCCACTTCTACTATCGACCAGTCTCCGCTGAATAGGTCTCTTATTTTATCTGTTCTTCTATGATGTGAAACAACCTTCCCAGCACACAAATAACAATTAGAAATATGAATTAAAAGGAAAAAAAGGGAGAAAATCCAGTTCCAATTTTATCTATAGATTATTGAGGGCGTGTAACTTATTTTAAAGGAAGAAATTCAACGTATTACATACTGTTTTTTTTGTGTGTTATAAGTGTAGCGTACTAATGGTCACCATTTTCTTTCTTGAAAACAGTTTATATTTAACCATTAAATTATTTGTATTAATGTATTATTTAAGTATTTTACCTTTTGTTTAGTATTTATAGTATAGTGAAGAATATACTATTTTATTAATGATTTAATAAATGTGAGTACGCCTCATAGCAGTGCAGTACTATTAGTCATGCCTTCCTAATTCACCAAAGATGTATTCAAGAATATTAAATAACTTAATGACATTATTTTGTATTTCATGAATACATACATTGTATATATAATATAGATTATTTTACTATTTGTATGGTGTTCTAATTAATATATTTTATTATTTTATAATATTTGCCTTTTTCTTGAAATCCAAATTAAAGTATTCATTTAAGGTATAAGTACATTTTCATTTACTAAAAGTACAAGGGTCAAGCGGTGGATGATGTGTATGACACAGACAGGAAGTACAGAGTTAATGGTCTATTGATCACTAAACGCAGTAAATGTGGTCACACCCAAAACTGGAGTGTTATGTGAGACCGAGCTGTCGTCCTGGTATCTGCTCGACGGCCTGAGTGGCTCGGCCACCCTCTTCCTCTTCCTTGACTAATGCGTTCGCGACAGCAGCAGAGATTTTCATGTGTAGTCCAACCCTCGGCTGTCACACTCATGACTGGACACACTGGAGCACGAGTGGCTCACCCACGCCGTAGAGACGAGAATTCTCGGTTATACCAAGACTTCTCGTCCAACCTGTGTGTCACGCAGGCGATTTTACGAGTCGTGGACACAACGTCAGAGCTTTAATTTAATGAGTGTACATTTTTAGGCGAAACATTGCTGAATATCGTAAATTAGAAAGCGGCGGCTTAACCTCTGATTCAGTATAAGTGTAAGATCTGAAGATACATTGGCGAGAGCCGGTGAAGCACTAACCCTGATGCCGGTCGTAACGTGGGCTTCTGGGCGACTGGACGGCCGAGTGGTCGCTGTGTTGGCGAGACAGGCTGCTGCGAAGAAATGACAAGGTCAGCGGGTTTTTTTTTTTTGACGGAACAAATTCAGCAGCTTGGATTGAAATCGAGAACGTTATCACAGCCTCATCGACACTTTGCGTAGGGTGACGTGAGGTGACTTCAGACTGTTCATAGACTTCCATACGTCTCTTCCAGTTCCACTTCTATAACTAAATATCTGTACGCAAGCAACCTACACACACGTGTGTCGGCCATCACAGTTTGCTCGGCAGCCATTTTGCAGGGCTGCTCTGAAACCTTAATTGCTACGTGCATCATCGTTTCCCGACACCTTCCTCAAATCCAGTGTATTGTTCGGGATCTTAAATTGTGTTTTCCTTTTTTCAAACTGCTGAGCCTCCATAATGTAAACTAGGACATGCAGTGCACAACAGCCCGACATGTCAGTTTGTGTGCATCCATGCGTGAACTCCAGTTGGCATGAGTGTAAGTATGCTACACAGCTCTGTTTAATGTATGTGTCAGGGGGTTGGGGGGGTGCAGGAGGGAGTGGAGTGGAGTGTGTGTGTGTGGGGGGGGGGGGCACGCCCTACAGTTTGACGGTGCTCACATATGGACAAGTGCATGGTCATGATAGAGATCAGCAGGATTCAAAATTTAATAGGAATTAAACTACATTCAAGCAAGAGGAGGCAGAAGTACAGCATTTGTAATGTGGAAGTCCTGAAACATTCTGTTCTCAAGCTGGTTGGCCTCAATTCTCTTTGTCCTAAGGTCGTGCCAGGATCTCCACCCACGTTTGAGCCACCGTTTTAACACGAAATAAATAAATGAATCAGACAAGGAGGCACAGCACCTAATGCAACTAGTTTGGATGAAATACCGACGTGTACCACGGAGTTACGGTCGACTACAGCCGTACTGTCACCGTTCAGATCTGCGATGAATTACAACAAAGGCCACTTAAGGAAATCCATCACAGGAGTGGACACAAAGAAGGGATTGATCTCCTGTCATATGGGGTGAACCAGTTTACAGTTCTCCGGCTGGGCTGGTGTCGCATGATGGCGAGGAGTCGGGCTGTGATGGCGCCCAGCTGTCAAAAAGAACAGGTTGAAAGAAAAAAAAAAAAAAAGAAAAGAGCTGTAGGTGTAATAGTGATGTTCTTTTTTTCTTGCCATCGCTGCAAGACGCCGGGTTTGAACCGCCACACGCTCCCAGCCGTTGCACATGTACCGATATGACATGAGTCCGCACATTTGATCTCTTTGTCTATTGGTCAATGGCAACATCTCGTCGCTTCTCTGCTCCACACGGTCATGTGCACGGCAGATGATGACCACCCCCGTGTCCCTGCAGACATGTGTGTTTAACCTCATTCTCTCCGTCTGCAGCACATTACAGTAGCACCAGTGTCCTGATCGCCAGCCAGGCGGCGTGTCCTCAGAACACACCGTAACCCCGCACCCTACCCCCACCCATCCGCTCTTCTTCCGCTCTGATCGCAGCCTTCCATCGCGGCTGGACGTCGGATATGTAGTTTTTAGAAGGTTTATTTGAGTAGAAATGATGAAGGGAACTTTCCCCCCTTGCATCGGTGAGAGCTGGCTTCCCAGTGGCAGACAGAAGGGAAGTCTTTGTCTCCCACAGTGAGAAGATCTGCATCCACACTCGTCTGCCCCGTACAACAAGCATGCAACGCTGACATGACTCACTTTTGTGTCACGATCCATGGCACCCCGAAGCTTTAAACACACCTGCATACTTGCAGCAATTTCCTGGCGTCACCCCCTGTCACATCACAAATCTGCGTGTCCTGACTCACCTGGCCCGGTTGTCGTGGCGATCAGCAGTCTTTGGCTGGCGTCGCAGGGCACTGACACTTGATGTTCCCTTCGCTGCCGTAGTATAGAATCTGTAGTTGGAGCCTGACAGAGAGGGGGCACAACGAGAGGAGGGGATCTTATCAAGCTGGCTGGAATGTACCACGTGGATCTCGGAGGCGAGGGATGGAGAGGGAGGAACTGGCTGGGATGGCTCCTCTCATCTGTGCTCTGGCTGCGTCTGGAGCATCCTGCAGCTCCTGAGATGATGGTCTGTCCCTGCTGCCGCCGCTCTGATTGGACTGAGCCCTTCCTCCCTCATCAAAATGTAGAATTCCAAGACAGAAAGAGTAGTGTAGTGTGTGTGTGTGTGTGTCGGTGTGTGAGTAAAAAGGCAGACAATGTGCATACATGTGCTTATAATCGAGGAACACACACATCACTGTTGGTCTTTCATGCTGTTTCTTCCACAAAGAAAAGAGATATGAAGATATTGGTAAAAAAAAAAAAAGAGCTGTCATCGTTAGTCTGTGATCGCGGGTGTCGTCTTACAAAAAAGGCCTGTCAGTAAGTCTTTGTCACAACATGTCACACACACACACCCCGCAGGACATCATGTCATGATGAACCCCGTCCACCTTTCACCTCTGCCCTCTCCCAGACAAAACTTGACATGATGAGGTAGGACATGGAGCTCTCGTGGAGCAACGGAACAGAAGCAGGAAGTTGAAAGTGAGAGCTCGCACACACACACACACACACACACGCCCAGATCTCCCGAGAGTCTGGTGAAATACTGCTGAATCACTGTGCTCTTCTTGTCGGCCGCGGACCAAAGACTGGAAGCTCTTGGAAAACAGATGATTTCCAGAGAAGAGACTTGCACTCGAGTCTGATGGCGGCAGGAGGGACACGCTCTCACGGAAACTGTTCCCCGTCTCCCTCCTGCCGCTGATTTAATTACCTACTATATTTATCAGAGTAGCTATTCTGGTTCCACGATTCTTCTCGGTGATATCGAGTGGCTACATTATTCAGGGCGGGAGCCACGAGGCCTGCCAAAGACAAAAAGCTGATGTTCCTCTGAAAAATACATCTGAAGGGTTCAGTCAGTAGGTGTGATCACGTTTACTGCAGACGATATCTCCAACTGTATGAAAAGTTCTGTGCTACCTAAATGACTCATCTTGGCTGACACTACTCTTTATGACCAACCCAGACTTCAGCAAGTTAATATAGTTCAAAGGCCAATCGATGTGGGGTTCAGATCTTTCAGGGGTACAAATTATTCAGTCAGATTGTCTTGAATCTTAAAGGTTTGAATGTGAAAACTTGGTCAATGTGTTGGATGGTATTTATCAATCACTAATGTAGAGGTTATTTGGGGGGGATTTCATTTGTCATCTCTGACTAATCTACGTCTTAAAAAGGATTCTTTCTACTTCACATTTAAAGAGAATGGACTTTGACCCATGTCACTCTTGAAATAACAAATCTACTCACTCTCACGTCGACTAAGGGTTGGGATTATTTTCAGAGTAATCTGTTCCTTTTGAGAGTTATAGACAAAAATGTCAAAAAGTACATTTTAATGTGGCGACTGATGCTCAGTTGTTGTCGTCTTCATCTTCGTCCAAAAAGACAATTAAAAACATACAAATCCCTCTGTGGTGATCGTCTGTAACGTCCATCTAGTGTTGAAGCCTCGATTTTAGGAATTGTTTTGAAATAATTAACAAGTCTATATATTTTTTTTAGCGTAAGCTGCCAGGCCTGCAGTGTAAATCTTGCACACTCACACTTGCAATGGGTTTGGAATACATCGGGCAGCTGCTGAGAGATTGATAACTTCTACAAACAAACTTAAAATATAGACTTATTTAAGTTGTTTCGGAAAAATCGCTCATGTCGAGGCCTCAAGAGACAAGAAAATTTGTGGCCAGACCCGAAAAGCTATTTTGGTGTCTTAGGCACCTTTTTGAGGTGCTAGGGAAGATAACCTGGGAACATCCAGATCTCATCAGATGAGTGTCTGGAGAGAGAGAAGTCTCGATCCCTTTGCTCCCACTCGCTGTCCCCGAGACAAACCTACTAAAATTGTAACTGTATTCATTTGGACTTCTGTCACATTACTCTTTGACTGTATTTATGCAGCCTTTTTGAAGGGACAACATTTGGTGGCATACTACCGGACTGTAAGCTCACCTTGATATACCCACAAATAGAAAAAGGGAAATTTATATAAATATAGGCCACACCTTACTGTATGCCACGGGTGTAACGATATACGTAAAGATATAGTAGCCTTCTGGATCATTCATAGTTTTGTTTTTTTGTATTGAGTCAGTTCTTTACGATGCCGTCTCTGACTTCTCACTGCGGATTCATTGATGCATTGATTATGTGCAGAAACTTTTTATCCACCATCATTATATAATTATAGTTTGTAAAATGATTACTTCTAACATTTGTTCCCTTGTTTCTTAAAAAATATTTTGGTCAAGATGTGCCATTAAGGCATTTTTTTTTTCTTTTTGGTCGTTTTGGCTTGACAGCCCCACACAGCAGCATGAAATGTGGCCTTTGTGGAAATTTAATTTACCACCCCTGCTTTAGCTGAAAAATGACAACCTCTAATAGTCACAGTTTATCATACACACCATGAGTTAACAGTTGGTGCATTGTGAGAATATAAATTGTGCTTTAGAAGAGGACAGTGAGCTGTTGTGTTATCTAGACATGGTTCACCCAGAAGTGTAAATATCAACTGTGTACTGCAGGACAAAGCATCTACTGAAAGACGTGAATATTAGTTAAAGATTAATATATTTTATTAATTAGCTTTTGGTATTGTCTTGATACAACACATGTATTAACGTAGTGATGTTGGAAGATAAGAGAGCAGAATAACTAGTTTATTTATTTCACTCACGATTCATGTCCTTGACTTTACTAATCGTTCTACAGTAAAGACGTTGTAAAGGTGACCCGACCAGAGTGTGCTCGGCTGCCTACGAAACACCCGCTGTGAAAAGTCTGAAGATGTGTTCGGTGATTAACAAAATATAAATGAAAATATACGTTGTTTTTCTTTTAATCTCTATTATCTTTTGCTCTCAGATATTGAAGACGGCCTCGTGAACACTCTCAGTCACACGGCAGTATAGATCGGTGCCTTCCATATTCGGTGGTGATTTATGATGGCTCCTCGGCAGAGGCCACAGTCTTCTGAGAGATGATGGCCATATTGATCTGATAAACAGTTTCATTTACTGCCTAAGACTGCCATTCATACTCACTTGCACATGCGTGTGCGGAGCGTGTGCACGCGCACACACACGGCTTCGCAGCAGGACCGAGCCAGCTTTCGACTTCATCAATTCATTACCTCCTCCTCGTCTGCTTTCCTGTTTCTCTGCTCTTTTACTTCTCCTCCCCCCAGGCCACCTCACCCTCTCCTCTCTTCTGCTCGCAACACTCTTTAACCCTTTTCTCTTCCGCCCTTATTCTCCCACCAGCATGCTCTGATACTCACCTGCCTCCCCGACCATATTCCTTTCATCCTCCATGACCTCCTTCAATCTCTGGCTGCTCCTTCTCATCTTTAAATAGAAGAGAAGGCAGAGATAGTCGCTATCTTGAAATGCAAAGGCAATTGCATGATTTCTAAGTTGGTGAAACTTAGCTGTGTTTCAGCAATTTAAAGCTTAGAATCATAGAGATAGCAACACAATTTAAAAACACACAAAGATAACAAATTATCATTTAAAAATATATATATTAATAAAGGGTGGACTTCCTCAAGTTAATAACCAACTATTGATTACAGAAAAAAAGAACATCATGTGGAAATGTAATACAATTAACAACATCATTATTGAATGGTGATACGTCCATTAAAACTCCCGCCCTCTCCATTCTCCAGCTCTGTGGAAAACCATGACATCCATTTGGAGGTTCTTTTTATGTCAAACACCTTTTAAAACATTGTGAAAATATCATTTCCTTTACTAGCTAGACTCTTTGATATGAGTCTCAATTATATCTTCTATAGTCTTTGTTGCATTTCCTAAAATAAAATATTTTTTACACAAATTGCTCTGATATTACTAACTATTACTAATGTTTTTCTCAAAAATAAAGAATAGTTATGATCATAATGTGACTTGTCCTGTGGTTTACAAAATATAAAATATAAATAATGATCTGCAGTGAATAGCCAGATCTTACGGATTGGTTGTTGGGAGGAGACATCAAGCAAAAATAAACAAGCGAAAAGTGTAAAGTCAAGGAAATCAAGCCAAATATCCTTAAATGATTTCATTTATTGTATTTTTATAACCTTTATTTTAAGAAAAATATTTAGGACAAGTTTCTCAAATATTCTTTAGATTCAACTAAACAATTCTGAGACACAATCAACACTCACTTGAAAAGTCCAAAGGTCTAAATCTGTTTGTGTGGAGTCCCTCAAGGTTCTGTTTTGGGTCCATTATTATTTTTGCTTTACTTGATTCCTTGGGTAAAATTATTCATAGATTTCCTGATGTTTCTTGCCACTATTTTCCTGAAGACATCCAGCTCTACTGCTCATTTAATCAATCTCAACCCCAGAGGCTGAACAGCTTAGTCAATTGTTTGTTAGAAATCAAACAATGACTGAGTGAAAACACTTTGCAGCTAAATGTGGACAAAACTCTGGTTATTGCTCCTGATGGTAAGGTTCCAGGGTTGAGTCAGTACTTGGGTGACTTAGGTCAGTCTGTCAAACTGAGCCTGAGAAACCTAGGTGTTGTATTTGACAAAGTCATGTCTCTAGTTGCACTGCAGAAAACTAAACAGAAACTGTTTCCTTCAACTGAGAAAAATCTCTAAATTTAGGAGAAGGTTGTCACAACATGATCTGGAGCTTGTAATCCATGCTTTCGTGACTTCTCATTTATACTATTGTAACAGTTTATTTTCGTGTCTAAACAAGAAGTAGCTGGCTCGCCTGCAGTTAATACAACACTGCAGCAAGAATTCTGAGCCACTCTAGTAGAAGAACTCACATTTCTCCGATCCCTAAAACTCTTCACTGGCTGCCAGTTTCTTTCAGGATCAATTTTAAAATTCTGGTTCTTACTTTCAGAAATATTCATGGTCAGGCTCCTCCTTACATCAGTGATCTGATCCAGCCTTACACAACAGCTCGGGTTCTTAGGTCTGTGGATCAGAAAGAACTGATGGTTCCTGGCACACGGTTCAGGACCAGAAGAGAGAAATCCTTCCAGGCTGTTGCTCTTAAGTTTTGGAACGATCTTCCTCTCCCTCTGTGTTTGATAGATCTACTGACTCCTTTAAGTAACATCTTAAGAAATTTTTATTTCTTATTTTTCTAAATTATATTGGGGCTACTATGTTTGTCACTGTGTTGTCTTGACCTTTTAAGTTTTTTTTAAAATCTATTTTTAACTGTGTTTAAACCAGGTCTAATACAGAGAATTGAACTGAAGTTTTCATTCCAAATGCCACGTCAATGTTTACGAGATAGTCTTTGGGCGCGAGGGATAATGTAGCAATTAAGCTAGCTTCAGAGCCACACGACCAACCCGCTTCACTGCAGGGTTGCTGGTTATTGCTCCAGCGGAGCAGCAAACTGATTATTTGTTCGCCCCTGGCAGTCCACATCCACAATCAGTTGTTAGGCTTGAGGGTTCCATTTGAACAGAACATCTCCTTGCTGTCTGGATTAGTGTTTGTTTTCCAGGTGAATATAAGCATTGTCTCATAAAAGATAAAAAGTCAATCCGGCAGGGGAAGAGAGTTCCACTCCTGTTAAATGAGTGCGATGGGTCAAACTGCTTTAATTATCCCTGCTGCTGACTTGCTATAATTAGCAAGTGAGTTTTTGTGTCTTACAGCCACCCAGAGGGTTTTTTTCAACGTCTTTCAATCATTATGTTCCATCACATCAGAGAGGTGGAGAGAACAAACTGCAGCGAGATGAAATATAAAAAATAAATCATTGCGCTACACAATGTTTTCAACTGACAAAGGGACGAGCTTCTGTGTGCGCAAATGTTAATTATCAGTGAAAAGATAACAGCGGCTTTCAAAAGAAAGAAACGCACAAACACGCACAGACACACACATTATAAGGCTTTCAGTTTCTAAATCGATGCCACATCCGTAGCTAATGCAGTGCCGGGCCCACTTCAGGAAGCATTAGGCCTATTAGTCAAAGTACGTACACATTTCTGCGCGCACGTGTGTCGGATGTGTGGTGAGCACCAACAGAAGCTCAACTCTGTGGTTGCTTTGGGGTCAGCAGGTGCACCTCGGAATCACACACTACGTTTCTGTGTGTGTGTGTGTGCGGCAGCCCTGCCTTGAATATCGTCAGTTCTTTATAGCTCTAAAATAGATCCTAGATTTACCAGAAGTCACGTGATGGACTAAGAGGGGAAAATAAAAATGCCCAGCCTTTCCTCTGAATGTCTTTACTCTATTAGTCGATATGTTTTGACACGGTTTTATCCAGCATTGTTCGAGCGAATGACGAGCAGATGGAGAAGCAGCTTCTGAGTCGCTGCGTGTTTTGCCAACTCATCATTGGCCGGACAAATTGAGCCGCATCTTTAGAGATTAAATTACCCCGAGTAGCCTTCTACACCGTCCTGCCCAAATATATTGGGATCTCGGTGGAATCATCGCCGATGTCAAAACAGGAGGAACACAGGAGCACAGTGTGTTGTTATGACAGTGCACTTGTTCGTGAGTGTGTGAATATCAACCTTGTTGTAAACTGCACTGTCACCGCAGATATAACGTAACTAGTACGTAATCATGTGACTGTAAGTGAGAACATCTTTCCGGTATTTTACTTTTAAAAGCAGCGTTTTTTCTTTTATTCAGCTTTATTATTGTTTATAATATTGTGCTCCAGTACATATTAAATCAGATCCATGGGTAAAAATTAGGAATGGACCGATTCTTGGTCAAAAGTCAAGTCAAGTTCAAAAGCCTCAAATAATAATTTATCAACAATGCACAAAATAAACTTGAAATGAAATCAAAACAAATGTTTTGATGTAATTCTAAAACACTCATGAATATTTGACATGCCTAAATGTTTTCTCAAAAAAACAAAGTGCATTTAAGTCAAGTGTATTTTAACATTTATGTGTACATTGACAAGTAGGCGTGCTGAAAGATAATACATAAGCTAAACAGTTGAGCTTATCTTCTCCCTCACACAAATGTTTTTGAGATGATAAAAGTGCATATATTGCAAATGTTCAAATATGAAATAGTAAACAATTTATATTACAAAAACGTAATAAAAATTAACATTGTTTTCTGTGTTAGTTTGTTTATAAAAGTCAATGCTGTTCAGATAGTCAATGGCAGGAAACCAAAAATTCAGAAACGGGAAACAGAATTAATGAAAAAAACGAAATAGCACTGCTTCTATCTGAACTGAAAATACGATAACACTAACACGATAAATGAGCAATACACGTAACCAGTGAAAATTGATGACAAAGACACTGACCGACAAAGGAGCGTTTTTTAAACACACAACAATCAAGGTGAACAGGGATCAGGTGAGACGAAGACACAGGTGACACCAATCAGAGCAATCAGATCAGGAGCACAAGAGGAAGTTAACAAGACTTCAAAATAAAACCAGGAAGTGAGACAAAAGGACACATAAATAACACTGCTGTGTGTCATATCACATACTTGCATACTCAAAGTTAGTATTTTTAGTGCATAAGTGCGTCTCAATTCTTAGTATGCGACATTTAGTGCGCCAAAAAACTGAGTATGGTTCGATGGACACTATCTACCCTAAACCGCTGCCATCTTAGTGACGTTGTAAACGGAAGTTAGGTCATATATATATGCATATATATTCATATACTTACAGGAGCATTTTCGGCAGAAGTAGAAGGATGACTCGTCTTCGGTGCTGATAACAGCTTGAATATCTCGCAAACATTTCGATTCTTATATTTTTTCTTTATTTCTTCTTCCAAACTTGCAAAACGTGCTGCCAGCAGGTGTCAATAGCGTTCAAACAGCTGGTTGAAACATCGTTAAATAGTAGTAGAAGAAGAAGCTGTCGCGTCATTTCCTGTTAGTGCGTAGCGGCAGCGTTTGAATTGAGACATAATATCTGTTGAGTATTTGCGTACTAGTTAGTACGTACACTATACTGATGCATACTAACTTCAAGTATACTAAGAGAAGGATGCGATTTGAGACACAGCACTGGAAATGACAGCTATAGAGTTTTGGATTTGGTTTCAATATGTCCTACGCTCTTAAACGCACTATAGCAAGTCTGACGTCGTTGACAAGCAGAGCAGCGAAAGTTAGGGCAACTGTTGAGCGTATCTTAACTAGATCTTGCTGTACTTATCAGTATGTGACACTTTGTACAAAACTCTTCAACATTTGAAACATGTGAGTGAGTGAGGAGAGTTTTCACATTAGTTGCACTTTAACACCATGTGTCTTGGAGTCTTTCCATCGCTGTAGTGTACAGTGTTTATTTATTAATGTGTGTCAATGCGAGAAGACCACATCAATAAATCAGCGTCTAAATGTATCCGTGTTCTTTAACGGGAATACCGTGTCCGGTTTTGCATCCTGTTCTGTTCTTATGGTGACAAAAGTGAATCTTAAGTTTGGTTGAACATTTGGTGAATCCCTATGTAAAATATGAAGAAATGATATCTCGGAAGAAATTTCACTTCCAGTGCTGTGCTTCGATAGTAGCAACGGATGGTTTAAAACTCTGCTATATTATGTTATTTTGGTGGTTAGAAATAAAACAGCGGTTTTAAAAGATGATTTGTTAAGTGGAGAGAACAACCCAGTGTGCAGCACTCTTGCACAGCAGCACGATGACACGACGTAAAGGTGGTGAGGAGGGCTGGTCAGCCGGTCAATACTCTTCCCATTAAGATGGTCGCCACATGCATCAGAGCAGAGACGCTTAAACAGGCAGAATATATGTAAACGCTCGATACATACAAGCTAAAAGCTATTTTGTGTGTATTGCGTTGAAAAACACACTGAGTGGTTTCAATTAAAGGGTCATTTGTGAAATTTGTGTGTGTGTGTGTAGGTTTGTGTGTTTTTCTGTGTGTTTGTGTGGTGTATATGTGTCTGTAGGCGTATGCTCTATGTGTGCGTGTTTTTTGTGTGTAAGTGTATTTCTTTGTGTATAGATTCATATTTGTGTAGGTATATGTGTGTGTCTGTCTGTTCGTGTACATGTACATTTCCTGTCAAAGTGTGTGTGTGTGTGCATTTAAGTGTGTGTGTTTACATTTGTGTTTGTATAGCTATATTTGTGTGTGTGTGTTACAGATTGTGTGTGTTAGTATATATATCTATATATGTGTGTATGTGTGTTTTTGTGTGTAAAGGTGTATCTATCTCCAGAGGGATAATAATAAAAGTCAATCTAATCTAATCTCTTTGTGTGTCGATTCATGTTTGTGTATGTATATGTATGTGTGTTAGGCTAGCGTGTGTAAGTATATAGGTGTGTGTTTGTCTGTTTGGTTTGTGTACATGTTCATTTCCTGTCTAAGTTTCTGTGTTCATTTATGTTTGTAGTCGTGTTTGTGTATATGTGTGTGTCTGTATACATTCAGGTTTGTGTGTTTAGTATTAGAAAAATGTATTGAAACAATGACTTAAAATGTATTTAAATGATTCGATGTTTTATCAGAATATTTAAACTGACATATTTGTAACATATTACTCTTCTAAACTAATTTATTATCACAAAAATCTTGATTTGGTGGCTGTCATATAATCTCTCCGCGCCCCCAGCTACCCTTGTCAGAGGTTTGACTGAAATTAATGCTGGTGTGCTCATTGATATCCTGTACTGTATATTGTGTATTTAAATATAACATTTTTGAGTTCAATTACTTTACTATTTTCTACTTTCAATTACTTAAAGTTAAGATGGTTTGGTAGTTCTATATGAGAATACATCCAGAAAATTAGTAATTTAGTAGTTTATTTACAATATTATTAATTTATTTTATAACTTTCGGTGGAGAAAAGTGTCTAGTCACGTCCATTTCAAAATGAAAACATTCAGACATATATCTCAGTAAAGCATCGTAGAACTGACGGTGAAAACACGTAGAAGTTTCCCTTCTGCGTGCCTGTGATGCTCTGAGAATATGAACCTGCATCAGCTCCTGTTTCAGCTGCAGCAAACACGTCAGTTCAGTAAAAGGCTGTTAATGGTCCCGCAGAGATGCAGAGCGAGAGACTGGAGAGAGCTGGTGGTGAAAAAAAAAAGAAAAAAAAAGAAATCAGACGCAATTGAGGAAAGAGGAAACTGGAAGCAAGACAGTGAGACTGCGATTATAAATCATATACACTGTTGGCGCCGGGCACGTATCCTAGCAACCAGACAGACCCTCCGCCTCTGCTATATCCACTGTCCATCATCGGGTAAAAGGCTGGTCACTGCTAGGCCTTGAACCGCACCGAGCCACGCTCCAAAAACTCATGACAGAACTGTGCCTGGAGCGATAGCTTTGTATTAACCTCCCACTGCGCTGGGTGCCATGCATCAACATACACACTTCCACACACACATTTAGGACCGCACAGCTGTAGGCGGAGAAACCACGGTCTATACAGAAGCAAGCTGATCCCAATTTTATACCTCCGAGTTTATTTTACACTATTTAGGTTGACTGTTATCTTGGCTGCTTCCCCACGACGACAGATCGTTTAAGAGCATCAAAAGATGCATCTTAAATAAATAAATACTGGAGGTTTGAAGATCCATGTTTCAAGGTTTAAGTGACGGTAAAGCATCCACTACATTGTAACATCAAGAAGGGCAGCAAACGACAACAGAATGGACAAGCAGAACAGGATTTAAGGACATTAAAGTGACTTTACGTAAGATCCAAAACATTGTTTCTGGCGTCCCCTAGTGTCAGAGAAGCGCAACTGCAATGCCTTAAAATTTCTAAGGCGCCAACGCTAATTACAGTGTTCACATTTAGGTATAAAACAAGATAGATGTTCTTATTTGGTCCCTTTATAGTTTTTATCTCGCTGGTAACTTGAAGTCTTAGTGCTGCATATGAAAACAATGAAGCAGTTTAGTCACATGTCACTGACACAGAGTCATCCAATACTTAGTGAAGAGTATAATAGTTATAAAGAATAGTTAGAAATAATGCTACGTATTTGTTGTATTAAGAGATTACTCAGCATCACTATAGGACAACACTGCTGATGAATTTATTTATTTATTTTGAGCATGTATAAAATGTGTTATTATTTGTAAATACAACTTACTTTAATTATTCTTCAGTTTGTTGCAACTCGCCTTCATTTCTATATATATCCATAAAAAGATAAATAACAATAAGCACGTATAGCAATACATGACATAGTTTGTCAGTCTTGTATTAACTATATTACACAATTGAACATAATATAGATGAATATATATATGCATATACTAAGTAGATATCCATATAAACACATAATATATTCATTTTACAATCCCTGTACCTATGTAGAAATGAAATCACAAATGACCAGAAACACTATTCTTTTATATCTCTATTTTAGTCCTCTATTGTCGCACTCCCACTTCTCCCTCAAAGTATAGGTGTACTTTATACAAATAAAAATTACTTACTTACTTACTTTGTTTTATGTACTTTGTTTATTGAGTCCCTAGACTGTTCCACAAAGTCACTGCACAACTAAAGATATACGCCGAGACCAAAACCCCTAAGCTTCTGTGGTACGTTTTATAACCTACAAAGTCAAGGTTTATTTCAATTTGATGATCATTAAAGACGACACAGATGTGTGAGGAGCTGAGGTAAAGCCTGGTGGTGGTTACAAGCCAGTGACTCCACCTGCAGACAACTAGGACACAAGGAAAGGTGGGGGGGGTCATTTTTCCATACCCATAGAATGTTTTGTCTTTACAGAAAACAAAAGATAAAGCACTAAAACATATATATTTTTGAATCGTTTCTTGTTTTTTGTAATTTGTATTAGTGTCTTTAAACTAATGCTGGTTCAACTGCTCAGAGAGAACATCACGATTCAAAAACTCTTTCTACCCGCCTGCTGTCCAGATCATGAATATTGTTTAATTAAATGTAAAGTATTATATTTTAGTTAATTAAATTGTCTTTTTTTTTATTAACTGTACATGTCATTTTAATGTAATTTAATTTAATGTATTGTATTTTATTTTATTGATCTATTTAACTTCATTCATATTATTTATTTTATATATACGAGATTCTGTAACACCAGTGCGTGACATGACAGTCATGTGACCAAACTGCTTTACAGCAGTGGGTCAGAGACAGTGTTTCCATATGAAGCGTTGAGCTCATTTTCAAGTTACCAGGAGGATAAAACATGAAACTGACACTTGTTTTGTCAAGAAAGACCTGAAAACACATGCAGAATTAGAAACAATTAGTAGGCAAAAACAATGCTGTTACCCTGTCCTGAGCCTAGAGGGAGCCAGAGACAATGTTTCCAATTGTCCCTAATAGAGCTAAGTTTTCCTTCACTATCTAAAGCATATAAATAATAATTGCGCTTAATTTTCTGGTTTTGTTGCATCTGTTTGAGTAATCGGTGGATATAGTGAATATGAAGTGAAAGTCTCCCGCTGCACCCTTCATGACTGGCAGATCAATGCGGCCTCTTCACTAAAAGCCTGAGCCATTAATCGGTCCAGACAGGCTCAGTGGCCGCTCCTCTCCAGGTCAGTGTTCAGCCTCAGTGTCTCCAGACTCTTGTACGGTCAGTGGCCTGCGCGGACAGACGTGTGCAGTTCTAAGAGCAGAGGAAATGAAGCACTCTCAAACCACTCAGTCATCCTACAGTCACCAGAGGAAGCAAAGTGGGCTCAAATAAAGTGAATAACGAAGTTATGAAGAGCAGATGAATATGAATGCTGATACGCCCCCCAGTGGCCAAACATGAGCATAGAACCCATCTTGTAATCTATATTATCTATTGATGACGTTAGGTAGCGAATAAAACCTGCTTTTTTTTATTAAAAATGTTTGCTTTAATATTCGTAAAAACAATGATGAATCAGTAGTTTATATGTTAGAGGTTTGAGCTTAATAAGTGTTTCTCTTCCTCATGTCTCCTGAAGACAGAAATAACTCCTGAATCTAGACCAGTTCTTGAAGGATGCCTCAGAGCTTTCAAGGATAACACTTCTCTTAATCTATAAGATAAAACTGCTTTTAACATTTAATGAGATTTGCAGAGAGGGGAAGAAGAAAAAGAGAGGAGAGGGAGATAGCGGAGCACTCTTCCTGAGGCAGTGGGATCATACTTGACACTCAATCATGAGGATAATGAATTAAATTAACTTCCCATTTAATCTTTCCCTTTATCTTAAATTAAATGAAGACGTTTTCGAGAGATAAGCTTTAATCTGTACAGAAGAAATCTATTATTAGCAGAGATGTAGGTGGATAGTTAAAACATTCTCTCCTTGGCTTGTCGTTGACATGTGTGGACGAACTGATGGCAGAAGTGAAAGAGAGGGTTTTGTTGTTGCACCTCAGTGATGGGCTGAGCTTCAGATCCATGACACACATGCGGGTGAAGACATCTTGACATCAAAATACAAACAAATGCTACTTTATACTTTTATATTCTGTATGATGTATAATTGATTGTTAATGTCCGAAGATTAAAATGTTTAAATAAAATATTTAAAATGAGTGTATAATTGTTGGTATGTGGTTTACACTACAATAGAGATGAAGGCAACAGAAAAAAGAAGGAAGAAGCTGGATGAGGAAAAGAAGAGAAGTAGTCCAGGTGGAATGATGGAAGTTCAACGCCGTGGCTTTGACAGGATGAGGTTATTAAGTTACCCAAGATGGCGCAGAGATGAAGGGAGTGTTTGTGTGTGAGAAAAAAAAAGAGATTTTAAAGAAATGTATTGAAGAAATAAAGAGTACCAGAGGGATGTGGACACATAAAAAAGGAACTACATGAATGGTTTGAATAAAGAAAATGGGACTAAAACACTGGGTAAAGGGATGATGCTCAGGGAATATCATGAAATATAAGGAGGTAAAAGAAGAGAATGATAAGAGGGGTGTTTTAAGTGAGAGGTGTGTGATAGAGTTGTTGAGGCTTTGGTCTTCAAACATATTCAAACATCACCAGCATGACACAGGATTAGGTTAGAGCGAGCGGTACTCTATTGCTTAGGTCTGGTTAGAGTCATTACATATGAAGCCTATTTAAAATTAAAATTGAATAAATAAAGATAAGAAATAATTAAATAAAAAATAATGTCATACAACTATTTTAATGTGAGTATAGTATTGTGAGTATGTGAAGTGTGAGTATTATTTATTTAAAGAAATATATATAAAACAAAATAAAACAGAGGAATATATGACACAAGAGGAGAAAGAAGAGATCAAATAAAGGATGCAAACAGTTACTTCCTTTTTTCCATATACGGTAGATCAACAAGGGGCAAGCTTTATACATATTCTTTTAAAATTGAAATCTTAGTAGTATATCAAATGGACATTGAGTTTTTACATGAGACAGATACTAAGTTTGACAAATAGTGGTGGTGGCAGAACCATTTTTAATTCTTTGACATGTCTTTAAGTTGAATGGAAATTGAAAGTAAAATAGAAGTTAAAAGCAGCAGGTCATTGCAACAGTAATCTATATTAATGCAGGGAAAGAGCCAACATATATGTCTCAGCTGTAGGAAAAAACAAATAAATAATGTGATATATTTAAAAAGAACTATCAGCTATGATTACACATGTATTATTATTGTTTCTTTGATAACACATTATTTTCTACTTGTCCAGGTAAACCTTAGAACTAAATAAGCCTAACACCAAAGTAAGTAAGTAAGTAAGTAAGTAATATTTATTTATATAGCGCTTTTCGAGACCAGGGTCAGAAAGCGCTTAAACAATCAAAAGGTGTTTGACCCGCCACCTCCAGGTAGCAATATTGACATGATTGTTTCTTTGTATTCATTTTTATGTTCAATATTAAAATATATTAAATGTGAATATGGATGAAGACTAAGCTTTCTTAACAAATGAACTAATTTCGAAATTATCTGTTAAATGAATTAGAAATAAGAAAAAAGTTTCACAAATGTTAATTTACCGAATTTATAGATTTTCTTTCTTCCTTCATCCTTAAATAATCAAATTAAAAAACGTAATTTCGTGTTTATTTTGTATTAATGATTGATGTTTAAAAAAGTTTGATGTTCTGAAAAGTGTCTGACAACGTTTTATTTTTAAACAAATCTTCTCAATTCCACGATAATACCCAACTTTAAAAAATAAGGTTTGTTCAATAATGTGTTACTGTTATCTTTAAAGAATGGATTCACAGTAATATAAATAATACTAAGCCCTCAACGTGATTCTTCCGCCAGCAGATGGCAGCAGAGTAACATCAGCGCTCAGTGAAGGACAGACGGACACGAAGACAGTCCGCCTCACGCACAGTCGCTCCTCACACTGACCTACTCAGGGGACCTGGAGACCGATGCCTAAGAAACTCTACTGTCCAAGTCACAACAGCAGTGACAGAATAAGGTCAGAGACGCGAGCTCCACCAGAAATAGTCCCTCTTTTTACAAGGAGGACTTTTTTCAAACCAGGCCCTCTTTCTCAGGCTGAGCATGAGTTCTGGCCACGAGTCTCGAGTCTGAAAATAGAACAGGATCTATTTATTCTTTCCACAAACCATGCATCATTATGCATCATTTCCAGGTTGAAAAAGAGTTATCTAAGCATCATGAAACACTGACACATCACAAGTGCCTCAGAGTTGTGCCTCAGTCTAGCTTTTATTCTGACAATATTTTTTTACTAATCGTATTTATCTTTTTTATATTATCTCCAAGTACCAAAACCAGTGATGGGAAATGACATTTTCTTGGGGCCACAGTTTTGAGGGGGGGCCATGAAGCAAACATTTTTAAAAGCAGGGAAAAGTATAAAATAAATGAATAAAATAAAGCTAAATATGCTATTTTTTATTATGTAGTATTTATTGAAACTTTTATTTTAAAAGAAATCTGACATAAAAGCACATGTTTTCCCAAACATTTTTTGGATTCACTTTGATCTCTATTAATGGGGAAATAAATAGTCATAAAAATGATGAAAGCTTAGGACTAAAGTCATGAAACAAAAACCTGATTGTTAGTTTCTACATCTTTGACCCCTTGAGGGCCACATAAATATATAAATAGCCGATGTTGAACAAACAAAAATAACTCACTGGTCAGGATGTTATTCTATAACATCAGCGTTGACTGGTGTTGCATCCTCTCTTGTTTTGTTTTTTTTGAGATGTCAATCCAGCCCACACGCTCCGTCTCCCTGGCAACAGTGTCGCCACGGAGACCAAGCCTCTTGGACTGGCGACGTGCAGGAAGTGATGCTGCAGTTGGACGTGATAATCACAGGTTCAGAGGACTCTGGTGAGACGAACACGCTCGTGTTTGTGGTCCACCATCTCCAACAGTCTGTGCCAGTGTTGCTAACGCGACACCAGAACAAACACCGACACTTATAGTTGTCAATAAATCCTCCAACACTGGACCATCTGCTGCACAATATCTGCTGCTCTTTTGAACCAAAAACATGTATTTGAGTAGGACTGTGTATTGACAAGAATCCTACGATACTATTCGTATAACGATAAAGGGGCAACAATACAATATATTATGATGCTGTATGAACAAGTATATATTGACCCTGAAGTTGCATAATTTACAGACAACATGACTCTTGACAAAGTCGTAACTGCTTTCATTTGTCAAGCTGCTGGAGTCAACTGTATCCTCTCATCCTCAGTTATCGCCGGGATCTCGCAGGATATATTCAATAATTTAGCAAAAGAGGACTTAATTACCGCTGCCATCTAGCGGCCGGAAGTTTAACTGCAACACAAAAATGAATAAACAATGTTAATATTTTAATGTTAATTGTGAATAAAATAATCATTTTTTTCTACTTTACTTGCACTTTATTTAAATATAAACTGTAAAGATTAAATTGAAATACAAAAATGAAATACAAATTTAAATATTGATACAGTATCATGGAAAGAACACAATATATCACTCTCTATATATCATATAGCATATATGGCATATATAACATATGAGCGTGCTTTTATATCATATTTACATGCCAGTGATTTATTTTTGTAATTGGTATTCAACAATAGTGTGATATAAAATCACAGTACAAAATAAAACAACAATGTTAGATTGTTTTTAAATGATCACACAGTCTCTGACCACAAACCTGCTGCTGATCTAAAATAAATATCACTACAATGATCGTAAGATGAAAGATACAGATATGACATAATCCAAGTAGAAGGAAAAATAAAATAAATAAATATTGTTAATATTGAATCGTTTTCATTAAAATTGTTTAAAAAAAAAAGTCAGATTGAAAGTGAAACAACACTTTTGACTTCACATATCTGCAGGTGCTCCAACAGGAAGTTGCAGGATGTGGAGGGAAACTTATCACATCCACTCACTTCCATGCAGCGAGAAATGGCCATGAATTGTCCTCCCATCTGTTGGAAGTGTTCCCTAGACTGCAGTTAAGCTGCTCCACACATCAGTACAATGTTCTGCTGCTGATTAGATCTGTCGTGGTTATTGTTGGAATCTCACAGCTCTATCCTGCGGACGCACCTGAGGACCTTCACTATTATCAACTTTTTAGAGGAGAAAAAAAAACACTTTCTTCTAATGCATTGAAATAATCAAAACTACTTTTATGTACAAGACTTCTGCGGGTACGCACGCGAGTGAGCATGAAATCAAACCAAAAATAAGGTTGTCTACTGCAACTATGGAGAAACAACAGATAAAAAAAGGAGAAATTGTGTAACAAGTTCATGACGTTGTTGTGAGGTAAAGATTCAGTCAAAGAGGAAGAAAGTGTTTGTCAATAACACGGGAAGTAAATTTGAAAGTTATAAAACATCTTGTTATTTAGGTACAAATCATCCACTATATAATATATAATATTTATACGGCAAATATGTTTGTGAAAGGGTCATACAAAGGTCATATTTAGCCAAGATAAATAACATAAAATGTTCCTTAAACCACTATGTAGTTCCTTTTAAAGCATATTCACAAAATTATTTTTGGTATTTTCTTATTGTGACGCATTTGTGCTGGTTTCTTTTATTACGTTAAATTAAGATCCATCCTTTTCTAAACACTTTTTACAAATATTATATAAATTTATTAATGAGCACCAATTTCTACAAGAAAAACACATTCATGTCTTTTAAAAACTTAAAATAACTTAATGTGAGAAAGAGCACATTTTCATTTTATGAAATTAATTATAAATAATTGTTTTATGAAGAAAAGTTACATTATATATCTATATATGCGAAAAAAAAAGACACAGTTAAATTGTGAAGCCAATAGAAAAGCTGAACAGTAGAGTACGACCGTGTAATAACTACACTATGTGAGCGCCTGATCCCTCCAATCATGTGACGCGTGTTTATTTGACTCAGTGTAACTTCATTGACTGCGAAAACACGTTAATTCTCTTAAAACCATCTCAACGGCTCATCCTCGATTGAAGTCATGAGTGGATTCAGATCAACTCCATGCTTGGACTCACACGTATCCGCCTGACTTTGTTCAAAACGAGAGACCATTTATATCGCTTACACTTTCCTACTATGCTGGAATGTTAGCAATAATAAGAGATGACGGTTCTTACTCATGACCGGGTCACAGATGTAAACAGTGGAGCTGATCCAGACTAAACTGATTTCCCTGCTGTGTTACTTATGTGGGCCATTGAGGCAGATGTTGTAGGGATTACGACCCCCCCCCCACACACACACACACACACACACACGTACAGACACACTGTCTGGGGCGGAAGGACCATTCGTAAAAACAAACACAGCGTGAAAACTTAACCATGTCCTACAACCTCTTGTTTGTTTACACAAACCACCGACAAGGATGTGACCATCAACTGACTCATGATCACGTGGCTCTTATGGGGACAAAGTTCTTGAATTATTTTTTAAACAAAACCCCATTTATCGATTTACCTTTCAACTGCAGACACTCGTTGTCTGGTGTGTTTTTTTTCATTCTTTTGATTTAAAACGCTACAGAACAGTGTCTGAACTAGAAAATATTATGTCTATATTACCTTTCATCCATCCATCCATCCATCCATCGTCATCCGCTTATCCGTCGCCGATTCAACAGGGAGCCAAACGCCCTTCTCCCGAGCAACATCTGCCAGCTCTTCACTGATCCCAAAACAGGTCCCAGGCCAGTGAAGAGATATGATCTCTCCACCTGGTCCTGGGTCGACCCCTTGGTCTCCTCCCAGCTGGACGCTCCTGGAACACGTCCAAAGGGAGGCGCCCAGGGGGGCATCCTCAAGAGATGAACCACCTCATTTGACTCCTTTCCACTCGCCAATTCGCCGACCAACCTCCAATTCCCGAACACCCTCACGTGAGAACAAGACCCCAAGATACTTAAACTTCTCCACTTGAAGCAAGGGCTCAATTTCAGACCTGGAGAGAAAAATCCATCTTTCTCCTGAACCATGGCCTCAGATTTAGAGGTGCTGATCCTCATCCCAGCCGCTTCACATTCAGATGCAAACAGATCGAGCATGACATTAAAACACATATCTGACCTCAGTTCTAGTAAAACTATGGATAAAAAATATGTTTTTAGAGTGAGACGAGGACGTTCTTGAAATGTCCTTATAAATCAAAGGAACAGTTTCTGAATTTCAAAAAGTTATCTTTCACCTGAGAAACATGTATGACCTTGTTTTTATAAAGTTTAAACTGTGTGTAAAAGTTTTCAGAGTGAGATAACTGTTATAACTCTACTGTAACAGTGTCAAAGCCTATAAATATACATTTTAATTAGATCTAAAATAACTGTAATTTTTTGTTTTACCATCATGTTTTCTAGGATTTCCCTTCTCAAGCTCTATAACCCAGAGACATTTAATGCAAAAAAAACACCTAAAAATCTGCTGGATATTTCAAATGATTTCAATAATACAAATTAAAATAAAAGATCTGTAACATTTGCTTCAACAAGTCTCAACACTGAATGAAAACAGCGGCAGATTCACATCAGGTAGCTTTAATAGAACTCTATAGTTGACATACAGTACATACATGTTCACACGGGAATGATGGCACATGTTGTTCTTGTGGTTGCAGCTACTGTGAGGAGACCAGTACAATCTCTACCGACCACTGTGAGAGAGAATAGCGCGCTACAGCAGGAAACACATGCACTTATATGGATCACACATCCAGATACACAGATCGATAGTTAAAGGGGCAGAGGTTGTTTTTTCTTTCGTAGATCAAACCCCCCTCAGCTGTTTTTCTATCCTGGAATATGCTACCACAGCGGCTACTGTGATGGTCGAGAGCTGATCCGTAATAAAGTCAATCAAATACAGACTTTTCTCTTTCTGCTGCCCTTTTTATTGGAGGAACACGTGGAAGATCGGTTTGGTGTGAATAAATAATGTCAAGTTACACCTGTTGAACAGGTGAAAAATACACGGTAAAGATGTTTCTTTTGATAAAGCACTCCCAGTGTTGATCAAACATACAAATGTAACATAAACCTTTGCAAGCTATCCCAGCTGGACTGTACAGAGTTTTGTAGCTCGTGGTCAAGTTTTAAGAGGGAAAATAAAAGACAAAATGGAGCATGAGTTTAACCTATATATGATTTCTTTATGTTCCCATCAGCAGTGAGTATATACGGTGTCGATGTCGAGTATATTTCTTGCTCTGTCGCCATCTGAACATCTGCAGCCAGTCGGTGCAACAAACCCAGAGACTGTACAGTGGTGGTTAAGTGGTAAAAGTACACAGAGTTCTACTGCCAAACCACTTCACAGGCAAAAACAACAGCACTGCTAATAGCATATCGACATATTTACAAAACCTCCTCGCAGCCGAGGACCCCGATAAATATCAAATGAAAACAGTGATATGCTGAATAATACTGTCCCTCGTTTGTCCGGCTTTATGTTACATTTTCAGTCAAAATGAAATCACTATATTTGAGACATTGCAATATATTTTTATGAAAATAAAATACATATGATTTAGCTCAGAATCAAAAATATATCTTGTATGTGCTTTGGATGATTGACAAGTGCTTATACAATCACAGTGAAATGAGCCTGAAGTTTGATTAAATGATTTGAACCCCTAAACAAAGGTCATCATGGTGTAGTTAAGTGATTCAAATACCCGTAAATTAACAAAATAAATATCATAATGTAAAGCACACATTTATATAACAAGTTTTGTCCCAGATACTCCATTTTCAAGCTTTTATAACAAAATATATTATTTATATACGTATGTTTTCCCATTAAAGCAGCAATAGGTACGTTTTAAAACATTGCTTCTAGCTCCCCCCATTGTCAGAAGAGTGAAACTACAAAGTAGTAGAAACCCCGTCGCCACATATGTGCATTTGAATTTGTTTTAAAAACATGATACATTTTCTTGTTGTTTCAGATTCCGGTTTCATTTGGTGGTCATGTGACACTCACTGACTCGCCGGGCAAAGTTACACATCTTTGTACATCTTTAGAAAGACACCCTTCTTTGTCATGACGGTTTGAAAACACTACAGAATGTTAACAAAATGTTACGTATTACTGCTTTAAAAAAAGAACCACTATGAAGGTAGCATGTTGGTGAAGCGATGACAGTGTTTCCGAAGAAGTCTGTTAGCTTGACGACACCAGCTCTCACACATATAACCATAAACATCATTTAAAGAATAAATAAAAACCGCCACAATTAAAAATGATTTCTATTTTGACTGAAACCCATTTTGTTTCCATCGTGAGTGTGGACCTGGTCCGTTTATTAACACAACGCTGCACAGGACAGTCTGTGCACTTAAAAAATACTAAGAATAACAGTCATCACTTAACGTGAAAAGTAAAAAAATGCCCATCTGTGTTGCAGTCAAACGTTGAATAATAATCATATATAACATTGTGACACACTGTGAGACTGAGATCTTAAAAAAAAGCAGTACAAATTCAGATGAACTTCCTGAAATCAAAAGAAAGTTCTAAGGGGGTGTTGTGGGTGATCTATATGACTTGGCAGCAGCTGTGGGGGGCAGGCGTACACAGCAGCCCTTCTTTCGGGTTACGGTGGATATTGAGAGTCTTGTCCCGCAGAGGCATGTGAAGGTTTTTCATGTTCCTGTGGTTCTTGCTGGCCAGGTCCAGCTCACTCAGCCTCAGAGTGGCCGAGGCTGCGCCCTCCAGGAGAGGGTCCGCCAACGCCTCGGCCAGCTGCGGCTGGTGCTGATACAGGTTCCCTCTCGGCGAGGGCCCCCCCAAAAGTGAAACCTTATCCAGGCTTCCCGTGGAGCCCCCCATGCACATCCTCCACATGGGGCGCTCTTGAGCTTCGCCGACTGCGATGCCGCCGCCGCCGCCCCCCACATTGCCCCCAGTGGTAAGATTGTGGAACTGCGAGCTCAGGCACAGGCTCATGATCTTCAAGCTCTCCACCAGACCACTGGCAGGTTTGTTTGTACCTTTACTTTGAGCCGATCCTGATCCTGGGCTGGCAGGACTTCCGTCCCCCCCCTCACTTCTGCTGACCTCCTTCACTTCCGGACTAGCCTCCATGACCGTGTCCGGTTTGCGGACCGCCTCCGTGTCCTCATCACTGGTCTCAGAGTTCGGGGTCAGGGTCGCTATGCCGGCAGATTTTGAGGAGGACATGAGTGCTAGTGGTGTTCTGGAGTTCAGATTGAGGCTCAGGCTAGGCTTAGGGGGTCCAAGCCCGGACCGGCCCTTCCTCGAGTCCTCTTCTTCTGTCTCCTCGTGGATCTGGTTCAGGACTGGAGCGCTCATACGAGACGTCAACCGATTACCTGTTGACGATTTGCACCGAAGCACCACCTGAGCAGACAGTGCAGAGGGCGACGAACACACGTCGTCCCCCTCCTCCTCGTCCTCCTCCACGCTGAAGAGACTCGGACTCCGAGTTTTCCCCGAGGACAGAGATCCCAGTCTCAGGGGGTTGGAGTGCGGCTTCGGCAGAGGTCGTGCTCCTCTCTCCTGCTGGCCGGGCGCCGGGGCGTTCCTCTCCTGCCGCTGGTTCAGGTCCAACAAAGCAGTTTTAGGTCTCGGGCCTTTGTGAAGACTCTCTGCGCTCCGAGCGGGAGACTGTGGCCCTCCAGGGTGGGAGATCGGTGGCCCCCCGAGACCATCGTGGACTTCCTGGTGAACGTCAACTCTTGTGGGCCAGGATTGCCTGCATGGATAGAAGTGTGAGAGATCGTTTTATTTTGCAGTTTGTCTTGCAGTTCCCAAAGATTTATTTTTTTAGCGAATGCCTACAACAGAAATTCTGATGACAATATTGTCAATGAAGGCTTAATCATGATCCTTCCCTTCAGTTTTACTCTATTTGGAAGTTTATGTTTAATTGTTGACATTTATAATCTGTTCCTTCTCTTATCTTAAACAGTGTTTTATTCAGATAAATATAATTATTTTGATTATTTTTCAAAATGACCAGAACATTACAAAAACTTGATAATTATTTGTATGTAGGTCGGGTCACAGTTAAAAATGTATTTATTCAAGCTTCAAAAGTGCTTTTTGTTCACCACTGAAGAGTGAATCCAGTTCAAGTTTCGGTTTGTCGCACCTGAACTGAGCCTTGCTGGGACTGGGCGACCGGGTCTGACAGTGCTGCTCCTTCTCTTGCCGGTCCCGCAGCATCCTCTCTGCCAGCAGGAAGTACGTCGCTGTGATGTGGTTGTACTGGTCCGACTCCAGAGCCCTTTGCACAGAAGGAGTTTCAATATTAAACAATGTAGTCGCAAGCATGCGAGAACGTACAATAACAATTTGATTTTAGCATCATCAGTGATCGCCATGATTGCTGCCGCTTGGAAAAGCAATAAGTAACAATTTGACCTTATTATTATTTACTCCATTTTCTGTAATGATTGGTTTGATTTGAACAGTCATTATCAGTCTCATTATTAGTCTCGGAATGGCACAACATGGATTTTTACAACATTGCAGTTACACTTCTCTGGCACTGGGGGGAGCCAGAAACAACATTTTAAACTGATTTTATAGGTCTTTAATTGTATGAAACATTAGGGTTTTCGTAAGCCGGAGCTTTTTTTCCAGTTAGGTGGGAGAGTAAATAAAATAATAAAATCAGTTTTTATTCATAAAAACGGTATTAGAAAATATAATATACATAATCTCTTATTTTGTTATCTTTCACTTGATCCTTCACACTGCAGAAACTTCAACTAAAAGAAGCTGAAGAAATGAATGTATTCATTCTTCAGGTTATGTGGGTCATGTTTACTTTAAGTGAAAGGAAGAAAACACCAGACCTGCCATAAGTAAAAAAAAAAAAACGAGTAAATATATATATATAATGAAGTGTGTTTAAATGGATCTAAACATTTTTAAGGGGATATAAACACACACATATGTGTACATAAATAAATAAGTTAATATGTACCCAACAGATAAAAAGACTAAAATGTACTGTATAAACGTATTTCCTTGTTTGAGTACACATTTTGATTTATATATGTATATATATGTACAATGTTTCTTCTCGTCTGTGTCTCTATTTCCACTTGTATTTTTATTACATTACTCAGGCACTCCTTGCATTCCGATCCAAAGTTCCGGAACAACTTCACTCCACACCTAGTTTTTCTTCAAGCCCAGAGTTGCCCTGAGCTCAGAGCAGCCTCTGTCAGTGACTGAGGCATCGACCGCAATAACAACTGCCATTTGTCAAATCCATTACCTGTAGTCGTTATTTTTGATTACTACTTGCTAACGGCACAATAATTACAAGATTTAAACCAATCTCTTCTGGAATGGCCCTCTTTAAGATCATTTTAATGATGTGTTTTTTTCCAATAGAAGATTATTGGATGTGTCTCGACAGTCATGAGACGTGGAAGAAGAGGATCTTGATCATGGTGACTCACTCGGTGATGGCGTCTCTGTCAGCGATGGCGCCGAGCACCATGCGCTGGATGATGGAGCCGTGCTCTTCCTCGGACAAGCTGCGATGGGACACCAGCGGCGTGGACAGCTTGGTCGCCGGAGAGGGGTCGACACCCTGGAGCCACTCGTGACTCTCGATCTGATCCAAAGTAGCTCTTTTCTTCGGGTCTCTCTGCAGCATGCAGTCGATCAAGCTGAGAGTAGAACCACAAATTGACTTAATACCAAATTAATTTTCATTAAATTACTTCACCTGCATTACAGAAAATATACTTTTAATTTTTTAAACAATTAAAATCCCTATGTATATGTTTAATGACACACAATCACAGAATGAGAGATGCACATTCCATTATTAATGCTATTTTTTTACTTTTTCTCTTCTATTATTCGCATAATAATTGTTTGTTTTTTTTGTTTGTTTTCCCTGGCGAGGACGCACAGTTGTCTTACTGAAATTCACATTGAAAGATGTCATTAAGAAAGAATGATCCCATCACTTTATCTGAAGAAAAATACACAGCAATGACATTTTTAAAATGTATTTCTAGCTTCAAACATTGACAGGAGTAAAAGCATAAACATGCACTACATGTTACTCTTCGAAAAATAAATATTATAGTGTCTAATAATAGAATATACTATTTTCAAACTGGAGTGAAAAAAATAAAACAATCATAATAATAATAATTATAATCTATATTGAAGAAACATCTTTAGACATTTTTATTTGTGCAGGATTTTCCTTGATTTTCTGAGACTCCTGTGTTGTTGTTCTGATCTTTTTAAGTATATATTTTATTGAGTTTTGTTTAAAGTTTTTGTTTTCTAGTATCGTTTCATCTTGTTTAATTTAAGGGAAATCAACAATTAGTCTTGATACATTAATAAATGATCAGCCATTTTCAAGAGAAGGTAAGTCGTCAGGATCTGACTCAGGGCCTGAACAACAGAGCTTGAGTTGAGTCTACAGACACTTTAAATCGATTTGCGATGGCTGAGCCGAGCTCTGCTTCACCCTCACGAGCGGGGGCTGAGTTTGAAGGCTACATTAGATTCACTTAACGCTAGGCTGCTTCTACAGAGTCAGAGCAGGACGAGGAGGGAGAGACGTCAGTGGATTTCTCTCTCTTCTTCACACTCCTGAAATATGCAGCACCTGCAGAGTATCTCGGCCATTTGTGCGCTCTGCTACTCACTCCATGCATGCCGCGGAGATGTGCGGCGGCACCGTGTATTTGCAGTCCATGATCATGGTGAGGGTCTCGCTGTCGTTGGTCTCCTGGAAGGGGGGCTGACCGCACACCAGCATGAAGAGGATCACGCCCAGACTCCAGATATCTGCCGAGACATTGACGGTCAGCTTTAAAATCATCGGGAGCGGAAATGACCTAGATAAAAAAAACACTCTTAAGTGAAGCGTGAATTATATTTCCAGAAATACACACACGCACACACACACATCTGTATAATCATGTCAGCAAGCGAGGAAAGTGGGTTATCGCGTCCGTCCCCCCGCGCCGCTTCAGACTAATTTCATGGAACGGCTCTTTTTGTGCGATTAAGCAATTTAAAGGACGACTCTCGCGCCTCTGGCTTCGACCCTCGCCGTGTTCAGGATGGCTCACTGACACACTTTCAGCAGAAACATGCTGACGGAGAGGAAACATGAGAGCGTGAAGCTGTTATCTGTGTCACGGCCACTTCAGAGGGACAGACAGGAGTTTCAGAACCGCCCACTTATCAAGACACAATTAAACCGTCAGCAGCGAGAGTCAGAGATTCTGCATCTTTTATTTCCAACTGATTTTTCTTTGAACATCAACTGAGTTAAGTTTGTACGAATCCAGTTTCTCTAAATAGATATGTGTTTGTAAATGGGACACAATTTTCTGACAAACTAGTCCCTGAACAAATGTAGATCTAAAAAGTTACTTCACTTTATATTGCACGTCTGAAGGGGGGGGGCAAGTCATCTAAACCCCCCCGCTACCTACTCGTATCCTAGCAACCGCCATCTTTCATCCTTACCCTTCATCACCACTTCACTTCTTCCTCCCTGAAAACTTTATTTATAAACCCGTTGGCTCTCAGAGAGTTGGGTCTTCATGTTACAGTGAACGAGCTTCAACTCTGCAATTTACACTGCAACAGCTGTGAGTGCAAAAACTGCCTTGTTGCTGTACTTCAACTCCAACTACTGTACCGTGGAACCACTGAGCGACAAAGAGGAAGCTCTTTAAGACGTTCTTGTGAAATTACATTTTGGAAAGTTTGACTGAAGACAATTGTAAAAGCAAATAAAAAGTAACACACTCAGAGAGTGCACACCTCTGCCGAAATGCCTCTTTAAACCAACTTTGCAGATTGTTGCCCAACATTTAGTTCACCTACTGTATATAATTCGCTACCTTGTTAGCATTTGCAATATCAATAGCAAATGCCTTGAATGGACAAAAGATGACGGTAACGTCCCGGAACTCGCTTGCACACAGATCTATGGACCTCAAATTGGCTTCGGTGCTGACTTTTCAGTCCCAGAGTATCCATTATAAGTGTCACACTAGCCAACAATCTGACTTCTGCAGATTACATAACAGAAAGCAGTTGTACTCATGATCTCTACAGGGAGTTAAACCTTAACAGGAAGTGAGTTCAGGGGTCTGATTTTAACAGACACAGACCAGTGAGAAGTCATGGACGCTTCCTGTCCCACAATGTTTCCTATTTCTACAAAGTGAATCCAACCCTGGAAAGAGTTTCTCACCCCGTCAACCAGGTTTAACTGTTTAAACTGTAGAAGTAATGCAGTACTATTTACAATAAAATTCGCATCACAATTCCAATGATTAATAATAATCAAGTTAAGTCACATCTTAAATCAACAGGTTTATAACGATCTTCTGTTATCAGAGGTTTGCAAATCAATCCCATCTTAGTTTTCCGCACTTCTTTAAAAGAGCAGCAGAATGCAAGCGAGCAGTCTTGAGCGGCGTTCTTTATCTCCGAGACAAACTGGGCTCGCAGCCACCTGGCACACTCTGATCCCAACTCAGCACCCTGGACTGTCAGAGGCAATGTAATCCCTCGTCAGGACGACCCTGGGGACTTCTGGACGCCGTTCAACCTTTTCCACATCAGGCCGCTCTGCTGACAGCGTGTCAGAAACATGGCCGCGGAGCGCCGCTTCATTTCGGCTCAGTGAACAACAGCACGTGTGGAAAACGGATGCTTCGCGACCGAACAACTGGGTCAAACTGATCAAGCCAGGTGACCTTACCGGATTCAGGACGTCAAATTGAAAAGTTGCAAATCTGGAAGATTCTCCACTGACGTGGTGATGCGGCGTGAGACAGATTGAGGGGCTACGGTTTCATTACGACCCTAATCTCTTCACTCCTCTTCCCTCACTCGCCCCCTCCAGGCCTCGGTGCTTTTGTCTCGCTTCACTCCAATTCCATTACAATCTAATATTTATGCTGAGGCTGAGCAGGCGTGGAGAACACTGTTGACAGAGGTGATGGAGGTTTAGCGAGGATTGCGGGCTTCAGCGTAGAGACGGCAGCTGATGAGACACAAATCTATTCTTAGCCACGGTAAATAATGGTTTTCTCCAGATGCCTTTGCACATTGTTTCACTCAAAGAGTCATAGTTTTGCAACATTTCCAATAAGAATGAGTCAAATAACTGTTTATCTGGACGAGTCATCTCTTAAGTCTCCTGGAATGATTGCTAAGAATGTAAACATCTCCATTTATTTAAAACATTTGTACATTTTGGGTGTTAATTGAAAGAAATCCAAGAGCTTTGTAGTTTGTCAATATAACAGCTCTAAAATGAGATGAAAAAACTGGAGAGGTAAAAATAACAGACTTTTAGTCTTGTCTTTTTATTGTTTCATTTTTCTTCAGATCAATAAATACAACTTTTTTAGTTTTAAGATTGTGTTGTAGAAGAGAAAACTCCTCGAATGAATATTGCAATAAAAAATGTTATGAGTGAGACTGAAAACCATCTAACACCTTCAAACTGAAATTATTTTCATCTTGCCCCCTCTCAGTGAACTCATCTCTGCACCTTGATGTATTTAGTGTTTATACACAAGACAAAACAATTCTAATTTCATGATCTTGTTATGAAACAACATTTAAAAGGTTTATTTTCACGATTATAAAACAGTTGTGAAGCTTAATAAAGCAGTTTTATAACAGAGGTCATTTGATTAAATCGGTTCAGTGGATGCACACTTTGTAAATCTTGATTTAGGAGCTTTTATTCTTAGAAGCATGTGTGACTCTCGGTGCATGTGCAGTTGAATCTTGTCTCTGTTATACAATTGTACGGTTCTACTGAATTATTTGTTTTATTTTTATTTAACCACATAAAAGATCAATTTAGACCTGAAGAAGTGCTAATGGCTACAATAACAACAAATAAACAAGGACATTTGTTACACAAGAAAAACCTGTGATGTGAGGAGACAAGATCTAAAATAAACGGGTTAAGAACTATATTAAGAATAAAACAAATCCTGTTCGCTTTATACTTGACTTCATCTTTGTATCTTTGACCTTTAAAGGGCAAAATGTCTGTCTTTGCATGAAGCTACAGTTTCATTCCATACACAAGACCAGCATTCACTTCCATGAACTCGACCTCCTTTTCACTGTTTGCCTATTTGTATCCATCAGAGCTGCCGAGGATAAATGAGGGTGTAAACCTGCATCACTGTCAATGATTTGCCTGCTTCATTTGAAAACATGAAGGTCAACATTCATGTTGGATAATTCCTTATCATTTCCTGGCTGATGGACTTCGAGCTGATCATTGACGTCACTTGATAACAGAGTCTGGGCAGAAGCAACTGTAGGTCAAACACACGATGTAGTTAGCCAGACATTCCTGCTGTCCAGCAATGCAAGTTCAGAATGTCAAACAAGCCGTTTGCAAATAAATACGTTGAATGAAGCTCAAACTATCGTTATCTATAAAGATCACTTGAGTCAGCATGTTTCTCTCACGGTGCTACAGGGTCCTACAAAGATTTGGTTGAGCTCATACACACAATTCAAACTTCACTCATTTTCTACTCGCCCTCATGTCGACTAAGAGTTGGGATTATTTTCAGAGTGATCTGTTCCTTTTTTTGAGTTATAGACAAAAAATGTTTGTTCATTTAACTGAAGCGACTGGAGCTCAGTTAGTTTCATCTTCATCCAAAAAAAAACCTTTTCGGTGTTTGTTTATAACATCCATCTTGTATTGAAGCCCCGACAAGAGGAATGGTTTCGGAAAAACTTAAACAAGTTTATATTAACTCTAAAAAGGAACAGATTACTCTGAAAATAATCCCAACCCTCAGTCGACATGAGGGTGAGTAGAACATTAGTGAAGTTTCTGTGAACTAACCCTTTAAGCAAGTTACAGCCTTTTAAAAGTTGCAAGTCCTCAATTGTTTTTGGCCTTTTTCATAGTGTGGCCCGGGGGCCATTTGCAGCCTGTGAGCAGATTTCACTCGACTTGTGGCCTCCGTTACGAAAAATATAGTTATAAAAAGAAAGTAAGAATCTGTCAGTGAAAACTTATTTTGTGTTGAAATTGTCAAAGGTATATCGTTGACATTGCTTTATATTTCAAATTCTAAACCAGATAACTCTTATTGTGATCTTGGAGACAGTTCGTTCTTACGTTGTCAAATGTGGCCTGCTAGGAAAACAGTGTTTCAGCCCTTAGCAGCATCTTCATTTTACGGAAACTGTCACAATCAACCGAAAAGTGAAACTAGCACGCTTGAGTTTGACAAGCTCTTTCTCAAGCTGTCATCAGTTCAGTTCTCTGTAAACACACTTCTCTATTTGGTGTTTGTACTATTATATTGTTAAATGAATGGGTTATATAAATTGAAACCATATTTATCCATGCCAGCCTGTTAAAAGAACATTTAAATATTTAAAACCAAATGTGGCCTCTGCATTTTTCATGCAAAAATAATTTTTGCTGTTTTGTATTTTATAAAAGAATCTATGGTGACCGTTGGCTAATTCAGCTAACTTTCAATGAAGCTAATAGAGCTGAGAAATGTCATCTGAGATACTAAGGACCCGCAGCCTCTGAACTTCCACGCCAACACAGCGGAAACATGAATATTGTTGTAATGTCAACACAGATGTTGTGCCAACAGGTTGTTATGCAAACCCAGCATTAAGCTGACCAAGCTTCAGATGGTGAGAACCTTTGTCATTAGCTATGGCTGTAGTTTGAACCGAAGTGTTGAATTGCTGGAATGACTAAGATGCCCATGAAGCTTTTGTACACTAACTGAGTCAACATAGTTGTAATACCAGCGTTGCTGCATGAAGTCAACACAGCTGTGTAAAGCTAGCTGTCATGCAAACATATCGACAATGTAAACCAGCTCTGAAGCCAATGTAGCCGTGAACAAACATGGCTGACAGACATGTAGGTCATTATAGTACAAACTTTTCTTCTTACATAATAGTAATTCTAAAGGACTTCATACTCTCAGCACTCACCCACGGCCGGAGCATCGTAATCGTCCCCCAGCAGGATCTCGGGCGCGGAGTAGGCAAGAGAACCACAGGAAGTGTTGAGGTTTGTTCCAGGCTGAAACCTGTTGCTGAAGCCAAAGTCGGTGAGTTTGACCACTCCTTGTTTTTCAAAGAAGACGACGTTCTCCGGCTTCAGGTCTCTGTGGACCACGTGCAGCCGGTGGCAGTAGGAGATGGCGTGGACGATTTGGGCAAAGTAACACTTCGCCACCTGTTAAAAGATATTACATGTTAATCTTTGTAACCTTTTCTTTGCGTTACAACATTTGATCTATTTTCTTTATATTTGCACTTTGTCATTCATTGTACTTTGTTCTTTTTATTTGCACTTGTTTTTATGAAACTATGTTCTGCTGTTAAGTGGAAGCCCATTTTCCCAAAGGAGATCTCCAGAGAGATTGATAAAGTCTATCTTAATGGAATTAAAACCAGTTTGTGGGTTTATTTAACGCTTCACTTGCCAGCGCCCAGATTCAAATTTTGGGACATTTGGGGGCAACTAACTGGACATTAAACATTTACATTCACTAGTTGGTTATTGCTAGTGATGGGTCGATGAGGCATCACAATGCAGTGTTTTGATTTTGAAAGGCCTCTAGATGGCGCTCTCTGCTTCATAATCTTTGACTCTGCTCTACTAATTCATTGGCATCTTTTTCAAATCAGAATTGCCCCCAAACTGTATCGTGATACAGCATCAGCTGCCTCACGAAGCCTCATAAACTCATCACTTGTTACTTTCGTTCAACTATGACTTCAATGACTCTCCAAACAGAACCACAGATAAACAAGAACAGCCGAGCGATGTGTCATGGACGAGGTGAAGCCTGAGCAAATCATTTTAGTGATTTGTTGAGTTTTTTTAAGTATCAGCATATGCCTAGTGCCACACAATAGGACTTTTTGATTCATTTCTAATTGGCCTTTCGCCTTTTTACAGTTCGAATACGGTTCACGAACGATTTCATAATTTTATGCATAGATTTAACGTGTCCCAGACTATTTCATCTCACTGTACTTGTACTGTATTTAAATTATTATTAAGGTGCATTTCCTTAGAAATCAACAGTGAGCCTTGTATTCCTGTGCTGTTTATGTATTAAATTCTGGTTGTGACCTCAAACTCTGCGCTCAAAAAGTCAAAATGTGAGTAGTTGTTTGGTCTTTATTTTATGTGTTACAACCAGAACAAAGTTTTCAAACTTATCTGACTTTTTTTTTCAGTAAAAAAGCATTAGAATCCAGTATGACATATAATAAAGTTATCAAGTTAGTCAATAAAGTTCTACCTAACCTAACCTAACCTAATAAAATGTATCAAAATTGACCAGCAAAGTGTTCCTTAAAGTATGAACAATATTGTACCCTTAACATTCTGTACCAAATATTTTCAAGCTAAGCTAGTCTAACATAGCTAGCAGCAGTCATTCTGAAATGTAACACCGGTAAAAAACAAGTACAACTAATTAAGATGGTCAGATAATAATCTGACCTTATGAATAGATTCAGTTATTATCTGCATCGGAGAAAAACGAAGTCTCACCTCCTCACTGAGGCCCCCCTCGTGCTTCATGATGCAGTCATACATGTCCCCTCCATCTCCCAGCTCCAGGATGAGGTAGAGCTTGTTGGCCGTGTCGATCACTTCGTACAAGCGAACCACGTTCGGGTGCTGCACCAGCTTCATGCATCGCACCTCTTGGAAAAGGTGGGCACGTGCCACAGGGTCCAGTTTGTTCTTGTCGATCACCTTTACTGCCACCTAGAGACGTTGGTGAAGGTTTTATTATCAGTGGCAACACAAGTGTTTCAACAGAGTAGCAGTGTCAACGTCTGCGATTTATTCTACCTGTGTAGTTGAATCTTGTAACCGTCGTGTAACAGTTATACACAGTTGCGGTATAAAACCACTGGAGGGTTCTGGTCTCCATTCAAACACCTCTAATCCTATTACAACAAAGCCCTTCCAGTAGTTATCAGACTAAATGTTTTTTTTTGTAGACCCACTTCAACATAAGTAATACATATAACCAACATAACAGATGAATCACTTAAATTAACTTACTGACTTAGAAATTCTGGTTTTACTTGATCTTGAACCAATTTAATGTGGTACAGGGCAACAAAATATTGGAAAACTTTGAGTTGAACTATAGTTATTCTACAAACATTTGAATCACTGTTTAAGTACAATAAACACTTAGGTATGAATACTTTTTGGATTGTGTTGTATATTTTAACATTTTTTTATAAAAGCTTTTGATTTGTTGTTTTTGAGACCACAGTCTCACGTCTGACCATGGCACACACGCCTCATTGGTCACTTGCGTACATGTATATATTGGTAAAAAATGAACAGAGGAGAAGAAAAAAGGTAATTTTTGAAGTTATAATTTTCATCATTGCAATAGTTTACACCACTATAACAGAGGAATAGACGTAGATTAAGAGAGGTGAAGAGGAGAGTGCAGGCAGGGCTGAACATACGACAGCATCACATACCTTCTCCCCTGTGAACACATGTCGAGCCAATTTCACCACAGCGAAGTGTCCTCGCCCGAGCGTCTTGTCCAGGTCGTACAGGCCGGCGATCTTCCCATCGTGATGGCGTTTAAGGGCCGCCATGGCTGCCTTCTGTCACCCGCTGGACTCCAGTCAGACCTCCATCGTCCGCCGCTCCGATGTTAGTCCTGACGATAAGATCTGATGTCGGAGATGTCACTGCCACCTCGTTTCCAGCGAAGCCATAGTCTTCTTATCTGAGGGGGAAATGAAAAAATGTAATCCCTGTAGCACCACGGAATCTTCTTTACAAGTGTCAACTTGTTTCTGCTGACGTCTTAAAAAAACGCCTCCTGAGGTTTAGGTTTCCAGAGAAGACAAGGTGAGCCGCTCACGGCACTGTCTCGAGTCAAAGACCCACAAGAATGACAATTAATCTCATTTCTCAGCCAACTTGTGAGTCACACTATCTGATCTTTGGCACCCTCTGAAGATGTGCTACTACTCTTGCTTTACTGAAATTAAAATGTACACAGATTTAAGTGAAACAATGATGTCTATATGTAGAGAGCTTATATCATATTGACAAGTGGACACATGGTACAACTTGGATATCACTATATCCTCCCTCACTCTTCTCCTTCGGTCTACCCCCCCATCCTTCCTCCCAGCCGGTCAAAGCAGGAGGCCGTCAACAATGAGTCAGGTTCCGCTCCAGGTTTCTGCCTTCTAAAAGGAAGTTTTTCCTCGCCATAGCTAGTGGTAACATAACATAATAATGTTACATAATAACATAACAGTGTTTCGCTCATTGTTGAATTGCTGGGATCTGTTTTTCCTTAATCAACTATAGTCTTACTTCAACTGTAAAGTGTCTTGAGATAACTTTGTTATGATAAGACACTTTAAATAAAATTGAATTGAATTGAACTTTGTCCATACAGATGAATAACACAAGTATGTTCTGATGTTCTTATAACCCATATACCCCAGAAAACTCTGAAGAGAGAGAGGAGGAAATCTCCTGTTTTGAGATTAAGATCAACCGTATTTAAAACTGACCAA
Organism: Callionymus lyra; assembly: GCF_982586985.1. Taxonomy (NCBI): domain Eukaryota; kingdom Metazoa; phylum Chordata; class Actinopteri; order Syngnathiformes; family Callionymidae; genus Callionymus; species Callionymus lyra. The sequence continues at coordinate 29,958,599 of NC_141820.1, forward strand.
TAAGGAACAGGTTCCGGTTTTCAAATGTTCTCTTTTCTAACTAAGTGAGTGTTTGGATTCCACTCATGCGAGTGGCGATGACGAAACAGCCTGCAGCAGAGGCTCGGCTCATTCCTTCAGCGACTGGTCTGCCCGCCTAGAACGCTAACAAAGAGAGCAATGAGCTCGGTGACGCAGCATTCCTGGCAGGTGAACCTCTCTCAGGTGTGTCCGGCTCACCTGGATCCACAAGAGACAAGAGACAACATGGCGACGCGCCTCTCAGCACATGCTCAGGATATTCACTCGGGGACACACGCTGCCGGTTATGTAAACCAGGAAGACGACCAGGCTATTCCAGGGCTTACGTGTGAAGCTAAAGGATTTGAACTTTAATCTCCTGCAGCTCGTCCTCTCGCAGACAGTGAAATGCAGAGGTTTGAAAACTAATTAAAGGATCGGTCGACTCGTACAGTCACACCGAGTCTCCGCGGTGGGATCACATGTCCTCGGTCCAACTTAGAAAGCAACAACAAACTCCTTTCTGGCCGGGCCTGACATAATGAGGAGCTGAAATGATTCAGGCGTTTGTGTGGCTGAACAAACACAGAACAAGCTCATTGTGACTCTCAAGAGTTACATAACAGATCCTGGGGTGGCTCGGATTGAAAAGATATGAGCGAGCTTGATAAAAAGCTACTTATCTTTTATGACCCGTATGTGATCGAAGATCAACATGTGACGCCTGGAAACACAATATTTGAGCATCAAACAGCCACTTTCAATAACTTCCTGTTCCTGTCTCGGTCCAACCAAAGCACACTTTAGAATGACCCAGCGATGACAAGACGAGCTGCAGGAAGCATCGAGAGGCTACTTCTGAGCTTTGGATGTTTCTTTACTGTATCAAAGTCAATGCAGGCCAGTTCTAATGGTTCGTTTTGTTCTATTAGTTCTATTGGTAAGGCAACCATTGTCCTTGAGTTGAAAGAGCACTTCTTAATATTCTAAACATTTATATTATGTAACGTGGAGATTAATATAAACTTACAGTTTGAATTCAGGGACGTTGAAGCCAGAAAGCAACCGACTCACCGACTGAATCAGCGATTTAAAAAAAAGTCCTAAACATTAGTGCCAACTAAATGTATCCTTTTTTTTAGTAAACTTTTTTAAATATAGCTTGTTCTTGTTAGATTTTCTTAGCCAAGAATAAACTTTAATTTATCTGTCATGATTAATTCATTCCAAATATGTGTTCTTATGTAAAACCACATGAATGCCACAAGAAAGACTTCAGAAATAACTTCATTGCTCTGACCTCGCTCCCAATATTATTTTTATTAAGATCTCTTTAATCATTAAGAGATTCTTGGATTAAGTTTGGCCACAAATATTCTCTTACTCTTTCCTAACTGTTGGTTGATTCCAACAGGCTCAGAAATTCTCTTTTTTTTTTGAGAATACAATTACAACAATTCACTTGAACAAAGGAGTCAGCAGTTAATCTTGTTGTGGACTTGTGTCAGCTGTCACTCTTTTTGAGGGATGATGCTGAAGCCTGTTATTCTGAGCTACAAAAATAAAGTTGGTTCTACTCAAAATATTTTGATTGAATTGTGTTTTTTGAAGCTGAAATGACACAATTGAATAGCGCTCACTTAGCAGTTCAATATTGTTGTTGTTATTATTATTTTAACCATTGTTTTTTTTGTTAATGTTTTTTCCATTGTTTTTAGTGTACATTTAATCTATAGTGTATGTATGTATGAGTCTGGTTCTGCTCGAGGTTTCTGCCTTCTAAAAGTAGTTTTTCCTTGCCACTGTGATTCATTGTTGATTCAGAATCCCCAAATAAATCTACAATTTAGTCTTACTTTAACTTTTAAGTGTCTAGAGATACTTATGTTATGATATGACACTTTAAATACAATTGAATTGAAGTAAATTGAAAAAAAAGAAGATATTTGTTGATACTTTCTGATGTGACAAATCAAATTTCTGCAATGAGGAAAGAATATATGTATATCTAGAGTCTTTTTTTATCTAGAGTTAAACAAATACACACATGACAGAAAAAATAGAAACAACTTGGGTGGATGTTTGAAGTGTTACAAGAATAACAATGTCTTGCCATGAACGTTAATGTCTCCATACAAGAATTAGAGCATAAAAGAAATCTGGGTCAGTGTTGAGACCACGTCCTGTTACATCACTCTCTTACTCGATTCACACTACTCTTATTAAAAAGTATATTTAATAATTGTGTATTAAGCAGATATGTCACATCTAAAAGTCGGCCAATCATAATCTCCCCCTAACAGACCCAGAATACAGCTTGATTCTAAATTATATGATTAATATTTAACAAAACACAAAAGTAAAAAGCAACAAACAGCTTCCAGTGAGCGTCGTTACCAGTGCTTAGGTTATTTTCAACCTATTATTTACTAACTAACTTCTTCTCCACTGCTGGGTCAAAAGCAAGATTTCTGCCTGGACAAAAGCTAATTTTGATGGGAATGGAATTTTAATGGTGCGGCGTCTATTTATATTCCCTCACAGTAAAACAACAGACCACAGCTCACATCAAAGGAGCAGACGAATCTACAGACGTAACCATAATCCTGTTCCTCTGCACACGAGAGCTCCTCACTCAGTGCTGGAACATGTGAACGTTGGGTAATTATCCTGACAAGCTCAAATGTCCATGAGTTCATGAACGCGTCTTTTCTAGACGTGTGGCAATGATCGGGAAGAATGTGGCCGGACCGAGCTTTGCAACCGACTCATTAGATTAAGAGAATTTTTTTAATGATTAAAGTGATCCTAATAAAATAACAACGAGAGCGAGGTCAGAGCGATTCAGTTCTTTCTAGTGGCATTAATGGTGGTGTTACGTAACAACAAATATTTGGAATTAATGAAGCATGGCAGAAAAATAAAAGCTCATTCTTGAGTAAAAAAGCTCTTGATGAAATAAAAACAAAATAGGATGCATTTAGTTGCTACTAAAGTGCACTTTTTAAAAATAATAATTGCTGATTCAGTCAGTGAGGCGTTCTGGTCTCAACCACCATGATTTGAAACTGTAAGTTTACATCACTCTCCATGTAATGCACATAAATGTTTAGCATATTTTCAAGTGCTCTTCCAACAACCCGACAATGGCTGCTTCACTAATGGCACACTGTTGTGTCTCATGTTTACAGTGAACATTGTTTGAGATTTTTTGAGGGGGAGGTTCTATTTTTTTTTCTTTTATGTATTGTTTTTGAAGGAATGATGATTTATCTGTTGAGATGTTTCTGTAATTGCTTCAATGGCCTCACACGCAAGGCAAACAATCTCAGAGGAATCCCGAAGGTAAAAGCATTGACCGACTCCACTATTATTATTATTATTATTAATGATGTGGATGACAATTGAAATGATGCATTTGTGACAACCATAACGTCAAGAAGACGGATGTTAAAAAACACATTGCAATGAATTAGTCTGGTTCTGAGTATGATTTCTTCTACTTTATTTATATTAGATCTCAGTTTTTGTTGTCTTATTTATTTTATTCTGTACTGACAACACAACAAAAATTCTATGTTGTGTTTACAACGGTGGCAATAAAATCTTCTGATTCTGATATGTATACGGGTCTATAGGTTTACAAAGTCTCTTATTGACTAATACATACAAATTATGAAGAAAAGAAAACATAGGAGAAGAATTGAAAAGGTCAAAACAAACAGTTTTTCCTCCCATTTTAACTTTTATATTTGTTAAACTGTAAAGCTCTAAGCCGAGATAATAATAATGATCTTAATAATTGTTTTCATTTGAATTAATCCACAGTCACTCCCATTATTATTGTATGTTGTCAAACAACAGTGCAACACTGTCCTGGTCAAATGAATTTAAAAATAATGAATGGCTAAGAAACCAAGATGAGAAATATATTTACAAAAGTATTTAAAGTATATTACTCGTATTATCTTTCTGTTTGGACAACAGTTCTCTGGAGCTCTTCAGTCCAGATAAACACACCGTAATTGTGGTTTAACCGAATTGGACAGAGACCAGTCCCGGGTTCAGGTGTTCAGACCTGCAGCCTCCCTCGCTGGAGACGCGAGCAGCATTTTAAACTCCAGAAGCAAACAAATAAAGCGTTGGTTCTAAAAAACAATCGTCAAGTTGACGGAGTGTCCAGAGGCCCGCACGCGCCGCACTAGTGTCCACTCACCGCGCGGCTCCTGCTGCTCCACTGCGGGCTTCAGTGGCGCAGATTCGGATGTCGTGGGTTGGAGCTCCCTGGAAACTCGGCTTCGACGGACACGCTGCTTGTGTTATTCCCGCCGACGAGCGTCATCTATGAACTCGATCCTCTTCCACTCTCGTCCTCAGTCCTGCTGCTGCGTCTGCTGCAGTCAAGCTGCTCCCAGCGCGACAGGACTGGAGCCGCGGCCTTCACAATAAAAGCACGGCGCTCAAAATAGACCGTAAGCTGGACGTACAAAGAAGGTTATATAACACTGTTGTTGCTCCTTAGAACTGAGGCATAGTGGTGCTTCGTTATCATTTTAATACGACACTACAGCAGTGTATAGTTTATGGAAGTGTTTCAGTGCCATCAGAATATTAAATGGTTGGATTTAACATGTGAAATGTTGAAACTTTCCATTTTAAATTCAATATAATTCAGTCAATCATACTCGCTCCTACTTGTATATTATATAAATAGAGAATAGATAGATAGAGAATAGATAGATAGACAGACAGACAGACAGACAGACAGACAGACAGACAGACAGACAGACAGACAGACAGAGACAGATAGATAGATAGATAGATAGATAGATAGATAGATAGATAGATAGATAGATAGATAGATAGATAGATAGATAGATAGATAGATAGATAGATAGATAGATAGATAGATAGATAGATAGATAGATAGATAGATAGATAAAACTTTATTGATACCTCTTCTTTGGGAAATTGTTTTTCTAGCCAGCACACAGAAACATAGACGATAGTTTCATTAAAAAAAAAGTGCAAGATGACACAATCTCAGTCTAAAGATAAAGAACATAGATCAACGAAAAATAACAAAGGATACAAAGATTAACATGGAATAGAATCATCTTTTCACTCCACTCATGGCCCCAAACTCAGAATTAAACTGTCTAATAGCACGAGGACTGAATGAGTCTCTGAGTCTATTAGTGTTGCATCATGGGAGGAGCATTCGTTCTCCATCTGCTTCTCTGGTCACTGATGACAGATTCAGAGGATGACTGTCATCATCCATGATGGACAGTAGTTTGTCCAGTGATCTCCTCTCAGCAACTGTCACCAGTGAGTCCAGCTTCATGCCAACCAGACGTGATGTCCTTCAGCCTGACATACTGGGGTCGATCAGTGAGATAGTCCAAGATCAAGGATACCAAAACAGGGTTCACATTCATCTGTGTCAATTTGTCCTGGAGCAGAGTGGGCTGGATAGTGTTGAAGGTACTAGAAAAGTCCAAGAACAGGATCCTCACTGAGCAGCTTCCTTTATCCAGGTGGGAGTAGGTCCGATGCAGGAGGTGAAGGATGATGATGAGGATCTTCTACACCAACTGCTGGCCGGTATGCAAACTGCAGGGGGTCTTGTGCATTCTTGACTTGTGGCCTGAGATGTTTGAGGACCAGCCGCTCCAGTGTCTTAATCAGTTGTGAAGTCAGTGCCACCGGTCTGTAATCGTTCAGCTCGCTCGGCCGGATCTTTTTTGGGACTGGAACGATACAGGAAGTCTTCCACGGGGTTGGTACTTTCCTCAGCTGTTGAAGACATGCTGGAGCGGCTCAGCTAGTTCAGCAGCGCAGGTGTTTAACAGCTGAGCAGACAGCTTGTCAGAACCAGCAGCCTTCCCTGGACGAATCCTCCGAAGTACATCGCGTACCTGGAGACTTAGATTGTATCATCTTGTTCTTTCTCTTCATTTCTCTTTGTTCTTGTTCTTATTTTATTTGTATTTATTTTTATGAATAATTGCTGTATTGCTGTGGCTAATTGGAAAAAAAAAATCCTGAAGGAGACCTCCTGAGGGATCAATAAAGTTTTACCTAACCTAACCTAACCTAAGCTGGGAAGCAATTGTGTGGAGCTGAGGGGGACCCTGGAAGGTGGAGCAGGTTCTGATATATATACTGTACATTGAATTTAGAAAAGGTTAAATGTAATAAAAGAAATTAGTCAAACAGATTATTCCATGATTGAAAAAAAAAACTTTTCAACAATTGATATGTCAAATTTAACCATTCAATATTCTGATGGAACTTATTTACGTCTATAATAGTTCCATCTTATATTCCCTTATGATTTCTGTGTTGATACATTTATCATTTATTTAAATGATTTCTACATGACTATGACATTACTTATGTTCTCTTTTAAAAAACCCAAATGACTTTCTCTACACTCAAATATCGAATGAGAAAACTTTGATATCAAAACTATTCAATCAATAAAAAAAATCTGTATATTTTAATTGAATATTGTGAATTGTCACGATGCAAATGTTAGTTTAATTCGTTTTCTAAAGGTTTGTAAGTTACACATTATTTGATGACATTTTCTTTTTCTACAGTTCCTCAGGACTTTATTTTCTTAAAGGCTTCGCATGTTTCCGGCAGTGACAGTTCTCTTCATACTGCGCATTGGTGCCATTCATCTCTGACGTCACAGCTACGTTCACAAAGAAGCGTGTTTATCAGTGTTTGTCATCTCTGCATGTTGGCCCGCGGCGCACACCAGGGGAATATTTCAAATCATCCATCAAACAAAGCTGCTGTCAGTCAGAGCTCGTACGATGAGTCCGGCAGGTATCTGGCCTCAGGTGTGTTTAGTGACAACGTGCTTAGAAGTCAAGTTGAGTGATTACGCAACACGCAGTGATTTTAAGGAGAACAGACCAGAACAAGATCCTGGTTCATGCCAGCGCGGCGGCGAACATGTTTGAAGCCCTCGTACACCCACGTCACATCCCGTGGACTCAGCCAACGGCCATGTGTGGGCCTTTATTTATACCTCGTTTATTTTTGTTCCTGGGAAAAAAAAGACAAAAGGGGGAGGAAATATGTACGCAACACCTCCACCTAGTGTTCGCAACAGGAAATGACTGCGGATTTAAAGTTGCATAACTTCCTGTGCATAGCATGCCTAATAAATCTAACCATTTTGAAAAGGTTTTGTCCAAGACAAATGATTTAGGATTCATGTGATGATTCAGATGTTAGGAACCATTTCAAAGTTAAAAAAAAAAGTCTCATTAGTACAGCCGTCTCTTGATTCTTTAGTTGATAAACATTCCTGTAGTTTGCAAGCCAAGATGTTGGCATTGGACAACTTTTTTTTATGCAGTTAAATGACTACAGGCTACTCCAGGTAACAAATCCATTTTAAATCTTTTTCCTTCAGATAGAGATGGTAAATGAAGTGAAAAACAAACAATTTAAACAATGAATTTTTATTTGTGGAACTGTTTAATTCTTTGCTGCCTCTTTCTCGAGCTTCTTCACCTCGTGCCTGATGATCTTGTTCCTCTGTAGACAGACGAAGGGTGAATAACACAAAATATAGACGTTTAACAATAATACAATTAAATATTGTTTGCGATTGCTCACCATTCTCTTGGCCTTCATGACCTTGTAGCGGTCGAAGTCAGACATCTGGGCACGCTGCAGAAACACATTTGTAGACGTGTAAACATGCATGTTCTACACCGTTGACCATCCAGAGGCGTTTAATTCTACCGTTCTTAGAACCACTCAACATTCAAAGATGCAAACATGACCAAACATTCAATAAAGTTCTTTCTATCCATCCATTCGAGGTGGACAGAATAAAGACATCACCACTATGGGGCGATAGTTAAAACTCCAAAAATGAAAATCTGTTTAACACTAAAGCTAAGATATCGCAGTAGCTTATGGCGCTCGTGTGAAACCGAGTGTTGTACAGAGTCCAGTGGGAATATATCGATTGATTTAGATGTAAGATTGCAGTCTTTAAAACAAAGTTGATAAATATGTTTTATAGTACGCTTTCAAAAATGACAACCTCAATGTAATCCCTTTTAATAAATCATCTCTGGTATAGATTTTTTTTTCAGGGTTGCTGTATTAATTTTATTTGGAGTCCTTTTATTAGAAAGGGTTGGTTTTTGGTCATTTGATGAAAAGCTGATTCGACTCTGGGTGACAATATCTATACACCCGTTTTTTTTATTATTAAAAGTAGTCTTTTAGCTTTTTTGTAAAGAAATGTCCTTGATTTAACATGTTCAAGTTGTTTATTTAAAGTTTTTTTATAAGAGTAAAACAGCAGAGCTGATTGTAAAATTTAAGTCAGTTTCTCCAGCTCTGTTGTTTCAGTGATTGTTGTGCTCAAGTAAAATACATCTTTAGATTTGTCTGCTTTGGGTGGTTAGTTTTTACAACAAGGAAAAAGTGGTTATGGTGAGGTTTGGAGCGAGTCTCTTTGAATAGTTTTGGGCCCATCATTTAAATAAGGTCGTTCTCTGATCAAGTTCAAGGCGGTCAAAAGTGAAGTGCAACTTCATTAGTTCGCTTAAAGATTGGAACATGAGCAAACACCATTTTCAATACAAAATGATATACCAGAGAATCCTTTTTGACATTTGGTCCTGCATGGATATTTGACTAACACAGACCTTGTCTAGAGCCTGTTATAAACACTGGACATTTAAATTGGAATTAAATTTAGCCATCACTTTTGTGTTTTAAGTGAACGTAGATCCGTGATCATTTAACTGCACGTTGCCACCACCAAAGAATTAAGACGTACCTTCTTTCTGGCCTCGATCTTCTTAGCCCAGTTGGTTTGTTCCCACTTCTCATTGACACCTGCCTTCTCCCAGGCCTTCCTCACAAACTTCTGACGGGCACTGCAAACCACACCAGGAAAAAGTAGTTACAAAACCGATACACCATTGGGTTGAAAACAAAACACAAACTGATTGAACTCACTAGAACAAATGTGATACTTTGTGATTGTCAACCTAAACCTTGGTACAAAGACTTCATTTTCACACACTGAAAAACTATAAAAACATCGCAGTTAAAGTAACTCAAATATATTCATTGGTATCAGAAGCTTGAGATTTTTTTTGAAAAATAAAGGCTGATAACTTTTAATTAGACAGTTAGGGTAGACTGAAGTGCATGTGTCATGGCTGCCCTGTCAGGGGTTGATTGACCATGAGAACAAGGCAAGTGGTAATTTCTAACTTAAATTAAAAAAATCCACAACAGATGGATACTACTTTAGTAGTAATATTAAGGATGAACGATTTATCACATCTTTGATACAATTGTGATATTCAAAAGTGCGATTATTATATAACAGGTGGCAATTTTATTTAATGTTAATTTAACTTTCAAGCCTTCAAAATGACTTGCGAGCGGCTCGGAGCGCAACAAGCAGAGCGAGGCACTTTAAACTGTTGATCAGTGACGTCTAGGGAAGCTTAAGAGCAGCAGTAAGAAACAAACTACAGTGTTTAACATCTTTAAATCGGTTCGTACATTTGAATCGAGACGCGCGTCTGCCGACATGTCTGTGTGCGTGCGCGCGTTTGTGTGCTCATCAAAGTTACTTTATGCAATCACACATTTCAAATTGTGTAAATGACAACATATTATATACGACAGGAATTGCACTTAAACAGAAGAGAAACTATGCATAAATATGCAGTAAGAAGAAGAACTGACTAGCGTTTTCCCTTTCCCTTACTCTGCACTGAAGTTTGTATGATTTATTTTAGACTCATACATATAATTGTAAACGTCACACTTTTAGCACGTTTTTTTACAGGAGTGGTAGATAATGTAGTCAACACAAGCACATGGGTTTCAGTAGATCCAACAACTCACCTGTGTGGTACTTTGATGACAAAGTCTGTGAGCTGCATACACTTGAATGGCATGGATTGCCTTTTCACACCAGTGCAGGGACCATCAACCAGTGCCTGTAACCACACGTAGGTTTAAAAAAAAACTTTCAACAAATCGCAGGAGTTACTTCTGACAAACACTCACCCTGTTTTGGTCAATGACATCAACGATGGCCACCAGCTTGCCAGCGTAGGGGCCGAAAGCAACGTAGGCAACGCGGCCAATCTCGACGAAGCGCTTGTACACCTAAGATAATATAAAACCAGAGTGAGATTCAAAAATGGGGGGGAAGTTTTGATGAGAATAAAAGGAGTGGAGATATTCTACAGAAGCTATGCTGGATGAGTAAACCAAGTCACTTTGACTGACAGAAAGCATCTGCTCACAGCTAACCGTTGCTAACATTAGCCAGATATTCGTAAACAACAGATACATGCAATTCTAACACCATAAAGACAAACAACTCAACAAGATGAATCAAATACTTCAACGTTCACCTAAAACACGAACCACAGCACACGCTGTTAGCTGCTCTAGTCTGAGGCCTGGTCGCCCCGAGACCACGTTTTAGTGAAGCTGAATTCCACGTAGAGTTTTAGCTCAAGAAAACACACAAACGATCCACCGTCGCATTGAAGCACGTGTAATACATCGTTATATTACAAAATGTATGCTTTTGGTGCCAAATGATCAAGTACTTTAGTTGAAAATCGGATTTTTATTTCAGAGTACTCGGCGTTGCCTTACCATGATGGCCGACCGGGAGCGGAAAGGACGATCTAGCTTCCGGCAAAATAAATCATCACTTCCTTTCTGCAAATGCGCATGCGCACCATTCAAAAAACTTTTTTTTTTTAACATTTGCGAATAAATTGAATATATGCAGCCCTATATGACTAGAACGTTAAAAAACAGACAACAATTCACTCACTTTAAAAAAAAAAAAAGTGTTGTATGTCATGGGCATGCTTCCTGCTTTTACGTCACTACGGTTCACAAGCGTAGGGGGTTCGGATCCGCGATGAGATCTGGACCCAGGCGGAGGAGTTCAAGTATATCGGGGTCAGATAAAGGGGCTTTGGTATTCGATAGGGATACCTCCTGGACGCCCGGTGAGGTATTCAGGTCATGTCCCGTCTGTGGAAGCGCTGACAAATAATTGTTTTACCAATATTCCACCAGAGAGCAGCACAGTTCAATTTCTATACAGTGCTTTAGAAATATACATTTTCTATTAAAGCATTAACAAAAATCAGGTATTACGAGAACAGTATTCTTAAGTGTCAATTTACATGACATTGTTCGAGTAATATTTGTAGTATTCATTTATTTCAAACAATTCAATGTTTTCCTGTCATTAAATGTCCTCAATTTGAAGTGATGGATTATAGTTTTTTTATTGGAGATTTGGGATTTTAGTTTTCAAACTATTTGAGTAATGTATTTATTTATCTTCATGATCACATTGAAACATACATTATATGATTCCTACCACTTCAACTTTTGATCCTATAAAAATATATTTTGCATTTTTTAGGGGTTGGTGTAATTGACACAATGTTTTGTAAGGGTTTTCCACATGAGGAAAGAAACAAACAGCACCCAATAGGAGGTCAAACATTATCTTCGTTCACAATGTGCGACAAAAACATTCTATCAGTTTCATGTTTATTGAAGAACAGTTTAGTTTTGGTTTGCAATGGATCTTGGGATTGTCCAGAATGAGCAACATAGGTATTTCTGTAGTCTTTGTTGAGTTTTGTTCTATGATAAAATACAACTTCATAAAGACAAAAAAGTTTAAATGTCTAGCTTAACTTTGGATAAATGAGATTTGTTTACATGGGATAGTTGTTTTGAACAAAACATCACATCATATTTAAACGGATGGCGCCACCTACTGACGTCTAAACAACATGACACTGCTTCATAAAGCTTCATCAGACCATCACTACATTTAACCCATTAAGTATTTTGTTTTTGTCTTCTTACCCTGAAAATAAATCTATATTTTCTTCACTAGCATTGGTTAGTTTAGTCGGCATCGCTAAGAAGGACTTTCAGCTGGACAAGATGAGCTCCTTATCGTTTATGTCCGACAGCCCAGGCTTCATATTTCACTCCAAACAAAGCCAGGAAGCCTGTTGGTGAGTGCAGCTGGACTCCCATTTGTTTAATGGCCAGATGACGATCAGAGTGCAGCAGCGAGAGCAAATTACTCACATTCAAGTGTCATGAGGTGGATTTAGTGGCCGGAAAACGGGGAGTCCAGCAACTGATTACAAGGTTACACACACAGAGAAAGAATTCCACAAATTGTTAATCATGCCAAAGTCTGCTGATACAGTGTTTCATTAAAACAATAAGAGCCGGCTCGGGCCAGCGAGTGCAGAGGTCTGCCTCAAACATCCAGCAGGAGAGCTCTCACGTCTGATGGATGATGTGATTTATTTTCAGCTGCCACGTCACCACGGCTTTGTCTGGGTTTTCCTGTGGCCCTCAGTCCAATAACATGTTTGTTTTCAAGTCTATATTTTGTGTAGCCGACTGTTAACCATGAAGGAAATCCTGTCTGACCTCTGGTCCACTTCTGATGGAAACTCTGGCACTTAGTGACGTCCAGGAGACGGACGTTTTCATTTCTTGTAAACATTATGTAACTGGTGGTTCTAATCTTTGTTTAAACAGCCAATCTTTAAGAGCTGACCTGGAAGTAGAAGCCTCTGTTCGGAGCCAGACTCAAGTGGACCAGGGTCAGAGAAAGTAAAGACAGAAGAGTTTTGTTTCAGAATAATTCTTACACTATAAGTAGCTTTTCAGGTAGTTTTGCATCTGAGCAGCATGTCTTGGTAACTGAAGTATAATTTCTCCATTTTTAAGGTACAGACACTTAAAATATAGAGATATAAAATGTACTTTTTTTTTTTAAGGTACATAGTTATTTACATTTACATGTGCTTATCTGTAATTATTTATGCTAGATTCTTTTCCACAACATTCTCTTACACAAAGACTGCCATTAAGCGATGATCTTACGCTGGAAACTGCATATAAAAGCATCCATTCCATTATTTTTAATTTGTATCACTTTTATTTATTATCATATTGTATATCTAAATATAATGTGTTTGTAACGTTAATCTTTTTTGGTGAACTGCATCTGTGCAATTAACATAACAAACGACAAACTTTATTTCAACAACCGGATTAATGTCAGATTTGTCATTTCATATTTCAAATGTTTCGAAAAATAACTTTACTTTATTATTCTGCTGCAAATATTTACATATATTCATGTTACACGATTTATCTTTTGCTTATGTTATCATGGAGAAAATCAAGACCCCTGTGTGAGTCGAAAAGTGTTTCACTATGAAAACACACACAATTGATGAATGCCTGAACACGAAACACACACAGATGTTTGCAGTTAAACGGCAATATTTTCAATGGGCTCAGCCTTGGAGTTTTTCAGTTCTGGAAAATCTGAGTAATGCTTGTTTGACAATTTATCTCGGATGTAATGGAGCTTTTGTTTAATCAGACCACAAGGCATAAAAACTAGCTTGTAAGTTTCAGGCGTTGACAATTAGACACATTCTCTGGGTTTGTTCACGTCAGGCTCGTTCGTGAAGTCAGTGTCATGAAGTCGGGCTGCTTTTGGTTGAACATCTATATCATATTAGCTTAAAACAATTGTTTTAATCAACTGTGTTACCTCTCCAGGTTTACAAGTGGAAACCCAATGTATTGTTCAATTAAAGCACGTTTCTGCTACAAATTAGTGTTAATAACCTGCATTTAGCGAGAGCGCACTCCTTATCCCACATGGAAAATCTATCAAGCATTTTATTTATTTAGCAGTTTATCTCACATGTGAAACAATAGCTTCTCACATGGGAACTCACAAATCCAGCAATATATACTTTTAGTCAACTCAAAATAGTATCTTTACTAAAACAGAAACTTAAAGCAGCAATACGTAATATTGGAAATATTGTTTCTGGCTCGCCCTTGTGTAAGAACAGAGTAACTGCAATGTTGTAGCACTATCTCTGTTGCGCTGTTACCACATAACAGCACGTGTATTTTTAAATATTAAAAAGTAGTTAGAGGCTTCTAGTTTCCGATTCATGACTGTTGAAAATAAACTAACCATTACAGAAAATACACAAATAAAATTAATCAATTAAAATTTTTACATAGTGCTGCATTTAATATGTGTGAATTTTGTTCAATTTAGTTTCCCTAGACACACATGAACAACTGTTTGGGATTTCAGTGGAGAAAACCACGTCGGCACTCTGAAACTTACTCATTCACCAACAATCTGTCACACTTTAACCGGTCAGTCCTCTTGCGATGCTGTTATTTATTTATTGAAAGCCAAACTGGCGCAGTTTGGCCTGAAGCTGTGAACAAAAATTGTTAAAAGAAACTATTTTTGTTTCTGTGGCGTGAGCGTTGTTTGCTTTTGCTAACGGATGATGTCGACTCTTTCTTCAAATGATCCAAGGCTTTCACAAAGTTGTTTAATGGAATAGAATAGGATCACGATACTGCAGAAACACTCTTTAATATATTTTTTCATTAATAATATTTGTGCAGACAACTTTAAAGAAATCATCTCTAATAGAGTTTGGATTGTCCACCTTCCTACAGTTTCCTACAGTCTGCAAAATAACTACTTAGAGTTCTGGTTACAGCTAAACAACTTACCAAGTCCATTGTTTTCAATTCTTAACCCCAGGTATGAACGTCTTCCCAAAACCTTTCTCAGCCCAGCTTTGGAACTCTCTGGATAACCATGGCCTGGATAAGTGAGAACATTCACAGACATATTTGATCACACTTCGGGTAAAGTACGAATCAGTTGGTTCGGGAGCACAAGAAAACTTCCAGGTAGATGGTGGATTACCTCTCGGCATCTCCCGTAGATGTCCAAGATATATACTGGCTCCTCAGACCAGTTATTTGGAACTAAAGAAGCCTCTTGGATAAGATGAGAAAGGTCTTCCCAAACTTTACTCAGTCCAGTGGCCTCACTTTGGAACTCTCTAGATACTTCTAGAGATACTATAACTCCACTAAGGCTTCTGGGTATCTTGACTTAAGATAAGCCTTCAGAATGCAAGTGGCAAAGTCCTGTCGAAAATGTTCTCCATAATTAATTCTTGTTTTATCTCATTTTTTTATCCCTTGTGTTGCTTTTGGGTCATTATGAATGACCCCCACATTTGCATATGTACAGTATTTATTGAAGCCAGGGAGGTCGTTCATCTTGACCCAGGAGCAATACAAGAGATACCTCAAACACATTGTTTTTCCGGTCTTCGGGTCACTTTGACCCTGAGATAACACAAGGGTTAAAATGTCTCTTAAGTCTGTCCCTTCTGTTTAATTTGCCAAAGTAAACATCTAAAATGAGATGATTTATTGTTGCCCTGTTTCAGACCTGGATGAAGTTGTACAACTGTCTTCAAATCTAAAAAAGTATCAAGAAAACATTGAAAAAAAACAAAGATATGCGTAATGGCAGAATTAAAAAGACTGTAAGACTCGAAAATCTCTAAACACATCAACCAACATTATCACTTAAGAAGTCAACATATCCCATGCATTTGTAGCATAATTGTGGAAATACGGTTTGAATACATTTCACACTCGTTACTGATGCCACAATATCAGATCTGTGCTAAGATCTATGTGGGTCAGTGAGTATTAAATAGGCAAATGCTGCGTGCAAACTGCGGACCTGATTTAGGAATGCGGCGCTCGCTGTGACCACCCAATCACCAGTGTGTTTGTTTGGGTGTAAACACAGCAGAGAACAGACAGCATCTGTGTGCCGTGTGAGAAATAGTAGCGTGGTCGGTCAGTCGTTGTTTGGGATGTGTCAAAATAGGCCAGGGCCTACTACACACATCCGGCTAAGGTGAACAATAGATTTTGTGAATGAAATGTGTGTGTGTGTTTGTCCCGCACCGCAGCAGGGTGTGTGTTTGATGCGTTTTCATGAAGCCGCTGCCATCAGACAGCTGAGCTCCATCCCTCCGTCGGACTGGTCAACTCTCAATGGGTGACTCAGCAAACCAATGTGGGTGTTCTGTCATAAAAGCGGTAAAACAACAGAGTACCTCCTGTGGTGTGTTGGTCTGGAACAATATCTGTTCTCAGCTGCCAAACTCTGCAAATTGTCTTCTGAGGGGTCATTGTCATCATTTAGACCATTGGTTCGTGAGAGTCTGCACGTACAGTAGAAACATACCCAAGTAAAACATTGGAAAAAATATATTTGGTTAATTTTAGGGGAGTTAGAAAATATATTTCCTAAGATTCAAAGTAGCTAATGAGTATAGATTAAATCATTTTATTTTTTACCATTGTTCTAGTCTATAATGATACAGTAGTTCAACAAAGTGTGGATAAAATGAAATCATTTTATTTTTTGATTTACAATTGAATTGAAAATATTGGCTGTTTAGGATAATTATGTTTAATGTTTACTGACTTCTGCTTTTGTCAAATATCTAATATTTTTTCTCTAGTTACTTTAATAAAAGCAGCTTTAAAAACTGATGTTTCAACATATTTTGTTTTCAAAAAAGACTTTCTTCATCAAATGCACACCCCTGGTGGGTTTACAGTATTACATGTATTATCTACCAGTTATTTAATTTATATAAAAATAAAATAGAATTTTAAATTCATATTTTCTATGGCGCAACACCTGCTAAAGAAGGGGTATCAAACTCAATCACACAAGGGGCCACAATCTCTTAGACGTCTAAGTTGCGGGTCAAACAAAATTAACTTATTTACCAAACCGTCTTAAACAGGAATTATGAGTCTAATTGTAATGTTGTCTTTTCATATTTTGAAGTTTGATATTTCTCAATTTTTTGTTGTTGTGTTTATCAATTACCATAATTTCAACATCACTTTCACTCTTATTGGGCGTCACTGTATAATGGCTGACATATATTATTTGTTCCCATCTTATCCTAAACATTGGCATTTTTATAGATCACCAAATCAACATATCAACATTTTGAGCCAAACAACTGGCGGGCCACATAAAAAGACTTGGCGGGCCGCACTAGGCCGACTTTGGGTTGGACTCATGTGCTTTAAGGGCTTTACCAATCATTGATCCTATTCCTCAGCACCTGACAGTAGGCAGTGTAACCCATGTTATAAAAAGCATAGATACTGTACGACTCACTCGTCCACTCTGGGTAAACAGTTAGCGGCTATTGCACATATTCACATAACTGGGTCTACACCAAGGTAACCCCACATTTCTACATCATACGTGCCCCACACTGTAACTTAACTATTTGTTAGCACCAGAAACGGAGTCATGGCGGAATTTGTGTACTTCCAGCTGGCTGCTGAGCATGAATCAGAGGTGGAGGAAGGAATCTTTGTTGTGCGTGACATTGACCTTAACAAAAAGCCGTGACCCACGAGTGGCTTCAGGCAAACCTATTGTGGAAGGCGGCCATGGCCAAGGCTAAAACCACACAAGCGGACAATGAGTGGCCACAGTCCAACAGAAGCTAGAGGTAGAAAAATATCCATGGCAAACAAAGTGGAAATGATTGTTACCACACCTTTCACACGAACACCGCCTCCGGGATTCCACTCGCACGGTAGAGCTTGTTCTGGCAAAGGTGTTAATGATGTACCTAGAGACACTCACCAACAATCACTGGAGGAAGTGGAAAGCAACTATATCCAATCTCTAATGAAGTCCCACTTGGCATAACTGATGGCAGAGAAGCATTCTGACCCACCATCTGGAATAAGTGGACTGATTACGGGAGACCCATGGTTCGCCTGAGTCAACAATTTAGGCCACATGGACAGCGTTATTGATGATCAATATATATCCTCAGCGTCTACAGTGCAATGCACCCGGAGATCGGACACGTTCTCGAGTGGTGATTGCTTTCATCACATTTACCTTAGCTGCATAACATAGGCAGCAAAATGTGAATCAGGGACGCCCTTGTCAACGGTCCGTCATCATGGCCCTCTGGGATGAGAGAACATGGTAAGGCTGTGTGAGTCGAGTCGGAGCAAATTATCTCAAGGCCAAGTCAACCTGTGAATAACATCAGGGTAAAAATGGATTTGATGAAACTGTTGGTGACCGTTTTATTTGAACAGTGTTTGTTTAAGAACAGGTAAAAATAAGGTGCTGTTTGATACGATAAATTCTGTCATGTGTCCTGCAGCTCCAATCACCCCTATCTTCTATGAAGCTGACAGCGATGCTTTGTTGAGATTTTATTCACTGACAAAATTAAATTGATCAAAGAGAAAATCGCTCCCCCTCTGTGTGGAACCCCTGCTGTCACTGAGCCTGTCTCCACGCTGTGGTCCTCCTTCAACGTTGTAACGCTGGCTGATATTTCAACACTCGTGAGCAAGATGAAGCGCTCCTCTGGCTCGTCCGACGTCCTTCCATGTAGGCTCTTTATTAAAGTGTTTGATGTAATTAGTGCAACTGAGAAGATCTTGGATCTGTCCTCAGCCTTTGACACAGTTCATCACCAGATCCTGCTGAGAAGACTGAGGGATGAAGTGGGACTGTCTGGGTCTGTGTTAGAGTGGTTCTCGTTATACCTTTCTTGGCGCCGTTTCAGTGTATCTGCCAATCAAATGAGGTCTGAATCAGCGGATATGTTGTCTGGAGCTCCTGAAGGTTCTGTTCTGGGTCCTTTACTGTTTTTGCTGTACTTGAATCCTCTGGGTGAAATCATTCAGAGATTTCCTGATGTTTCTTACCACATTTTTGTTGATGACATCCAGCTCTACTGCTCTTTTGATCCAACTGAGCCCCAGAGGCTGAACAGCTTAGTCAATTGTTTGCTTGAAATAGTGGCTGAGTGAAAACATTTTGCAGCTAAATGTGGACAAAGCTGAAACTTTGGTTATTGCTCCTGATGATTTTGAAGGTTCAAGGGTTGATTCTTAGGTCAGTCTGTCAAATTGAGCCTGAGAAACCTGGGTGTTGTGTTTGACAAAGACATGTCTCTAGTTCAACACTGTAGAAAACTGACCAGAAACTGTTTCCTTCACCTGAGAAAAATCTCTTAACTTAGGAAAATGTTGTGACAACAGGATCTGGAGCTTGTAATCCATGTGTTTGTGTCTTGTTGTTTAGACAAACAAGAAGGAACTGTCTCGCTTGCAGTTAATACAGAACTCTGCAGCAAGAATTCTGACCCGCTCTAGTAGAAGAACTCACATTTCTACGATCCTTAAATCTCTTCACTGGCTTCCAGTTACTTTCAGGGTCAACTTTAAAATTCTGGTTCTTACTTTCAGATCTATTCATGGTCAGGCTCCTCCTTACATCACTGATCTGATCCAGCCTTACACCCCAGCTCGGACTCTGAGGTCTGTGGATCAGAATCTACTTATGGTTCCTCGCACACGGTTCAGGACCAGAGGAGAGAAATCCTTCCAGGCTGTTGCTCCTAAGCTTTGGAACGATCTCCCTCTCTCTCTGTGTTTGACGGATCTACTGATTCCTTCAAGAAACATCTTAAGACATTCTTATTTGTGCAGGGTTTTCCCTGGTTTTCTGGGTGTCTTGATCTTTTAAGTATATATTTTTACTGTGTATTGTTTTTGATTGTTAAAGCGCTTTGTTACCCTGGTCTAGAAAGGCGCTCTAGAAATAACCATTACTTACATAGCCTCTTAAATGAGTGATGAGTGTTAAATACGCAAAGTTAATACTGAAACTTTCAGACCTCATATACAGTATTATAGTTTCAATAGAGTGCCAGATTATTTTCAACTGTTGCAAAAGTAGAAATACATCAGAGCAAAAAAATATTCTAGAGAGCTTGTGAGTTCAACTGCAGGTTATGAATAGATTAAACCAATCCAAAAAAAAAACATATTTGATCTCCTAATGCTATGTAGCACTGCTTTAAAACAGAATTTTCAACAAATCTTAAGTCGAACACACTAAAGCACCGTAAAGCAGTTTCAGAACTTGCTCAGTTTACATTGTGCTGCGCCCGACAAAGCAAGAATAAATATTGTCTCTCTGAGAAACAAATCAAACAAGCTGTAGTCAAAGCACGTCTTACATAACGAGTACTGCAGGGAGCAAACAGGTCTCGGCCTCTGTGTAGCCATCATCTGCTCAAGTAGTAAAACAATGGGAGTGAAGGGTGAGAGATAACAGAGCTCTGCCCCTGCTGCGATAATGACACTGTCGGAGAGCTATTTAGGGACGCGCTGTCACTTAATTGTTAGGTGTGTGTTTGTGTATCCTGCTTACCTCCTTATTTGTGTGGACATAAATCAGCCTCACATCATTTGAATCACACAGAGACGTTTGTTCATGCATCCATAGATGCTCAAGTTAGTATAGGCGTGCAGGTTTATAGTGTCACTTGATTTGTTTCCTGGTCAAATTTCATGAACCTTTCTTAAAATAAAAACAAAAAAACATGTTAGACATTATTATTTTTCTTGTAAATATATATTTGATGGAAATGGATTGTAAACTAATCTACTAATCTAAGTAAAACTACCCCCTCTAAACCAAATCCCTCTGCATCATCAATCTTTTTTATGGTGGAATCAATGGGAAGGATAAATGGAATGTACAAGTCTACACTGTATTTTTTTTTACTGTTTGAATATACAATCTTTTTTGCTCCTTTTTTTTTATAGTTGTTAGCTCTTATTCAATGTTAAATAATTATTTTATTTATTTATTTATCCAGGTTAGTCCCATTGAGATTAAAATCTCTTTTACAAGAGAGATAATATTCAATACAGATAGAATACTATATATGTACTGTATATCCTTTAATAATCGGGCCCTTCCACAGACAAGTTTAACACCGTGCGGTTGGGGCAGCATTATATATTATACTGCATTATATACTGTGACTGTTATATGGGGCCGTAAAGCCAAAATGAGGAAGGGACAAATAAATGATTTAATATAATGGTAAAATGTAAAAATAAATAAATAAAAGGACAGAAATAAAGAAAAGAAAAAGAGTTTATACACAAAGATATTCAAGTTACATGTAGAGTTGAACAAGTAATACAATTGTTGGATAGCCATCAGAAACTTTTTCACATGGCCAGTTTTTCAAAGTATTTTTTTGACCTCATGCGGGCCGCATAGATGGAGTCTTTTCCCAGTCGTGCATTTAGCAGGACCACTCTGTACAAGTTAAAACATGTGAACCAAGAGAAATAGGCAGAAATAATACAAAACAGTAAAAGAACATTTGGACTCAGTTGGACAGTACAGTTGAATACCCCAAATACATCTTGGAAAATGTCTGCGACTGTTCCATAATTGTACAACATAACAACACGATTTAGAGAGTTAAGCTTCGCCAAAAATATGAGTCACGTAACTAAAGTTTCAGTGACTTTTCTTGGGAAGTTAAGGTGACCACAATGATGATGACAAATGTACCAAATGGTTGTTGCATGAAAAGTCTCCCAGATATTCTAAGGTCAGGAGGTTAACGCGTGGATTATTTAAAAATTCTGAAGGGCCGACTGCTGCTCAGCAAGAGACCTCAAGTCCTACTCCTGAAGGGTTGTCTTCCTCCCTGTGTGTCAGCACATTGTGTTTTGTTCTCCGGCTGATTGGAGCGGATTGTTCCTCGCTCTGTTGCTATTGGCCCACGGCCAACGTTTTTAAAGCCATCACGAAGAGATAAGCCAATCAACGTGGCCGGCTTACCCTCCAGGTTATCACCGCCGCTGTTTTCCTAACCCCGCTCAAACTGTTCACATGTGTGCAGCTCTGCAGCCCAGCTCAGTCTCCCCTTTTTCACTATATTGATATGATGACAGCCCTAGAACACACCTATTACGTCTCAATTTAAATGTACTCCACCAAGGATGGCGGGTTTTTAGATAATATTTTTTTGTTCCATTGGTCATTACTTCAGCCAGCATTAAATACCTGGTGTTAAGCAACACTCTCAAGATACTATTTTAGCAATAAAAAAAACACACACAGTCAGCAGAGCCAGATACTGAGAACTGAGTTGCAAATTCACAAACCTAGTTTCAGCCTGGGTGCTTTTCTAAGGTCAACGTCGAGATGTTTGCGGAACACACAACACACAATTAAGGACAAAAAGCGGAGGGGGGTAAATGGACAGTGGTATCAATGTGCTGAAAAAACAAAACAAGGAAATGCGTCATTGTTTTTTTTCCCCTTTTTTTTATAAGGACACAGCACAGCACTGTCAGTTAAATAACACTAATGTACAGTACTGCAATAATAATAATACAAATGATAATAACTAAATATTAAAAAAAACAATTACATTGAGAAAAAACACCAACATACTAGTCAAGTTTGTGTTCATCTTTTCGACAAATAGCAGAACTGGCTGCTATAGTTTTGTACATTTAAATGAATAATCTCTGGTCATATATCTTATCATTATCAGAATTATACCTCTTGCCAGTAAAATAATTTCTGTACTTTGTTAATTTGTCACCATGACCTAGATTTTGTTGTTTTAATCTTATCTTGCATATACAAATATGTATTATTACCAAGTTAAATATCAAGTATGCAAGCATAAAAGTATAATTCCTATTTTGCCCCCCCCCCCTTCCTTGTCCTCCATTAGGCAGCTACATCACCACAACAACAAGTGGTTGTGTCATGAAACAGTGCAGCTCTTGATCCCAAAAGAAATTCTGATGAAAATCCTTTCCAGAAAAGTGAATTGTCTCCCCAAAACTGCACCAAGAGTCGCTTTGTCTGACATGTTGACAGTTTAAAAGTTCAAACAGTCCTACAGCACAGACTCATGGATACTCCCAAATTGACCGATCCACATATGTTCCCTCTCCTCCCACTGCTTCCTGATTTTTAGTCGTTGGCTCCAAGAGAAATTAGTCTTGTACTTTGTGGAGAGAACGTTCTGCATTTGTTCAGCGTGTTTAGTTCCAAAATCATATCACACTTGTTACATCACATTTGTTCGCTTCTGTTTGACCTTTTCTCCAACACTTTCTACAGAATATCTTGCTGGAATCAGATAGATTACTCTCTGGAAATTGAAGGAATCGTCGACAAAAATAAATTGCCCAGAAACTGGAATTCATTTTATGAAAAAAAAAATAGAACATTATCTAACACAAGATGAAAAAAAGACTCACTACTCAAGCTGCAGACTCACTTATATTCTCTATAGCAAAATCTCATCAGACAAGATCTTATTTTTCAGTGCAAGCACATAATTGTTTTCTAATATAACTAAAGCAGGATATCAGTTTACATTTTTGGATGTCAGGTTAAAGTAGCATTTTTGTACACAAAGCAGACCCTACACTGTAAACAATTATTTTTAAGATAAATAAACATAATAACGTTTAACTTGGACTTTTTGACTGAGAAGAACTAGTTTAGTATTAAGTATTAACTTAAATAACTTTATTATTTGGAATAAACAAGTAATAGTGCAAAAACATATAATAAAAATAGAGAAAGAGCCTGACAGTATCTTAGTTTTATTTTTTTTTGGCATATTTAATTAGTTAATTTATTTTGAGTTAAAACCTTTATATTTGTTTCTTGCAGGTATTCATGTTAGGAGGGCACTCCCAGCATGCACTGCAACACAGTATGATTGTGCAACATTTCTTAGGTTAGCTTTTAAATGTTATTGTGAGTGTATGGTAGTTTTACCCTTGTGTCATCTCAGGTTCAAGGTGACCCACACAAACACATTTGTTTTTGGGCCTACAGGTCAACTTGACCCTAAGATAACAAAGTCATTTCATCGTAATTTGTGATTTAGCTAAAGCAACTCAAAAATGAAAGTCCCTCTAAAGAACTTTTTTTTTTCGTAATCAACTTACTGTTTTATATCAGTGATAGTATGTTTATAAACCGAGAGAGGATCGTCGACAATCTTGTCTTCAACTTGAATCAGGGAGAAAATAAGTTTATTGTACAGTAAATGTGGGAAGTTTAAGCTTCTTGGCCTAACATTTGATATGTGTGCTGGAATTCTCATAAATCTCCCTCAGTGCAGCTTTGCCAGTTTTCAGCAGGAGGTTTTTGCAGGTCGCTGGCGGGATCTGTACCTTATACAGTGCAGATCTCTCACAAACTTTAAATGACCACGAAGGAACGCCACAGATTCTCTTTCAGTCGTTCATCGAGAGCTTGATTCTTCATTTGCTGCACTGATGCCAAACTGCTCATGTATTGGAACAAATGTCACGTAGATTATAGGAGAGATGCTATTAATATCGAGACAGACTTTTGGCACAATTGGGCATCAAGGGAGAGAACCGCACACCCTCCTGATGCAATGGAGCAAAACTCTGATCCAAAAGAAAAGCCAGCCTTACTCTTCGTTGGTTCAGTTGGAATGGAAGAGATCCAAAATAAAAAACAAGCTGAAAAAGCAAAAAAGAAAGAAATACATTTCTCTATAGGGTTGTGGAAAAGTGGTTAGCTCTGTTTGTATGTTCTCTCAGTTCTTGAGTGGGTTTACTCCGGGAACTCTGGTTTCCTTCCACAGTCCAAAAACATACAGCTAACTGAGTACTCTACCTTTTCATTACTGTCAGTGAATGGTTGTCAAGGCTTTATTTACCTATTTCTCAAAGGGATACGTTGTAACTTAGAGTGTTTTAGAACTTCACATAGTCCCTCTGACTGTCTATATGGCTTTGAGTGAACTCCTGCGATACAACCTTTTACTTAAGTGGACACCACCAACAAGACTGTGATCTTAGCATCACCACCACTCTCTCAGTACGCTGATATACTTCTTTAGGATAGTCTTTTTCAAGGTCCTGGCCAAGAGGTTAATTTACACACAACCACTACATTTCATACAATAGTAGAACAAATTATGGTAATTCCAGTTCCAGGTCTTTCAGAGTGCATTTAAACCCAAACCTGAGAACTCTGTGAAGAGTTCCAGTCTGCAGAAGCCTGAGACTGAGAGGCCATTCTCGCTCTTACTGCTGTCATAAAACAAGGGTTAGGATTTGCCATCAGGTTTGCACTGAAGACTCACAGTTATATAAGGTGGGAGACCCATAAGTCCATTATAAATAAAGCTGATAAGTGTCAGGCCATCCAAGTACAGGTCACAATAAAGAGTATGTGAACTTTGTTAGTTCACTAGTACTGAGGGGAAAGAGATAGTTAAGTAACTAAATATATAGACCTGAAGGATCATTCTTTCCTCCATGCTTTGCTCGACGGACACAGTTTTTTTCTTCATATATAATTCTGACTGAATAAGTCATTCCAACTTCTCCCACCCCCCCTCCCAGTTCCAGAATTCATTTGCCTGTTTGATGTTTCAGACAGAGGCGGCTTCTGAGGTGCAACACCAGCAAGCCAAGTGATTAAACACAAGCAAAATGGAATGCCATGAACAATAATTGCTCTCATAAAAGCAAAGCAGGTGCAGGAAGAACATTTTTATATTATTGCCATTGAAAAGAAGCGTTGTTTTCCCTGCTTTTCTCTCAGCTCTATTCCTGTCGGCTACAGAGCCGGAGCCAGATGGAAGGGTGGCGTCTCAGCACAGAGGGATCCAACCCAAACATCTGCCTGGCAATGGCCGTGGCCTTCTCGATGAGAAAATACAGACTTGCTCTGTGTTATACTGTTACAGAGCTCTCTCTGTTTGATCCCAAATATCTTTTGCATCCGGTTATGGGGACGCTGTCTAGGAAATGAATTCTGGATTCACAGCTCCCCAAAGCTTTTACCAATTACTGTCATCTTAACACATGTGGTGTGAGAGACCTCATTGGAGTCCTTGGTTCACCCTGCTGATCATCCCGAGGTTTATTGAAGCACCTACTGACTACAGTCTCTTCACTGTACGCGTAACTCACAGATGACTTAGAGCAGAAGTGTCTCGCATGACCTTTAAATACTTGAAGATGCAGAAACCACTGGGTGGATGGAGAGTGGTACACAATGAAAGTGTAGTATGTCCAATTTCCATTATATTCATTATAATTATGTTATAATGAATTTTACAATTATAAATTGTGTTGTGTTTACACAACTGGTAATAAGGGTTTCTGATTCTGGTATATAAAAAATTCCTCTGGCTATTAAATTGTACAATTCTGAGTTCGGGGGCAGGAGTCAAGTAAAAGTATCATGATGTTCTGTTCTATGTTAATCTTTGCATCCTTTGTCTTTGTTATTTTTCATTTGATCTATGTTCTTTATCTTTATCTTTAGACTTAGATTGTATCATCCAGTTCTTTCTCTTTGTTCTTGTTCTTATTTTATTTTGATCATTTCTTATGAAAAATTGCTGTATTTGCTGTGGCTAATTTGGAAAAAAAAAAATTCCTGAAGGAGACCTCCTGAGGGATCGATAAAGTTCTACCTAACCTAACCTAATTCCAGCTTGTTTCTTTATGATGTATTAATGGTCTTCACTCCTCCTCAGACCAGCTGTATCACACCCTCTTTGTTTAAACAACATGCTTGACCAATCACAACAGAGTGGGTGAAGTTATGGTAAATCTGAAGCTTTCATCTCCAGAAAAACTAAGCCTATTTCAGTGGGCGGGGCTTAAGTGCACTTTCTAATGTAAATATTAAAATGAAAAGAGAGTTTTGTACAAACAGACACATAATGATGAGTACAATAGAGGTTTAAGCTTAAAATTATTCCTATATTGTTATATTGTTCCCTTTTCTTCAGGCTCTTACTGAAGCTAACCTGCATACCTGACTTACCCAGGTATGTCAGGTATGCAGGTTAGTAATAATTGTAATAAAAAATAAAATTGAATAAATATTAAATACAAATCTCTGCATTCAGTTCTACATGTAGGCGATAAGTAGGCATTTACATTTATTTTCTTGATTCTACTGGAACATTCTTGTTAGAAAAACACAAGTTAAGTTGAGTATGATTGTAACAACAACAGTGCAACAAAAATATTTGAATATCTTCATCTCAAATGCAAACTAAACATTGCCAAAGTCAAAGATAATGAATGGTTGTTTGTTTCTGTGCAACCTGTTCAAGCCGCCTTCTGCCTCTTGCCCTAAGCAGCTGGGAAGGAAGACATTTAATACAGATAAAGAAAGGAACACTAATTTCTGTTACTGCCAACTAGAAAAAAATGTTTATTTTACATTTCACTTAGGTCGATATCCTGTTATAATGTGTGTTTTAACACATAGGAAACTGAATTATGAGGTCCGTGACCACGTATTTAAAGAGGTTCCCCCTAAATCTAATTATTTTTGACATTGAGGTATTTTAATTGAATAATTGTCTTTTCTTTGCCTTGTTATTTTACTCCCTTAGGGATTCGTGTTTGTTTATTTAGTCAAAATGAAAATAATATGGGTTCACCTTTAACACCTTAACGCCTAAAGCTAACATTTAGCCTCAATTGTTTACATTTTGTTCTTGGCTAAGATAAAAAAGGCAATAACACAATGAACAAGAGCTCAAGAAACTTTAAACTTAAAGTTAGATTCTAAGGCTACAGATGTAAGCAAAAGTTAGTCTCAAAAAACATTTAAATCAACTGGTTAATACAGATATTTAGCCATAACTAATGGCACAGTTTATTAGTCAAAGAAATAGAAATAGAATCCTCTATCCAAAACTCAAAAAAAGTGGGTCGAGAGGTTAGAAATCCACAGCTGCAGGGTGTCCCATTAAAAGACTTTAAAGGTTGCTCAGTTTGGACATAGACTGGCCTAATAAATACATCAACGGTGTTGTGTTATCTGTGCACTAAAATTATCTTCCTTGGCAAGAAATCTTTAAACAATTAGTTCAAGCCCAGGAATAGAAAAGTGATGTGAATAACTAAGGTCATAAAACTTGTGATGAAAGAAATAGGTCACATTCGTTTTTTTTTCTTTTATTTCATAATCACATCTCAAAAGATGATTTTAAACTTCATCGCAGACACATATCTACCTTTAATAGTCCAAAAATCTTCACCTACATCTCTTGACTCTAGTCAAAAGTCTCAGTGCTCTTGAGGTACTAGGCAGTTAAAAGAATGTTATTAGTGTAAAAGCTTCTGTTGCATGGATTAATCCAGAGCTTCGACTTTGATCTCCTGATTCACTTTAAGCGACTTTGTAGGACCCCTGCCTTCTGAAGCACACATGCACACACACACACGCACACGCACACACACACACACACAGACATTGCTGTACATGACGTCCATCATGAGTCACCTAATCTCAGGCTAAACGCTTACTTCTTTCACAACAAGTCAAAATCCAGGGTGATTTTTTTGTGTGTGTTCTGTGTTATTTTCATAAGTAACAAAGGGCCAGAAAGTACCTTCTTTTCACCACATGGGGGTAATGACTTGACGTGTTGGTCAAAGCTTATCAACACCAAATTAAGTCTTGACATCATTTTCCAAGCTGTTATTAAGAGGTTTAGGTTTGGTTTGCAATGTAGACGACTAGATACACTTCATGATTATGAGTAAACGACGTTGTAGTGATTGACATGTTTTTCAATGATTGGTGATTCAAAGTATGTTTTGACTTTTGTTGGTTTCTTTAACATAGTTACAAGCATTGAGCGTTAATTGAGGTGCCTGACCTGACATGAAAGTTGAAACTGAAACCCAAAAACGATCTGGGTTTCATGGGTATCTTTATCGTTTAATGTTTATTATTAAAGTATCAGGTACGAAATAAAATAGAGATACACGGGGTATTGTTTGGACAAAAGTTAAGTTTAACATTTGAAGCCAGATGTTTTGGAAGACAAGCAACTGCCTGTTATGACATTTTGCTTTCTTCTCTTCTCTTTCTTTTACCATTGGAAATGCTGCGGTCTTTCTTTCTAAACGTCAAAAATAATTATCTGGACATTTTGTTGCAACAGATGGGGAACACTTTCTTTTAGTAAAACTCATAAAGCTACTTCCTACATAAAGTAATCATTTGGACAAATCTTGAATCAGGTTTGGAAATGATGTCAACTCATCGGGGGATTGATAGGATTCTTAAAGTCTCTCGGAATTTCCACAACAACCTTCACGCAATCCTGTGTTTTTAAAACACTGTCCATGTGCTCATGACCTACTTTAGTGGGAATTATCAAGCTGTTTTTGCTATGGATTGCATAACTCCATCGAACCGAGCAAACAAACGGAACAGTGGAAACGGAACGAGTATTCAGACTCAGCCAAAGTTTTTTTTTCTAGAATACACTGGAGTTCCTAGAAGTCTGCAATCTTTGAAGAATGTTGAATCCTGTTAGCTTGTTCAAACATTGTTTGATGTGACAACTTTTCATTATTAATTCATATCAATGTTTGTAACTAAGGGACATGTCCGGGTTCATCAATTCAACTGTATAATAATGTCATGTTATATATTGAATGTTGGGGAGATTATGACTCAACCATCACTTCATGTCTTCACAGTTGCATTATGACTGAAAATAAGTAGATTATAAAAGTTTCCCTCCAGTGTATACTTACTTAACAGTGTTTTCTTAATGTTCGCTCAAACGCTACAAATATTAATTACTTACCTACTTACATACTTATATGAGGGGTGTACAACTCAAATATTCAGTGAGCCAAAACTTGGCCAATTATATTTTTGGAAAAATTACACAAAGTATGTTGCACTATCGGGTACAGGCAAAGCTTCATATAACTTAATGTTGCACACATGCAAAAGACAACACAAAATACCATTATAGCATCAATTTCTTGATTAAAATGTAAATAAAAAGTAATAATGCCCATTTTTCTATATACATCCATCCTTAAATGTATATTTTACTTTTTCCAATGGCCAAAGTTAAGTTATAAGTAATAACCCTTTTTGTGATCTCAGGATAAAGGGATACAAAGAACAGATTTGTTTTCGGGCCTTCGGGACAAATTGACCATAAGACAAAACAATGGTTATTACCTTACACATCCATTCAACCATTCAAGCACACGTGTTCCACATTGCTGCTGTGTTCTGACACAGATAATAAGGAAACCCATCATATTTAACTTACGTGCAATGGATAATACAGGCAGGCCCACTGTATTACCTCGCGGGCCAAATATAATTACACTGCAAGCTGTATTTGGTCCAGGGTTTGACACGTTTGATCTATATTCTCTACAACTCCCATTTTAGCGTCGCTGAATCCTCCCTTTGTCTTATCTATCGTCCCACTTCCTGTGAGTATTGCAGTACTTTGAGTAGATAAGGCGTATAAAGTTGATAAGGCAGAAGCGAGACATGCAGGATAAGAGAGTTATTGACTGCAATAACATGGGTAGATATATTTTTTTTTAAACTCTCTGCTGAGATGAAAGTTTCATAAGAACCAAACATTTCATCATGTCTAATGGCACAAGTGTCAAAGATGTTCTGTTTATGTGACTTTGCTGGATGCTTGGCTCATATCAAAGTAGATTAATGTTCATGTTAAGATCTGTAAAGATACCAGTGATAAGATAAGAAAGAGAGATTATGAACTTTACCATTTCTGATAAG
The DNA here is from genome assembly GCF_982586985.1 of Callionymus lyra. NCBI lineage: Eukaryota > Metazoa > Chordata > Actinopteri > Syngnathiformes > Callionymidae > Callionymus > Callionymus lyra. Next base: position 29,989,068 of record NC_141820.1, read on the forward strand.
AGTAAAACTGATGTTGAAGGAAAGGAATTTGATGGTAGAACAAACGCAGAAACAATTAAGCTATATTAAGCCTACACAAATGTAAAAACAGGATTTAGAAGGCTAAAGTATGTTATTATTATTATTGTTTTCCTTATGAATGAATGAATGGATGGTTTGTTCCTCAACCATTTGATCAAGAGGACGCCTTGAATGTAGTCTACAGGCCACCTCATGATGTTTTTGCTTACACGGAGGCAGAAGATGAATCTCATGTTTCAGAGTTCGCTCCTGACAGGTAGTGAGCACACAGGCGTCTGTGACACCAGACAGATGGATCCACACTGATGACTAAGTGTCATTTCTCATGTTTGAGGGCACCCTGCTTTTTCCAAGGCCAAGTCAGGTCTTGAGCACGCTGCAAGAAATGCTCAGTGAAAGTAAACAACTATACGTAAATGTACTCGTGGACTGTAATTATAGCATCCTATGATTTCCTACACGTACTTTTCATTCAGGAAAAAGCCCAAAGACGACTGTATCTATTAAAATATATATATTTACAAACTCTTTTGGGCCTGAAGGCCCATTTATTATGGTATTATTATTATCCTTACATCACTGATCTGATCCAGCCTTACACCCCAGCTCGGGCTCTGAGGTCTGTGGATCAGAATCTACTGATGGTTCCTGAACACGCTTCAGGACCAGAGGAGAGAAATCCTTCCAGGCTGTTGCTCCTAAGCTTTGGAACAATCTTCCTCTCTCTTTGCGCTTGATGGAGTCTACTGACTCCTTTAAGAAACATCTTAAGACGTTTCTATTTGTTCAGGCTTTTCCTTGATTTTCTGGAACTCCTGTTGTGTTATCAGTATTATCTTGCCCTTTAAAGTATATACTTTATTGAATATTGTTTTGATTGTTTAAGCGCTTTGTGACCCTGGTCTGGAAAAGCGCTATACAAATAAGAATTACTTACTTACTTACTTATTATTATTATTATTCGATTTTTCTTTTAATTGACATTAAACGTGCAAATACCCACAGTCTTTGTTCATTTTTCTGACGCAATTAAACTTCCGGCCACTAGATGGCAGCATTCATTAAGTCCCCAGCAGCTTAAGGGAGCAATGAAATCCTGCGATGACAGAGGACGAGAGGATACAGTGGTTTTCCGGAGCTTTTGAGGCTGTTGTTCGAACATATTTTGGTTTCAAAACATATGAAAAGAAGTCACACGGTCTGTATATTTTGCAACACCAGAGTCAAGTACTCGACAATACTAGAAAAACATCATAATATCGTGGTACCTGTATCGTTATACTTTCCATATCAAAACACATGCTATGCTAATTCCATGTACATTTTATTTTCTATAATATTTTTGTCCGACCTGTTCGGGAACTGACTTCTAGTCAATAATCTGTGATTTGTTCTGTAGTTCCTTTCGGAAAAGATTTCACTTTTTGCAGTGTGCTGCTCCTTGCAGTGCAGGGTGAAGAAAGATGTGTGTGTGTGTGTGTGTGTGTGTGTGTGTGTGTGTGTGTGTGTGTGTGCAAGAAGGGGGGGGGCGGGGGGGGGGGGGGAGAGAGAGAGAGAGAGAGGAGGAGTGAGAGAGAGAGTCAGCTGGTCGGGGAGAGCAGGGTGAGATCAGTGTGCATGCGTGTTTGGATGTATGTAGGTGCGTGTGCGGCTTCAGGAGAGCGGTCCTTGTGTGTATGCGCTTGCGTGTATGTGTGCGTGTGTGTGCGCTAGTGTAAATAAGGAAACACGACAAGGTAGAGACGACAGCGAGCAGATAGATCTGCTGGTGGGAGGCACTCGGAGCGAAGGTTCTAGCAGAGGAGAGTCGTCTTACGCCGGCTGCTGCTGCTCTGTCGTGCGTCCTGGACCAGATCCTCGACCGCGTCCTGCGCCGTAATTACCGTAAGAAACTCGCCTTCTGTTTTTTTTTGCACGCGCAATATGACGCTCTATTAGCCAAACAAAAAAAAAACGACTCGAAACATTGGCTTCGCGGGCAGTGTTTTTGCAGACATGACAAACATTACACAGCTAATACTCTGGGGAGTAAGACATGTACTATGAACTGGCTCAAATCTAATGTTTAACCACTTAAAGCAACAGTTTTTTTGCACTAGCATGTCTACCTAAATACAGACAAATATATAAAGGGAATTCCCAAAACGCATTTAAATATATGTAGTGCTAACCGCAAAAGGGATTTAAAAGTAAGACAAAATAAAAAAACAGAAAAGATAGAATGATCCTCACCTCCTTATGGTGGTGGTCATGCTAATGATTATGCTAACAGTAGCCACTGTGCTCACAAAGGAAATAGCTGTAATATAACATATGAAAACAAAGTGGAAATTAAGATAAAGTTGTAAAGGTCTAGTTGTTTAATTGTTTTTGCGAAGTTAAAGCGAAAATATTTGGTATACTTATTCCAGTATAGCATCTTCCCGACTGCGAGCTAGCTGTCATTAAATTTGGAATTCATTACGGCTAATGGTTGCTAATGTTAGCTTAACTTAACAGCTAGCATAGCTAACATTAGCAAAGCCATGGCGTACATTAAATTCAGTATAAAACACAACTAATAAACATAAAACTTACAGTCAAATACAATAGGGAAGGCGTGTTACTTTTGCCTAAATGCTTGTTGTTGCAGCTTTTAAGTTTCCTCTTAAATTCCATCCATGTCAACAACAAAGTCATGTATTACACATGTACTCTTCAAATAACATATACCTGTACATGCAAACAGCAAAATTATATTCTATGCAGTTACTGTTTGAATCAGATTTCAATAAGTTACCTGCATTTGCGCCACCATTATTGTCATTAAACACCAATAAAATTAAAAAAAATAAAGTGTTTAACTGTAATATGTGTCGTATAGTTCAATCCAAGGTAATACTACTTCAAGTTGTAACAGTTGTGTTGGTTTTGTATTACCCATAATGCATTGCAATATAAAGAAACACTTTGTAAAATACTAAAACCATAAACTACATTTTTTTAAACTGTACAATTTACAGAAAGTAATATCAGTGTGAAGAGGTTATATCAGGTGCAGTGACACAAATTTCCAGTATTTATTTTAGAGCCTACTATTTACATATATAGAATCTTAATATTAATACACAGATATAAGGTAAAGTCTCCATATCCTTCCGGTAGAACAACTAAACCAAATAATTTGTTGAACATTGAAACTAAATTTATATTTTAATTTATATAATGTTCCTTGTAAATGTATTTTTCTTTTGTTTGGAGTGCTCTGCTTGGATTCGTGAAGGGGTCAAAGTTTTTTCTATTTTCTTTTCTGATCTGATAAAGTCATTGTACATTTTTAAAAGATTAGTGTCTTTGTAAGGTATTATTTAGTTTTCTCTAAGTGGCCCAGTATTACCTGTTCTTCTTCATGTCTTTTTTGTATGATTGGTCAGAAGGAGAACAACAATAAGTAAAATTAACATAATTGTTATTGTTATATTGTTATAAGTAGTATAGTGGATGATAGTTATGCCTTATTTGGGCTGAACGATATGTTGTTATTGTATCGTTATCGAGATATAAAAAATTGAGATACTAACATCAAGAATCCTACTTTGTACACATATGCAAAGATAAGACAGACACTATCACAAAAACCATTGATAAATACATAATTAAAAGTAAAAAGTAGCTATTGTTTCTCTTCCCACAAGTTGTATGTATAATATGTGAGTGTGTCCTGGGTTCGACTGTTAAGAGTCCTACAAGTGGCTGAGATAGGCTCCGGCCCCTTAAATCCTTGGTATGAGATTAGCAGTAAAAAGACAAATATCATTATGATCCAAAATGGGGACTGTTAATCTTATGACATGTTAATCTACTGTAGTCTGATGATGAGTGAATAAATCCCTTTACAATTTCTAGTAATCTGGATTGTAAAATCACATCAATGCTTTCAGAGAATCCTTACTTAACTTAAAATGCATGCCTCGGTTTATTTTATTTGACATACATGCTTGGGCATCAAAAACCAAAGACAAGAAGAAAAAACCAGGATAATAATACAATTGAATCTTTAAACAGTAGTTTTACTTTGATACGCATCTACTACCTTAAACATAATACAGGTTAATATCTACACACTACTTTTATTGCACCCTTCCTCTTTACAGTTTCATCCATTATTTTTTCAATATAATTGTCTCTGTTGAAGATGTTGAAATCTATATCGTGCATATGAAGATTTCAAAATAAACTTCCAACATGTGACATGCGGCAGCAAATGTTAAGCAATCCGAGCGCCGGCTATTCTTTCAGGCCTGTTAACAGCACACGTAGACCACTTACCCGATTGACCTCGACACACAAATAAGTGTGTGCCTGAATATGCGAGAGAGGGGTTGAGGTTAAAAAAATGACATGCAATTATGCTGCAGCATAGAGACAGGCTTCTCAATCTGTGTGCAGCTCACACACATTTAGACACACATTCTCAGTCAGTGGAGTGACCTAAAGATAGCTGAGCCCCAGTGGAACCAGTAATTAGTGGGGTGAAAAGAGGGAGAGGAGGAGGATATATTGTTTGGATCATCTGATATCTGTTATATAATGATCCATACAATAGAGAAACCCAGTGAGAGAAGACAAAACCAGGCAGAGTTGAATAGCGAAAAATTAGTGTGTTCTGTGTTTGTCAAGGATTAAGTCATCTCTACTGTTTCAATAGTTTGCTGCAGCAAAATCTAACTTAATATGTCATTTTTCTTTTGAAATGATGTTGCACTTTACTGTTTAGGTTAATGTGTTCATTAAAGGAAAACACTTTTTGTATTGTTATTGTTATGATTATTATTTATTATTTAACATGGTCAAGTTGTTTGCACTGTTTAGATATGACTTTTTTTTTTAATCTTTCTGTCAGCTTTACAACTTTATTTGAAAATTATAGATTCAAGTTTATATTACGATCCAGTAAGTATGGTTCCTACAAGCAACCTCCCATGACTTATTCTGTACTTAAGATTGAGGTCAACATAGTTAACTCCTATAACAGGTTCTCTTCTTCTCAAACCTGCCTGTTGCCATCTCAAGGCAATCTGCAGGTGGTGTGTTTTCATGTAGAGGGTTTCTTATTTAGTGCCATCCCCCTCTTGCTTTGTTTGGTGACTGACTTTGTGTGTGTGTGTGGTGCACACAATGGCAGTGTTTACATTGGTTTCTGAATGCACATGTTCAACCGTGCATGCTTATTTGCTCATGCTGGCTTTGTTTTGTATCTATAAAGAAAGCTGATGCCGAATTCAATGTGTCGTGAAACACAAATTCCTTACTGCTTCCCTGCATAGTGCCATGTTGCCTGGGTAAAATATAGAAAAGAAAAGTTATTTAATAAAAGAAGAGCTAATGTTAAGCACCAAGTAGCACACTAACTAACTTAATAATAAATACTTAATATTTCCATTTTTAAATGTGCAACAAGGAGCCAAAAAAATTGCTCTTACACAATTCCGACACTAGGGAGCGTAAGAAACAATATGTTTTATGTTACGTCTAGCTGCTTTAAAGCAAAAGGCAAGCTGTGCCCGCAGTTCAACTTTCTTGTCCTTGAAAACCTTATAGCAGCAGTACATTGGCCAGGAGTTGCTGGAAAAACAATGGTAGTTTGTTAGGGGAAACTACTGCAACTCTAAGCCTGGCTTGTTTATGTTGAGCTGCAGGGAAGATCACTTCCACACAGGCAAAAGCTGGAACAACAGTATAGACCCATAACTTATGAAAGGCAGTGTAGGCATTTTATTTGAATTCAATGTTACATTAGTTGCATGTGTTTACATTCCAGATGATCAAGGCTATAGACTTTATACAAGTGACAAGTGTCATGGGCAAAGGTTAGCTTGCCAGTAACAGGTCCTGTCCTATTATCGTCAAGTAAAATTAATCAATTATCTAGCAAATGAACAATGTTCTTCATTTATTTTCAGCTGTCGTTGCAAACTGAAGGAGAAGTTGAACAGCGACCATGGCCTTAGCAGGATGTCCTGATTACTTTCTTCACCACCCAAACTATCAGGTAAATTTCCTTATACTTGTTAAAACAAACGTTTGATTAAACCTCAACGACCCCATTTATAAAATACAGATAGGAAACCAGACTCATTACTGTCAATAATAATAATAATATTACGGGATAGAGGTCGGAAAACAAACCAGTGGCTGACTAAACAGCAGCTAGTGGTCACCGTTTTTTTTTTTTGTAAAATTTGCCATTTGGAATTTAACCCTCATGTACAATAGGGAAGTTACTGACATGAAGTGATCATTATTTACATTTATTAACAAAAATAATGCATTTGAGTTTAAGGCATGTTAATGTTTCTCTCCTAATCACATAACAAGCATTTCCAAAATAAGAAATGATGTTTATTTCTGTAATTTGATTTTATACAAAGAATACTGTAGGACACAGAGGTAATTAATTCAACTTAATGCGGAATCTTATTTCCAATTTAATTCGTCAGCAGTCAAATTGCTAAACATTCACTAATGACATTCACAAGGGCTCTGTTGTTTTCCAGTGCCCTAGTAAGCCATGACAGTGTGACCGTGCTGTGCCAGCCAGAACAGTACGATAAATGGCCCATTATTGAGTCAAACTGGCTGAAAAAAAGTCTTATTTCCTATTCTGACTCTGATTAAGTTATCGGTAGGGCATTTGTCTATGGTCATTGAAATAAATCATGTTGAGAATAAAGCTTGTCATTGATTGAAGTCTTCCCAAGCACTACTGTAGAGAGTTCATTTGCCAATGTCAACAGGAAAAAGAGGCCTCACTCAGCACTGCTCTCAGGACTCAAATAAGAGACAGCCTCAAATATATATATACAGTATATATTCCATTTTTATATTGGAAAATAAATACTAACAAAAAGTAAAACAGAAGACAAACAAAAATAAAACTGTTATCTTGAGGTTGATGTAAATTTACCAGAAACTTTCCAAGTGTAATTATTAGTATTATTTGAAGTCTGGTTTGATGTTTGATTGTTGACATTAGGGCTGAACGATTATTGAAAAAATATATAATTGTGATTATTTTCTGAAATATTGCGATTATTTATGCTATTATTTTTTCAATTTCCTCTTTTTTGTGCATTTCTTTTTAAATCTAATACAATAACTGATTAACTTTACGTCAAGATAATGTAATTAAGTATTTTTTATGATGAAGGCAAATTAAGCATACCTTAAAATAAAGTAAGAAGATTTATTTAGTTAATCTAATTACACTTGTAAACAAACATAACATATTCACTGCAAATACTAGAAACTAGTGTAAAAACGTGCTAAAAGTGTGATGTTTACATTTAATAAACTATACAAACTTCAGTCCAGAGTAAAGAAAAGTGAAAACACTGCATATTTTTGCAGTTTCTCATGTGTATTTCAAAGTACATTTCCTGCCATACACAGTTATATATTAACATTTACACAATTTTAATTGTGTGATTGCATAGGGTAACTTTGAGGAGCACACACAAACATGCCAGTGTAGCACACACACACGTGCGCACATAGGAAGAGACGAGAGCAGCGCGCACACACACAGACAAACATGTCTGGATTCAAATGTACGAAACCAATGCCAGGATGTAAAGTTCTTGAAAACACTGTAGTTTGTTTCTTACTGCTGCTCTTTAGCTTCTCTAGACGTCACTGATCAACGGTTTAAAGTGTCTCTCTCCTCTAGCTGCAGCTCAGAGCCGCTCACAAGTCATTTTGACGGCTCGAAAATTAAATTAACATTAAATAAAATCGCAACCTCTGCAATATCATAATCGCATTTCTGTATATCGCTTTTATCTCAAATGCGATTAACCGTTCAGCCCTAGTTGACATTGATAATTCATTCCCTTAGTGTAAACAGCAGCATCTTACAGATCAACATGAACATTAATCTACTCCATTTTGAGCCAACCATTTAACACTTTTGCTTTATACCAGTTCATGAAGGTGAGTCACGTATTAGTATTTCTGATTTCATGTCCACAGTTGCCTGTAGAATGCTCACAAGCACATCGCTGCAACCATGGTGAGGTGCAATCCTAAACCAGTGCCCAAGACTTACATTCACTTCCCAATTCTCACAGAATAAGGCAATTGTTTATGTGCTTGGATTCTCTCCTCTCCGACCCACCATTAACCTAAAGAATTTGGCTGAGAAGCATGCGTGTTCATGGTCTATTAATAGAGAGCTAAACAAACATTGATAACAAGCTGCAAGCTTTCGGCGTGTGAATGGCCCTGAAAGCTTGGGGATTGGTGGCACGATGTCTCACTGAGACCTGATGGAGATGACGTCACCTCAGATGTCTTGCTTCTTTTGGTGTAGGTTTAAAAATGCAGCTCCATGCTAAGTGCAACCGTGGGACAGCAGAGCCCCTGTTGAGCTGACATTAAGTTGGATTGGTGCGCGTCAGCTTCCTGGAAAAGGTTTTGCACCAGTAAGACTGCACTGAATAGTGAATTGAATCCCCATAGAAAACAACATTCCTCTTCTCCTCATCTAGAGGAGAAAAACAAAGTTTGATAGTTAGGAAGAATAGATGGTTACAACATTGCTTAATGTTTGTGTCTGTTTGTGTGTGGGTGACGCTGTGTATTTGTGTGGGTCGGTATGTGGGTGTGTGTCTGTGTGGGTGTGTGTGTGTGGTTATGTAAAATCTAGTATAAATGACACAGCATGCCACATATACACACAGTTTTTCTATCAGCAGAATGTTGCTGGAGAGAAAGTAAGCCAACTTACTGCCTTCTTACACTGGAAACATCGATACTGGCGTGATTAGAACATTTAATTTTTATTATTGAACTAATAAATATTTGTGTCAAGTTCTTTGGATTGAAGATATCTCTTAGTGAAAGCAGTTTGGTCCTATATGAGGTTGAAAGATCAGTGTAAACTTTCAAAGCAGCAACAGCCATCCAGCAACATCAAAAGTTTAGGAATACCTAGACTTCTATTCAATCTATTCCACAGGTTTGAGTCTGCAGAAGTTGCCGTGACAACAGGCACGATCAGTCTTGTGCTTTCTAAGAAGCATTGCCTGTGAAAGACTTGATCAGGCAGATGTCAAGTTGAAGTTATGTCTTTGATAAATGTTGTGTGACACAATATAATAAAATGTATTCAAACAAATGTCTGTTTTTCTAATATGTTAGGATATTAATAAATGTATCAAATCAAAAATAAAAAAACACATTTTATACAACTTGATAGAATCTATTTTAACCAAACAATGGCCTCTCAAAAGATTGGTTGATCAAACCATCCTTCAATGCATGTGGCCAGCCATGCTGCTTCAATAAATTATCCAGGCAACGTTTCAGCACACATTTCTGGCATCATATTTTCAATGTCAGCTGCTCATGGTTTATAAATGGGGATTATTAAAGAAAATTCAATACAAGACCTTATCAAACATGCAACTAGGAGTTCATTGACTCTGAAGTTATTTTGTAGAATTAAGACAAACATATATTTTTTTATGGTTGATCGTCTGTTCAAGGTTTTTTTGGACTGAAACGTTAGGGTTCACCCCTGTACTGTAAGAAAGCCCTTCAACTAACCAACAGTAAACTTTAAATGTGACTTTTAACTTTGATTCCTTTGTGTAGGCAGCAGGGGGGCTTTTCTTTGACCGCTAACAAAGACCTCATGGGTAGCCTCACTTTTTAATTTGACACTTTGAGATGAAAATATCAACACAATGGGGAACATTTTCCCCATAGAAAAACAAACTTGACTAAAAAATGTGCACAGCAATTTATCAAAGTGACACGCGTCAGTTTGCATCCTTCAACAGTGAGTGTCGTCGAGTAAGCACTTTGCCTGCAGTGAATATTCAACATATTTAGCACGCTAAAGATGGAGAAAACAAAGTTGTAAAAATAATCTTGAAGCTTAGCAACCCCTGTGATATTACCAGCATCATATAGTGTAAAGAAAGTATATAAGATATATACCGTAAAAGCAGCAGATATAGATGCATCAATTATTCCTCTTGTTTGGTGTAACCCTGAGAGTTAAATATCACACCTTATTTGCTTAATGAAACACATTGAAAAAGGCAATTCCAACACATTTTATTAATTGTTAGAAAATCTATAAACATGTGTCTTGAATTATCTTAATTTATTCATGTTATTTTGCCTGAAGATTGATTAAGTACAAATAAACAAAGACAGATGAAAACCTAACCTCATTGGCAAGGCAACCAGCAGTTGTCAGTTGAAAGACACTCTATAAACATTTACACTCCCAGCCAAGAAATAGTCTGGCATATATTTGCTGCCTGTGTTCTATTTAACAGCCAGCTATAAGAGTGCTGTAGATGTCCTCAACTAACCGCTTCAAAGCCAATGTTAAACAATTACTCTGCTATTTTAATAAGAGCTTATATTCCAAATCACACCATGATCATCAGGTGCATGTATGAAGCTGTTACTCGCATAATATGACGAGCTGTAAATAATTTGGACTGCAGGCTTTCTGCGTCTCCAGCCAGTTAGTTGGAACTAAAGACTGCAGACGTTCCCTGTCATCTCATAGGCCCTGCAGCCAAGTTGCCTTCATTGGAAAGCTCTTGGCTGCTGCTTCCCAGAGCTATAAATCTTACTCTGGGCATTTATAGATGTTTTCGAAGCACAGGAGAAGAGGTGTGTGTGTGTGTGTGTACGTGATAACATGCACAACAGGACCTCTGGCCACGAGTAATTCCTGGAAGCAATGCTCCGCCGTTCTTCTTTTTCCTGGAAAAGGGAAGATTTAATTTTTTTTGTTTGGCCCTTTTCCCTACTTTCTCCTCTGCAGCTTTTCCCCCCTCAAGGCTGTTTCAAATTAGACAATGTGTGAGAGGCTTGGCCAAATGTATGTGTGTGCATGTGTATGTGTCTACTTATGTGTGTGATTCTATGCTGTGCCTGAACTAGCTTGTGGTTTTCTTATAAGTGTCTCTTCTTTCGAAATAGATCCATGAGTGAGGTTCTATTGGGCTTAAGGAAGAGCTGGGTTATAAAGTCACAGCTCCCCAGGGTCAAAGGGTGAATAGTTGCGGCTGTTCCTTGAGAGCAATGATACGCTACCACAAGGCCGCTTTGACCTAGAAATGTTGGGATATATTTCCGATCCATGCTTGCCTTTTTAAACGTGTTCAAAAAAGCATTTGTTGTCTTTTTAACAGGAGGGCACCACCTCTCGAAGGCCTGAAGAAATGATGGTTCCTGGCTTCCAACGCACTGCCAATCAAAACATGTCACACCACCACGGTGAGTCCAATAATGTGTGTTTTTGTATCTGCAAATTACATTATATTACTTTTAATATCAAATATTGGACTACTCTTAACGTAATTCTTTTCATTTCTAAGAATTATTTTCTGCCAAAATGTATAGCTTTCCAGGAAAAGAGCGTATTTTCTGTCATTCCAAGCACTTCTTTACAGATGTTATGTAGAAAAAGTTATGTAGAAAAAGTTATATATATATATATATATATATATATATATATACTGTATATGGGTTTCATGCCCCCCTGTCATTAATTGTGGAAAATATTGGGAATCCTCCTGGAACATTCCCAACCAGGCTATAAATCTCCCCTCTTTTCCCCCGGGTCAGTTGGTTACAGGCTTGTCAGCTGTACTGATGTGTGGTGGTCATGCTCGTGCAAGAGTATAGTAAATGGAGTAACTACGTGGAGTGTGTATATAGGCTTTTGGGTCATCCAGCAGTAACATAGATGAGGAAGGAAGTAGGACAAAGGTTGCTATGCTAAAAGAGGCAATTTATACTTACGACAACTGCTGAAAAAGAGCAGGGTCTTTCTTTTAGACACAACAACGACATTTGTAGATAAACCAAACTTGTTGTTTGTCTTTTTTATTATAATTCTTATCTACAGTGTGTGGTGTATCTTGTCTGTTTTGGTTGCTACCATCCAAACAATATACCTGTATGTATGCAGAAAACTCAGACCAGTCTTAACCTGTGGTTGGCGAAGTTAGATCCTGGATGGAGTAACGTACCAACTCCACAGATAAAGTCTCTGAATATACAACAATATTTGTATAGTAAGCGAGAGGTGTCCCAAATACAAGTGCAAATAATTGCACAGTTCAACAAAAGGTTTCGTTCTGCAAATAAAACTGTCCTTAAATGTTATGCTTGTTGGCCTCAATACTGAAAACTGCCTAACAACCTAGTCTGTAAATGTTCACAAAAGGGAACTAGATTCTGTATTAAAGACGCAGTAATCATTCCACCAAGACTTTACCCTTTTCAATTTTTTAGAGTAGAGTTTTTCTCTACATTCCTCTAACCAAACAAATGTTCTAATTAGATTATTATGGTAGGGATAAAAAAAGAAAGTGATTAACAACTGCTGACAAAACCATTGAGTCACAGTCAAAGTCACCCAGCTTCAGTTTCATTTTGGCTCTGCCCTACAGAGAAGCGTCACGTAAACTGACAGACACACCGTATATATTTAGAACACACAGGCTCTAGTTTCCGAAGCTTCATTTATGCTCAAAATATCAGTTTGATGATCTGATGACATGATTTGATTCCAAGCGCCAGGTCAGCTGTGTGGCGTCCATCAGTCAACCCTGACTGTGAGTGATAGTATTTAATAAGTTGAGATTGACTTGAATCTCTAGAGGCGTTCTAAAATACTTTGCAGGAATGATTATTATGCATCAAATACTTTTTGTTTCTCTTGGCTGAACAAAGGTTGTGGCTCACAATTGCTTTAGCTTGAGCAAAAGTTTAATACATTTATTAAGATTTTTTATTTTTTCTATCTAGGCTTTTTCAATATTGTTTACTACCCCTTGATTGTCCTTGGCTGATCCCTTGTTCCTATCCATCTGTGTCCCTCTCCCCCTTCACCTCAGCACAACCTATGTCCTTCTCATGAACCCCCAGCATCACATTATGTCCCAGACTGTCCTTTCACTGTGTGCTCGGCCTGCTTTGTGATTGGAGATCAAACGCTCGACTCCTGCTGTTTTGGTTACATCCTTTTCCCTTCAACTCTGCGGGTTTAATGTACAGTAAACATTCAGTGTGTGTACACAAGGTTGCACTATGTGTTTAATCCAAGGCTTTAATTACATCCACATTCTCATCACCGCGTTTTAAGTGTCCATGTTGTCTTTGGCTGTGTGTCGGTGAGCGTGCACATGTTTTGGTGCCCTACATTGTCGTGAACATTTGGCCAACGTTGCGCCATGAACAAGCTGGTAAGCATTCCCAGTGTGCTGTAATATTTTCCAAATGGAATGTGAGGAATTCTCTGTGTAGTGTTGGGGTGAGACACACATTTGATCAAAGAGGCCTTTGGCACACATTCTGGAGTGTACTTGATTTGTGCGATTAAGCCCCCTCATTGTGAACGGATTTGTTTTATATATATTGTTAAACACTAAATCAAATTATGTCACCTTAAAGTGATAAAGGAGGGAAGGGGAAAGAAGTGTAAGGTTTAAATCTTCCTGAAAGGGAGGTTGTAGTATTTTCAAGTACAGTATGTGGTAGAAACTATATAGTATAAACTGAAGTTTTGAAAAAAAGAATTACATTCTGAAACTTTTGTAAATAATCATATCATCATTGAGAGTTTATTGTACTGAAAATAATATTTACATTCTTTTTGCTGGAACGATCCCATGCAGGAATTTATGTAGGCTGTTACATCACAAATTGACAGATCTTGTGAATATCTTGCAAAACCCTAGCAGAACACAATATTTCAAGTGGAAAATTAGACTTAGACAAACATTTTGGTGTCGACATTTTCCTTTTTAGACCTCAGTACTTCTTCATTGGTCCCTGCATCCTTTTGCTAGCCCGGATTTTAATCCGCTAATGATTTTCCATTGAATGTAGAAAAATTAATTGTAAAACCCCTCCATTTTTTCTTATGTCATTCGTCTTTAAATTAAGATAAAACTAGTACTTTAACTAATAATAATATTAAAGTAATACTAAAATATTGGTACTTGGCTTCTTAAAATATGTGTTTCTTCTTATTATTTATTTCTTGCTATTTAAATTCAATAACGAACCTTTAAGCACTAAAGGTCATGTATGGAGACATGGTCACTATGAGTAAAGGACAGTCTTTGAATAAAACTGGACACATATCTCACTTGAGGTGTTTAAGGTGACCCGAAGGCCTGAAAACCAATCTTTTTGAGGTATCCCTTGTGTTTTCTCTGGGTCAAGGTGAACCCAAAAACATTTGTTTTCCAGGCCTTCGGATCACCTTGACCCTGAGATGACACGTGGGTTAAGAAAGTGTTAACCTGTATAAAACCATCCATTGTGACTCCATCTTGTCATGACTTCTTTAAATGAAACAAAATTGAGCTTCAGATCGTTTTGTCTGTCGAATGTAGTTACTAGTTTAGCTATTGTAGGGATTTATTTTAATGATTAAGGTTGAGTGGAAGAAGTATTGAGACTGACTTTGTCTAGAGCTTTTAAATTAGATAGAAAACGTTTTAGTTGTGGATGTTTATAGATATTGACATATTTAAGTGTGAATTCTGCTGGGAATTTTAATGAAAACCCTGAACTTGTCTGTTTAAGCGCTTTGTGACCCTGGTTAAGAAACTCGCTCTACAATTATTACTTACTTACCTAATGTTTGTCTCTTGGCAGATGATGATGTGGATCTGGAGCAACTCGTAAATGAGATGAACTCCTCTATGGACAGTGTCTATTCTACACAAGTGGACACGGAGCTGCTCCTGAACAATGGTCATGGTCACACAGCAAACCACCACCCCATACTTACCGCCTTTCAGGGTCATGGTCACAATGCACCTCGCTCGGCATCCATGACACCTGCCTTCTCCTCTAGAGGGAGCCTGCGACCCACTCAGCCCGTGCACATCCAAGCCGACAGGTAAACACTTGATTTTTTCTTTTCATTTTATCTGTCCATTTTTGCATCTTCCACAGCTATTCCTGTCAACCTTCCTTCCTTTATTCTGTTAAGTTGACTGTAGTACGATAGTGGCTAACTGCACCATTGTTTAAGTTAAACATTAAACAGTTGTGCTACTCTGTCACCTTAACAATACGGATGCACTGCTAGCATGTGGCAACATGTAGGTCACAGCTATGAAGTTAAGGATTTAAAAATGTAATCAGATGTAGAAGGTCAACAACAAACCATCGATGTTTAACTTAGGGAAATTTTACTGGGATCATTTCAAGTATGCATAAATATTTAAAGATAAACTTCAACAGGTGTTTTATTATAACAATACAAAAATAGAGGAAATCCTTGTAATAGTGAGTATAGTATATTCAGGTTAAATGTATTTGAAATAGATATTGTATAGCTTCTAATACACTGTATCAGATAATATGTGATTTTGTTATTAATTTCCATATTTTTGTATCAAACATGAGGCACACCTATATTAAAATATTATTTATATTGTTGCCAGATATCTTGTATTTTAATAAAGGCTATAACAATATTTGTCTATTAAAAACAACCTTCAATTCTTGTTTTTTGTGTAAAGGAAAAAAACCTAGAATTCTAATAGTTAACTTATTTTCTGTGTCTTCCTCTGCAGGTTTCTGCAAGAAGAACAAAAGTCACGTCCAGCCTCTATGCCGGTCATCCGCAACCCGTCTCCTGAACTTGCCAGTCCGACAGGCTCTCCAGTCCAAACCTCTGACAAACATGTACGTTCACAAAGCAACCCACACTCGTGCTGAGCAGCTGTTTTTATCTTATCAGTCATCTTTGCATTAGTCTTAGATAGTCCGCTGTTTTAACCCAGTCATGTGTTTAGCTCTTGTTTGACTTGGTGGTTTTGTGTGTGTCCGCCTTGCAATCAGCTGACTGCCATTATCTGGCACATGTTGATCTAGGTTGAACCCATTTTTTTTCCTTATTACATGTATGTAAACGTTATCAATATGATCAAGCATGTTTGACCTCTGAAGGATGTCAGTGCTGCACAGGATGCCAAGGACAGAGAGCAGACTTCCGTAGCACGGACAGGAATTCAAACATCTGTAGTTGCTCCTTGTGAAGCGTTTGCCAGCTCTGCCAATACAGGAGTCAATTTCCGGTTCACACGCTTTCCCTGTTATTCCTTGACGTCACAGAGTGTGAGTTAGTGTTTGCCTGTGTGTCTCACAGCCGTGCCCTTCCTTCCCTTGGGAGTATGTCTCCTGTCACCGGAATATTTCATACGTCTTTGAGATGTTTTCAGGATGCCTACCGTGAAAAATGAGTTATTGTTGCATTTATAAGGACACTACACAAACTGTTGTGTGTTTACTATCTCAAAAGAAACGTTACTTTGTCAAGTTGAAATATTTATTATTAAGTTTGGAACGTAAACCTCTTTAGGCGACACACTTCACAATTAACTAGAGTCTAACCACACCCAGTTTAATACACACTTATGAAAAACACACTACTACTACTTTAACATTTGTAATTGTTTATTTACAAAGATTCGTGATTTTGCCGAGGAGATAGCATGAAATGTAAATTAGGCTGGAATATATTTTAGAACACACTGTCATAGGCAGAGGCAAGCGAACGATGTGCACGGTCAAGAACTGGATCTTCAATCTAGTTTCTGTGTACGCTGGAAGCATTAAGCAGAAGAGCCTCGTGAGAAAATGAAATCATATTTGTGAGTCCGAAGCGGACTGAGCTGGTTTAATTTGTGTTCACTATAGCTTTTCTCCTTTTGTTGCTTGGCTCTGGAAGCATCATGAATTTAATCTGCGGTAATGCCTCAAAGGAACATTGGCTAGTCTTTGATGATTGAATGAGACTGATCAAATCAGTTGGGATCATCCAGACTAGCGTGAGCACGGACGCTCCAGCCCCTCGACTCCAGGGCCTCTGTTGGCATGCGATGACTTCTGCGGTGGCAACAGGTATATCTGTGGTTATGTATTCCTGGATGTTTTTTTTAATTTTTTGTTAAAGGAACGCATTGTTTATTGTTTGCACAGACAATACTCTGTGTAGATATGTGAATTTTAGACAGACGTAGCTAATTATTCGCATTGGCATGGTTTTATCAGAACATCTCTCCCCCTCCAGCTGAACATTCTTTTCTAAGCTTCAGTCATTCTCAGTGGGAAACACAGCACATATTGTGAGTCATTAAAATGGTCTTTGCGTGACATGGGGGAAAAAAAAAAAGCATTTGTTGTCGGGGTGTTCTAACTGAAGCAATGGGAACACAATGTATGATGTTGTATACCTTTATTGTACACTATATTAACAACTCATAGCAACTAAAACTCAAACAAGTGGTTTTTAATAGCTTCAAAAGCCATTCCAGCATCCAAAAAAAAGTAGTTCAAGATATCACACATGAAAAATAATATGAAGACAGACACTAAGCACTCAAACTATTAAGTCACTAATGGATCTGAAGACATTTAAGAAATAGAGAAGAATTACAAACACCACATATGCAAGATCCGGCAAAAAAAAGTTATTTTAAGAGGCCTGACAAGTCTAGTCAATGTACATTCATGTTCATAAGATCAATGGCAATAATTAGACACAGATTTATTTAACAATTAAAGTGATTTTGAAAAAAAACAACTTAATGGAAGCATTTGATGAAGGTGGACAAGTAAAGAGATCATTTATATATATATATGTATAGCAACAACATACAGCTTGAATTTTTTGAGAGCATTCTGGACAGTATAGTCTATATGCTTGATGATCTTTGCTGTTTGATGTTTATCGAGATAAGTATAGAAACTATGCTGGTTAAATGTTCAAAAGTTGATTTACTGGCCATTTTTTTATTCTTTCAGTCCACACAAGTACAGATGCTCCCATGTGTTCACTGTTGGAATATATTCTTATCTTCTATGTCAAGGTATTTTGTATTAGTAGGCATACTCCTTATACCAAAATAGCTTGCTTCCACGTGTCAATTGTTCATCGTCTACATGTCTCAAATATTGCAAACGTAAGAACTCCTGTGTTGTTCTCAGTATTATCTTGACCTTTAAAGTACATATTTTATTGAGTATTGTTTTGATTGTTTAAGCGCTTTGTGACCCTGGTCTGGAAAAGCGCTATATAAATACAAATGACTTACTTACTTATTTCACATATCCTAATAAATATAATTCTTCAGTTGATTAACTTCATTTTAACTACTCTGTGTCCATCTATCTAAAGAAGATTGACATATTAAAGGTACCTGTAGCAATGACAGCTAAATTAGGAGAGACTCTGACTCACACAGTCTCCCTCATACTGCTTTTGTCTGCGGTCAGCTGATAACCCTTTGCACGCAATGGTCTGCTGACCCACTGCAGTTAGATCAGGTGCATGTGTGTGTAAGTGTGTGTGTGTAAAGGAGGGATGGCAGTCCAAGCAGTGTAAGCTCATAATGACATGGATATACTGTATAAGCGCTATTGTTAGCTTGGTGTTGCGTCACTGCTTTCTAATAAGGATCAAAGTGCTTCACTGTAAATTGAAATTCAATCACTCCCAGCTGAATCTTGAAATTAGTTAAGGTGGACCTGGACTCAAAAAAACCTTGTGTGTAGGTTGAGACCTTACAGTCTGATTTAGATGCATATAAGGCATCAATATGGTGGTTCTTTTTATACATTTCTGCTCTATTCTAAAAAAAAATATAGGCTTTATAAATACATTTTAATGTTTTTGTTAAGTTCTATATTTTATTAATGAACCGCGGAAAATGACTTAAAGGTCAATACTGTAACCGCATCTATTCTCCTTCTTTTATGTTTTTTTATGCCTTGCAAAGACATTCATCATCATCAAATGAAGCAGTGTGTTACGCTCAGGGAAGGCCTCTTCAAGCATGAGATAAATATATAACTTGATAAATGTTATTGTACATTATACATACACAGGTTTTTTACACAATTAAAGTGATTTTGAAAAAGTGTTTGGAAGTGTTTGAAGAAGGTGGACAAGCAAAGAGATCATTTATATATACTGTATATAAAACAACAACAAAATAAGTCCTGGGCAATGTACATTATGATGCAAAAATACAAATTCCTGGTGTACAGCTTGAAAGTATTCTGGACGGTATTGTAAATATGCTTGATGGACTTTTCTGTTTAGCCAGATAAGTATAGAAACTATGCTGGTTAAATGTGCAAAAAGGTTGACCTACTGTATACTGTTTCTTTCAGTCCAAGTACCAATGCTCCCATGTGTTCACTGTTGGAGTGTATTATCCTGCCATGGGGTTGTTCTGCTCTTAATCTGGCATTGTTATTTTCTTGTTAAAAATAACCCTGCAATCTACTTGATCACTAGATCAGATTTTGACTTCATGTACTCTTTCTATAAGTTTGTTCACGGCAGTAATATGACGGTATACATAGGAATAGATGGTTTTTTTTCTGGAGTGTGAGACAGCAGAGTTGGTCACCAGGAGATGGGGGTGGTAAGCCACTCTCTACTGACTCTGTGGTGGCCATTTAGTGAGGTGAAATTGAGTTTGTGCTGTCTGTAGCTCTAATGAGCTCTGTCTGGCCAGAGATGCTTTCGACACACCTACCCAGAATGTAGTGCGCTCCGCTGCCTCTAAGTGAAGCCAATGTGGAAAGTTTTCGTGGCAGCTGAGTCACTTGTAGGGATGATGAGGACACGGCTTTGCCTTTTTTGTTGTGCGTCTTGTGGTTTGTCAATGAAAAGGGGTGACTGACCAAAACATTCCTGACTATCCACCTGGTGTTGGAACTTTCCAGGGGACTGAAGTGTCGCTGTAGGAGCGAGGAGCTCCGCCTCGAAAGAGTGATGTAGATGTGTACATGTTGTATTATAGCAGAAGTGTTGAACCTCAACACGGAAACTCACACCCCTCTGCCTCATCCATCAATTGTCAAGAATCCTCTTACAATTCACAGCTTGTGTCAGTGTGGATGAGATCAACGCGTACTTAAACAATGGGATTGCTGGTGTGCATGTGCTGCTATATGAAAGCCAGTGTGTAGTGTTCTTATAGCCTGATGGGTTTAGGGGCCCGTAATTCTCTTGGTCAAGTGGTTTTGACCCTGTTACAGATTATTCCTCCTGACCTTTGACCTTGCACATACTGTGCTTATGCGCCTTTGTTTAAAGCATCTTGGGCTTGTTCATGACCGTCTATCCAATAAATTCATGCTTTTACACGTGTGTAGTACGAGCCCACAGGGAGCGTACAAGCGAAGCTAAATATAAAAGTACATTATTAGTTAAGCAAGGATTCCCTTAGAACATCAGAGATGTCCTCAGAACGACATAAAGCATGTTGTCCTTTATTTACTGCGTCCCAGGGAATAAACATGCAGGAACATTTGACTCATAAACCAGGTTTAGTCGTCCTTTCGGCTCACGTGCTCTGCACATACATGAACAAGCAACGTTCTCACACACCCACACATACACATAAAAATGCACTCCCATAAGCGTTGTTCTGCTCCCCAGATGGCTGCAAACCTGCCGCGTGAGGCAGGAGGGAAAAAAAGTTAACTGCTGGAGCAGATAGTCTTGGTTTACATTTGGCTTTCCACTTGAGAGTCGCTCACATGAGCAGATTATGCAGCAACAGATTTAGCTATATTATATATATATAAAAAAGGTCTGCAGTGCAGTTAAAACACACACAAATCTAGGATTTGGAATGAAAATCTTTGTCTTCAGAGATTAGGGTTTCATATATGAGGGGAAACAAAGGATATTTAAGACAGCTGTACATGTTCTGTCACTGTTAAACTTTGTAAATTAGGGACAGACCGATCCTGGTATTGGGTTTGATCCAGCCTCTCAAAGTCAGATCGAGTATCGGTGAAAAACGTCCGATCCAAGGGTCCAATCCAGTTAGTTTAATGACTATATTTGTGCTGACATCATGCGTCTAAGAAGCAGCGGCTCAACTACGGTACAATTTAACTGTGGATGGTTTGGATGAGTGGAAGTCACGCCACAAGATTAAAATCACTATCTTAATAAAGCATCTAAAGTAGCATCACGTCAAAGAATATGAGTAGATGGAAGAAACGAAGCAGTTTATTCTGCGGGTGTTCTTAAAGTGTAGGGCAAATTAATATTTTAACTCTATGGGATCGGTATTGGTCGATACTGATAGTCCAGTTTTGGTTTCAGGACCATTAAAGTGGGTCCCCAGGGTCAATTTTTGTGATTGAGATATTCCAGGCAGGAGAAGGGTCTGAAGTTTCGTAAATGTTAAGCAGAAAGAAGAATCATCTGCTTGTTTTGTAAACAGCAAACTAAATGTTGAATAAATGATATGAAGTCTGTGCATTACACAACCACAGCTTCATCTTTAATGCATTGATTTTTGTTACTGTAAGTGTTGTTTCAGCTCTTTTCCACCAACTGTCCAATAGTTAAAATGGGTTTTTATGTTGGGTTGAGTTGATATAGTATGAAGTGCGACCGCTGCTCTTAATATGAAACATAAAACATGTAGTGAGAGAAAGACAGTTTGAGCCTGTTGTGTTCTCCAGCTCTACACATGAGCCTAATTATGACTCAGTATTGCATTACTGACATTCCTCCATTGCTCTCCCTCTTTCTCCACTACCCTGCTTTCGTTTTATGTATTTACCTCTCTCCCTCTCTTTCTCTCTGGAGGCTCCGCAGATTTGCTGAGCAACCACCTCCCCCCATTCCTCCCCCCTTCCTCTACCCCTCCTCTGACCCCCTTGGCGAAGACCGAGCGACACTCGATCCCTTCAGTTTCACATAGACTTAGTTCTTCTCTTTAACCTTCCAGCTCCTTTTGATCGGAACACTTTCATCGGGGACTCGGAGCACATGAGAATCATATGTGTTGCTTTGGTCCTGACACATTTGCACAGTATTTTACATACAGCTGAGAGCGAGGAAGAGGAAGAGGAGGAGGCGGATATGAGAGGGAGGGAGGGGATAGAAATTGAAACCGTGAGGCAGCTCAAAAGGAATTGTTAATGGATGCATAAGAATAAGGGATGTTTCAGCCTCTGGGTTTGTTTGATAAATGAAGCTGGTGTATGTGTGTCTGAAGGAACACAGACAAGGTTACCCGCGGCTCTCCGGCTTTTCCAGCAATTGTCTGCCTTTTTTTCTTTTCTTTTTTTTTGGAGAGCATTTGAACGCGGAAGATAAGAGCGCAAGCTACGTGACAGGTAGCAGCTCACCGTTTCAAAATCCTATGCTGGGTTAATCCAGGAGGAGGAGGAGAAGGTAAAGGGAGGAGGAGGGGAGAGGACAAGCGGCTCACACCACTCCTCAATCCACAGCCTTTATGCTGCCCAGCACAAGAAGAATAGGCAGGCTGTCCGTTTTTCACTCTGTCGCTTTTTTGCTCTCGTCCTTCCTCTGTCACTTCCTCCCTCCACCCCCTCTCTTTTTTCCTTACCTCTCCTCTGTTCCCCTTTGCTAGTCAGGCACTGCCGCCCTCCCTCTCTCTCCTCCTGACTTCCTCTCCTCCCGTGCCTCTCTCTATGACACTGGAAAGCGTCTCAGTGTGAAAATGCCATCCTGCTCTCCTGACTGTTGCCTCTTTCAGGCGGTGGAGGTAAGAGACTTGCATGTGGTCTGTGTACTTTCTGGACGTCAGTGATGACCTCTGTGTGTGTGTGTGTGTGTGTGAGTGAGTGTGTGTGTGCAGTTGTCGGCTTTTGAGGGGGCGAAGATCTTGCCTATTGAAATCTAAAACTTTTAAACAAATCTCCCACTTAGACAAGAAGGAAGTTGTCGGGCTCTGCGGGCGCTTAGGTTTTAGAGTTTGGTCGCTTTGTCTGTATGTACCGCTCTACTCTGTATAACATCATTGATTCCATTGTGGACATTTTGGCTCCTTCTCACTTTTTTAGATGTTGCCTGATTCAAGAAGTACATCTTTTTGTGTTGAATACTCACTTTATACAATAGGTCTTTATATGGGTCTGTAAGAAAATAACAAGCAGACACTTTGATTTACGGAAGTTAATTTGTGTTTATATTGGGTTGGTCATCATGTGAGTGTCCCGTCCATGTGAGTCCTCTTTGTGTGAATCTCCACATACACATGGCGAGACGCAGATGGTTATGGTCATATGAATCAGCACATGTACTTTTTTTTTGAAGGGGGTGGGGGGGTTGATACATGGAATAGCTGCGACGAGGCTCAACATCCAGAGGCTTGAACTGATTATTCCTCTTGAATGTGACATTTTGAAGCGCCAACTCAAAATGAATCACTTAGAAAAAACAACATTTTACTTGACTCTCTTGATATTATTGCATCCAACAAAAAGTGTGTCATTGCGCGTTGTGTGCAACCAGGTTTACATGCGTATCTGTGGCGTGGGGTCGGACAAAGGGCTTGATCTGAGTGCAGGGGCCAGACGACCTATTCCTGGACTCATCCGTTAATTTAAGCAGCCCTCCTGTTGAAGTCACAGAATAATGTGAGCAGGACTCACAGGGTGGACTTGGCCCAACAACTGGTTATGGAGGTAAACGCAACATGTGATCTGATACCTTTTTCCCAAAAGACAACCAAGCTCAGGATATATTTCACTTCCTCTGAGTTTAAATGTTGTGCTGTTCTCATTTTCATCTCTCTGTTCTTCTGTTTGCAGATAGTGAAGGTTTGGAGTGAAGATGGAGCTGGTAAAGTGGTGGAGATCCCAGCAGACATGACAGCAAGAGATGTTTGTCAGCTTCTGGTGTATAAGAGTCACTGCTTAGACGACAATTCCTGGTCGTTGGTGGAGCACCACCCCGTGATAGGCCTTGGTGAGTGATTTTGACTTGAAATTTAAAAAAAAAAGGTTGGTGTTCAAATGTATTTGTTGGCCACTTATATATATTATATTACATTTCTTATACACACCTTACAACTACCAGCTTACCCCAAGAAATCCCACATTTTGCTTACCTACTTATTGTGCCATCACTCCCCAAAAATACATATTTTAGTTTCCCAGTAAAATCTTTGGCAGCAACTTCTTTTGAAAACCATGATTGAAATGTTTTAATTTCATGTTTTGCCTTCAATGTTGAGGAGCTGCGATATGTTTTTTAGTCATTTCTCTTTGAGTAAATTCCTTTTTATCTTCAGCACATTGTTCAGTGTAACTACTCAATTGGTTGTTGCTTTCATAACAGGATTTTTCACTGTGTTTCTAAAATGCAAACAGACAAACAGGAACACATTTCTTTTTTTCCACTTTTTTTTGTGAGGGAAACATCGAGGAAATGATTGTGAAGCGCTGTCTAAAAGTGTGTGTTAGAGTCACTGCGTTGTGTGTCTCTCAAAACAAGTATGTTCTCTTTAACATGTAGCATGTTCAGAACGTGTGAGACACTAGTTTAAAGCATATTTTGGATCTGGTCAGCACAGAAAGATAAAACAAAGGGCTTGAACTTGTATATTTGGTTAACTTAGACTATTTTTTCTCAATCTTTGGGATACAGTCAAAGGACGGCTTTGTGCATTGCAGCTTGATCTGCTTTTTTGGAAGAAAAAAAAAAAAATTTAACCGGAGAGATGGAATGTGAGGTGAGGAAAAGGAGGGAGGGAAAAAGAGAAAGAGCAAGAAAGAGAGTCAGAAAGAGGAGGGGTGATGGGTGGAGAGGTCTGGACTAAAGTGTCATTCCAGACTTTCAAGGAGCCAATCCCAAAGCTCTATTGGACGAGCCCCTAGCAGTCTAAGCCAATCACTTATTACTAAGCCAAGCACAGGAAATTCCCCTGCCTTTACACCCCCCATATGCCCACACTATACACACACACACGCACACACACACACACACACACAGATATGCATGTGCACATTTCCGTCCCTTAACTGTAGTGTGCAGTTCCTTAGCTACGCATGCATGTGTTTTGCTTTAATAATCCAAGACTAATGTTAATCTGCGCAACAGAATTAGAGATAAATCTCCCCACATTTCTCATGCGTGTACATGAAGAACATCCAGTCACTTTCAATTTATAAACAGCTTCGCGAACAGAGCACACACTCTCCAAGTCAGCCCACATATACACAGACAGACTTTGCTTATGGCTTTCACTGCTCTCAACAATCAGGCTAAATATATGACATCATCTTCCTGCAATGCCCACAGCAGCACCCTCCTCTCCCCGTTCTCCACTTGATCTCCTGCCACTGCTCCTCTCAACCTTTGCCTCCCATTACGTCTGACGGTGCCCCTCCTTCTCAGAGCCCCCCCACCTCTTCATCTGCAGTCTGTGTGCATCTGTTTTGTGCATAATTCTTGCTGTGTCACTGTAAACAATGTATACGCCATGAACTGGTAGAACACATTTTTAATATTTAAGAGAGTCAGTCTCTTAATATATGGGATTTAATAACTAGTTTAATGATCATCTTTTTTTTTAAGATGATGTATTTTAATTAGAAAAATCAAAGTTTCTAAAACATTTGTCAAAATGACTCATTGGTTGTAGCAGCAACAAATACAATATATGGTATTGTAGTCAAATAGCATTATATACAGTTTTCTTTTTACACTGCTTTAAAATAAATGACAATATATTGAACATTTGATTTGTGCACTGTAAATATGTGTTGAATATTTTTTTTGCTGTATAAATATCAGTGCAAGCCAGATGAAAATAAGCTACTTTTCTTCCAGATTGTTTTTTGTTTAGTTTCCCTGTGTTTAATATGGCTCTTCTCACAAAAGTATTTTCTTTTCTAATCTGTTTGTTTTGTAATACACACAACCAAACTGTAGAAGATTCATTTTTTTTCTTTGAACATAAATAAAACAAAAAAACTCATAATATCACATAATTATCATTTGATTTTCTGATTGCATTTCTGTGAAAGTCTTTTAAAAAACATGATTTTCTTTATTTATATGCATTGTTTTGTAAAAAGAGCAAAGTATTGTAATCACTGATACATTTTCAAGTTTCTAGTGTCTAAACACTGGTTTTCTGTCTGTGTTTGTCCCTGGATAGAGAGATGTCTGGAGGATCATGAGTTGGTGGTTCAGGTTCAAGCCTCAATGAGCAGTGACAGTAAATTCCTCTTCAGGAAGAACTATGCCAAATATGAATTCTTCAGGAACCCCCTGGTGAGTGCCTCGCTTCCACAAGACGACCTTTCTGTGGCATTTACAAGATATTAAAGTGTGCACACACAGGTACAAATGTGGCTCTCGCTCCAGAATATCTGGAATATTTGGCGAATGTTGACATTTTTTCTACTGGTATAAAAAGACTCATATCATCTGTCGTTAATAAACTGTAGGACAGTCAGACTATACAAGGTCTGTGTTTGCCATCATCTTAAAAATCACAAGTGAAGACTGTTTGGCACTTAATTACTACAAATGTAATTCATTATTTATTACTCTTTACTATCCTTCTGCAGTGACTGGCTACGTTAAAATATTACCATCTTTAAATTTCCAGGCATTTCTACTTGTTTTGCTTTACCTAACCAGAAGAAAAAAAGATTCCTCACTATACATCCAATCACATAAGGACTATACAGGAATGTCTATTGTGAGGGAAATATTGTGACTTAAAGCAAATCTTCCAGAGATCAACAAAACATGTTGGCTATAAAAATGACTTGATTTCACCCCCAGTAGCCACTTACAAAAGCCAAACATTTTTTGTCTCCTTCGCTAATCTTAAATGATGAATGTATATGAAAATAACTTTATTTAAAACTTCTGGGTATTCTATAGACGTAAAACAGTGAAATATATTTTATATACAAAAAGCAAAGGGAATGTTATTTACCTTTAAATACTTTATTGTATCTTTGACAGGCTTGTATGGACTAAAAGGTTGCTAGCATCAGTTTTCACTCGATCGCGACAGTGCTTGGCCTTTGCAGAAGAAACAGCAAAAAACAAAAAATCAGTCTTAGTTCGGACACTGAGCAGAGAGAGAACTTAGACTCAAGTGACCTTTATAGATTAGAGATTAGTCTTAATAAAAGTTATTGAACGTTACACCATGT
The DNA here is from genome assembly GCF_982586985.1 of Callionymus lyra. NCBI lineage: Eukaryota > Metazoa > Chordata > Actinopteri > Syngnathiformes > Callionymidae > Callionymus > Callionymus lyra. Next base: position 30,016,098 of record NC_141820.1, read on the forward strand.
GAAATATTACCATCATCTTTTAGTTCTATATTATAGTTAAATCTAATGCGTTACATTCATTTATTTATTTAATGTTATGTCAATTTTACCTGCATTCAAAACCTTGTGTAAAAATGTAGCCAAGTTGAGTTTTAGTATGAACTTATAATAAATTTTTTTTTTTTTTCTGATGCGAACACTTGGTGGTGTTTCAGTTTAAAGACTAGGAAGGATCAATGTCATTATGTTCTAATGGCCTTCAGATAAAAAAAACCTTAACCTTAAAACTCATCGTACGACCCAAATGCACAAGAAGGCAACACACAGTCTATGTTAATTCTTCATCGGAACAATGAGGTCTTCACAAATGTGGAATAAAACTACTAAACTTTTTCTAAACTTGACTGAACCATTTACTTGAAGACGGTTGACCAAAGTGTTATAATTGTGAATATAATTCATGACCAAATGTTACATCTTACTTCATTTGTATTTATAAGTCTATGTGTGTAAATGAAGGACAGGGAGCCGTGTGAGTTTTCACTCTTATATAAAACTTGTAATATGTAAGTTAGAACTTGTGACTGTTGTGTGGAGCTTCTGTATTTTCTTCTGAGAAGGTGTTTTGGCTGATTTGTCATCTCATAACTTGGTTCAACATGGATAAGGGACTTCCGAAGAATCCTAGTCAGGAGTTATGATTTTCTCAACACTTTTATTTCTGTGTTACTTTTCCCAGATATTCTCGTGACACAAAATAATCTAAAATGAGCGTCTTTTTCTGGGATTGATTCAGCGGATGAAAGGCATAAAAGTTCAATCTACGCAGACCTTTTCTCTGTAAAACCCCTGAAAACAGTTCTTTGGTCAACTGTTGGTTCAGCATCTCCTGCTGAAGGCGACTGTAAGTGAGCCACGCGCTACGTTCACGCTGACATTATAGCTGCGGTGATTTAGGTGCGTGTCCATGCCAGCAGGTGATCTCAGCTCAGTGGTCAGTAAAACACCAGAGTGCCGGCCGCAGGCTGTCAATCACGCTTAGAGTAGTGCTGCTGGGCAAAGGGGATTACATCAGCGGGTGAGATCATACTGCATCTACTCCTAAGCACAATTGTGCTCCCTCTCTTTCTCCGTCCGGCTTTTTGCCAGAGCCTTGCATTCATTACAACAACAAAAAAACTAAAACACATTTCCACTTAATGAAAAACTGTGATTGTATTTAGACAGTTTTCCAGTTCTCAACCTTTCACTCATTGTTGGCTTTTGTCTGCGTGTTTTTCCATTCAGAACTTTTTTCCGGAGCAGATGGTAGCCTGGTGTCAGGAGTCCGACAGTTCCATCCCTCAGACGCAGCTCTTACAGGTGAAGAAGTGACTCGGTTAATAAGTGTTACTTCAGTTCAAACTAATCTTTTAGATTTTTTTTCAAAAGTCTCACATCCGGTGTGAAACTAATCAATGTATTGGGTGTTTTTAAATCAGATAATTGGATTTAAGTTACATTATTTATTTGAATTTGACATATTTTGTTTTAATTGAATTGAACTCAATGTTCTTTCTCATCAGAGTTTAACCCCAGAAAGTCTGCTTTTGTGACGAAGATTTATGTTGACGTGACATTAACACAATCATCAGTGGAGCCCTCAGAGTTTGGGATCTATAAATGAATTACAATGTCTGTTAATCACCGTTGGACGGTGGTGGAGGACATGTTGTCGCATGACAGGGACAGATAATGGTCTGTGAACCAGCCGTGTTGAAAGATCCGTCTCGTTCTTTCCACCTCGACCCCAGAACTTCCTGAACTCCAGCAGCTGTCCCGAGATCCAGGGCTATTTGTACTTGAAGGAACCTGGACGCAAGTCATGGAAGAAGCTCTACATGTCGCTGCGACGCTCCGGCCTCTACTACTCCACGAAAGGAACATCAAAGGTAAACAGAGTTTTCTCCTCTAAAAGTTTCCTGTGATGTCCATCATCATATGGTCCCGAGCTTTCTACACCACACGTAGGGTTGTTTTATTCCTCAACTTGGATAAAAGTTGTATTAAAAAAACAACTCAGAATCAGTGGGAGATCTGGACTTGTTTTACCACAAGATGTATTTATGTAGTGTTTGTTTTTTTTGACGAACATTTCCCTCGTTTCATTTTTTAAATAAGGGATGACATGAACTAGACAAGCCTAATGTGTCAAGAGCCACAGCTGAATGTAAGCCAAAGAAATTACATGTTAAATTAAATGACATTATTCAAAAACTATTCTTTGTGTCTTGGTGACAAACTCTTCACGGATCAGGGAGCTTTAGAAAGTAGAGTTGTCCGAAGTCCTTGCTGCTCTCAAGACCTTTAATTGAAGTGGAGTTGTTGTCTGTCTGCGTGTCCCCCCTGACGTGGGTGGTGACCTGTCTGGGGACCTTGTTACTAACCTTCCTCATCCTCACCAGGAGCCACGTCACCTGCAGCTGCTCTCAGACCTGGAGGACAGCAACATCTTCACCTTCGTCCCGGGCAGGAAACTCCACAACGTCCCCACAGACTTCCAGTTCTGCATCAAGGTGACTTATTCTGAACCGACACTGACAAGAGCAGCGTGTGTTTGAGTCTCATCTGAGCAATGAGAACATCTCAAGCCTCAGAGAAACTGAACTGTTTGTGTTGAACTTACTTGACTTTTACACTAAACAACACTGCAGACCAATAGAATAGTTTGGTTTTTTTTTGGAGGTCACAACATGTCATTACGGGAAGATGGTTGGTCCCAAAGCCAGACCAGTTGAAAACCCTCCACACATTCAACAACATCCAGAACAATGTGTTTACGAGAGGACTTATTGTACTCGCCCATGCCACCTCGACCTTTGACCCGAATACTAACACAGATGAAGGTTCAGAGCTCGCTCGTTGGTGCTTCTGTCAAACTAGTGTGTTGAGTTGAATCTAAATGACGTCTATATTTTTGTGTTTGTTGTGAGCAGCCCAACAAAGCCTGCAGCGACTGTAAGGAGCTGAAGATGTTGTGTGCTGAAGACGAGCAGAGCCGCACCTGCTGGATGACTGCGTTCAGATTGCTCAAGGTACTTTCATCAATGTGTACTCTGTAGCTGAGTCACACCTGACCTCTAGTTTGACCTTCAAATGTACTTCAAAACTTGACGTTTAAATTTAAGTTTTCAAAAATGGTTTTGCAATTGCTCTGCTCTGACACTCAAGGATGATTTGGTGAAACGTGACGGTTGTTATCGTGGTCGTCCGGCAGCCGATGGTTCCACTATAATGAGCGGCAAGAGCGCCTGCATTGATCCAGGAGTTAATGGCGTCTCTCTCTCTCTCTCTCTCTCTCTCCACAGTATGGAATCGAACTGTATAAAAGCTTCACTGTCCCCCAGCAGAGGAAGCCCAACCTCTCACATTTCTCTTCTCCTGTGGTGAGGATCTGCTCTCTTTGACAACTTCTCTTCCAACTCATCCAGACAACACTTGATCCATTATTCCATTATTAGCCCACCATGATGTGTAGTTTTAAACACACACCATGACACTCAAGCCAGGAAGTAAGTAACATGGAAGCTAAAACTTCAAAGCAGTTCAACACTCAAGACAGAAATCAAGAGTTCAAAAGTGAAAAAAGTTCATTGTTTGAATCCCGCTGTAATAAATCATGAAGGTCTTTACGAAACACAAAACACAGTGTGTGTTGTGTACAATTCCCACAGTACCGACAATAAGTAAACAATTCACTTTGGCAGTCAGGAATTGTTCAGTGGATGTAGTAAATAATGAATAAGCCAGAGATAGTGAGCGGCGAGGCTTCCTGCAGGGACGTGTAGCGTCTCCTCATTGGGGCATGAGCGGGGCAGACTGAAGTGGGTCTCTGTGCAGACAGGATTTGTCATGCCCCAGTGAGTGTGTCTGGCTTGTAAGACCTCTGACCTTTGTCTACCCCCCCTCCCCCCTCCTCCCACACTATCTTTGACCCCCTGTACTTCCTCTCCCATGTTTCCTCACAGCGAAGCGTGTCTGAGAACTCTCTGGTTGCCATGGACTTCTCTGGACAGACAGGTCGAGTTATTGACAACCCTGTGGAGGCCCAGAGTGCTGCAGTGGAGGAGGGTCACACATGGAGGGTGAGTTCCTCTCACATACCTTTAAATACATTTCATGCATAAATACCTTGATGCATTTAAAGAGAGCAATGCCCTGTTTTGAAAACGGTGATGCTCCAATCATTTAAGTTTATTCTTTGACGTTTTCATGAATGGTTTTATATTGTTTGTGAAAGATTGAAAGAGTTGATACATACGATGATGGAGGTGATACAAATGAACAGGCGCGATTATCTGAATGAATAAACACCAGGCTGTGATTGTAAAGTGTGGATTCATGTTTTTCTCCGATGAACCTGAACTCACCACCCTCGGATAAATACTGAACTTCCTTTTCATTCATTTTACGCTGTGATTGCATTTCTGAAGACTTGAATAAACGGCTTCTTCTTCCATCTCTTCCTTTTGTTTTAGATTAGATTTAAGGTCAACTAATGTGTGTATTTAAGTGAGTATGTGTCCGTTTGTACAAAACTCCCTTTAATTGAAATATTTGCTTTATAAAATGATCTTAAGATGAAATCTTGTTTATCATAACCACGCCCACTCTGCTGTGATTGGTCAAGCATTCAGGCGTGTCATGGCTTGTCATAAATCTCAGAAGTCTCCACCTCCAAGGGACTCGTTGTATAAACGAAGGGGGCATGATAACAGCTGGCTGGAGGAGGAGTGAAGACCATTATTACGTCATAATGGCTCTTGTAACCTCTTGTTCGCCGAGATTTTAGACAGGGAACTTTAGAAATTAATAACTTCAAAACATGGTAAATACTCTCATGCTCGTGTCGATGCAATGTGAAATAGCGACTCTAGCTTTGATGAAAATGTCGAAAAAAAACATGGAAACTCTGTAATGACTTTGTCAAGTTATAGTTCATTTGCTAACTTTCTGTGGCTTCAAGTGTTCAAATCCACTTCTACCTGCTCATGCAGTCTCCTTCGTTGGTTTTGAGTGCGTCAGAGCGCCACACACAGGCCTGAGATGTGTACCACACATTTTTGTGTTCGACTTACATCTTCAAATAGTTTTATCTTAAAAGTAGGGGCAAGAAATCAGCATCAGTGAAGACGGGGACTTGAGAAAATGTTGGTGAACATTTGAACTAAAGTATTATTAGGAGGCAAATCTGGTCTTTGTTATTCATTGTTGGAATCATCACTTTCCAGGATTGTTTACCATCTAAATGAATGATCTTTTCTTGCTCTAGAAACTGAACTCTAAACTAAACACTGTACATTTTCCACTTTTTGTAACATCATGTTTCTTCCCTCCATAGAAGCGAAGCCCGCGCATGAATGTCCTGGGGAGCCCCAGTCCTCTCCACCCGTCCTCTCTCAGCACAGGTACCAGAGTGTAACACGCAAACACATGCAACAGTCGAACCCCAATATATTGACGCTCCATGTCTGCCAGTCATCCACAGGACGCAGGTGTGGTTCCACGGGCGCATCGTGAGAGAGGAAGCCCACAAGAAGATCATGCAGCAGGGCCAAGTGGACGGGTGAGATTCATGGAGAAATAATCATAGAGATGTATTTACTAATAAATAAACAAACATTTGGAGGAAAAAAGAAGTGATGATAGTTTAAATAAATGACAGCATCAACGTTAGTTATGCATTTGAATTATTGGACGATGTGTTTTGATTGATCCTGTTCTCTTGTATCTTTTAGGTTATTCTTGTTGCGCGACAGTCAGAGTAACCCGAAGGCGTTCGTGCTCACCATGTGCCACCACCAGAAGATCAAGCACTTCCAGATACTTCCGGTCAGTGTTTTTGTTCTCGTGAGTGTTTGAGGTTTTCGGCTCCACGGTCTCGCGACTCAAGTGTTCCTCTCTCCTGAAGTGCGAAGAAGACGGGAAAGTGTTCTTCAGCCTGGACGACGGCGCCACCAAGTTCAGCGACCTGATCCACCTGGTGGACTTCTACCAGCTCAACAGAGGAGTGCTGCCCTGCAAGCTCAAACACCCGTGCACCGCCGTTGCCTTGTGACACTGCCCTTCGTCCCCCTTTCTTTTTGCACACTCCCCCCCCCCACCCTCACCCTGGCCGCCCCCCCACCCTCCACCCTCACACCGACCCTGAAGAGTTTGAGGAAATCCAGAAGAGTCAGGAGGAAGTGGACGACTCAGCAGGAGCACTCGGACAGATGCGTCTCCGGTGCACAAGCTTTTCTTCGCCTTATCGGATGTCGGGATAGAAATGTGACCAGGAGGTCGTGATCACCAGACGTCGGCGGATCCCCTTTCAGTCCCTTCACACCTGACCCCCTGCATTCCTCCAGGCATGATAAGCTGTGGTGTCCGGGCGGCACCTTTGACTTCCTCACCGATCATCAGGGATGGACGAGAGCCTCTCTAGGAGTCCTCTCAGCCCGTGCAGTCCAGTCTGGATAAGCTGACACAATGACCCCCGCCCGATTAAACGCCCTCCAACCCCCCCACCCCCCCGCTCCATACAAGCTCAGAGGAAAATGAGGAAGAGCCTGAGGGCCAGATGAGCAGTCCCGAGGGTGACAGGATTAAGGAATGTTTCGTCAGGAGTGACGAGCCTCTCTGTTGATTACTTGATGTCATTGTGATGCTGTTTTATTACTGTTGATTCAATGCAGAACCAGTTTTGCACTCGCGGGGGTGGGGGGGCGCCAGAGAGCAGCCGCCTGCGATCCTTGTCCTCCTCGCGGGGAGGAGGGGGGTGGGTGGGGGGGGACCTGGGGCGCGCCCACCCCTGAGCTTCAACCATTTCAGACGTTTCTTCTTCAATCAAAGGGTGACTTTGTGAATTGGTGTTGAATGTGATTTTTATTTGTTTGGTTTAGCTCGACGCTTGCACATTTGAATCCTCCTGATCTAACATTGAAGAGTCGCCGCGACTCAAGTCTGCAGATACTGACCACTGTTGGAGACACACCAGACTAAAGCACTCCCGACGACACCAACGACGTCACTTAGATCGGTGAGCCTCGCCTGCCTTAAGTCCAAATTGTGAGCTTCACGTCGACGCACACGAGGCTGAAGCTCTGAGAGGAAATCCGAGGAAGAACCACCAGCACTTTTCACCCGACGACATGTCCAGTTACACCTCGTGTGTTTAGAGCCACGACTCAACTCTGTAGCATCAACGCGTTCAAATCTGTTTACATCCACTTTCAGCATTTTCACTTTTCCAAAGTCTCCAGTTCACTTTGTGCACCAGACGACGAGCTCCGATGAGGAGCTTCCAAGCACTTTGACACCAGATGATCACACATGCTAGCAAGGCTTCGCTCCTAGCTTCAGTTTACTGCTTCAGAGCGGGGGGGCGTGAAGACAGACGGACACTTGAATAGCAGGTTTTCAGACCAGAACAGTAGAAGACGGGATGAATAAGTTGGAAAGAAGATCCGTCAATAAAACTGAGTTGAGCGTGTAGGTCGTCCTGTTAGCAATTAGCTATTAGCACGCGCAAGAAATCAGTTTTGTCCTGGAGTTGAACGTTGGTGTAGGAACAACCAATCTTGGCCAAAACTCAAGACTTTGATTCTTCGCCGCCTTGTTTCTTCTCACCGCAGCTCAGCTCAGAATAATCGTCAGCGGAGAATAGTCGCTAGAACTTTTGGTTTCACGCCGAACATCTGGTTTACATGTAAAGTCAATGTAGAGAAGCTACTACGTGTGAACATTTTCTAATGCCTTTCTTAGTCTCTAGGAACAAACGCTCCAGTCTTTTTTTTTTCATACCTCCATGTTAGATTAAGACACAATACTGCCGCCATTTTGACTCTCCACCGACATCAGACCCGTCCTTGAAAACCGACGTACTTTTGGAGCGGCATCTTGAGAGACGGAAAGGAAAGTCCTTCTGTCCCCAGAAACCAGCGATCGCTCGGATCCCAGTAGTGCTGGTAGCGTCTTCGAAAGTCGCACTCGAGAAAATGAGGTCAATGGAATTGGAATTGGCTCATTTTTTGAGCATTCCTTCTTTAGAAGTGTCTAAAGTGATCTTGTTTCGCGAGCGTCTCCGAATCGTCCACGACCTCGTATTATTGAACCTGATGAGTCCGGGGACAGAAAAACATGCTTCCACTTCCTTATTTAGAGACGAACAAGCTTCCTCCGCTGAGGCTTCAGAACAAGATTGGAACATGAACCGGTGCAAAAGTTATGGACCGTGACCTGGTTCTCCGACTACCTAGCTCACCGGTGCCGCCCTTCCCATGATCTCTTAACCATTCGGCCTTCATCAGTCACACTCTCCAGGGATTGGATAATGCTTGAACCCCAACGCCCCCACCTACCTGTGTCCAGCCTGTAAGCTATTACCGTGTGTATGTGTGTGTGTGTGCGCGCGCGAGTGTGCGAGAGCGTGCGTGTGGCTAGACTGTTATATTGACTATTCAGGATTGCTAACTCAGCTGGTTATCATACATACATGCCTTTGTAGACGTAGAGTGGCGACAGTAGAGGATGCCTTGCTTCACGGAGGAGGGGAGGTCGCGGGTTTCCCAGGATTCACTGAGACTGTTTCCCGTCCATGACGAGGGGAGACGGCGGACGCGAGGACCGTCCCCTGGTTTTTGTGCTAGCGTGCAATCGTAGAGTCCACCAGTCCAAGTGTGTATGTGAAGCTTTGGGAGGAGACGTAGATGTAACACTGTATCTAGGTCACAGATCACTATGTGAGGGGCGTTATGTTTTTACTCATAACTCCGCGTAAATATGAAGAATGATTTATTTTGTCTCTTTTTTTTTTCCAATATTTGATTGTGTGTATTATTGTGTATTTTCTTGTTTGCCACAAAAAATGACCTTTTATAAAAAATATATATAAATAAAGATTAAATCACAAAACGAAAATGATCTCTTCCTTATTTGGTCTGAATTTTTGTTTGTTAAATAGTCTCTTTCTACATGTTAGCTAAAACTAAATTAAATAAAGTGTAGTTTACGAGTACAAATGTTTTTCTACACTAGAACACAGTAACCGTAAATTATATCATCATTCATATCATAATTGATGAGTGCTATCAACAGTCGATATAACAAAGGTTACGTATGTAACAAGGATTCTGAGTGAAAGAGCGCTCTGGCGGTCATCCAGGACTCATAGAATAGTAGTTACATACGTAACTTTCGTTCTATTTCGTCCTTACTGACCGCCAGAGGCGGTGCTTCAAGCACTGGATGACCCATAACAACAAAGTCACGAGGAATCCCAGTACATACCTCATTGAGAGGAAGCAGCAGAGTCGGGCAACAGGACCACAGCTAATGGATGAGGAGTGGCGACGTTCACCCGATAGAACTTGAAAAAAGTGCTTGGTTAGGCCTATGACGCTGCCTCAGATGTCCTCCAGGGGTACTCCGCGTAGGGCCGCCCATGACCTAGACATCGCTCTGGTAGAGTGGCATCTCACCCCGGATGGCAGGGGTGACCACTTCCTTCATATGCGTGGGTAATAACATCAACGATCCAGTGAGACAGTCACTGTTTGGAAAGAGCACAGCCTTTCCGAGGGCCGCCATAGCAGAGGAAGAGCTGGTCCGACCGTCTTATACTTGCGGTTGTAGCTACATAGGTCCTCAAAGCCCGCACAGGGCACAGCAGTCCCAACCTGTCTTCCCCTTCCGGGGGAATAAATTGTGCCACTTGAATGGGACGGTTGAGGTTCGATAATGACAGAACCTTTGGGAGAAAATTTGGCCTGAGGGTAACCCCTGAGCCATCTGAGCTCCACCGCAGACATGACTCACTCACAGACAGGGCATGTAGTTCCCCGACAAGCTTCGCTGAAGCAATGGCAAGGAGAAAGGCAGTCTTAGCAGAGACCCACTTCAGCTCGGCCTGAGCCAGGGGTTCAAAGGGAGGCAGACACAAAGCGTCGAGCACCAGGTGCAAATCCCATGCTGGGGCACACTGTGTGCGTGGGGGGCTTAATCGCCACGCGCCCTTTAGAAAGACGGACACCAGTCTGTGGGACCCCACTGTGTCATTATCCACCCGAACATTTCAAGAGGAAATGGCTGCCACGTATATCCTCAGAGTAGCAGGGGAACGGCCACTGTCCAATAGTGACTGGAGGAACTCCAGAATCTTTGGGACTGAACAGTGCACAGGGTCCTCACCCCTGTCTGAACACCATGCAGTAAACAGTTGCCACGTATTTGCATACTACAGTCGGGTAGAAGGTGCCCTGGCATTTAGTATAGTATTGCAGACAGCATCTGAACACTCTGTCAGGAGCGGGTTGGGCCCTGCAGCAGCCAGACCCATAGCTGCAGGCGAAGAGGGTCGGGATGCCAAATCTGGCCCTCTAGCTGAGACAGGAGATCCTTCCTGTCGGGGAGGTGCCATGGTGAGCTGTGGCAGAGCCTGCGCAGCAGTGGAAACCATGTTCTCCCTGGCCAGAAGGGGGCTACCAACAGCAGCCTGTGACCCTGCTGGAGGATCCTCTGTAGTGTTAAAAAAATCAGAGGGATTGGGGGAAACGCATAGAGGAAACCTTCTGGCCAGTCGTGCGCAAGAGCATCCTGGCCCAGGGGACTGCTTTCCTCTTTCAGGGAGAACCAGAGGGGGCAATGGGTCGACTCCTCTGTGGCAAATTGTTCTACCTCTGCTCTGCCGAAGATGTCCCAGATATTGAGCACCACCTCTGAATGAAGCCGCCACTCCCCCGGCGGAGGCTTGCCCCGAGAGAGCAGGTCTGCGACCTGATTCCACAAGCACATGTCGCCCTCTCAGGAAGGGAAGAAAGTACTGCAGGGCCATATACACAGCTCGTAGCTCTAGAACATTGATATGCTCCGAGCAGTCTCGAGCAGACCAAAGCCCCTGGGCGGTCCGGTTTTGCCACACTGCACCCCCCCCCCGAGAGGGAGGCATCTGTTGTGATGGCCTCTCGACGGAATGCAACCGAACCCATCTGCATGCCCTGGAGGAGAAAACATCTCTCTCTTCACGGAGCCAGAGCAAGGAGGCAATGGTGTGACACCTTGAGTCTCCTATGCCGGTGCCACCTGGCATCCAAATGAAAGCTGTTAAGCCATCTCTGAAGGGGACGTAGCGACAACAGCCCCATAGGGATCATGGTGGCGGCAGCCGTCAGTTTGCCTGGGAGTCGCAGAAACTCCACATAATGCAACCACATGCCCCTGCAAAAGGGGGGAAGGAGGCGGAGGATTTCGTCCACCCGCTGTGGTGATGGCCAGGCCTTCATTAAGACGGTATTGAGTGTCATCCCGAGAAAAATTGTGCTCTGCGAGGGAACTAGGCAACTCTTTGTAGAGTTCACCCTGAGACCTAGTCGAGACACATGGGAAAGAAGGCTTGTGGTGTCCATGGTCACCCGAGACCGGGACGGAGAACAGATTAGCCAATCGTCTAGATAGGGCAGGATCTTCATGCCCTGCGACTGCAGGGGCGAGACAGCTGCCATCACAACCCTGGTAAATACCCGCGGCGAAAGGGAGAGGCTGAACGGGAGCACCCTGAACTGACGCCCCTGAAAGGCGAACCTCAGGAACTGCCTGTGGTTTGGTGCTATGGGCACATGAAAGTAAGCATCCTTCAGGTCTATTGAAGTAAACCACTCCTCTCTGGAAACAGTGCGCAGAACCTCTGCAGGGCTGAGCATGTGGAATTTCAAGACCTTCAGGAACTTGTTGAGTCCCCTCAAGTCGAGGATAGGGCAGAGTCTGCCATCTTTCTTTGTTACCAGAAAGTAAGTCGAGTAGACCCCTCCTGGTTGTAACAGTGGATCTATCTGCTCGATTGCACCCTTGTCCAGGAGGACGGAGAACTCCTGGTTGAGATTTGGGCTTTTGCCGGGTTGCGTATGATGGTCATCTTGACCCGGCCAACGGTTGGGGGCCGGCGTCGGAACTGACGTTTGTACCCGTTGGTCAAGGTTGAGAGCACCCAAGGGTCCCGGGTGGAAGCAGCCCAATAGCTGAGCTGCTGCTGGGAAACAGCAGACGGCCGACCCCAATGCCTCAGTGCCCGGCCTCGAAAGGCTCTGGTGGTACAACGGACAGTATGTGAGGCCTGAGGTTGCCCAGAGGGCAGCCGCTCAGGGGCTCGAAAAGGTCTGTGCCGCCTTCTGAACAAGCTGTGGATGTGGGCGTTGAGACCTGAGGTAGCCTCGGGGTAAGCCTTTGGATGAGAGCGGCGCTGGGAGCGAGCTGAAGAACCCCTAGGTCTGCCAGGAGGAGGCACACTCCTGCGAAGCCCGGACAGCTGCTGAGTCTGTCTGGCTTGGACAGTTCGCTCAACAGCCTCTAGCACTGCAGGTCCAAAAAGTTCCCCCGGTTCCACTGGAACACTGCGGAGGGTTCTCCTGCATGCCTCTGTCAGAGGTAATTGTGCCAGCCAAACCTGGCGACGAGCCTGGATGAGAGTGGACATCAACCGCCCCAACTCTCTAGACATCAGCACGAATGCCTGCAGCGAAGTGTCACTGAAATTATGGACGGAAGCATCCATTGGAGTCTCTGGGATGCTGATAAAGCAAGCATCAGGTGGGACATAGAATTACCTATGCTTCCCATGCGTGCCACTGCGTCATAGACTTTGGAGAGCAGATCATCCGTCACCCGACACTGGGACACCAGTATCTGGTCTCAGAGCCTCATTAAGTGAAACAATTAACGCAGCTATTGTGGGCTGAATAGCTGGTATGCGGCCGAAGCCAAACTTGGGTGCATCCTGCATGGCTGCCATGGTCCGGCCGTCTAAAGTTGTATGAGAGAAGGCTCTAGAGTCCCTCCAGCATGCATGCAACTCCCTCAAATATACATCAGATAGAGGCACAGTTATGTTGGCGTGAGCTTATCCACGCCTGAAAAAAGCACTGGCCGAAGCTGGCTCAGCCTGCGGTATATCCAACTGCAGGCGAGCCAGGGCCGTACGAATGATGGCCCCCATTGAGCCGTCTTCAGAACCAACAGTAGAGCTGTGGGCTGAAGAACGGGAGCCCGCCACGGAGGTGTGGGAGGCTACATGCCGTGGCACCACATCCTCTCCATATTCGGCAAACACAGTGGCTGAAGCTGCCATGGAGATTACATCTTCCTCCTGTTCCAAGTTGGCTGGAGGAGGAGCAGGATCACCCAACTCTCTTTCACCAGTCCGGACTCTTTAACCTTCTTCCTAGAAGTGGGGCCTCTAGTCTCAGCAGCCCGACGTTTAGATCGGCCGGATTGAGCTGGAGTCTGCCGCTGGGCTGAGGTCAACTGCTCAGGCAACGAAACGAGGCCCAACAGTTGTTCCACCTCAGCAAGTCTGGCAGCCCTACTCCCCAGGGCATGCAGGGATCTTCTGAAAGACCTTCCCTCAGATGCTCGAGACCAAGGCATGAGGGACACATATCATGGCCATATTCAGGCTGCAGAGAAGCCATACAGGCTGAGCAAGAGTGGCCGCCAAGCATGTTAGTAACAAGCGGAAATCCACACAGAGAAAACAACAAACGCTGGGAGCGGGAGCGAAAACACAGCCTTCACCAACAAGTGTTACAAACAAAATAGTTAGTTCCAGCGGAAACGCTGCTACCAACTACAAAACCACATCTTTGGCGGGTGCGGGATTGAGAGCACAGCCTTCACCAGCTAAGGGTAATTGAATACTGGGACAACCAAGACGGTGCCAATCAATGTAAACAATAATATGCCGAGCTAAAAAACGCAGGCAAAAGGTGTCACATATGAGATAGAAGTTGCACAAATGCTGGGAGAGGGAGCGAATACGCTGTCGTCACCAACAAATATAAAAATATAAACAAAAGCGAGTGCAATAGGTTGCACAGGTACTTCAATAACAGTAGCTGTATATCAGCGGTACAGATGTCGGGAGAGGGAGCGAACACACTGCCGTCACCAACAAATGTAAAAAATAACAAAGCGAGTGCAATAGGTTGCACCGGCACTCAATAACAGTAGCTGTATATCAGCGGTATAAATGTTGGGAGAGGGAGCGAACACACTGCCGTCACCAACAAGAAATCAAAATACAACCAAAAACGAGTACAACAGGTTCTACTGATATTCAATGATATATAAAAATGTCGGGAGAGGGAGCGAACACACTCCTGTCACCAACAAGAATATAATGCAACCAAAAGCGAGTACAACAGGTTGCACCGAACAAAATGTAATGAGAAAAGTTGGTACTTAGCCAAACGATGACGATCAGAGGGGGAAGAGTCCACGGCAAGCCGCTACAACTTCTCCGGCTCTGGCGGTCAGTAAGGACGAAATAGAAACGTTGTATTCTAACATGTGAATATTATCTTAACAGACGATGCTAATGCTAAGCTAACAACTCAACTCGTGCCTTTTTTACCGTGGCTGGGAAGGCCTAATAGGTTCTACAAACGCTCCTGATGTGCTGATTTAACTGTCCTCACCAGTCTGTTTCTTTTTGCACAAAACTCTCATTCAATAAAGATATTTATTGTTGACATGAGAAAATTTGCTTAAGCCCCGCCCACTTCAAATTTGCCGTTTCACCCGAGACTAAATCGTGTCCAAGCAACCACGCCCACTCTGCTCTGATTGGTCACAAAAACATGAGTTGCATTCAAGGACTCACATAAATTTCAAATTGAAACTCCTGTTTTGTACATAAAAAACGAATAATAAAAATAAGGTTTGCTGCTTAATGTACAGATTACAAAAACACCTAAAGGCAGAAGCAACTCTCACCATGTTTAAATAAATATTTATTTTGTTTCACGATTAACATGTAGGTTCTTAACTGATTTAGGGCTTCTAGGGGAGGACACTTTCACCAGAGTGATGTCAGAATGTATAATTTAAACCGTAATCTCGTTTGGCGAGATTTCAGACGGGAGAGAACTTTATTAAGTAATAACTTAAAAACGGAGCAACGTCATGATGAATGACCCACTGCATTTTGAAGTGGACGACTTCAAAATTCACAACATGTTTACAAGTCAGGAGGGTTGGGTTTTCAACATTAGGTGCCCTTTAAAGCAAATTAAGAAAGTCCGAAACATAATTTCACAACTGTTAAAGTGGTCAATGATCAAAAGCTTAGTCAACTTTGACGACAGTTTAAAAAGTCAAAGGTTTCTGAAAAGCTCCGATTTCAAGTGAGAGAATCTCACGGTTCTACTCCAAGTCTCTGTTGAAGGACTGAGCTCTTTAATATACTTCACAGCCTCAGAAAAATGTATCAACGGCAAAGAAGATCATCTTGTCTCATGTTTTAATGTCGATTCGACTCAAGACTTTTGTGCTTTTTTCAAGGACCATCATGGAAATTTAGACCCTGTTCTTCCCCAAATCTTCACATGTCAAAATGTAAAAAGAAATGTAGTTTAGTATTTAACTATCTAAGATTAACTTGAATAAAATAAAACTGGGAAATGATTGAACACACAAAAACACAAATCAAACATATCCATAATGTTTAATTTTCTAATAATTGTTGGCAAAATGAGAGTATTTACACAGAAATACGTATGAACTGTACAACAAATATACATGCAAACATAAAAATATGAACAAATGTTTGGATGACGACACAAAATTTTGATGCTTCCTGTTAAAAAGGTTCCTTGTTTCGATGGCCCCGGACACGACGTGGAAATAAATTAGGAAAAGAAAGAGAAGCAACGGAGGAAACCGGCTGGTTTGGCAACAAACATCTGTACACGAATGTCACCGTCGTCCGAAACGACGAGTGATTCCGAAAAACCATCGGCTTCATTTTCTTATCGCAAATGATCTTTGAGTTTGTTCTCGTGTAAACAACCACTAGTTTGCCGAAATAACAAGGGAACATTTTAAAGCTAGAAAAAAAGTGACTTTGGTGTTCCAACACTAGACCTGTACAAAAACACTCATCTCGTGTGTGTGTGGTGACCTTGAACGTCCTCTGAAATAAACACACACACCTGTCTGTACATTTTTACTCCTAAATTTATTACACAATCTTCATAAATAGTTGCATAAAATGTTAAAGCTGCAACATTGCACATGAAAGTAAGAAAAACAAATGAGTGCATTTTCAATATTTTGCTTTGCTGCACATTCACGGCCGCGGCTCACACTCGCTGTGAGAAGAACGAAGGCAGAAGTTCCTGTACAAGTTCGTGTTTAAGGCTTCGACAGTCTCCGATTTTGTTCTGGGAAGCGGACCGGACGCCGCGGATGTCTCGGATCCAGGAAATGTGTACGAGCGGTTTCCGGGGAGGGTTGAGAACGAATCTTTCTTCTCCAAATAAATTATATCTTTTCTGTTCTATAAAATCTGTGGAGCAGCAGCAGCAGCGGCAGCAGCAGCGGCAGCAGCAGCACGCGAGGGCGATGTGGTCAGTGAAGGAGGATCAGATCAGCGGCTTTCCTAGTTCAACAGCAGCTCAACTCTGGAGGATTCTGGTTCTGATTCGGGGCGTTCAGGGCTGCAGGCGACACTGGATGAAGCTCCGCACTCCCCCCATGGGCCGGGCGTCCGTCTGGTGTTTCCTGCGGTCGATGAAGGCGACCAGTCGAGACGTGTCCAGGCAGAACTCGGTCCTGGCATCGACCCGGTTCCCCTGCAGCCACGGCTCCTGGAGGCAGAGCCCGGACGACAGCCTAGAGGACGGGTCGGTCCGCAGCAGCAGACACACGAAGTCCCGCGCCGCCTGGCTCACCCCGTGGAAGTAGTCCTGGGGGAAGCTGAAGTCCAGCCGGCAGATGTTCAGACACGTCTCCTCGGCGCTCTCGTCCAGGAAGGGGGAGGCGCCGCTCAGCAGCACGTAGGTCACCACACCCACGCTCCACATGTCGGTGGTCGGCGACACCGGCTCGCCCAGGACCACCTCGGGCGAGGCGAACTCCGGGCTGCCCAGCAGCGGGTGAGTGTGGTGGCTGCTGCTGAGCTGCACGGCGTCGCCCAAGTCCGACAGTTTGACCGTGGGCTGGGCGGCAGAGCTGTGGGTCACCAGCAGGTTCTCAGGCTGCAGGAGGAAGAAGATGAAACATGACCTGATCGTTAGTATCATCGGTGTTTCATCGACGGGTCAAGAAGGTTGATGGGCTTGAACTTCATGAAATATATATATATATATATATATATATATATATATATATATATAGTGGTATGAAAAAGTTTGGGCACCCCTGTACATTTTTATGATTTTACTTTATAAATCATTGGTTGTTTGGATAAAAAAAATCCAGTTAAATATATCTTATAGGAGACAAACACAGTGATATTTGAGAAGGGAAATAAAGTTTATCTGATTTACAGAAAGTGTGCAAGAATTATTTAAACAAAATTAGGCATGTGCATAAATTTAGGCATCACAAAAGAAAAATTACTCAATAATTTGTGCATCCTCCTAACAGCCTCTAAACGCTTCCTATAGCTTCCAATTAGGGTCTGGATTCTGGTGGAAGGTATTTTGGACCATTCTTCTTTACAGATCCTCTCCAGTTCAGTCAGGTTTGATGGTTTCCGAGCATGGACCGCCCACTTTAAATCACACCATACATTTTCAATAATATTCAGGTCTGGGGACTGAGATGGCATTCCAGAACGTTATACTTGTTCCTCTGCATGAGCGCCTTAGTAGATGTTGAGCAGTGTTTAGGATCATTGTCTTGTTGAAAGATCCAGCCCCGGCGCAACTTCAACTTTGTTACTGATTCCTGGACATTGTTTTCCAGAATCTGCTGATATTGAGAGGAATCCTTGCGCCCCTCAACTTTAACAAGATTCCCCGTCCCTGCACTGGCCACACAGCCCCTCAGCATGATGGAACCACCACCAAATTTTACTGTAGACAGCAAGTTCTTTTCTTGGAATGCTGTGTTCTTTTTCCGCCATGCATAACGCCCCTGGTTATGCCCAAATAACTCTATTTTAGTTTCATCAGTCCACAGCACCTTATTCCAAAATTAAGTTGGCTTGTGCTTGAGCATACCTCAAGCGACCCCCGTTTGTGGTGTGTGCAGAGAAAAGGCTTTTTCCGCATTACTCCTCCATAAAGCATCTCCTTGTGTAAAGTGCGCTGAATAGTTGAACGATGCACAGTGACACCATCTGCAGCAAGTTGATGTTGCAGGTCTTTGGAGCTGGTCTGTGGGTTGACTGTGACTGTTCTCACCATCCTGCGCCTCTGTTTATCAGAGATCTTCCTTGGTCTGCCACTCCTGGCCTTAACTAGAACTGTGCCTGTGGTCTTCCATTTCCTCACAATGTTCCTCACAGTTGAAACTGAGAGCTTAAATCTCTGAGATAGCTTTCTAAAGCCTTCCCCTAAACCATGATTTTGAACAATCATTGTTTTCAGGTCATTTGAGAGTTGTTTTGAGGCTCCCATGTTGCCACTCTTCAGAGAAGATGCAAAGAGGAGAAACACTTACAATCGGCCTCCTTAAATACCCTTCTCATGATTGGACTCACCTGTGTATGGAGGTCAAGGGTCACTGAGGTTACCAAACCAATTTTGAGTTCCAATAATTAATGCTAAAGGTATTAAAATCAATAAGATATAAGGGTGCCTAAATTTATGCACATGCCTAATTTTGTTTAAATAATTCTTGCACACTTTCTGTAAATCATATAAACTTTATTTCACTTCTCAAATATCACTGTGTTTGTCTCCTATAAGATATATTTAACTGGAATGTTTATCCAAACAACCAATGATTTATAAAGGAAAATCATGAAAATGTACAGGGGTGCCAAAGCTTTTCATACCACTGTATATATATATATATATATATATATATATATATATATATATATATAGTTTGTCTTTGAGTCACGTTTTATTTACTCATAGTTGATTTTGGTTTACATTTTGCTTTATGGTTTATACGAGTGTTTATAAAATAAAAATATTTTTCATTTTTACTTACAATTAACATGCCCATATTTATTTTTGTGTTGCAATTAAAATTCTGTCCATTAGATGGCGGCAGTCATAACGTCCTCCACAGCTAATGGAACAATGACAACTGAGGACGGGAGGATACAGTCACTCCAGCAGCTTTTTTTGGACACATTTTGGTGTCAAAACAAATGAAAGAAGTTATGACTCTGTCAAGAGTCATGTGGGCAATACTCCAAATGTATACTTGTTCCTACAGTAATATATAGTCATCTGGTCAATACTAGAAAAGTATACTTGTTCCTACAGTAATATATAGTCATGTGGTCAATACTCCAAATGTATACTTGTTCCTACAGTAATATATAGTCATCTGGTCAATACTAGAAAAGTATACTTGTTCCTACAGTAATATATAGTCATGTGGTCAATACTAGAAAAGTATACTTGTTCCTACAGTAATATATAGTCATTTGGTCAATACTAGAAAAGTATACTTGTTCCTACAGTAATATATAGTCATGTGGTCAATACTACAAATATATACTTGTTCCTACAGTAATATATAGTCATGTGGTCAATACTACAAATGTACACTTGTTCCTACAGTAATATATAGTCATGTGGTCAATACTAGAAAAGTATACTTGTTCCTACAGTAATATATAGTCATGTGGTCAATACTACAAATGTATACTTGTTCCTACAGTAATATATAGTCATTTGGTCAATACTAGAAAAGTATACTTGTTCCTACAGTAATATATAGTCATGTGGTCAATACTACAAATGTATACTTGTTCCTACAGTAATATATAGTCATGTGTTCAATACTACAAATGTATACTTGTTCCTAAAGTAATATATAGTCATGTGGTCAATACTCCAAATGTATACTTGTTCCAACAGTAATATATAGTCATGTGTTCAATACTACAAATGTATACTTGTTCCTACAGTAATATATAGTCATGTGTTCAATACTACAAATGTATACTTGTTCCTAAAGTAATATATAGTCATGTGGTCAATACTCCAAATGTATACTTGTTCCTACAGTAATATATAGTCATGTGGTCAATACTAGAAAAGTATACTTGTTCCTACAGTAATATATAGTCATGTGGTCAATACTAGAAAAGTATACTTGTTCCTACAGTAATATATAGTCATTTGGTCAATACTAGAAAAGTATACTTGTTCCTACAGTAATATATAGTCATTTGGTCAATACTAGAAAAGTATACTTGTTCCTACAGTAATATATAGTCATGTGGTCAATACTACAAATATATACTTGTTCCTACAGTAATATATAGTCATGTGTTCAATACTACAAATGTATACTTGTTCCTAAAGTAATATATAGTCATGTGGTCAATACTCCAAATGTATACTTGTTCCTACAGTAATATATAGTCATGTGGTCAATACTAGAAAAGTATACTTGTTCCTACAGTAATATATAGTCATTTGGTCAATACTAGAAAAGTATACTTGTTCCTACAGTAATATATAGTCATTTGGTCAATACTAGAAAAGTATACTTGTTCCTACAGTAATATATAGTCATGTGGTCAATACTACAAATATATACTTGTTCCTACAGTAATATATAGTCATGTGTTCAATACTACAAATGTATACTTGTTCCTAAAGTAATATATAGTCATGTGGTCAATACTCCAAATGTATACTTGTTCCTACAGTAATATATAGTCATGTGGTCAATACTAGAAAAGTATACTTGTTCCTACAGTAATATATAGTCATGTGGTCAATACTAGAAAAGTATACTTGTTCCTACAGTAATATATAGTCATGTGGTCAATACTAGAAAAGTATACTTGTTCCTACAGTAATATATAGTCATTTGGTCAATACTAGAAAAGTATACTTGTTCCTACAGTAATATATAGTCATGTGATCAATACTACAAATGTATACTTGTCCCTACAGTAATATATAGTCATGTGGTCAATACTACAAATGTATACTTGTTCCTACAGTAATATATAGTCATGTGGTCAATACTAGAAAAGTATACTTGTTCCTACAGTAATATATAGTCATGTGGTCAATACTACAAATGTATACTTGTTCCTACAGTAATATATAGTCATTTGGTCAATACTAGAAAAGTATACTTGTTCTTACAGTAATATATAGTCATATGGTCAATACTACAAATGTATACTTGTTCCTACAGTAATGTATAGTCATATGGTCAATACTACAAATGTATACTTGTTCCTACAGCAATATATAGTCATGTGGGCAATACTACAAATGTATACTTGTTCCTACAGTAATATATAGTCATATGGTCAATACTACAAATGTATACTTGTTCCTACAGTAATATATAGTCATGTGGGCAATACTACAAATGTATACTTGTTCCTACAGTAATATATAGTCATGTGGTCAATACTAGAAAAGTATACTTGTTCCTACAGTAATATATAGTCATGTGTTCAATATTACAAATGTATACTTGTTCTTAAAGTAATATATAGTCATGTGGTCAATACTCCAAATGTATACTTGTTCCTACAGTAATATATAGTCATGTGGTCAATACTAGAAAAGTATACTTGTTCCTACAGTAATATATAGTCATGTGGTCAATACTAGAAAAGTATACTTGTTCCTACAGTAATATATAGTCATGTGTTCAATACTAGAAAAGTATACTTGTTCCTACAGTAATATATAGTCATTTGGTCAATACTAGAAAAGTATACTTGTTCCTACAGTAATATATAGTCATGTGATCAATACTACAAATGTATACTTGTCCCTACAGTAATATATAGTCATGTGGTCAATACTACAAATGTATACTTGTTCCTACAGTAATATATAGTCATGTGGTCAATACTAGAAAAGTATACTTGTTCCTACAGTAATATATAGTCATGTGGTCAATACTACAAATGTATACTTGTTCCTACAGTAATATATAGTCATTTGGTCAATACTAGAAAAGTATACTTGTTCCTACAGTAATATATAGTCATGTGGTCAATACTACAAATGTATACTTGTTCCTACAGTAATATATAGTCATATGGTCAATACTACAAATGTATACTTGTTCCTAAAATAATATATAGTCATGTGGTCAATACTCCAAATGTATACTTGTTCCTACAGTAATATATAGTCATGTGGGCAATACTACAAATGTATACTTGTTCCTACAGTAATATATAGTCATTTGGTCAATACTACAAATGTATACTTGTTCTTACAGTAATATATAGTCATATGGTCAATACTACAAATGTATACTTGTTCCTACAGCAATATATAGTCATGTGGGCAATACTACAAATGTATACTTGTTCCTACAGTAATATATAGTCATATGGTCAATACTACAAATGTATACTTGTTCCTACAGTAATATATAGTCATGTGGGCAATACTACAAATGTATACTTGTTCCTACAGTAATATATATATATACATATGGTCAATACTACAAATGTATACTTGTTCCTACAGTAATGTATAGTCATATGGTCAATACTACAAATGTATACTTTTTCCTACAGTAATATATAGTCATGTGGGCAATACTACAAATGTATACTTGTTCTTACAGTAATATATAGTCATATGGTCAATACTACAAATGTATACTTGTTCCTACAGTAATATATAGTCATATGGTCAATACTACAAATGTATACTTGTTCCTACAGTAATATATAGTCATGTGGGCAATACTACAAATGTATACTTGTTCCTAAAGTAATATATAGTTATGTGGTCAATACTCCAAATGTATACTTGTTCCTACAGTAATATATAGTCATGTGGGCAATACTACAAATGTATACTTGTTCCTACAGTAATATATAGTCATTTGGTCAATACTACAAATGTATACTTGTTCCTACAGTAATATATAGTCATATGGTCAATACTACAAATGTATACTTGTTCCTACAGTAATGTATAGTCATATGGTCAATACTACAAATGTATACTTGTTCCTACAGCAATATATAGTCATGTGGGCAATACTACAAAAGTGTACTTGTTCCTACAGTAATATATAGTCATATGGTCAATACTACAAATGTATACTTGTTCCTACAGTAATATATATTCATGTGGGCAATACTACAAATGTATACTTGTTCCTACAGTAATATATATATACATATGGTCAATACTACAAATGTATACTTGTTCCTACAGTAATGTATAGTCATATGGTCAATACTACAAATGTATACTTGTTCCTACAGTAATATATAGTCATGTGGGCAATACTACAAATGTATACTTGTTCCTACAGTAATATATAGGATCATTTAATGATCACCAGTATTTGGCCAATACACACCCGAATATTTCGTCTCTTGTGGGCCACTGTTCTGGGCCCAAATCTGGCCTTGCAAATACACCAGATTTGGCCCCAGAACAGAGTTTGACAGTTAAAATTCAAGGTATGAGCTACGACTTCTTCTGTCTGACGCTGGAAACGCGAAGCAAGTGCAGGTTCCTTGCTTCACGTGGAGGACGAGACACTGGTACCTTGACGTCCAGGTGAACGACTCGGCAGGTGTGCAGGTAATGTAAAGCTTCCAAAGCTCCTCGCAGGTAACTCGCCACCTTCTCCTCAGTCAGGTTCCCCCAGCTGACGATGTAGTCCAGCAGACGACCCTGGTCGGCCCTGAGAGGGGACATGGTGTCAGAGGACGTTCCGTCGCTCAAGTGATGGGTCACTCACATCTCCAGGACCAGCACGTAGCTGCTGGCGGTTTCGTACGTGTCCAGCAGAGCCACAATGTTGGGATGTTGGAGCCTCTGCAGCAAGTTCAGCTCCTGAGTCACTCGGTCTCTCCTCATCATCTTCTTGTTGACCAGCTTGACCGCCACAGAGCGCTTCGTTCCCCGGTGGTCGCAGCGCTTGACGACAGAGAAGCGCCCCCTGGAGGTGAAGCAGTGTCACGTTTGTTTAGGGCAAAATGGCCGAATCAGCATTACTTTCATTCACATAGAACCAGGATTATTGTAACAAACTCCGAAGTTTTGAACCGCCAAACTTTATTCAACATTAAACTACAAACAAACCTGAAAAAACATAGAAAACTAAAATGCTATATTTCCATTTGCTCTCTCTTTTTATTTTTTTGATGTATAGTTTGTCCTACGCCTTTGAATGCACCATCAACTTGTTGTGTAAATGCGATTAAGCTACATTTTTGACGTTCTAGCTTCGCCATTTAAAAACAAGACTGGGATTTAAAAACAAACATTTCTAATAAACAAATATTTGGTGCGGTGACATAAGCAGGTTATGTGTCGACGACTTGGATTCTACGTTGTTTATGTTTCTGTCCAGAACTAGGTTTCACACAAGTTTATTCATTTAAAAAAGCTTTTATTGTCTTATAACTGCAGGTATGTGATGATATCTTTGGGCTGAGCTCTAAACTCCTTGTCTCCTCCTGCACGGTTATTTGAGAAGCTAGCATGTCGTTTCTTCTGGTTTACACAATATTTGTTTTTAAGAAAAATTGACATGATTTCTACATATAAAAGAGAGAGAAACATGGATGCTAACGGCTAATTAGCAACAGCAGCTCCATCTACCTCTCAGCTGTTCCGCTGTGATGTGCTAAATAGAAATTAATTTATTATTGAGAAGATTTACGACACCATGAGAATAAAGTTCCAGATAAGTTGTTTATCGATGACTCGTGACAGATTCATCACATGACCGTAAATAATAATAATAATAAACTCCACAAGCTCAATGTTAAAAGTCATTTTATAAACAGCTACAAAACCTTTGGATAAAGATCTAGAACTGAACATGTTGACTCTGAGACCGAGACATGACGTGAACTAACCGTCCGAGTTCGACCACCTCGCTGTAGTGGGAGTCGAAGTTGTCCTTCCAGCTGACTCTGCTCCCGTCTGTGGACACGGCTGTAACCGACACGTCTGGCGTTAGTCGCCGGCCGGCTCGCTTTTCTGAATCCACGTTCTTACCCAAGACTCTGAGACTGGCCGAGGAAGTGGCGCTGCCCAGCTCGTTCGTGGCCACGCAAGTGTAAACACCGTCGTCTTCGGACGTCACGCCGATTATCCTGAGAGTCGCCTCGCCGCCGTCGCTGAGACAAACAAGCCAATCAAGGTTTTCAGACAGAACTTTTGACTTGACCAGACACATCATCGTCGCAAACCGTTTTTCTGCCGAGTTGTCCATTTATTAACCATTTATTAACTAAAATCCTTCAACTCTAAAATACGGGTCAGCGTCTCACCTGTAGACAATACTAATGTGGCCATTGTTGACGAGGTTGCTCTGGTTTGGTCCCCTCCAGGTGACCGTGGCTCGGGTTCGACTGCAGACTTTACACCTCAGCGTCACGCTCTCTCCGTTGTCACACGTCACGTCACTCAGAGGGAGGAGGAACTCTGGCGGAGCTGAAGACGAGAGCGAGAGTCAACCACGGTTTCCAAAGCATCAACAGAACAAACAAACTCACCGTCGTAGATGTAGTTGGGGTTTAGAAGCTAAAAAGGATAAAAACAAAATTCAGTTGAAGCAATGAGGAGGAGCTCTGAGGGGACTGACCTTTACAGAAACCTTATTGACCAGTCCTTCTCTGGACTTCCTGTAACCGTTCTCCAGCTTGTTTTCCTTTTTCGCCTCCTTCTCCTTTTTCTCAGACTTCTTGCGAATCCTCAGGGTTGAGTGCCAGGAAGACTTTCGGCTGAAAATAAAAACAGTTCCATTGAAATCACAATCAACAACTCAGTGATCGTCCACATATTATGGAGAGTAAAGATTATGTAACAAAGAATAATTGCAGTACAGGTTTCATCTTACTGTATCCCAGAACAAGATAAATTTGATAGGAACCAAAACAGAAATTCAACCCTGAGTTGATCAGTAACACCCTATTTATCTGATGTGGTCAAAGTTAATTTTTTAATAGAGCGATGATGATCAAAGTTGTGGGTCAATTAACCAACTCCAACCAACATTCTGGCCTAAGCTTTTTATTTAAAACAAACTTGAAATTGACTAAATCATTCTCTGTCCTAGATCAAAGCAAAGTCAGGCCCAGGGGACATTTTTAGACACTGCTATAATTAAATATAACCCAAGGCTTTAAACCACTACAAATGTAACAATTATTTTTGACATGAGTGTGTCAGTCCCATGAAAATGCCATATTTTTAAGATTTTAAGTTAGTTGCCCTTATGGCTAACAACCTTTTACCATTTGTAACTTAATGGACTCTATATTGACCATCTACTTTAGACTGTTTTGTACACATATATATTCATATTCTTCTGTATATTATTTTTGTGTTTTATTTTATCTGTTTTATTACAATTCTACCCATCATCTGCGCACAAATGTTAAATTCCTATAGAGTTACAGCTTTACAAAGCATTATTCTTATAAAAAAATATATATTCTGCTTTATTTTATTATTTTGCTCCTTTGTAGATAATTAGCTCAATTTAACAACATCAACTTTATTAAATAACAAATCTTTGGCTTATAAGGCTGATGTAGTAAAACAAGATCCGCCTTCACTGGCAGGACACAAATCCTTTGTTCTTACTTGACTGATCCCTCGGGACAGTCGGCCACATGAGCCGAGGTGTGCCCGAGCACGAATCCAGGGATCCAGCCCTCTGCGGCGGGGCCTTGCTCAGTGGCCGCGCGGAAAACTAGGAACATGTTTTGCTGATTGCTCGCCAGGATTTGGACCACCTCGCCCTGACTGACGCTGATCTCATCCTCCTTCACGGCCATGTAGTCCTGGGTCACTAACATGGTCGAGACGCTACTGCTGCTGCCGCCTTCACTCTGAGACGGAGGGAAAAAAAACATGATTAATGAGGTGTTAAATCATTATGAGACGAACGACAAAGATGGCGGCGCGGCAGAAGGATCATCAACACATAAGCGACGTAGAAGTTAGTTCGAAACAGACTTTTGATTTGAAAACCCCTTCAGAGAACGTGAAAAGCACGAGAATCTTCAGAAGAAACGCAGGTTAGTCAGGGCTACAGCAGGAAGTGAAGGTGGGCCAGGAGGAAGTCAGTGTTAGTAGAGACTCGGGAGAGTTAAGAGTCATTCTGAGTGAATCATCCTCAGAAAAGAACCAGAAGACCAGAGAGGAAATAGGTTTAGAAGATGGCTCTTTACTCAGTCAGCGGTTCATTAGTGGACAGATTAGTAGCACTGCCTGCAGGAGGACAGGACGCAGACAGACCAGACTCCCTTTGCCTCCGTGTTAGTGGCAGCAGCGGGTGTCTTACCCCGTTGCTCTGGGTGGACTGGATAGATTGCTCACTGGTGGAGGAGCAGGTACTCATGCGGTCGGCATCCTTGCTGTGTGTCGAGTGTCGGTGGGTTTGGTTCGAGTTCTGTCTCACTGGACTTTCTGCCGTTTCTCCGGGGAAGGTAAAGGAACCGGGACGACTTGCCGGAGACCCGGGCATCGAGCTCCAGAACCCAGACTTCTGGCTCGGGCTTGGTGGGGGGGGCTGGTCTTTGACAAAGGTAGGTGTGGGCTGAGGGGGGGCCGGCGTGGACACGGGTCCCGGCCGCTGTTTGGAAGTGGGCGTGGAGGGCAAGGGGTTGACAATAGCTCGGGATACGGGCACTACAGTGCCGGTCTGTACTTGGTCCTCTGTGGTCTGGGCGGGCCGTTTGGCCTGTGAGCCACCTGATGGAGGTGGGAGGGGCGAAGGGACAAGGCGAGGGGTTACACCTGGATCACAAGCGAGCAGAACTCACACCTCAGTCACACGGTAAACGTACAGAGGAGACGGTAAACCTGCTGACTCGTACCTGACATTTTGTTCGGCCCATCCAGATCTGCCCCGGCGTGGTGGCGCAGGGGCTGTGGGAGTCTGGATGGTTGGGGTATCCTTGAGGGTCGCCGGGAACCCCCTTGGACGGAGCTACTCTGAGGATTTGCGGCTACGACTCCAATGGGGGTTGAGTCACTGCTGCCCCCGCACAAAGCTCCTTTCAGGGGTCCACATGACCCGCTGCTCGCACCCAGGTGATTTCTCTGGTACTCATTAGGAGACGTCAAAGCTGGTGAAATGAAAACATTGTGAGAGTTAGTCGACGCTTCAGGGAAAAACACTCCCAGACTCATGTTTGGATTCTAGTAAGGAACGTACTGTTGAGAAAATTGCGCTGACTCTCCAAAATCTGACTTATTTGCAGAGTCCAGACCTCGCACACCCCCGGATGGGGCGAGTGAAGAACGAATGACTCGACGGCGCCGCTACTAGAACGTGAAACAAGAGTGAACCTGCAGGGATCACCCTCCATGTTCTCCTCTAGACCCAGACAGCTCATCTGAAAGATACGTCACACATGGGTTACCGGGTCCTGCTCAGGTGTGCTAGACTCATCCTTACCTTGATGCTATGTTTATAGAGGAACCCCGGCAGGGAAACGCCTTTCTTCTTGTCCATGTGTTCACTGAAAATGACCAGCTGCTCGAAGAGGAAGACCCGGCGCTCCCTGACCCGCCCCTCGGTGTCCGTCACCATGAACGTGTCCTGGAGCAGCAGACGCCCCTGAGCCACGATCTTTCCCTGCAGGGACACGGACGAGTGAATCTTAAAGGCCACCTGAGACAAACACTGACCGTCAACTTACCTCAAACCCCTGCAGTCGGCCCACATTCATCATGTCGTTGCACCTTTTCGCCACGATGCTGATGACCTCCACTGCTTTCTGTTGTAGCGAGGAGTTAGCATGATTAGCTTACTCTTCCTTGAACCAGTTCACTTTTACTCATAGCAGGGTGTTTAGATTTTTTTTTTTTTTTACAAAAGTCATTGGTTACTTCGACCCAAATATTCAGCAACATTAGGAGGCAATGAGTCTGTTTCAAGCAATTTTGCCAGTTATCTTATTTTTTCACTCTATTGGGCTTCTTTCTACTAGCTGAGAAATCTTATTTGAACTCTTTTGTGAAATTAGTTTGGTATTGATTTTTATCATTTTGTCCAGGTTTTATCTTAATTTTGATTTCCGAAAAAGGCAACACATGGAAAGCATTCTCATATAAGCGAGGGGCCAAAGAACATGGAACTAAAGTGGTCCCTTGTTTATTTGGTGGGTTATGTCCTAAAGCCCCCCGAATTAAAAGAAATCTGCATAGTTGTTACCATTTAATTTTAGCTTATTTAAATGAACTTGGAACCTTCTCAATAACACTGACCTGAGAAGGTCCCACAAGGCTTTGCCGACCAGCCAAAAATAATCACAGATGTTGACCTCTTTTGACATGGCAACAGAGAATTTAGATAAAATATTTTAGCGATCAATCAGCTGTTAGTAAATAGAGCAGTGTGTAGAAAGGCCAAATGGGAGTTCACCGTTTTCTGAGTAAAGTGGGTACAGTAATTGCTGCCAAGTTCTGTGGTTGTCATGTGAACAGTGTGAACAGTGTGAACATTGACACTGTATACTCGTAGACCCATTAACACCCAGCTATGTATTAATGGGTCTATGGTGTCATGTCTTACCTCTAACTCAGTAGAGTCCAGCCCGGCCTTGTTAGACTGCTTCATAAAATCCTATAACAGAAGAGAAGTCCGTTTTCAATTAGCTTTCATTTAATTCAAATGTATTAACCAAATCAAACATGCAAGTATTAACAAAGTATGGAAAAGACTAAGATATTATTAAAACATTATAAAACATCACGTTACCTTAGCAGCAGGACACACACTAGTACTTATTAAGAGGCGCCCCCTGTTGGATGATGGCAGACTAACCTTAAGCAGAAGCTGGTACTTCATGATCCTTGAAACGGGCCTGATCAATAAGTGAGTGATTTGCAGTCTGTGACCCAGACGATGCTTCAGCTCCTACACAACAGTCAGAGGTTGTCACAGCTGAAAACCTGTACGCATGTCAGGATTCAAAAAACAGATTCGTACCTCAAAGTAGGTGTCAATGTACTCGGACACGATGTGCTCCGACTTCGACTTATTCTGGCAGTAAACCACGTACATGTTAAGCCTCCGTTCCTGTATAGCACAAGGGCACACGGTTAAGTGTTGCCAAGTTGAATTTGTATTGATCATTTGTGTTTTTGAGGACAGACCTGCTTGAGAAACAAGGGTCCAAGTCTGTCAGGGTCCTCCAGGCACTTCTCCAGCTCCCCGAGGAGGAAACTGAGAAAACAGAGAACATTTTATGAAAAGGATTCACAGGGAATCAGACGTGTGATCAGTAGTTCCATACTCTGTGTGCCAGTCGTAGATCTGATGAATGTTGCCGAACACGATCTTGTCCTTTCCCTTCATATCGTCAGGAACACCCTCCTCCTTCATTCTGCTCATGTAGCCCTGACCACACCAGAAGTCACTCATCTATTTTCCATCCTATCGTTTATTTATATTAAGCTCGTCTCCACTCACCTCCACAATGAGACTCAGGTCTCGGATGTATTCTCTCTCCGTCTCCACCAGCTCCAGCAGAACATAGCTTCACCGACACAGAAGCAAACATTAACACACGTTTTAAAACAGGCACTGTCCAACATGCGGCCTTTTTCACACACTCCTCCTTTTTCCTTATTAACTGTATCAAAGTGTGTAAAAATTAACTCAAGCTTTTTTATGAAAATATCATACATCATTGCCAGTTAGATGAGAAAAATCCTAATGTGATGCTGAAATTCAAATGGACCTACTGTCGTTTCTTGAGGAAGCTGGTCCTGCGTTCATCCACCTCTTCAATAGGGGAGGAGGACGAGAGGAGGGAGTTGTCAGACGGATTAAAGGAAGGAGAGCTGCTGTCTCCTTGTTCCACGGATAGTGAGTTGGGCCGGTCCTCCAGAGCCTGCACAAGATTAAAGCACATTTAATGAAATGTTCAAAGTCTATTCCTGCTTCTTCGATGTTCCGAACCATTTCGTTTTTCACCAGCTCCTCGATGGCGCTCACCAGCTCTGCTGCACTCGGCGTCTCAGAGCTGGACGGACGCACGGACAGACGAGAGGACGTCTGTGAGGGCGGGAAACAGAAATGAGCACCTCAGGAATCCACTGATGGTTGAAGGAAAAGCTTGATAAATATGATCAAAGGTCAGACTTCACAAAACCCTGACAATAGAAAAATGAAACTTAGTTTCACTCCAAATGATATGAATTGATAAAACTGCTAAAACGAAAACAATGTTTGTATTGAAAATGACCTAAAATATTATGACATTCTTCACCTATAATCTTTGCTGTAATGTAGAAATATATAATGTGAACTGGCACAAGATACTTTTAGAGCATAGTGTTGTCACATAGAAATTACTTTGTCTAAACTTTTTAAACTACTTTCATTCTCCCACAAACTGCAACTACACTACATGACCTTTTGTGATGCATACTTACTATGCACTCTTTTTTCTGTAAACCTATGCGCTTATATTTTTTCAAGATAGAAATCATTTCACATGAGCTGTTGCAATCTGTCATAAAATAACTTATTTTTATTGTATTTCCTCCTTAACTCCACATCACCTCCTTTCCATCTTTGACATGTTTAAGTGGCCACATCACTTAGAGAGAACAAGAGAATAATAAAAATATTATAAACTGAAAAGGAAAGGAAATTCTGTGAAAAAATAGGGATAGTATTTTCCTCTTTTACAATATTAATATTTGAAGTAGATAAAAACAATAAAATGACTAATCTCAGGTTCTCACCTAGATCTCCATGCGTATATTTATATTTTCTTTTCTCCAGGAGTCAAACATTAAGAACAAAAAAATCTTCATAATCTTCGTCTCCATGTAGCTTTATAAGATAGCATGAAGCTAAAGC
Source organism: Callionymus lyra (assembly GCF_982586985.1). Taxonomy (NCBI): domain Eukaryota; kingdom Metazoa; phylum Chordata; class Actinopteri; order Syngnathiformes; family Callionymidae; genus Callionymus; species Callionymus lyra. The sequence goes on from NC_141820.1 coordinate 30,047,859, forward strand.
TGCAAAATGTATCTCTGCTACAATATGGATGACATGTACTTCAAAGGTCATGATTGAGTCGGCGGTTAAATTTGTGATATTGAAGTGTCGTCTTGATCAGTATCTGGCACACAATGTTCAGGGTAACAATTCCCTAAAAATGAACCTTTATATATGAAAATGAAAGTTGTTTCTAAAAAATGGAGAGAAAAATAAAAGAAAGTAAAAAGAAAAGTGGTTTAAGAGGAGGATGCAAGGATGAAAATTGTGTTCGGATGAAAAAGGGTAGGTGAGATTTGAATATTTGAAATGTTGACTTCAATCTAAATACAGTTCAGGAGAGGCTCACCCTTGCTCTGCTGTGCTTCAAGATTTCCTCAAATAGGATTTCGGGGTGAGGCTGTGTGCCCGTCTGGCCCTCGCCAGCAATTAGAGGTGCCAATTACTCGCATGGGTTATGAGGTTAAACGCACAGAGGGTGATGAGGACGAGCGGGCGGTGGGTTTGTGAGCGGGACTTAAGGGGTCAGGAGATGGAGGAACAGGAGGGGAAACTTCTTTTCCTGAATTTCTTTATTTACGTGACTGAAATACTTCTCTATGAGTTGAGCTAACCAGGTGGGCGACTGACAGTTTCTGCTTCATATCACTCTCAAGCTCATGCATCGTCTGTATGTACAATATATTTTCTCAGCTGAGACATTTAACAAAATCATTTAATCTGAAGGATCAAATTGACAAAACTAAGGCCATTTAAAAGCAGAAAAGTGTCCAGTGTGATCCAATCAAAGGGACATATTAACTTTTCTCTCCATGACAGAACACAAACTGAAGCTCTTTAGAGGCAAAGCAGAAGAAGAAGAAGAAGAAAAAAAAGAGAATAGACAGTGGAGGGAGACAGAGGGGGGCTCATCAGATGGACAGGTATGGAAACTGAGACAAAGCAAAGACAGGACACAAATCAAGGTAATGCTACAGAATGGCAAACGATACAACCAGGAAACAAAACAAAAGAGAAACAGAAATTAGTTTCAGAGAACTCCGTCGGTCTGAGAGACATGAAACCGGCGACAACTTTATCAATGCATACTTTGTCAGAAGAAAGTGTGCAGGAAGTGTCTCATGCATGACAGAAAATGATAAGATTGTTTCAATTACTGCTTTTATTGGTAAATGGCACCACCCGAATTATAGTTCAGTACTATTGTTTAATCACCAAGAGGATCTTCATCTTGTCATCTGATTAATTTAATGAAAGGTGATGATTTGAGTGATTAAAGTAATTGAAAGAATTAGCCAATATTGATGATATCTGAATTATTTGTGTCTCCAGATCACTATGGTTCTCTCTCACTCGAGTGGAGACAAAAGATGATGATATATGTCCACAAGGTGGCAGTGCAACCATAAAAAGCTATACTTGGTCACCTCTTCTTCCCCAGTTTTCTTAAATAATGAACCAAAGTCCAGATATAGTCTTTGTTCATTTTCAAGAAAGCTTTTGAGTAAAATTATATATCCTTATACTCCTTATTTCTCAAGATAGTAAAAGAAAGTTAATGGACATATCAAGAAGCTAAGTTGTCTCAGTTTTAGATAGAAATAGAACTTGTGCCTCATCACCAAGTCATCTGGCTAATTGAGGTGTATTTAAAGACTAATAATATAAGAGCATAAATGTGTTTTCGTGTGCTACCTTATCGTCCTGTGAGTCTGGCTGCAGCAGACTGTGCTGCTGGATGGCCATAGGAGGAGGTAGCGCGACGGCGTCAGGACCCTCCTCGCCCTCCTCCTCCCCACAGCTCTGCATCCCTGAAGAACTGGACTTGGACAAGGTTCCGCTGGATAAGCCCTCGTTACGAACCCTCTGCAAAACAAAACGAAACTTAATTTGGTGTTACTAAGACACATCCAATGTTATTGAAAAATATATATTCTACCTCTTCTAGAGTCTCGTCTTGTGGAGTAGCAGCGCTGTCGTCCGAGTCCTTTTGCGATCCCATGGTCATCTCGCCGCTCTTCCTCACCTCGCGGCTCTTCTTGTGTTTGGGGGCCAGCTTCTTCACATGGCTGTCTGCCTTGCCACTACTTAGTCGGCGTACTGGACTAGTGAGCCACTTTCTCAGAGTGTTTCCTGCAACAAAGCCACATGTCAATGAAAATTGAAAATATTTTTTCTTTTATATGATTATAGAAAATAATCTCTATATTTATTTAAAAAACTCAAGGGTAGGGGACCAAATCTTTCCCACCAAGTCATTGTATCTGTCCAAAAATGGAAAATGGAAATTAATAGAATTTAATTTTAATGCTGAAATAGTGATATTTGAAGATGCTAAGATTAAAGATAAGTTAACTAACAGATATATTACTGATAAAAAAACAAACGGAATTCAATATGTTTGTGCTTAAGGTAGTTGTTGTTGTGGCAGTAGACAGCATGCTAGCTAACTAACAAACATGCTAGCATAAGCACCAAGAATGAACACTTTATAATGTTACAATGAGGTTCATGTTCCATGTCCCAGTTATAGATGGTTCAGTTAACAATTAATTTTGCTTGATATATGTACAAAGAAGTGCAATCAAACCTGGTCTCTTTGGGCCCGGTGAGTTATGAGAACTGATGCCATGACCGGGCTGAAGTGTTGCAGAGGAACCCGGCATGATGGAGTCGTTGCTGCAGACCGAGAGCGTGTCTATAAAAGAAGCAGAGTTAGAACGATAGGAACAGTTGATGATGAAACTGTGAGTCAGCCTCACCTTTGTGGTTGAAGATACCCTCCATCTCCATGGAGGAGCGCGAGTGGGCGATACACAGCATGGCACAGGGCACCAGGCCCTCCATGGCGGGGGAGCGGTCGGTGGTCCTGATCAGGCACCAGTCTGGCTTGTCGTGGCATCGCTCCAGCACCTCCACTGTCTGGCCTCGTCGCACGGTCAGCTCGTTGTTGTTGCTGGCCATGAAGTCGTGGATGACCACCGTCAGCTCACAGCCTCCAGAGAGCTGAGAGAGAGAAGACAGATGAGTATCGCCTGCTGAACTGGTCTTGTTTAGTCGTGAGGTCCTCACCTTGTCACTGTCTAGAGTGTTCTGTGAGGTGCGAGAGGCCAGCGAGATGGTGTCTGGTTGGCTGCTGCCTTCGCCCTGACTGTCCATGTCCTCGCCATCCCTGACAGCAAACAGATCTCACTCAGCATGATGAAAACTTCAAATGTGTTGCACAACAAATCTCCATATTTGTCATCTGACCTTCTGCCCTTGTGGTGCTTGATGGCGGTGGTCTTAGGGATGTGAATAGGCTCCTTGAGCGCCCCCCTCAGGTGGATGGTGCGCTCCTGGATCACTTCTCTGATGTGCTTGATCCAGTCCTGCTTGTTCTCAATGTTGGAGGCCTGTTGAATGTCATTAGAGGTCGTTAGATGTTGTAAAATAACCTCCCAGAATGATTCAAATACACACAAGTCTGAAACCACAATGTTGCTTATCTAAATCTACCACATTTGTGCTCGCTACTTTTACTACACAACATTCTTCTTATTGAACGTCGACCTAAACATGAACTCTCCCAAGTTTAGACATTGTTCACAACAAGTTCTCTAAAAGTGTTTCAGACTTGTGAGACGTTGCTCAATGTTCAGTACTCACCAATGTCCCATGTTTGGATCCCTGACTTAGCTTTACGTTTGGAATATAAAATAAGAAAGATTTTACTTGTTTTTGAAACGTCAATAAACAGAGCAGACATGAACAACACTGAAGCCTTGACAGTGTGAGCCCAATATAGCAAACTAGGATGGAGCACAGGGAGGTTTTCCTGTAGTTAGTGATGGAGTTATTTAACTATGATAGACACATGAGCAGTTGGTCATCACGAGGCAACATATAGAAGGAGTCAGATACTGAGGTGAATTTTTGTGCCATGCTCTGAATGTACTGACACATATCTTTGACTAGAAGTAAGTCACATTTGACAAAGTTTGATCATCAGTAGCCGCAATAGGGATATGAAAAGATTGCTCTACTCAATTACAAGATCATTATACTGGCAGGTATATGTACTTTTATTAAGCTACATTATCCCACAAAGATTCAACGATAATATTTTTGGAAGAAAATAATTATGGATGCGGCACAGGTGGCGCACGTCAAGAGTCACATTTGTCATTCACCGGTTTTGAATTCTACATTAATCGCCTTTCAGGGTTTGAATTAGAGCCGAACCAGTGGCTCTATGATTTTATTCTGGAAAAAAAATTACCCTTACTGACAACCTTCCCGGAAAGGGAATACAGTTTGATACCAATGCAACATTGATTTATAAAAAAAAGCTAGTTGTTGTTTTGTAAATACAGAGTTAGTGTGTACAGACGACAACTGTGAAAAATTATTATGATCAAGTGTTTTGAGTGCTTACGAGGTATAATGCGAAATGTCATGTTGACTATATAAATAAGAATATTGCGCTCTAGCAAATACTTGTTACATTTCATATAAAGCATTTTTTTCATTTTAACTAAAGTACTTCAGCTCACTTGGCCGAATCTCACAGTACTTCACCCTCTCTCTGAAATAGTGAGATCACAGACTACTTTTATCTCAGTTAAGCACAGAACCAGATTGACACTGAGCTGCTACCAATTGTATCGTTTGCTATTCTGAACAAACTGTAATGAACATGTAGAATATGTAACTATTTTGATCCGAATGACCATGCATGTACATTTTTCTTAATAACAATGCTGCACACACTGCTAGCAATCCAATGCATCCAATGACCTCTTCAGTAAATAATACGACTACGATTATGAATATATTCTGAATATGGAATCTGGAAACACTACACTAACTATGCAACACGTACTCTGGGGCCGTCTAGGAAGAAATAAATGACAAGAGCCAATAGTGTGGTTTTATCAAACATTCAAGACTTGCTTGAATATCAGTTGACATCATCAGTGAAACTCAGTAGAAACATAGAAACGTTGATATATAAATAGGACTTTAAAAACTCCAAATAAGTAGCAGTCTAAATGTCCATGGATGAATACAAACTAGAAGACGGTTTGGCCAAAATTCTGACACTTTGCTGCTTTTTGATCATTGTTTTGATCATACAATTAGCTATCATCTATACATCGTACATACATACATCGTGATGAAACCAAGTCAGGACAGGGCAACGTTTGAATAAGCGGCACATGTGGAGACATATGAATCCACAGAGCGAGGTCGAGACAGACATCCAGATACAGCACAGGCCTGGTCACACGGCTGTGACAAAGCACCGACAACAAGGGACAGAGGAGGAAAATGGAGAGAGAAGTCCTCACACTAAGCATTGAGCCAGGATACAAGCTGCTCATGCACACATAGCAAACATCAGAGGTCTGAATAAAAGTTGGTACAGTCGGGCCAATATTGGGTTTTAGGGCAGATTACAATTTGCCACATAGAGGTCATAAACATGACAAAGGATTAAATAACAATTAGGGAAAATATTGGTTGTCCATTGGTTTTAATCCAGCCATTGTTTTAGCTTGACGAGGACAAACCCTAAACTGGGGCAAACAGCTTTAATGGTATCCCACAGTGTGTGGGCAGGCCCATGAGACTGTTAAAGAGGCAGCAAAGTCGTGCATAGAAGCAAGAGTAAGGTGATTATTAATAATATAGTTGAACATTTACAAACCATTGTCTTCTCCACCAAAATCAGCAGGTAAATACGATTAAGTATTTTAAGTCATGTTAGATACAACTTTGGTACCAAGCTTTAATTATTTAAGAAAGTAAATTTCACCATGGTTTTTTTCTCATATTTAGACAACATTATAAATAGTTTTACAAAAACCCATATTGTACCAACTTAATGTTATATTTTTCATTCCCATTAAAAAAAAAAGTTGAGCTTTACCTTGAGGACAATCTTGTTGTCCGATGTTGGCGTACGTCCCACCCAAAGAGCAAACTTACAGGGGTCTCCCTCTACATGCTCCGTCACACCCAACTCCGATGTCTGTTTAGAGAAAGTGAAATGTTGGTCACAGGCTTGAGCAGGAACCAACCCAGTTGAAACATTTCAAAGACCTTTCTGTTTGGTGGCCATTTTGCTTTTGAGTGGAAAATGTACAGGTATAGCAGAATATAAAACAAGCAGTGTTAATTGATTTAACAATGTAGATCAGTGGTGTAATGTCTGTTTGTCATCTTGAATGAATTTATAGTAATAGAAAATCATTTTGAATTAAATTTTGAAATCAGTTTGAATTTGACCTTAAATCATCATTTTATTTAACTAATTATAGACTCGATTAAACATGTGCTGATGAGTGACAGCAAGTATATGAGTAAATGATCGTGATAAAGTCGAAAACAGATAAGGGATACTTAAAATCTGACATTTGTATGACTTTAATGAAAAACTGAAACTAGAAACCCTATGCCCCTATTGATCTTCTTACATCTTAGTGATCCCTCGTTATTAAAAAATTAAAGCATGAGAAGTTGGTAACGATGATCAAAAACTTACAAAGAGTTTGCTCTTGTAGATGTATTTGCTTCGTCCATTCGAGTCCTTGACCTCCTTGCTGAAGACTAGACACATCTCAAAGAGGAACAGGTGGCGCTCGCGACCTTTTCGGATAAGAGTCTTTGGATCCCAGACTTGGAAGGAATCCTGGAGGATGAGTTCTCCCTGGGACTCAATGTTTTCATCAAACCCTGGAGACGGATGTGAGAAGATGAACGGAGGAATAGAACCAAGCTCTGCTGCATGGAGACCATTACTCACCTTCCAGCATGGACAGGTGCATGGCATCGTTGGCTCTTTTGGGAACACTCAGCATCACTTCCAAGCCATCCTTGATTTCACCCTTTCCTTCCTCACAGCAAGTTAGCAGCTCCTAAAATTCCCCCAAAAGCGATATTAACAAAATCTCATGTCAAACACATTGATATTATTATAAGGATCATTACCTTCAGCAGCAGCTGATATTTGGTGATTCTCTGTACAGGTTTGATCAAATAGGAAGAAATGGAGTTGGCCAGTCGGTGGCGCTGCTGGATCTCCTGGAACATGTAAAAGTGGTGGTTAGAGTTAAACCTAAGGTAGGATTTACATGATCGAAGAAGCAAGTTGTCCATACGTCAAAGTAGTTCCCAGCATGCTCCAGAATGAGTTGGGTGGAGTCGGGCTTGTTCTTGCAGTAGTTAACATACATCTGAAATTTGTCAGCCTGAAAGGAAATAACACAACATTTTCAACAAAAACCTAATAACAAAAAAATATATATTTTCAGGAGAAGTTTCAGATATAACTCACCCATGTGACAAAGCAATGGCCGACATCTTCAGGCAACTGCTCGTATTTCTCCAGCTCTTTCAGGAAGATGCTGATGACAAAGTAAACACAATGTTTTTTTGTCTGCATTCAACTTGATTTTAGGACACACAAAATTGAAATTAACCTTTTATTTAATCTAGTTTGTTTTACAGCGGTATCAGAAAAAAGATTTTTACAAATGGAAGCACACACTAGGAGGTGCTGTTGCATCACCAACATAGAGTGAATGATACATTTGAATGGATGGTCGGTTTAAGTGTTTTACTTCAATATATGTTGCTGACTTACTTATGGTGGAACTCATAGAGATCCTGCATGTTTCCAAAGATGATGAGCTCCTTGTTGACGATTCCTGGAGGAATCTCCTCCACCCCGCTGGTCATCTCCCACAGGTATGTCTGCGTTTACCAGGGAAAAAACAAACAAACCCACAAAACGATTACATTCGTTCCGTGTTTTTGAAAGTAAAATATTGACTTGTTGCAGTTGGACTCACATCCATGCACTCCCGCAGGTCTCGCACGTAGGCCTTCTCGGTCTGGATTAGCTCGGCCATGATGAAGCTGCACACACAAGCATGGGTGTCACATGGCTGTCACACAACGAATGATCAATCACCATCGAGCTCCGATTCCTGCCTCATCCAATTATGCTGATGAATTATAAAAGAGTAATGGGCCATAAAATCCGCTCATAAAACAGCCGTGGATGACAAAAATCTTGCATGCGGTTGTGCTGACACAGTCTCCATTTCCTTCTCCAGAACCATGCATCATGTAGAGGAGTGGACGGGTTATAGGAGATTGACGGTAGTTGCCAGTCACGGTGTGCAGACAAACAAGATTATGTCACTTGCTAATCAGTCCTGCCTAAATGAAAGTGAGAAACCTATAACCTACATGTAAATACACTTTTCATGGGCTCAGAGTAAATCATTTTAGAAAACGCTGACCCTCCTGAAATCTGTGCCAATAACACTTAGTGGATAAGCAACTTTAATTGTGGAGGTTAATGATCAATATGTTTTTAAAGAGCCTGCTTTAACACGGCGGCTGCAGAACTTGTGTTATTTTTCCTTAGAGGTGGATTCTTAGAACCAGACGACAAATAAGTGGCTGGTCTGTAGGCTCCAATAAAATGTCTGGAATCTGTTGAAAATAAATAAATAAAAGAACATGAGAGCAGTCTGCGTTCGGCTCTAGAGCCATATGCTCACAGCCTAGTGTTTAATGAGGAAGATTGCATAACTACATGATACATGATACATACAGTTTGGTTGTGGCAGTTCATTTTATTAAACCAGTTCATGTTTTTCTTTATGTTAGTAACTTCTATCGGCCTCACAACCTTTGAAATAGTCCTTTTTAGTTAAAGTTGTAGAAATCCTTAATATTAAAAGTTTAAGTAAATTCAGTAACGGCACCATGACTTATAAAGCAGCAGCGGTATTTTAGGCGTCATCCATTTGCCGTTTGATTCAGCCGATGAGATAGTGTTAGTTGGAAAAGATGACGCGTTAAAAAGGCGATCTTTTCCCAGCAGTAGGGGTTATATGATCTGGCGTGCAGCCTACATGTGGTTTTAAGATTAATGTTCTTTTTCATTTCTACTCATTGGGAATGGATTGGCCCAGTGAACCAAGTTGTTATCCTTTCTCAATATATTAGTTTACCATTTCTTATTAACTTATTTCAGATAAGTTATTATTCTATCTGTACAATTTGCTGCTAACTTTGTCATGTTCCGAGTCCTGTTCTAGTATGTCTATGAATGAATGTATCCTGCTGCAAAACAAATTGCCCTTCGAGGGACAAGACAAATAAAGTTGAAATGGAGTTATTTGATGCTTGTTTCCTACAATCAAATACACATCACGAGCATTCTAAACATATAAAATGTTCTGGGTTTGTGAAATCAATTACAGCAAGAAGACATTTATTAAACATTACCCAGAGGTCAGTATTAAAAGGTCTGAGGCGGTTACTTGAAATATACTTACTCTTTTCTACGAGCGGACTTGCGTTTCTCCTCATTGAGCTCGTGGGCAGCGTCTCGGAGTTTGACCTCTGAACCTGGTGCTGTGGCCGGGATGATGTCCAACTGCAGATCCTTGCTCTGATGAATTCAAAAGGGAATGAGGTTAACAAGGAAGAGAGGTGAACAGATGGCATTTATATTACATACTGCCTTGTTGGAGTCTGAAGAGATGCCCAGAGCTTTCTCAAGGCTGCATCGATACTTGTCCATCCTCAGGGAGAAGTCCCTGTAGCGCTTGTCCACAGCTGTCACCCACTTCTTGATGTCCACCGCATGACTGTGGCCTTTATCGCAGAAGCCGTCCGCCAGCTGGATCAACAGCTTCACACGTTCCTTGGTTTGCTGAGGGAGAACCAGCAGACACGGCTTCAGACGTGCAAAGACCCACTTTGTCATCGTGTTGAACTTGTGGTGGACTGACCTTGGCGGTGATGTGGAAGTCCTCGTGCTCCTTCAGCAGCTCCTGAGTATGGTGAATGGTGGAGCCAGTGGAGGTGTGTGTGGACAAGTAGAACTCCCCTGTGTCATGAATCCACTCCAAAGCCTGGATCACAAACATAATAACCAATAATGTATAGGCTTTATTCAAATAATTTAAAAGATTTACACCAATATTACATTTGTGGTTAATGATTTACCCTTATATATATTATTATTGCTCTTCACAGATACATAACATTATCATGAGTATTAAAAGGAATCCATTAAAAAATGTATCATGATCCAAAGAATGTACATGTTCATCTGCTAACCTGCTTGGCGCTGCGCTCAAACACCACATATTGTTGACACTGGTCCAGACGTCGCTTCCTCATGGTCCAGAAGTGAAGGACACGATTTTCTCGCTGCAGAAGCTCGTTGAGGATGTCTACAAACAAAAGCACACACTTGATAATCAGCCCTTAACTAACAAATGACTTGTAAATATCCACTATGGACAGCTTGAGCTCAGAATGAAGCCACCTTTACACACAGCCAGGTATTTAGGCAAAATTAATATTTTCCATCAACCCACATACGCAATGGAAGCGACATAAGCAGGCTATGTGCCTGTGTTTTGGAAGCAACCTTGTCCGGTTTGGTTATGTGTCTGCCTAATTGTGCTTCTTGTTTATTTAAAATGAATGGTTTTAATGTGTCTTGTTACAAACTCTTTTGCACAATGGTGTTGGAATGGTTTTGTTCTCGTGGGAAGTTCTCATGTTGATTATAGGCTTCCTCTGGTGTTGCTCCTCTAGTTACTTTGTTTACATAATTACATGTAAACAGCGTTTCCATAAATCTTTGTAATAATAATTTTCTGTCATAATTACTTAATATCATGTGATGTGTAGAGGTGGCATCAAACATCACAATTAAATACAGACAATGAAAACATGAGCTCCAGAAACCAGACAAAAATGATGCATAAATGTTAGTGAGCTAAAAATATATTGTCCCAAAACCGGAAAGACAAACAAATAAGCAAAACAATTAAAATAAATAGTTTTCAGTTGGCTGCAACTGAAGCATTCTGGGATATTATATAGCAAGAGCACATACATATATTTATATGTTGTATCTCTGAACATTAAGACATTTTTTTCTGACATAAGTTAACACTGTAAGCTAACAAAAAAATGCTAACACATATTAGCTAACACTGTAAGCTAACAAAAAAAATGCTAACAGATATTAGCTAACACTGTAAGCTAACAAAAAAAACTAACCTACATTGGCTAAAACTGTAAGCTAAAACACATTGGCTAACACTGTAAAGCCAACACTAATTAGCTAACCGTATCAGCTAAACCAAATTAATTATCACAGTAAGCTAACACACATCAGCTAAACCATATTAACTATCAATATAAGTTAACAAAAAAATAGCTAAACTACATGGCTAACACTGTAAGCTAAGACAAATTAGCCAACACTCATACATTTCATAATTATAATAATTAAAAATGAAATACTTCTTCCATTTTAGCTCTGCATTAAATATAATCAAGTTTAAAAATAGCGTCAGCTATAAAATATAAACTCACTTTTGACTTGCTGCTCGGGAGCTTTGACGTGGCTGAGCATCCCGGGCATGTTGACACTGTTCCTGTGCATGTACTTGAGGAAGACGTCGGCGTTTCTCCGGGCCAGCGTGCAGGCCTGGCAGGACAACACAGATAATAAGTCAGCAGGTGTTTTTTTCTGAGCAGACATTCTGCTTCAGCAAGATGTGGCACCTTCAGAAAGGCTTCCTTCTGCTCCAAGTGTTTGCTGATCATGGGTGTGACATGCTCCGTCTCACAGTTTGGCCCCAGCTTGTCAGCTCCTCCACACCAGTCCTCCTCCCGCTTGTACTCCTGCTCCAGGCTTTCTAGAACGCTACACACCTGCGGAGAAACACATCCTTGTGAGACATCCCTTAAAACTAGTGCATTTAAAGTGCGCCTCGTACTTGTTCTGAGGTCTTATAGAAGGCCACAGAGGCGTTGACCAGCTTCAGCCTGTCCTCCATCTTCAGCATGAGCTGCTGCCAGTGGGACGCCACGCTCTCGGCGCAGTCTCGGATCCGGTCCATGTCGTAGTGGTTGGCCTGCAGTAGAGCTTCTGCTTTTTGCTGAACCTGCAGGGCACTCTGGTGGGTTTTCTGGAAACAGACGCGATTCTTAAGTATGACAACATCAGACACGACAGACATGCCACCAATATGCTCGTCGCCATAGTAACACTCTCCTCCTTGTGATTACATGCATTTTACAGCCTTTATAGACCAGTGAAGAACTGGATGTTCTCAGAGTATCAGGGTTGTGTATTGCCTTAATTTAAAGACCCCCCGCCCCCCCCAAAAAAAACAACTGATGTTGTAAGAAGCTGATGTATTGATGATCAATACACAGCATGACGTGTGACCACATACAGTATATGTACAAATAAAGGTTAAATGTTTTCAAAGCCAGAGTAGAACAAATATTTTTTCATTCGTCATTTTTGTGAGCATTTCTTGTCCCTCAAAAAAAAATATATATATATAATGGAAGCATTAATTAACGATTTTCATGTCTTAAATTATTTGACAATTAACTGAAAATTAAGGGTTTTAAAATTAAAATGCACAAATGAAATTATAAACATGTATACATATACATACATTTATTAAACCACAAGTTAAGCTTGTTTTTACAATATATTTTTGTCCGTTCTTTGAAAGTTTCCCTCATCCCTTCTTCCAGTATATAATGTTAAATCAATTTGTAAATTTAAGCGCCCGTCCCTGGACTGAAACACTCGATCCAATCCAGTGAAACACACATAAAAGCAAAAGGGACATTTAAAATGGCCGAGAAGCTGGTGGACACAGAGTCACAAAGACACAAAGAGTCTAACTGATGGTGATGAACATCCTTCCACACAAACTCTGCTTTAGACACACAAGCTAAATGTTGATGTTTTATTGTTAGCTTCTGCTCAGCCAGCTGACGTTCCAGTAATGGTACGGGAAATAAAAAGCACCTCGATGGCATGTTGAAACTGTTCATGCTCCCTCTGCAGCTGCTCCGCTTCCTGAAGCGAGCTGGCGGTGATGATGCCAGCGTTCAGCATGGACTCGCCATTACGGATCCAGCCCAGCACCTGAAACACACCAGTTTCACAAATCATCCGAGTATAACAAAAGAGAGATTCATGTTCATTCTGTCCAGATGTTGATGAGAAGGAGTCGTACCTGCTTGACCTCGGCCTGCAGGTGTCTCAGCTGGACACACTGCTCCAGGTGCCGGCGGTGCTGCTCGGCAGCCAAGTCCAGCTCTTGCTGCTTCTCATGGAGAAACTCCAGGAGGTCCTGAACCCGAGTGGCCATGTCAACGTCCCGGTCACACAGCAGCTCCACCCCTGCACATGGTAGAAGTCAGCTCCCATTACTGGATACATTTGTCACATTTGTGACCGTCACACGTCTGGTTGTGCTCCAGGTTTCTTCCTGTTAAAAGTCGCTCGTTGCGATCAGGACCTGTTTTTATCTTCTCTTATATAGTGTTACCTAACTGTCTTGGGATGACTTTCCTATGTGTTGACACTTTGAATAACATTTAACTGAATAAGTAGCTGCATGGTGAACTACAGAAGTGATCAATGCTCAGAGAGAACCTCTCCTCTTATGTAACCTCTTCTGATTCTGTTCGACAATTAACATGCGCGACCACAGGTGAGTGATTACGTGGGGCTGCGTGGGTGATGCTCATGACAAACACTGACACAAGTTGACCCTGGACCTCCTACACAGCACGGATAATGAAACTACTCTTGCAGACTCTTGAAGCTGGGCGGCAGGGAACATCCGCAAATGCTTGTGTTTAAAATCTCTTCACTGCTGTTCAAAATGCGTCCCAGTGATGTCAGCATACAAGCTATTACGCACATTTGGAAATAACTTTCGCTACTAATGTTCAATCCATAAATTGATACCATAGGTGAATCCATTGCAGCTTTACTAACTTGTGTTGGTAATAGAAGCAGCCTGAAGGTGTCACTAGAGAGCACTTTAAGAGCCATTATAGAAACGACCCATCAGCAACAATGAGGAATATGTTTAATAGATTCAATTTACATTTTATTAATGTATGTTTTATGTATGATGCTGAACATAAAGAACACGTTTCCCTAATTATTATTACATTTCTACTCTTTTGAGCATGGAAATAGTGTCATTGTGTATCTTTTTTCTTCACAGGTTTATTGCTTCGTAATGAGGAAATGAACGAGTGATTGTTTTCATTAGCTATATTTTATGAAATTCAAATTCATTAAACCATTGATCTAGTTCCCCTCTTTTCCTTTAATGATTTCAATAATGTCTTTATCCATAGGAGGGTTTATCTCCAGCTTGAGGCAAGTTAACTTCAAGACTTATGCATTTTTTATTTAAGACTAACTCAATAATCAACCAAAAAAAACCCACCATATCAAATATTGTTGCAAGAATGATTTTAAAAAACAAATAAATGTTACCAGATGTCTTGATGATTTTTAAGATATGAAAATTGAATCCAAGACATAATGCTTAATTTTTAAATTCATGCTTTTAATGCTTTTTAATGCCCTTTAAGATCGTTTTAAAGATCCGTGGGAACCCTGCCTGTATTAAGTTGAAATAAAGTAGATTTTTTTTCTGTCATAAAGTAGAAAACATATTACATTGACCGTTATTAGTTATTAAACATTATTGTATTCATTTAATCATTTATCAACATGTATTCAGTCAAACACAAGATTAAAGAATATGCATTCATGTAAAAAACAAAAAAACAAACAGTAATTCAATGTCTGACCAAAGAGTGATGGAGTGAGAGAGAGGGAGGGGGAGAGAACTGACCGGAGGCCTGGACTTCGTTGACGTACTGCAGCAGCTCTTGTCCCTGGTGGATGACGTCGAACGTGAGGTTGTTCATGGTGAGCGCTTTGTCAGCGTGGTGCTGTAGCCTCTGCTCGGCCAGTGTCAGATCCTCCGTGTCGAAATCGTTCATCTGACCAATCAGCTCCTCGTTCCAGGACTCCAGGTCAGAGATGATCTGAGGAAAAGGACGAGGAGTCGATCAATATTGTGGCTGAAATAAATAGCTTCTAAAGTATCCAACCTTTTTTACACCTCATCCATTCACTCCATTTTGTCCACGAATGTACCAAATAAAGCATCTATTCTTCTACTGTCACTACATTTCATCCTACTGACCTTCTAAGAGCACATGTCACTGTAGAATCTATTCTTCCATTTACCCATCCATCCATCCAACAATACCTCTCATTTCATCAGCCCCTCTAGCCTTCTATACTTCCGCTGTAAAGCCCACATCTCTATTCATTCTTTCATCAAACTACTGATTTCCCCTCCATTAATCAATCATGTGGTCCACCATACTACACTTTATTTGTCAGCCATAATGTGGTTTCATCTATCCATCAATTTCTCGCTCTCCTCCCTGCTTTATTCTGCCATCTGTTCGGTTCTTTCCGCGTCATGTTCAGACATCTTTGCCCACTTTCACATTAAAATATATTCATTCACCCAGACATTCAAGCTTCTGTTCATCTTTTCCCGTAACCTCTCATCCGTCCTACAAATCCATTTGTCACTCACTCCTGTATTCAATACATCCCTTCAGTTCAATCACTGCTTCCTTCAATCATGGTCCACTTGTCATCTTTCACAACCTCTCTATCCAAGTTTCTATTTCTTGTCCACTGTATTTCACTGATCCCTCATGCAACCAACAATTCATGTATCCTGTCATCCACTTCTTTCTATATGTCTAGATTCATTAATCAGGTGTCACATCCAATTGGCATTTAAATCTTTTTTTGAGCAACATCCACAGATACAGGGAAGGAAGAGGCGTTCAGGGCTTCTTACATTAGACATGCACTCACTTCACCGAGGTTTAAAGCATCAACCTGACCATGCAACATATAGGAGCCTCTTATAGGAATAAGTGCTGACACTCACATCGATGGCGTCTCGCTCGAAGATTCTGAGCTGGAGAAAGAGATCGAGCTTTATCTTGCGTTCCTGGAACAGCTCCTCCATCTGTGCCTGGGCTTCATCCAGCTGCTGCAGGACCGTCTCGATGTGATTGATGGAGCTGTTGTGAGGAGTCTTGTTGCTGGAGATGGCCGAATCCCTGAGTGGAGAGAGAGACGAGTTGAATGAGTTGGATAATATGCAACACATACTGAGATGGCTGGTTACTAGATCCAACTAGTGACCAGCACAGACGAGCAGAGGACATTTATTGCTACCAATATCTTCTTTGCATGAACACACATAAAGCTTTTTCTCTCCTTAAACTGAGCTGCACTTTCCTCTTCAACACCTCTTCACAGCCTCTCATCTTTGCCTTTTTATAGCAGCTTTTTTATTTAGCTCCAATTTAATGCATAACCCAACAGCCTGGTCGAGATATTTACGCCCAAACACTTCGCTGTTTTTATAAAAGTAGCACTGCTGGAAAGGAGGATTTTCATAGAGGACAGTGATTTTGTGACGCATTTGTGCTTGAGTTGTCGTCACGAAAACAACGGTATGAAGTGGACATTGATTGATCTGGTGAATTGTACATCACAGTTTAACCTCCAGCACTAAAAATATACCTGATTTTCTAATGATTTAGACAAAAGGAACAGCAATATTCAGCCCTGATGTTGGAAACTGCAGCAACACTTCAGTCTTGAATGCAGCAGAATGTAAATGACAAACTACATCTGATCAACAAAAAAAAAGATATGACTTTATGAAGACATTTTATTATAGATTTGAATTAGATTAAAAAAACAGCCTTTCTGAGCAATTGCAGGTGAAATAAACACCTAATAATTAGATAACTTAATTACAGATCATAATTATTTCAACTTGTTTTTTGAGCATCAGCTGATATTGAGTCAAACATTCACTTCAGAAGCTAAGTTATGATATGAAAATGAAGCATTTATAAAACATAATCTAAAGGGTTATACAAATCTCATAGTTGTGTGATTAGGTTAATATGCAGAAAAAACTCATGAATATGTGTAGCTTATGTAATGAGTTCATTTTGTCTTTGGAAATTCAGTTGTGTGACATTCCCGGGCGAAACATTGGGTTTCTTGTCGGGGACGGACTGACGGCTGTCGCCACCTACGACTAGCAACAACAATACACACACAGGATGACTAATGGAATGAAACCATTTGTTGTAGCTCTTCATGTTTTTATATGGAGGCACAATCACAACAAACTTGAGATGATCGTAGACACAAAACACCCAAAACCGAAACCAAACTGAAATTATTCATCATGAACTCCACCAGACTTGAGCAACATATTATTACTTTAAAGTAGTAGAAGATTCTCACATTTCTCTGCCAAAGGACCTAATGTAATCCCCTGGCTCCAAAAAATACAAAAACTGAAAAAATATATTTTTCAAATGGACCAAATTTTCGAATTTGACCAATAAACTCACAACTTGAATAAAAAACTTTACATTTATAAAAATAATCTAAAATGTGCTCTATAGTTTTTTTTCTCAAGTAATCCTTTAATTCAAAATTAGAAAGACTTCTGCCCTGTCAAGTTGAGTTTCGAACAATTTTTTACCTGAACGAGTTTCATTAAAAAATTCATTACATTTTTGTCTTTATATTATCAGGTTGTCAAATGGTCAAACTTTTTAAACAATTTCTAAAATCCGATCCAGTTCAATGTCTACAGCAATCTTATTTCTAGGGCTTTAAAATACAAAGTGCAAAGTTTTGTTTATTTCAAGTTATGACTTTCTAAATGTGCAGAACGGGTGAAGCCGGGATGGAACACATGACTACCTGAGCTGCTGGATCAGATCCTCTCCCTCTTTAATGACGTTGACTGTGACCTGCAGAGTGGTCTGCTGCTGCTGCCCGAAGCGTTTGATCAGATCCTGCACCGTCTCGACGGACTCGGCGTACACATCATCCAGGAGCTCTTTCTGCAGCTCCTCCAGCCAGGTCCACAGCTGCAGACACAGGGTTTTTTAAAATCACTTTTAAATGGCTGCATGCTCTCATTAACAAAAAGATGGAGTACACGGATCCATCATCGTCCAAGCCCACCTCTTTTACGTGTGTGTGAAAGGCGACAGACATATCCAGCAGGACTTTCCGTTGCTCCACACGCCTCACAAAGTCTTGGATTCTGTCCTCGAGCTGGTGGGCGGCCTGGTAGATCTCTTCTGGGTCGCATTCTCCGGTCTGGGCCAGCTGCTCCGCCGCCTCCAGGAGCTTGTCTGCGTTTGTGTACGTGTTCTGTGCGGCAAGGGGTTATATTAGAAGCGAACTTATATAAGTTTTCACCGAAAAATTGCTGATGCATTTACAGAAAATTAGAAAGAGTAACACGTGTTTATCATGCATTTTAAAGGAAAAACTGTGATTACGATTAACAATAATTCTATCGTTAAGGTATTGAAAAACACAAGTTGGCAGTGGTCACGATGAGACTCATCACAGTCTCCAACAATGAAGTGTTTGCTTTCACTCCTGAGAGGCGACTCGTAGAACCAACAGGAGGGGGCTACTGTACCTGGGCCACCTCCTCAAAGTCCTCGTGGCGCTTCTGAAGGGCTCTGGCTCGATGGAGGGATTTACCCACGCCCGTGTGTTTGCTGAGAAAGGCTTCCCCGTGGTTCTCAATCCAGTCTAGCACCTGTGAAGTGAAAGCGGGGGAACAAATGAGATTGATTGGGAGCACAAGGGGAAACAGAAAGCGGTTCTTTGAAGTGCAGGAAGCGCTTGTTGCACTCCGCTTCGCTCCTCGTCTGTTCTTCACAGTTGTAAAGGAAGAGAAGCATCTGCATGGGTGTATGACCCAATTCAGTTTTGTTGCCATGGATACCGTTGCCATGTCAACACAGCAGTTGAATTTTGAGTCAGTTGCGACCGAATCACGTTTTTCACTTTGTTTTTCATCCTCAACTCCCTCGTGTTGGTATTTTTTGAGCACCTTTTAATAGCTTTCCGAAAGCTCAGCTGCAGCTAATGACTTTCATTTGACCAAAAATTCTGACAATTTGGTTTGTGTGCTGAAAACCTCTTCTGTGCTCTGAAAAAAGACAGTCTTGGGTTGTTTATAAGAGCTCAACTCTCCCTAGAATAGGACACATGCTTGCAGCAGAATTTATTTTAAATGAGAAATAAAGAGTTTGTTTTAGACTTATTTTAATCACTTTTTTTTTTCTTTTTTTTTTTTTTAAATCAAGCCTTATGAAAATCAACACTTTTAAAACAAAGCTTGTAGCTTTTAAAATTGAACGCTCTGATGTATTAAATTGTCTTTAAAAACATTTTTCAAATGATGAAATATGTTAACTTGAGTCATGCACATCCTGCAATGTCATTGTAATAAATAAATCTATACATTTTGACCAAAGGTCATGGCCGCGTTTAGAAATCCCCATGTAGTGTTTGCGACTAAAATATTAACTTGAAATAAAAAATAAAAAAACTGAGTTAATTATATATATGTTTTTAAAAGGCATTTTCTCTTTATTGCACATGTGTCAACCTCATAGCCGGGGGCCAAATCCAGCACACCAACTCATGTTATAATGGCCCGCAGGATGTTTGGCTCAAAATCAAAATAATCAAAGCAGCGAGTTGACATTGTGACCTAAAAAGATGCCATTGTTTAAGATAAGAGAGGGATTAAGAATTCACTAAAGCAGAACAAACCAAGAGATAATTTAAATGATTTGAGCCTCAGTGAATGAAACAAAAATATAAAAAATATTGCCTTTTATTAGGTAAATATAAATGTATTTGCCATGCAACTTAACTGCTAAAGTATTTTATCCCCTTGTTTGATTGAGTCCGACATCCTTGCCTTAGAGGCATTCATTCTATAGTGCATGCTTTTTAAGAAAAAATTAACAACAATTAGCTGTTTAAAAATATTTAAAATGTTATTTTTGACCACTGCTCAGTTCTGTCAATCAACAATCTAGTTATATTATACATCCTGTATCACATGACCCCTTTTTCTACTGAAAGACACTTTTTTTCCCACTTAAATGTATTTATTTGATTGTTTTTACATGTATTTATGGATGTTTGTTTGGATGGATGCGTTATTGCTGCTGGACAAAAAAGTTTCTTCATAGGGGGATCAATAAAGTAACCATCCAACCATCCAACCATCCATCTAAAATAGATTTCAGTAGATTATCCATTCCCTTGTCACTTGATCAAGTTGCTCAGTCACTTGTGAGGAGAACAAGAAACCTTAAGTGATAACTTGTAATTGGTTTGTGCGCGCAGGCTAAAGTGAGCAACACATAAGAGATATAATAATTTTAATTAAGCAGTGAATGATAAATGATGATGAAGCATTTCCAGTAAAGGATAATTGTTCTTCTTTCCTGCATGTGGTCAATAAAAGCATCTGATAGAAGATTCACTTGAAAAGAGGGTTGAAACATCTGGGCGCACCTGTTGGACGTCTTGTTGAAACACACAAAGCTGCAGGCGCTGGTGCAGCCTGACCTTGCGGTGCTGCCAAATGTTTTCCAGCTGCCTCTGATGGTGCAGAACCTCGTGGATGATATCGAGGACATGATGCACAGCCTTGGAGTAGTTCGCAGACGCCGTGAGCGAGTCCGCGCTGCCCGGCGTCAGAGGTCGCTGGAGTTTGTCCAGGAGGGCTTTTCCGTCCTGACTCACCTGAGGTTACAAAAGATACAGAGAGGATGTTTTCTTAAGAAAATGAATAAATAAAAAGCAAGATCAAAGTCAGAATTCTGGATCAATGTAAACCAAACAATTTACTTTACGCTTTTATTTTGAAATGTGAAAAACAAGACCAAGTCTTACTAAAAACAAAAACATGAAAAAAATGCAATCAACTTGTAATTAATTTATGTATTTTTTGTATTCCAACTTGGACAACATTTACCATATATGTAATAAGTAAAAATAAACAAACAAAAAAAAAAACTACAATATTAGAATTCACTTGTTAATCATTAGTGAATCATGTCAGTGCAAGTTTTCTTTAAATGTTTTTGTATGCCAAAAAATAATAACTATTTACCGTTTATTTAAAGAAAAAAAATTGAAAAAAATGTAAACGTTGCAATGACAAGTTGTTAAATGAATCATGTCATTGATAGTTTTTTGTTTTCTTATGCCAGAATTGGAAAACAGTAAGAAAAAATGATAATAAAATGTAAAAAATATTAAAAACATTAGAATCTTTTCCAAGTAAAAGAAATGGTAAAATAAGAGTTGATGGTTGTCCCATCTGAAGCAACTCTAGTCATTGAGATATGTATATATTGGAGCACAGGTACAAAACAATGTTACCTCAGAGTACGCTGCGGTGATGTGCTCGTACAAGCCCTGGTGGTGGTGAATGGCCTCCTCCAGGTCTTGAAGGTCAGACGGCAGGTCCACCTCACCACAAGCCTTGCACCACGAGTCTATGTTGCTCATGTACTGCCGGGGAAGAGCATCAAAGCATCAAACATCTGTGGTCAACACCCTGTCAGATTATATCTTATAATAGCTCATTTTGATGTAAAAAACAAAATAAAACAAGTACTCGATCCATCTTTCTGCAGTAAAACATTGAATAATGCACTCATAAATCAGCGGTTCCACACCCCCGTCTGGGTTTATGTTAATACATGCAAATGTTCCGTATGTCAGACAACACATCGTTAATGAAGCCATTGAGGTACTTGATAAGCCTGAATAACTTCATGTGTGGTAGAGGTCAACATAGAGGCTGCTTTCATAAACACAAGGGACGTGATGTACTTTTCTTTTGAATCTTAATTAAATTCATACATGTTCAACTTCACCTATAGAAATAACTTACTCTTCTGACTTCCAGATTGTTACATCTTTCACTTTGCATCAGATTAATAACTTGTATGCAGTAAAGTAAGAATTTTTCTTCTATAGGGGCCTCAATTTAAAGACAGTCTGTGCATCTTAAACTTGATTGAAATCTACATAAAAACGAATTTAATTCAATCCACTTTATTAATAAGTGCTCTTTATTCTGTACTAATTCCAACAATAGAATATATTTTGAGATTTAGATTTTTCACCTGTGTCGTGCCACATTTATAACATGAAGTTTTACCTTGTCACACTTTTGGTGAAAGGTGGCCGACATTTCCAAGAGTGTGCTGCGTTCGTCCAGTGCAGCAGCGAACGCCTTCCACTCCTGCTCCAGCTGACCTGAGATCTGTTTGATCTGCTGCGAGGCGTAATGTCCCGACTCAAGCAGCCGGTTTCCCACAGACATTATGCGGTTGATGTTCACGTACACATTCTGTAACACAACAACAAGTAAGCCTTAGTTGAGCTTTTTTTGTACCACAATAGGTATAAAATAAATGACATATGATAAAGCTTATACATAATATACAGCTATGGTAATGTATCGAAAACAAAACACCTTTATTTATTTTATTTATATTCCACTTTCAGATGGAAGGTATGAAACATAAGACCACAGTGCTGTCACCCAAGGGAAATAAAAAATTGATACAGTTGATAGATTCCTATAGGAAACTACAATCCTAGCGACATCAACATTAACACAAAGGGGAACTCACACAAAGGATCATCGACTGAATCCTCCCTTTGAAGGAAACATTTCCCCAAGGAAAGGTGTGCTAGTACATGGCTATCAAAGAGGGCCACTTTCAAACTTATTAATATCAAGCGGGGGCCAATTCAAGAAAGATTTAATTCGGAAGTTCAAAATGTGACACATCACACACAAACTAACATTGACAAGCAGCTTAAAATTGTGGGTTTTTTGGGACTTTTGACACACCTGTCCTAGCACATTAAAATGTTATGCTCATTCAGAGATATTTGAACGATTCATCCAGAATCCAGACTCCATCCAGGAACTGTGTTTAGCATGTGGCTAACAAGACTTTCCTTGAAAGTTAAGGCAACAATGCACCACAACAAGAACAAACAAAAGGCGTT
The DNA here is from genome assembly GCF_982586985.1 of Callionymus lyra. Taxonomy (NCBI): domain Eukaryota; kingdom Metazoa; phylum Chordata; class Actinopteri; order Syngnathiformes; family Callionymidae; genus Callionymus; species Callionymus lyra. The sequence continues at coordinate 30,070,708 of NC_141820.1, forward strand.
TACTCAGGTGGGTGAGAACAGTTACACAAACACCTTCAATCTCTCTAATGTCTTTGTGTGTGAAGGTTCTCGCACTGAATGAATGCAGAGTGAATGAAATGAGACACATGACACATTTACCATCACAGATCTCCTTAAATCATATCGAACTCGCCCAGCTGACAATAATATTTCTAATGTTGGTTTGATGCAAATCTCATATGTGCGTTTAAATATATTCTTTGAAAACTTGCTGACTAGTTGGAGATTTAAAAAAGACAAAAAGAAGCTGCGATAAACAAGCAGATTCCACCCGGAAACACTTGACACTTTCATAAAGTTACACAAGTGTGGATTAACACCGAGATGACTTAATACCCGGTTGTTGACTGTCTGACCCTGCAGATGCACTGGACGTGCACACGTGCACGGCGGCTGCACTCAAGGTTTAGTACTATAACTAAAAGATTATGTAGCCGAGGTCAGGAACTCGTAACACCCAGCGTGGGCGAGAAAACATTCTGTCCTGCCGTAAAGAAAAGCGTGTCTTACCATACAGTTCATAGCGAAGTGATTGTGCTGCGTCTGCAGCTCCACGGCGTGGGGGTGGTTGTTGCCGATCTCCGTGTAGCCCGCCAGGAAGAGACCCTTGTTGTGCATGATCCAGTCGAACATCTGAGGAGGACGGACGCACGACAGAGTGACTTCACCAAACTGAAGCCTCTCAACGGTAGAAGTGAGTCATTGTGTTCCTGCATTGCCGTTGTGTCATCTCTACACATGAACCGGTACGAGGAGTATTTTCTATGGCTCTCATTGAAAACATCTTATGGCCAGTGGTGTCCTAGCAACAGGCTCTGCTGCAGTGCATCCAAGAACCGCTTCTATCTCTTGCTGCAGCCCGTTGTTTTATTCCATTCACTCCATCATTTCATAGTTTTCTCTGCCTTTTTTATTTTCAAGTTTCCATGTCAACCACCAGAGACGTTTAACTCACAGCGAGGCTTTAAGATCAACTATGTACCGCACACACACACCTTCTCTGCATCCTGCTCAAAAAGGCGGAGCTGGAAGCACTGGTCCAGTTGCAGCTTGCGCACGTGCCAGGCCTGGTGCACTTGTTGCCGGGTGGAGTGGAGCTTCTCCAGCAGCTGGGTGATCCGCGGGGCGAGACCCTGGGTGTCTGCGTTGCAGACCCCGCCGTTGCTGCTGCTCCCCCCGCTGCTACCGGTGCTGCCGTTTCGGTTGGAGAAGTACTCGCTGCTCTGTATCCGCTGGAGTAATCTGAACGTGGACAAGTTTTCAAGGTATCAGAAAGAAGGAGGAGCTCAAGTAAAAGACTGTGTCCAGAGTAAATGCATATTACAGACCTAGAAACACTTTAAATGCCATTTCCTTTTCATAAACGTTTATTCTAAACAGTATTTTTTTGTCCGTTCAGACAAACCAATACTGACCTCTGTCCCTCTGTGTCGAGCTCCTCGATGGGAGCTTTGATCACTTTCTTTTTTAAGGTTGCATGCTCTTCTATCATCCGCCGGGCTCCCTCGAGTTCCTGCGGGAAGTCTTTCCTCGACACCGTTTCCTGCATCTCCTCCAGACGGGCCAGCATCTGGGTGGCATGACCGGAAAACTCTTCAAACGCCACCCGTACCTGCAGGAGCACCATCGTCAGATACCATCAGCATGACATGAAGAAGCCTCGTGTCACGCACTGGACTCCCTAGGATATATATTTATGAACGAAAAACCGCTTTACCTCGATCCACTCGTCGTGATTGTATTCCAAACTGCCATCGAAGTCGGCCGTCAGCTGGGAAGGGTCCACGACCTTCGACAGACCCTCTAACGAAACCATTGTGGTCTAGACAAAAACACAGGTTGAGAGGATTGTTTTGCTTGAACTCCCTCTCAATGTCAACGTTATCACCCCCCCTCTGATGGCCCACCACCTCGGTGGCATTCACAAACACAGCACTCAAAGAGACAACAATAAGGCGAACTCTCTCTCTCTCTTGGTTGCCTCTGTGCTTCTGCTGAACCACCTCCACACACACCCCCACACACATGGCCAGAGATGCTGGGAGGGAGAAGGACGACTGCTTCGTGTAGGCCCAGTAATGCAGATACATTCTTAGTTTGAAAGACATGGAACCACTTGTCGCAATCGACGATAAGAACAGTACATACATTTTTAAAAATCCAGCTTTGATGCCTCCTAAACTTTGTGGTGTTCCTATATTTCAATGAGATTAAAGAAATAAATAACGAATTGATGCAACCATTATTTTTAAAAACACAAAATACATGGCTGGTACTGCTTTCAGTAATGAAGAAAAATGTTGGTTGGACAGGAAGGTCCCATCTAATTTACACCTTCCCATCTAAAACTCTTTACGTTGAGACATGAATCGTGTTGAAGTATAACTGTGATGTGCATCTACTGAGAGTCCCATCTGTAAGTGCTTCACTGTTTTAATAGTTCTATTATAATTGCATGTCAATCACTAGATTTTCATAAAATGTTAATTATGTGATCACATTTTGAAGACTTATAAAATTCATTTTAATGCAAATACAGACTTTGACGACTTTTTAATACAATATGTATTTGGGCCAGAGAGGCTTAAAAAGGCTGACACTGATACTGTAGTTCGACTGATGGAGAGAAGGAACGAGAGCAGCAAAGCAAGGCAACTGGTCCCAGCCTGACGGATGCCATTTTGAAATGTTATGACATCTTTTTTTTACAGTTTGATCATCATGTCAAGAAACCTGAATATGATGCGACAGTATTAAAGCTTGTTATCGTAATGTTATTGCATCTACACCATTATTTAGGATTTACAGCAGCAGTTGGTGGCTCTGGACTCTTAAACTGAGCCACTTAAACTCACAGCTGATTCTATATTTCTATTATTTATTGTGCATGATTAGTTTTACAGTATCATCTCTTGATGTTAAATGTTCTTAGTTGTCGTATTGTATATTATTATTGCTATTGTGTATTATATTGTTTGTTTAATCGATTTCTGTAAAGTAAAGGGTAACAGGAGATTCAATGATAACAATGGTATGGTTAAAAAAATTGGGCTTTTATTATAAAGGATGTTTCCTTTTAAACACAGTAAAGTTTGAACCCATCTTATTAGCCTCTCAATAATCAGTGTCAATCCTGTTCTACTCAGACAAACAGGAAGTTAGTCTTTTTGTGCAGAGCTATTTAGTGATGTAGCTGGTTTTTCAAAAGAAGAAAACTCACAATTCAGCGTATCTAAACAAAATCTGTCAAACAAAACATGTATTACAATACTCATTACAGCTTTGTTTTTTCAGCTTGAAAGAGATGACACGTCCCTCAGGAGGAAGCAGAATCGCGACTTTCAATGTCGAGGGTGGAGACAAGGAGGGAAACTCTGCCAACAGCAACTAAATTAAGCAACTGCGTGAGAATCTCCTACCAATATTATGATTCATCGTACAAGAGATACTTCCTGCAATTGTTTTCCCCATCAAGGAAAAGGTAAATAAACCAAAACACAGAGTATAAATTCATTCAACAATCATGACTCAAGGTTGTAGTATATAATGAACAGCCATATATTTACAATTGAATTAAGATACAAAGGGTAGATGTTTGGATTATCTCGATTAAATTCACCAAAACATCCTTAAATTATATTGTTTATAAGAGATATCAACAGCTTCTTACCTCAAAGTCGAACTTGGAGCTACCGAAGTTGGTCCTCTGCTTCTGCCAGAAGTTGTCGGGTTTGATGATGAGTGCGACGTGGATGCAGGACGGGAAGGACTCCTGCAGGATCTTCAGCAGCGGCTTGATGCTGTCCCACTTGGATCCACGCATATCAACAATGACCGTGAAGCCATGTTTACAAACCTCCTCGCTGAGATGGAGCGAGGTCGGCGCGAGTGGGCAGAATGGGAGAGGAGGGAGGGAGCGAGGGAGAGGAGGAGGACGAGAGTCAGGAGGGAGGGAGAGATGGTGGTGGTGGGAGGGGGGGGGGTGCAGTGACAGATAGTCGAGAGCATAATCCAGAGAGGGAGATGACAGGTGTGGGGATGGGAGAACGAGGGAGAGATGGGGAGCAGGAAAAAAAAAGAATAGAGCAGAGCAAACACAACATATGAGTGTGACGCATTTTCTATACAGTGAAAAGCCTACGCAGCAAACATCTCACACACCCACACACTCGCAGACACGCCAACATATATGGACAAAACTAACGTTTACTGTCATTAGCAACACTTTTACCCGCATGTAGAATTGTTACACAAACATTCAGTGGTTCAACGCTATCAGAGATGCTACTTAAACAACAATACACCAATTAAATACCATGTTATTCTTCTAATGTAAGAACAATAAATAAATCAGTGGAAACAAATATGTATTTTTTCTTGTTTTTTTAAGTCAAAAGTTCCAAGTGAATGTAAAGAAGTACACCTCTGTAATTAGCCTACAAAAAGAATCACAATTTAAAAAGAAAAAACAACATAATACATGGAGCTGAAATAAATATACATTACAATGACATGTTTTATGTAGTGATGATAAGAAATAGCTGTGTTATAAACAAACAAGGAACAAACTTTAAGAGGTATTCTGTGTATTTAACACGATACATACTGTAACTGAAGACTCTATTTTTACTAGTCAATGTTACGCCGTCAATATGTTTTTGAAAACCGCATGTACAGAGTCTTGAGCGAGAGACACCACCCACAACATTTGCATGCAATGTATTCTGCAGAAAATAATCATGCCATTTCTTAAACCCTGCAAACTTGAGCGGGAGATCGAAAATCTCCGCTTTCTTCCCAAATCTATACATTTCCTTGCCTGTGTAAGTCGGAGTACGATCCTAAAAATAGAAACTCCAAACACCACACAGCTGCATAATGAGGATGAGAGCAACGTGACATGATGGCAGAGGCGATATGAGTTCTGTCCAGATTGGACGCCGAATTTAGTTGAAGCGGCAGAATGAAAAACAAGAATATGAAACGAGAAAGACGGATGAACGTCCAAGACGTTGATGGGAATGTTTGTAGCGACAAGATTGAATTGTTTACCTGTAACGGCTCCACACTTACTACCACTGCTGCGCCGCTTTTGCTACTGCGACACTATGTTTTGCTTTCACACACACACACTTACTCGCACTCACACATGCTCGCTCGCTCTCTCTCTCTCTCTTCCCTCTCTCTCTCAGGTTTAATCCTCCCATCACCCACCTCCTCCCTGCCTATACTATACTCGATTTCTGTTATTTATCACTGTAGCTTTCAATTGCAGCATGGTAAGTGCTCTTGAGGTTTTGATCACTTTCCTTTTCCTGCTCACATCGATATCATGCCTACAGATCCTCTTTATTAGCAGAGTAATCCTGTCTTCTTCTCGACATCACACGCAAATGAACGTCGGTAAATGTCAAACCTGGGGATGCCGGCCAGGTATGCGATCAGTCTCCGCAGGTCGTCCACTCGTATTCTGTCGTGGTTGCTGCGGGAGGGAAACGTTAGCACCGGACCTCCGCGTCGGTCTCGACCACCTGGAACACACCAGCAGAGTCGGGCGAGTGAGTGAGGAGGAGAGGGATGCAGGAAAGGAGGATTCATCCTCATTTAGACATGAAGACTCCATTCTTTTTTATTGCAAAGCACTTGAAGATGCATTGCACAGCTTATGGCTGCTTTTATTGCATTTTTGCAATAACTTTGCAACACACAAGTTATTTTATGGGCTTATAGTATAACCTTATTAAAATTTGCATTAAAAAATATATATATATTGGCTGAATTTATTTTTTATTTTTTCTAATACTGGTTGAAAAAACAATATCGGAATAGGAACTAAAAGTAGACTAGAGTAGAGTAGTAATAAAATTTAGCAGCCAAATATATTTCTTAAGGTTTTATTTTTGGCTTTGCTAGTGCGGTTTTCATACTTTATTTGAAAACAGATGCAAAAAAATATTGGCAAAAGATATATTGGAATATAAAACAACATTAGGCTGCAAGTTTTCTGCAATTTTAATTAGCGATGTCAACTTTTACTTCAGATTCTAATTTCTCAAAAGTTTAATTGGCAATTTAGTCTACTACTGTAAGCCCATCATTCTGCTGGCTCCACCAGGCCTTGACCTCCAGCAAATGGGTTGCACCAGAGTGTGAAGCAGTTCAAGAGGATCAACTTCTGACACTCATGGTTAGAAGATCATTAATGGCTCACTATGCAATAAAGTAGCAACTCTGTGCGTATCGTGTGTCAGACTGAAAAACATGGAATGCCCAAAAGCACTGTTTTTGCCAGATCAATGTCACAGAACTGGTTATTATTTGACATTCGAGTCTTCTGTCAAATATAGGGAGGAACATGACTTATTTCAGTGCGTGCAGCTTTAGGGGAGAAGAGAGTAGATGAGGATGAATTACATAACATAGTTTTTTGGCAGGTAAATGTTTAATGAAGTGATACGATGACATCTTCTGCTGAACTCCTATGACCCATTGCTACACGCACTTGCTTGTAAGGAAAGAAGGAACAAACGCCGAGAGAAGGAACATTCACGTGCCTACGTCTTCGACATGAGTGAGCACAAACCCGGCCGCAGATTCTGGGTAATAGGCTTAGCTCATTTACCCTCCTTCTCTGCATCCACCTCGCTTCTACCTCTTTCCCTCCTTCCCTTCTGCTATTTAAAGCCAATTACTGTGACAGTGATTACTACAGGATGGAGTCGCTGACAGTAAGTCATCGCCATGGCAACGCTTCTTTGTATTCCTCCAGTATCCTGGAGTCATGGTTCTGTGATTCAAAGCGTTCATGACTGCAATTTCATTTCAGCCCTCAAAAGCACAGTTGAAGAGCAGTGGCAGCTAACCTAGTTCACATCCGTTTGTGTCAGTTAACTGGGCTCGTTGATGAGCGGTCTCGTGTTTATAGAACATACAAAGATTGTTAGAACAATAATATGTGAGGGTTTATGTCAAACACCAATTATACATTATCAAACCAAACCCTTTTTTCTAATAACAAAACCAAATTAACAGGTTATACTGAGTAATTAACAGATATTTAAAAAGGTACGGAATAGTGCAAAAAAATAATATTTTGATATTTAAGTTAATTTATAATTTTTAACACCACTACTTCTAATGTTAAGATCTCCATCAGGGGACCTCTGAGATTGATAAGTACATTCAGTTGCATGGAATCCATTCATTGGGTTCCAGACATGATACAGGGTCATGTGTGTCAAACACAGGTCATTTCAAAGCTCATATCATCCTGAACTAGAAGCAACTATCACCAATATGAATAACTTCTTAACATGCAGACAATGAGCGTCAGCGTTTAGTTTAATTGGATCATAACAAATACCCAGTCAGAGTTAAAGTAAGAATTGCAACATGTCCTCCCTTGAACAATACATGTTTTTATAGACATTCATTAACATTTATCACAGAGTTGAAATTAACATGACTCAAATTCAGTTACTAGGAATCATGATTATGAAACAGAATTCATGTTTTTTGGCTACAGCGATGCAGCTCTGCTTTACTCCACTGCTGTTTCCACCCTGGGGGAACATTTCATGCCGTACAAATGATGATGATGATCAGGCAGGAAGCTTTCCCATCATTACACCAGTGAGACTATGCAAGTATGTGTGAGGCTGTTTCCGTATGGAACACGTCTAATATTCAAGGAATCTGCTGCTGCTGTTCTTCCCATACAGGTTGAACAAATCATTGTTTGTGTTTTCTGCAGACAATATACTTGAGTGTCACATATACATTTTTGTCCTGCAGATTCCTGTTAGTTTTCATTTTAATATAATTGATGAACTATTGTAGAAACTATAAACTATGCTATAAAAAATAGAACTTCATCTTGATGATAATACTTTCAATCAACTATGGTAAAAGAACACGACAACTCATATATCTAAATAAAAATATTTGTATTTAAACAACATCAACTGAATTTTCTACAAACGGCAATATAACAAATGTGACTGAATAATAATAATAAAACGAATTTAGTTTAATTTACAAAAATGTATATGTCTTATTATTGACAGTATTTCTGTGTCTCTTTATAGGAAACTAATCAAAATGCATACATAGAAATGTGATTTTGCTTCAGGAAATTCCCAACCCCTGAAGCAAGATATTATGCAACAATAAACAGATCACATTTTTCTTGTCTTACCTGATAAAAAGGCAACTTTTTCTTTCAGGATGGGCAGAACCTCCATTGCTCTCATGTCCTCATTTCTTCTATAACCTAAAACAAAAGAAAATGAGAATGTCACAAACAAGTTGTTTGCATAAGGTGTAGAAAAATGGTACAAAATACATCGTACTTTGCCATTGTTTATTGTAATTATACACAAGATAACACAGGGTTTTGGTTTCAAATTCAAACCTGAGGTCTAGAATTCTACCTTAAACAACTTATCACTGCAACACATAATTGCCTTGTGAAAACAAGGCACTTGTGTTGGTGTAATGTCCTCTATGAATCCTCTATCTACACTGCTTAGGGACCCACATTTCAATCTATACTTTATCACTTCATTCCATTTTTTCCACTGTACTTCAGTAAGACAGCTACAAAAAAATATACCACACACAACTCTAGTAATGTGAACTGCGGGATTACATTTCCTTTCAGGATGTGTTCACTAAACATTCATGCCATCAACCATTTTCTTTGCTTATAATCATTGTTAAAACAGTTAACACACTGTTGATACTGAAACTGAGTAATACTAGTTGCATATGATTGATAATTATTAAAAACTTGATGAATTTAATTTAACTGGATCCAAATTTATGGTTAAATTCAAGTTAAACTATGTTTAATGTGAAGAAAACACTCCGTAAGGTGTTATGTGTAGGGACACTCCTGCAACATCAAATATCGTAAAACTGATATTATCTCTTAAATGTGCATTACTAGAGAGTAGTTTTGCTACTAGATTAAAAACAGTAAACAGAATACAACAATAACCAAAATTCCTCTATGGTCAGATTCCAGCTTTAAAACCAGAAGTGAAAACAATGTCAGGACTTAAATTAAAAGACAAATTGGCATGTGTCAGTTTTGACCCAATAACAATTTCAGAGAGTGGTTAACTGATGCTATCTGTAAAGGGGGGAATCGTTCGGCTCCATCGGTGAAGAGATAAAAATCTGACTCAATTACAAGTTGAGCAGCTGCTAATGGCCAGCAGTCTCATGGACTACTTTAAGACAGCTCAGCTGCTTGGAGGTGTCTGCAAAACATTCAACTTCTTTACAGTGTCTAGAGCAGGCGCCACCAACATTTTTGAGACGCGGGGCTACTTTACGACTTGTACGAAACGCTACCAGGTCCTGTTTGGTACAAACTAAATAAATAAAAAACGAAACGAATAACTTTTTAGTTATTAAAACAACAAATAGATCAGATTGACACCATTAATACCTCTGGAAATCTCATACGGAAAATTAGGTTTTTATATTGATGGAAATAATAGTAGTTGGAGTAAAACAATGTGAAGAGACTGCTCACATGTTACTAATAACTACCACAACTAAATGATAGACACAACAACAATAGTAACAACAAAAGATGTTTATGCATTAAATATTTCCCCATTTTTATCAGCTGCGGCATTTGAAAATCAGGACCCACACCTGCTTTATTTTTTAGATTAAATGTAATGTTTTCAAAAGACAGAGCTTCATTGTGATCATTGTTATTTTTAGAAAATGTCTCATAGGCACCATCAGCAGTCCTTGGGGGGGTTCTGAAGTGCCCACAGGCACTGGCAACACCTGATCTAGAGGCACTCGGAGTGATTATTATACGCGTTTATCGAGCACTAGGTATATCATGGTCATTACTGTTGAGTCTAGTTATATTATTACATGTTTTCCATAACAGGTGACAGACATTACTTTAAAAATCTACCATCCTGAAAAAAAAGAACCAACGTGCAACTAACTCATCATTTCAGTTTATTAAGTTATTCCTTATTTATACATTTCAGGGTGGACAGAAGACAGTTGAGGGTATGCAAAAGGAATACACACCATTGCATACATCACTATAAACACAAACAAACACTCTCTCACGCAATGTTTTACCTCTTAACCGGATAAAAGTGGAGCCTTTCTGGGCAAACTGCCACATGTAGCAGGTAGCCAAGCAAGTCATGCTTGAAATTTCCTCCTTGAAATATCGAAATTCCTGGAAACATTTTGTTAATTACAGCCAGGAAGACGTTCTGCCACCATCATCAAGTAATGGAACAAAGTGTTGAAAGCATCCCAGTCCACAGCAGCTCCATCTAATCCTGGGTTTTTCTGCAGAGATATTCCAAACCAGTAGACGAGTGAAACTGCCCAATTTGGTCGTCTGCTGCTTGTCTACGTGGAAAGAAATCTGCAGACATTTCCATGCAGTCACACGCCGTCTAGATGTGAACTCTGTGCATTTCACGTACCAGTAGGTGAGCTGCTAATCTGCCAGCCTTTTGGAAAGGCAGGTTCCTTAAGGTAATCCTCCGTGTGTAGGAGGGGCCCAAATAACAACATGCCTATGTTGCATTTACGCACCTGCACAAGCTGCTTAGTGTCAGAGAAGAATTGAGATTCAGGAAATCCCCAGAGTTTGGGATGGTATCTTGGCGCAAATATTCTGAGGTTTCACTTACTATTAAAACAAGACTTCCATTTACCCCTGGATAACATGTTGGTTGATGCTGGAACGCAGTACAATTCATTTAATTGCACGCATTTACCTTGGATTTTCATATTTTAGGGCAATCTCTCAGTTATATTTAAAAAAAACATTGACAAAAAACTGAACGGTAGTTTATCAATCCAATGATCCGAACCTGAAATCTAATATTTAGACAATGATCAGCCGTAACCACTGTACACAAACAAGTGCCAACAGATCTTGGGATTATTTGCCAAAAGTAATGGGCTATATGAACACACACTAGTTACAAGTTTTACATTACACATGGTATTTTCATTTGCTCTGTTCTAATCCAACTGTAAAATTAATGTCTTTTTCTTCTCTAAACAGAGTCAATTACTAACAGAAATAGATGAAAAGGATTTAATCATTAGGAGTAAAGTTTGATATAGAAATATGGAGGTAGAACCAGACTGTTTGAGCTAGCTCTGTGTGTGTGTTTGTTGTGTGATGCTGGCTGGTTTTCCTCAGAAATGTTTCTATTAACGTCTGTGGCTGCAGCAAAACTAGCTAGCATTAGCAAACACAGAGATAGTTTAGATTTACCTCAACATTTTTTTCATCAACTTTTACACTTAAAGTTGTAAATCCTTTTCCTTTGCTGTGTTAACTTTGTGTCTTCTCTTGAGAAAACTAAATTATTTGGTCATGGCTAAATAAAGCAGGAGCCCAATGGAAAAGAGAAATAAATCCCTGAGTGAAGTGAAGCAGAATCTGAATAAAGTAAAATAATTACAGAGACGTACATTTTATTATTATTTTTTTTTTTTCAATAAAAAGTGTTGTTTTACTTTGAAGTAAAATGGATGATAATAATATGATCAAATCAACACGTATAACAACTTGGTTTCAGGATTCTGGGGGAGAAGATGAATCTTTTAGAGCTGGCTTCAATATTCCATCACATGACTAGTCCTGAATAAGTGGGTGGTGCTGGGATTTGGTAACTCATGATACAGCCCCCTTTGTGACACGTCAGATATGGAAACTATGACAACACGGTGGTCAGGAGGGTCATGGCTGTTACTGGGTCAGGTGTGTGTGTGTGTGTCCGTGTGAGCGTGTCTATGTGTGTAAACAGCAGGCACGGCACCTCAAAGGCTGAAGACTTTCACAGTCCCGCAGAGGTCAAGTGGGCTTTAGTCTGGCTGATAACAACAAAGTGGCTCGCTCAGTAACCTCCCCCTGACACACTGTGAAAAATATTTCCTGTGTGTTTTGTGGAGTGGCAGAGGGAAGAGAAACGGGGATATGTAACAGCTGCCAAACCTAAAAGCGAAGGGACGTGTTGGTATGGTCAGCCAAGTGAGGGGAAATGGTGCCTGCTGCATTCCACACACACACACATATTTACACGCGCTTCTCTATTTGATTATAAAGCATTTTCAAACAGGCTTTCATGATGGCCAGCAGCTGACTTACCAGAGCGCAAGCAAGCCAGCTGTTAAGGGTCAAAATCCAGAACCCCGCATAGCTGCCGATGTCCCACATTCACAGCATGCCAGTGATTCCATTGCGCGGGATGTGTGCTCATTGCAGGAATTCCCAGCGACAGGGAGGTGTACAAGAATCCAGATCTACTGTACATCCAGAGCATGTGCCTTAAGAAGTAATGTTGAAATGAACTGACCATTATATTGAGCTACAAAAAATTAATCGTTCAAAAAAATACCAACATATCAGGAAAAGTGTTGAACTTTGGTCTTGGACATGAGTCCAATGAGAAAGTAGATTGATGGTCTGTCTGACGTATTCCAACAAATATAATGGCACATTTATAGCTGTGAGGTATTACTTGAAACCCTGAGCACAACCTCGCTCAAATATTTCCACCTGTTTCTGCATCAAAATGAATTACTACATATCTTCGTGTTTAATTAATAACGTGTCTTGGAAATACATTCTCACGATAAATTATCGTTTTATTCCCCCTTTCTTTAATGACTTTACTGGCAGAAAAAGAAACCACAACTGGAAAAACTGACAAAAGCCCATTTTCCAGACTATACATGTAGTAAAAGTGTACGGTCTGGAAGGAGGGGGGGGGGGGAATTGAAATAATGAGAAAAAACATGAAATAACTATAAATGTAAAAAAAAATAATCTTCAAAACATTACTTGTACGTTGCAAATCCATCTATAATAAAAATTTAGTGATGCTGTAACAGACTTCAGAAAAGATTGCAACAAATCTACTTCACATGTCTGAGCAATCCTTTCAAACCTCAATGCACTTTTCATTGCAATTAAACTATCAAAAAGTCCATTAGTGAGCGAAAAGATGTCTTAGAAAAGGGTTACTGGGGGTAATGTGGAAATATCAGAGAGCCAAAAAAACAATCATTTTATATTTATATAAATAAAGAGAATCTCAAGATGCGGAAAATATTGAGCAAGTAGAGGCAAATTTCAACATGAATGCACATCTAAATACAAAACAGCACAAGGAGTATGAATGTACTTGCTTGGCACGGAGATGTAAACGCTCTTCATAATAGTGCTTCGATGAGATGACCTGTAAATAATGCCCAAGGTCATGAAGAGACAGTAAAATCATCAATCCGCGTCACTTAAGTCCATATTATTGCATCGCAAACCATCATTTTGTTTCCAGTTGCTTCTCAGGGCTCCTGTTTATGTCTCAATTTAGGTTTCTGTCTGAGCAACTGAGCAAGAGTGCTCTCATACACATCCCTCTTTTTTCAGTTCACTCCATTCTTCCAGACCTCTAATAGAAGGGTAGGTTAGCTGAGCAAGTAAAAGGGCCAGGATTACGTCAGAGGCCAAAACACAGCAGGACAGAGAGTCGAGGGAGGAGGGAAGACGAAAAGAAGACTAATGGAGAAAATAAATTTATTTTTTAACCCGATGATCATATCTGAAAACATCTTATCTGCGTGTCACAAAGTGAGTAGAATAAATAATAAACCGTCACTTTAAATACTTGAGAGAGTGATCAACACTTCCATTAATTAAAGGCTAAAATTAAGTTAAAATAAAATTATTCAAGCCTATTTTGTACCCAAACAAGCACAACATCTATCTCAGTCTGAGGGGATATCAAGATCTAGGGCAACAGTTAATCCAAAATAATATTTGTCTGCACAACCATTAGTAGCAAATCCATCTTCAATCTTAGTCAAACGTGACTGCAATACTGATGAAAATATAAAACAGAAAATTAAATTTCCAATGCTCTCAACAACAACAACAACAACTAAATAAATAAATAAGTGAAAAAAATCCCTCTTGGGCTGTCAAAGAGTGAAAGGGTGAGTGAAGCAGATTGAGACAGGAGCTGACTCACAGGGCCTCAAACTTTAAGAGGAAACGGGTGATTTGCTGAAATCATACATACGACAAAGACAAAAGATGATCTAATCCCACAAGTTATCACTCAAAGCACTGAAGAAGAAGGTTGTAAGAAAAAGACGGAATGCCCAGTTTGACAGAAATACGTATGTAAGAGCATCTCACTTCAGACTCCGAACATTTGTTTTGTCGTGCCTCAAATACACCAACTATACTGGAATTTTAATCTGATACAGATTAAATCGGCAATTACTAAACAAAAATAATTAAAAGTAGAGATGACAATACTATGCAAACAACAAAATTAAAATGGCAGGAGCTGTATTGCTGAGCTAAGAAGAAACTCAAGACGTTAAAAATCAAACTAATACACAATTTGTACACAAATATATGCCAGTGATCTGAATACAAGTTTTTAATATAAGGTAAGCACTAAATAATACATAACACAAAGATGCAAGCCTACAATTTAAAAAAAAGCAAAACGAGTCAGTGTCAGTAAAAAGCCAACAGTCCTTTTGAACACATCAGTGCATCTGAAGCCTCAAGGCCGTTACATAAGAGCATCCTCTTGTTCCCGACCACATTCATCCTCCCATTCAGACCAGTAGCTTAACTCACCGGGCCAACAGATGGAAAGACATCATAAGCCGACGACCACATCCATTAGCCAGGAAGTGACGAGGAAGTTGCATTGCAGGATCACTGAAGTATCGTTTAGTCATGAATACATTCATGTTGTTTCAGTCGCATCCCTCTCTCTTGGTCCCGGAGCCGTCGCTCCGTCATGGCCCCCTGGGGCTGTGAGGCAACCTGCCAGTTCAGTGTCCTCCTTTAGATTTAGGTTGAGGACTTCTTATTCTCTTGGACACTGGGAGTGATTAGGAGACATATTTTCCTTCTGCGGCTTGTGAGTACTGCTGCGATTTCTAAGTGTATTAATCAGCTAGTTTCGATCCTTGTAATGTTTACATCCGACACATTTGCTACAACAATAAAACCTTCCATTGTCTTAGTGCAGGGCTAATCACGAGGCCTCCGCTTCCTCAATATACTGTATATCTCCTCAGAGTCAATACTTAGTAGGGCTGAATGGTTATTGAAAATAATATCATTGCGATTATTATCCTAAATATTGCGATTAAATATGCGAATATTTTTATGTTCTTGTTTCATGCATTTTTTCCCTTGTGCAATTAAATAATTCACTTAACGGTAAAATGCATTTCTTTGAGATTGTTAAGATAACGTTATAAAGGGATTTAAAGATAAAGGCAAATTAAGCATACATTGAAATAAACAGAGTAGGTTCATTAATTTAGTTACTATAATTGCAGTTGTAAAGAAACATAATATATAAGTTGAAGCCTCGTAAATATTCACTGCAAATACTTATATACTCCTGAAAAAACGTGCTAAAAGGTGTGGTGTAAAAATGTGTATTCATAAGTCAATAATAAATCACACAAACACATTTTGGGACACATAATCCCCCACCAAATGTAAGCAAGAGCCCCCATGCCGACTAAATGCATCCAATAGTAAGCGTGTTGTTATAGACTCCCAAGTCTCATGATGACGATGATGTTTCAGCCACTCTTCAATATGACCATTACAGATTCCCAATACCGGCAGGTTACATTTCACCCAATAAATGTATTAATTCAACAAGAAAACTTCCTATTGTACATTTAATATAACATTTTAGATAGACTGACTTATCCCGGTATCAACTATATATTGACAAATAATGCAGTTTTAATTCGTTTTTATTGTGGAATACAACAGTGCTGCATTAAAAAATATGATTCGTATATTACCCAACAATGAACATCCTGGTGTCAGTTGTGTTGACAACACTGGCAATAAAAGTTTCTGATTCTGAGCGACTAGAAAAATCCTGAAAGCATTTCTTATAACGGTTCATAACTGAGATTTTTCTACGACCTCTTGCTCTTAGTAAAACTGCTGCTAGTCAATAAATAATAAAAACACAAAAACAAAACATTTTAGTCCATATGAAACAAAAATATATTATAATATATAATATTGCCCAATGATTAGAAAGTAATAGGTCAATTCATTCATTCATACCAAACTGTCAATTGTTCCACTATATACCAATATATACCAATAAAGTTTTCTCTATCCATCTATATACTGTAGGTAAGGACAACAATTCTACTGACAGTGTTGAATCCAAATCAATTGAAGTAGAAGCTGATGATGGTACATTTCACTTCAAAAAGTTCTTACTCATTACACCAGCAGAGCTTTATATTTGCATCACAAGTGTGGCTGCGGTTTGAAGTCATCATTTACCTGCCGTGTGGCTCGATCCATCTCCTTTCGGCTCTTTAGAGAGAGATCCATCTGCAGAAGCAAAGAGAGACAGAAACACTTTATCAACAGGGAGTTAAAGCAGACTTTTCTTAAGTTGAAAAGCAATTGATCTTCAGAGGATTTTGGAAAATGGCGATCGAAAGAAGAGTTAGATACTGTGGAAGTATCACCATCATCATATTGAGTTACGAGCAAATATTCGAGAATTGAGAAGGAGATTATTCAAACAGTAGATCTGAAGGAAGACAGTTTCAGGATACTTTAGAGGCATCTAGACCTGCATCTCTCCCTACAGTCAGTCCATTCATCCAATCAGAAGCCAAAGATGCAGCAATATGGCTGAGAGGAAGACATCGTTTTTGATACCGTCAAGGAAGCCTTGTTAGAGACACATAATCATACTTTCTCTTCTCAGGATTTTACTGCCTGACAGAGCAAACATAATGCATTATAAGTAGGCAGGTGACCACACCGAGAGTGAACCTAGTGTTGAAGGAAGATATGTTTGGCGTAAACAATACCAAGAAGGACAGATCATCCATCAAAAAAAGGCAAAATGTTGGCAGATCAATGATTTCTGCAACAATAAGGCGATTGTGTGTTACAGTCAGCCATTACAATACAACATTGTTTTCAATGTTTCGGCTCATCTTTGGATCAAACCAGTCATGACGATGAACTTTTAAAGTCCACAATTAAGGTCTAGAGCAGTGGTTTTCAAAGTGGGGGCCCAGGGGGCGCTAGGGGTGGAATTTTGCCCTGAACATACAAAACCAAAACTGCCTTAATCTTCGGATTCTCAGGTTTCCACAGTCACTGAGGCCTAAAAGAGGAGATTTTTGTAAAACATAAAGAAGAGCATTCGTTTTAGCAATCACACAAAAACTCATACAATTGAAGAGTATTTGAGACTACACGCTACCAAAGACTCGTTTGGTGAGAATGCTGCCAAAAAAACAATTTTAAAATTGACTTTGATAGGTTATTAAATGGGAACATACAGTCCTGAAAACACATGTGGTAATAAATCCATATGCTTAAGATAACAAAAGTAAAGAAATACATTCTAAAAGTTGACTTTTCCAAATACAATTTGAAGTATTTGCTTTGTTTAGCAAAGTAGGCCCCCGGACATAGGCTAATGTTGTTTTGTGTGTATGCTAACAAGACATTGTCTGATAACAACATTAGCTGCGGCACAGAAGACATTAGCAAGTAGCAAGAACCTCAGTATATGATACACATTACATTATTTGGGTCACGAACGGTTTCACAATATTGTGGTATATTGCGATCTAAACAATTAGCTAAAAGCCTCAGACCTCAATTTACTCAAAAGGTCAAATCAAATAAAGAATATCGATTGAAAATACATTTTTCAGCAATTTATTATATTGCCGACAGACAAACAAAGATGATGCTCTGAAGACCATTTTCTCCAATGCAGTGGAGAACTTCAGAATGAATGGGATGACAGTACATGACAGTAGAGAGTGGAACAGCGTCAGTGAAGCTCATCAAACAAAAGACCAAACACATAGCTCACATTTTTGTACTGCCAGAGATGTCCTTTTAAGCTATAGTGTTCGGGAATATCAAAACAGTCGCGGTCGCTCACATGTAAGCTCCGTGCAAACAATAAGACATGTTGATAATCCAAATGTCAAACAAAGAGTAGAGGAAAGCAAACATCAGTTTGCTTAAAAAGTCTAAAAAAAATCCTTCACAATACAAAAGCTGGTGTTGCCGATGTATTCTTCTTCCATCCGTTCATGCTGTTACTCTGCATCTTAGGAAGGGATGAGATTCCTGCCGACTCATGATCTACCCATGTGCGATGGATACATATGTATGAATGATTATGTGAAGAAAAAAACTCTAAAGGCTCATCCAAATCCCTCTTAAACACAAACACGCTTGAAACAGTTGGCTCTTGAAACTGTAACCCAACTCAGAGAAAGATCTGTTCGCTCACACACTCGCTCTCTGAGCCCGCATGAACACAAGACCACCCTTTCAACGGGCCCCTGCCTCCCTCCTCTGAGCAGGCACACTCATCTTTGACTCATCCGCAAAAAGGAAAGACCCACTTCATTTCAAAATTCCTATTGTCTCGTTCACACTGGCTTAAATGGGATGTTGAAGCACAAACACAGTGAGTAATAGTCAGCTGTCAGGGGAGTCTTGCAGTGTGTGTGTGTGTGTGTGTGTGTGTGTGTGTGTGTGTGGGGGGGGGGGGGGTACATGACTCCAGGGGGTTCACTGACTATTAAAAGTCAATAGATCTGGACAATACATTCAAAGAAAAACAATTAAAGCTGGACACAGAAAACTGTAATTGCCTGCTGTTGGACAGCTGAGGTCACATTGCTTATAACAAAATACTCATTTGAGTCGTTTAAATGTATGGATTATGTGGGTGTTTTGAGTCTTTATTTCGATCACATTTTGTCAGTTGACCCAAGTTTAAATATATTTTTTAATTTAAACTGTAATCATACAAGATTTTAGAGTTAAAGAGAAAGAGTATTAGTATTTCTGCCCCTTTTTTTATACTTTTTCTTTTCAGAACATTTACATTATACTTATTTTCATGTTTTTGATGTTACTCCCTACTGTTGTTAATAATGTTATTATTATACATGTTGTTGTCATTCCCACTGACATTATTTATGTTGTGGTCGACGTTAATGTTTCTTTGTTATCGTTGTATTACTTTGTCCTGTACGATGACGTATTGAGTTAATCCTGTTACTGTTGTTGATCATTCAAATAACATGGTCAATATTTTTGGTGAAACATTTCCATCTGGATCCATGTATCACTTAAAGATATGAAACTTTATTTTCCTAGTATGCAGTGTGTAATGCAGGCGAGTTGTGTGTGAATAATATTGTGTAAAATGAAATTCACACCACGAGTACAGATGAGCAGCTTGAGCTGCAGTTTATTGTGTGCTTTTCTATGTGTTTATTAAACAATTGGATGATAAAACATCATATATTGCAAGTGAGTCAGTGTTTACCTTTCAAGATAATGAAGGCACTGTGGCCATCACCTCTTGTATCTCCTATCCAAAGTCTACTGAATAAAAGCCAGTTTATGCTGCGAAGCAAAGGACTCTAAAAATAATCTGTATCTAAAAGCAAATGGGGTGAGCAAATGACAAACTAAATTGCAACTTTAAGTGCTCTGTAATACGTCCCTGATGAGTCGTACAAAACCATGACTTCTACCTTTAACTAATAATAAACGCTCATGGAAATAAATCAAGAGTGGTTGAGTGTGTTCATTTAGTAGATTGAACAGACTTCTTGTTGACTCACAGTGTCGTAAAATATCTTAGCTTTCACTTCAGACCGTTTCAATGAGCTCTGTCCAGTTTCTAAGAGAGCATTAAAGCCAGGCATTTATATGTACTGTATATTAAATACAATCACTAATGAATACACATTGCTTAGTATATTTTCGGGATATTTGTTATACAAGTAATTAAAGACCTGGGGCCTCATGTACTAAGGCAGGGATGGGAAATTATAATTCTTCAACGGCCACATTAAATTATGTGAATGTTGTTAGGGGCCGTCAGGCAAAAATAAAGACGAAAAAATGCCTAAAAGAAAAAAAAGGACATTCGTCATTAGGTTGTGACTTTTATTAAGCTAAATAAGCTGCAATTTTATTCTTGTGTTTTTTTCAAAACATTTCTTCAACTAACTTATAAAAAATGTTTTGAGAGATTACTATATACTCGAAGAAGTTCACAAAAAAAGTAAATAAGTGTTATGTTGAAATGTAAATGAATAATAAATACAAAGTACATTTGTTAATGCATTAGAACCATTTATACATGATCATACTTTGACATTACGAGGGCCGCATAAATACAGGCATGTGGCCCCCGGGCCTTTGCCCAGGTGTAGTACGCTCAAAAAAGCGCGGACAAACTTTTCCACGTCAAAGTCCATATGTATCAATAAGGAAAAGAGCGTTAAAAAGGTTGGAATTCCTGACACGTTTGTAGGTGGCGTACGTCCTTAAGATGGTCACATCAGACTTACATTAATGATCAATATTGAATCAACAATGAACACAAGTGTTTTCTAGTTATATGCGTGGATATTAAATGATAAACTTATAAATATGTTCTCATTCACCAAACTGATCTGTATTTATCAAGACAAAATTGTTAGTTTTATACTGGATATTTTAATCCGCTATTTCACGCAATTCAGAAAATAATGTAAATGAATTATAAGCTTGTTTTATAATAAAACAAACAAAAATAATCAGTGTCTGATGCTTCAAGTCTTTCTCTACGAGAGTCACAGACGTTCTTGTGAAACAACATCACGTCCTTTTTATAGAATTAAAGCATCAGAATGAAAGCAGCTAAAGCAGGTTTCCCCTCGTGTGATCACATGATCGGAGCGATCTCCTTGAAAAACACTTACATAAAAACACTGTCTCATGATTTGTTCATTTGTGATTTGAAAATCATCATCACTACTCAGCGCTTTAAGTTACTGATTTACAGTTTTATTCTTGATATACTCCATTTAAAGATGTTTCAAATAATCCCCTGAACGTCTCTGTAAATAAAGTATTCGCATTAACAACCCTGTATGTAAAATATAAACATTTACACCAGAACACATCCGCACCAATTTAAATTTAAGTATGTGATCCATGTCAGAAATGTTTTAAATGAAGGAATATAACCAATAATCCAGTTTACAGTCATGTTTTCATTTGTTTTTTTCTGATCGCAGAGAGAAAAATCACGGACACATTTAAACATGATTTAAATATGTAGATTAGGGCGTAGAAAGGGAGGAACAAGGCTATGATTAATTCTACATCGATGAGGATGTACAAAGGAAAAGTGTTTTTATTTGTGTAGAGCGCAGATTCATACATCTTCATATTTTTGTACGTGCCCCATTTTCTGGATTCGAGTGTTCAGCCATAGTCTGGTAGAACACCCTAAAAACGTCTTTGTACATGGGGCCACTGTTGCACTGAAGAAAATAAAAATAAAAAATTCAACGACGGTTTCAGGAGATGATCATAAAACAAAAAACAAAGTTTGGGTTTTGATGGTGTTCTGAATTACCATCTGGATCCCTGAATCATTTGAAGATGTAGCCCTCTCCATGTTCCATCGAGATAAAAGCAATCAACAATATTTAAGATGCAAAAAAGTATATTGTGAAAATAAATAAGGAGATAATATTGGTGGAAAATACAATATTGGTGCAAATCAGTGAATTGGCAGAGGTCTGCGCTCTCTCAAGTGCTTTTCTAGTTGAAATTAGAACCACATTATTCTGCGGATTATGTGACAGAGAAAGGTACCATATGGTGACTTCTCTTTGATTAAAAAATGTTAAAATGTGAATCTAAAAGAACCGTTTGTGTTAACTCAAAAGAATAAACTGGCAAACATCACATAAAATGGCCAACAGATGTTTAATATGGATGTACTTTGAGTCTGAATCACTTTCCAATGCACAGTGACAAGTCTTCCTTCCAATATTCCAGTATTAATCACAGGCCATAATAAACTAGTCCAGTCATTGCTGGCGACCTCGCTGCTCCATTGTTAAAATAGCGACGTACACTTAAGACAGGGTCCGACTTCACAGAAGTGGAGGTCTTTTGTTACCGTTTATTTTTGGTACCGTCCATCTACAGACAAGGGGTATGTCTAAAACAGGAGAGACGGACAACAATGAGAAGGCACTTTGGAATGCACCAGAGTCCTCCTAGAAAAAGACTGGTCTTGGAGGACTTGTCCTAGATTGGTATCCTCTGTCATTGCCACCTCCTACACGTCGCACAAAAGAAAAGCAAATTCTTGTACATTTTCTCGTCCTCAATCAATCCGTTTGTTTACAAAATTTGTTACTTCTTTCTGGAAGTTCTGACAAGTACAAACTGCGCGGGCACATCTTGGCATACACTTCAGCGCTACTTTTCTTTTCAACCTGTATTTAGCAGAATCCCTTTTATTTTCAGAGAGTAACAAAAGCCAAACAAAAGATCCAGGACAGGAAAGGTACTGCGCTCTTCCTGTAACCTACAACTACATCAGTAAATCTCTATAGACGTTGCTCCGTTAACCTACCTCTCCTCTTTTCCTTCTTTTCCCCATTTCCCTCCTTAATCCCTCGACTCTTTGGCCTCTCCTGTTCCAGCTTGTTTGGAGACCAGAGCGGAGCAGCAAGCCAGCGTTCACACCAACTAACTATCACGCCAGAGAAATTAGATTAGCGAACAAGAACACCATGAGAGGGTGAAAGTGGGACACGCTGCCTTTTGTAAAAAATTGTGACAGAGCCCGTTGATGCTTGAAAGCAAGATTATGATCATTTAAGAGCAGAGAAAGAGCAAGTTTCATATTTGTTTGTCTAATATTGACGGTTCTGGATTATTCCAGTTATTCATAAAAAAAACTGAAGAAAGAAATGCAATCATTTCAAGCTTCATGGGTAATATCTCTCAAGAATGTTTTTTTTTTTTAACAGTTACATGGTGTCAAAAATATCGGCGAATGTTGATTAGTTTCATCAGCCATCAGAAAATCTCCTAAGACATAAAAGTAGGTGATATATCATCTAACAACAAAAAAAACCTGTTTGGACATGTTTTACTGGCTTTTAAAATAGGTACTTTAGAGTTTAAAACCACACACCCACAAATTTGTTGTTTAAAAACAACAAGATATTATGTTTTGCTTTTTGAATATATACAATATAAAGCGCATCGTTTCATTTAAAATACTAATAATGGTCACACAAAGTTATAATACCGAAGAAAACCTTCAATTATTTAACCACTTCATGTCGTTTCTGGAAGACACTCGAAGTGTACTCGCATGACCTCATCTATCACAGTAATTGAAGACAACATTATTTGCTTTGTAAGTTGCACCAAGATAAAAAAAAATGCTAAAAATAAAATAAACCACGAGTTGCTGTTAGATGTTATTAGGTGGCCTTTTGTCGGGACTGACACTAATCTGTGAGGGCAGACGTGATCGTGTGGGTGAGGAGAAAAAAAGAACAACCTTCACTAGTTTAAGATGCTTATGGACAAGCAAACACTGAAAGAGTGTCAACACAATAACTAAACCTTCTTTATATCCCGTTCCCAGTGTTACAAAACTGAAATGCACTTCTCATTTTAATTCATATACTTTACATTAAAGCATCTGAACAAGAAGTCATTTATTTCGTTATGAGACTAGTTTCCTAGAATGGTTCTACTCAAATGGAAACAGGAAGTGTTTTCCTGGCAGCATTTAAAAGGTTCTTATCAGATAACAATCACACCTACCTACCTTTTCACACATCAAACAAGGACACACAGGTTATAATCCCGCGCAGGATAAGTAGCAGCCTGGATTAGACTGGTGTGTTTGATCCAATGAACTCTCACCTCCAGCAGGTCTGAGGCTAATAAGGCCAAACACTCAACATTTTGTGTTTTAATCGCACTGTGATTTCATACTTGCTGTTGTTTAAACAGTAGTATTTTCCTGGAATCTAACTTGACTGTTCCTGTGTTCAAAAGAAGATTTATAGATGTTCACGTGCAACACAAACATACTGGTTTATGATCAGTTTTAGGATTCTGTAACTCATTGTAAACACTGACATCATTCATACTTTGAGCCGCTAGTCATTCCAGTGCTGCTAATAAAGGCCCTGCTTAGTTGTACTTAATGTGGTCTCGATTAAGAAGAAGTCTTTCAGTTTGAAAACTACGGCTTGTGCTTTTTATCACCGGACCATATACATGTTTTACTGTCCTTTGCTACTCCCATATGAAACCACACTTTCCACTGTAATTATGTTACGTTTTCAAAACAACATTTATATCTAAGTACATATTAGCACACTGACACAGAGCCACACAACATATGTTTGTTGGAGATTTAAAAGATTCATGGACAACGTAAATTAAAAGAATAAATCATATTTTTGGGAAAATTTATTAAATACAAGAACTAAACTGAGAACTGGTCACCATTCATCAATCTGATGCAAAACATCCAGCTAGAAAGAGCGACATCAACTGAATCTTAAGTGTATTATCTTTGTACCTGGATCAATAACCATTAGTCTCAGAATGTGGAAGTGTGTGTGTGTGTCTGTACATCTTCCCGACTAAAACGGCCTGAGTCATGAATCCTTTTAACTTAACATGAAGTTGGACCTCATTCCTTCCATCTCTGGCACAGTCAACAGATGCATAGGAATCCATACACTTGGACTCCAACTTTCTGTCAAAATATTACTTTCATTTATGATGCTTAGTGTGCTCTGTGAGATGTTCATGTTCGTTTCCATGCCTAGTCATTCTAAACAAAACTTGTGTAGTCGATTGATGGGTGACCACTTATGCCTTGACAAAACAACACACACACCCCGTTGCTGATGGTCCACTTAAAGTTCGAGCACTGAGCAGCATTACCAAAATTGGATCCAGTAACGCTTTAAAGTAAAAACCCATATCCAAACTTTTTCCGAAAGCTTTCGTTTAAGCAAAAAACAAACAATAACAAGTTGGCGACATTATCACCAGAGACAAAAATCACTTCAGTCGAGACATGACATCATGGACGAGACGAGCAAGACGTGAGTTTCTACGTTCATTTAACAAATATTGAAAGAGAAAACAATTCTTCTCACATCGTCTGGAGATGGACCGAGCCGTGAATTAAAAGGGAGACAAAGTGCTTCGATGCATGTTGGTTGAGTGACCAAAGTGCTGTGGCCTTCTGCCACAGTGCCTTTTATTGCACCTCGTATACTTCCGAGTGTCAAGCATTGCAGCGTTTCAACAATGTGTCTTGAGAGGTCAATGCTTCTTTGTCTTGGAGAATAGGTCATGGGTGAGAGTTGACGCTGATCAGAAAATATGCCACGGCATTGTACCATGAATGCGAGTTCATATGAAGATGCGGGGCCGTACTTCGGTTCTCTAATGGTACGGTCCAAAATGCTTCATTTGTACCGACTACGATTGCCTTACGCAGGAAAAATATTTGGTTACCGGAGACGCTTTATGGTAACAGTCAAAGAGGGGCTTCACATGCGTAGCTACAAATACGACAAGATGGCCGTAGGGTTTGTTCGCCCAAAAGTAAGGGTTAGGGGCAGCTAGTAATACATCATTCATGCGCATCTGTGTTGAGATTGAGAGGTAATGGACACCAGGACACAGAAGGTTTCTGAAAAAAAAACAAAAAAACATCGATATTACGGGCACATGGTCAGTAAGGCTCCCAGATGTTTCAGGGCAACTACAAAACCAAAGTAGAATAAATAAATACATGTGTTGAAAATAAAACAGAGCCAGGCTTCCAACCGGGAAACTAAAGATAAACAGCTACCCATCTTTGCCATCGCCGGGGTTAACATCTGCAACTGTGGAGAGGAATAACACAATGACAGACAAACATGCCAAAACAGAACCTTGTTTCCGGGAAGAGGGGCCACGGAATTAATTCCAGTCTGGGAGACGGAGTAAAGCAGAGGACATATGCATTATATAGGTTGTTATTTTCTCTCAGGAAAACACGGGACGGAGGGAGGTGTCGGAGGGGGCCGATGATTGCAACTTGGTGTTGGCAAATGAGAGCTCATGTAGCAGACTAGTGCAGGAACACAGCGAGGGGGACGGACATGGGTACGACAATGAATCCTATACCGGAAGGAGGAAAACCAAGAGGACAGTGATGGAGGGGGATGGGGTTTGGAAGACTGTAGCCTGTGGCGTGACACTCAAAACTCTGCGTGTCAGAACAAGAAGCCCAGATTTATGAAGAGGAAGTACCAGTGTGGAAAAAAAAAAAAAGGATCAAGCAGAGCCTTGAACCGCAGGTAGAATATGGACACATCAGTGTCACAGATGACAGAGAGTTCTATTGGAATGAAAGCTTTAAAACTATAAGCAACCCACATCGACAAACAGGGAAAACTTTGCTCGCCTTTCCATTTTGTTTCCATTATCCAGTGCCTCATGTTTGCATGATTGACACCATGGAATAATATTAGCCTGTATTTACTAGCATATCTCACCATAGTGGTAGATCAACAGAATACTTTACTAGGGGAAATGAAACAGTACATCCTTAACACTGGCGAGCCGTAATGTTCGACTTGACTTGCACTTGAGTGCATTGGTCAGTACCTACCAACCATGCCACGGGTAGGAGAACAATGTCATAAGTTCATGGTCACAACATGTCAACAAAGGTGATGGCTTATACTTCATTGACAGTGATTGATGTTCTTTCTTTTCTTCATCTCCAGGATGTGTTGACCCAACTAGAACAAGCAAAACCCTACCCTTTGAGGCCAAACACTTATAGGGTTAGTACTACAAACTGATTATCATGTTAAGGGTTCTTTACAAATGTAAGATGCTTGCATGTTTCTATAAAAAGGTGATTTGAAAACGACTTCTTTAAACAGATACTTTGAATTTAACACACCTGTTTCCACCACAAACAACAAAAATATTCTGTATACTTATGAGGATGTAAGCATTCCAGTGGTTTAGGACATTTGACGTAACAAGACCTTATATTCTAGATGTATACATTGGTTTCATTGTTATCTAAACAGGTGCAGTTAGATGAGGAGGTAGATTAAAAGCAAAACACACATATGTGAATAAAAGTTACCTATAGGATGTGTTCAAGTTCTTTTTCTTTTTTTCAAGAGGAAGTCATCAGAGCAGCTCAATACTGACACCGACCTCCCCTCTGTGGCTCATTATCTCACTCGACACAAAACCACAAAAGCCAGAGGCTCTATGTCAATACTCTGTATACTCTGCGCCTTGTTTACATCCCCCTCGACTGCACAGTGAAATCTCAGCTATAGCTCGCTCTCAAACGCATAATAAACACACCCGAGCACATGATTCCAAGACAACCGCAACTTCTGTTTATCTGTTTAGGCGTGCTTCTCACTTTCGGTGCGAGACGGATCATTTCACATTAACAATGAATGCATAGAAGGAATTTTGGCCAGTTTGATATGTGAGTTCAAGCATATATCACTGAATGGCTCAAACTGGTTTTATGAAAACATGCTTCAGGTGAATGAGACTGACAGACAAGACGGAAGGGTCTTAACTCAGTCTGCTGTCTGGAGTGTGTGAACTAAAGGTAGATGCCAAATACCAACTCTGCTACAGGCTTTCTCACATACCTGTACCAAAGGTGTTGGCTGTATCTCTTTCAATTAAAGGTTGTTGTGAAGATCAAATAACGCCACAAAACTACAATGAAGTGGTTTTGAAAACTATGAAGGAATATGTCCGGATAAATAGAAGATTATTAGTCATCTTATCCCTGGTGTTATCTCAGGGTCAATGTGACCTGGAGGCCCCAGAAAAATGTATTTTGGTATCCCTTGTGTTTTCTCTGTCTCCCAACACAAGGGTGGAACTGTTTTTAAGGTTTTTTTTATTTGCTTGTTGTGATCATACAAAACGTAAATGTAATAAATATCTTAAATGTATTATTATTATTGTTTTGCAGCATTATTATAGTGATAAAGCAAGTCAATTATGTCTTTTTTTTTTTACAATATATTTGTAAATCAACTAAATAAAGCAGCCAGACTAAACCTTTTTTTCTGATCATAATTTACAAATTATATATTTTCCCCCAAAAGGGTTCTAATTGACACAATCTTTACTAAAGTGTGTTGCTAGATAATATACATATGTGTAAACAAAAATATGTGTATATATGCCCCTGCAAATATCTAGTGTATTGCATAGATATGAGGGTTTTTAGTAAAACAAATGCAGGTTAGATGTTTCCCTTAAATGTATTACAAGCATGATGTTGCAAAACCACAACATACAAGGGATTATCTTCATACAAGTAGCGCACCTTCAATCACAGACAGACATATTGCGTTCATGCACATCTGAAATGTACCAGTAGATCTTTGAAGTAACTCTAGATATCCTAGAAAAACATTCGTTTATAACCAAGAGCCCAGTGTGTGGCTTTGACAACAAACCGTCCACATGATTAGCCACAGCCAGTACAGTGGCCTTGACTGCTAGCATGTACAGTTAGCTTCAGCTAAACTTAGCACAGCCAGGGTTTTTGCAATGTATAGCTCGTTTTATTCGGGTTTACAACAATCAGCCGCCTTAATATATACGTTAATAAAACAAATACAATATTATTTTTTGCATTTCACGCCTGGGTTCAGTGGCCTAATCGTGGAGCAGCTTCGTCAACTCACAGGCTAGTGTAGCAACACAAGCTAGCAGAGCTACACAGGCTAACCGTCGGGTCTATAATCCACTCCCGGATCTAATGCATGGAATAATCCATATATTATTAAAGAGTTATTGTCATTAAACACAAACACATCCTGGAGATTATTGTGGTTAATATTTAATCAACAAAAAAAGTGTGTTTATGCCCAGGCTGGTGTTGCCAGGATGAATATTACCTAGAAGGGATGTTGCTATCTTTTACCATTTTAAAGTACTATATATAAAATAATTAAAGTAAATTATATTTATATAGTTCATCTGATGCATTAGTTAACGATCAGTGCTTGTATTTTATTAGGAGTTCCATGGAAAAAGCAAAGGAAAGATGTCCGAAAATGGCACTCTTGTGTTAGCTTGTTTACACTCGTCGTTATCCTTTAGATTTTTTATTATTTAAACACATATTTTATCTCCATCTTTACGTGATCCAGGCAAACAAAAGCTCGCGGATTCTCGAGGTCTTCACCCACAATAACACACACCAGTGAGGGGGAACAATGTCCCTCACGCTGGGGGGAACCAAACCCCGGGTCTCCGTCTGACCCTCGACATTGTTTCTCTCACCGCAGTTGAAGAAGGCTGCCGTGTCCGCGCAGTCCTTCAGCGTCTCCTCCGCTGCCTCCCCGGAGCTCATGGCTGCCAAGATCCGAACCCGCGGCTCAGTATCTCCCCCGAAAAAATGGTCCGAGCGATGATGACACACATTCACTCCCGCGATCCAACGCTCGCGTCACCAACGACACATGGCGGCGTGTTGTTTAAAGAAGCCACACGTTTAGCTACGTTTTCCAGCGAACCATCCCCATCTTTGAGAGAAGTCCGTCGACGAGCAGCGACAAGAGGGGGGGAGCCCGGTGCCTGCTCGCAGAGGAGCCGAGGGGAGAGTCGCTGTGGCGGGGAGGAGGAGGAGGAGGAGGAGGAGGAGGAGGGCGGGAGGGGCCGGGGCTCGGTCTGAGCGATGTGTGTTTGTGTGTCAGAGGAACATTAAATATATATACGTTCAATAGTGGGGTTCGACAGCTTTGACGAGGCTTTTCTACATGTCTAAAAATGAACATCTGTCGATCAGAACATCAGAAAATGTCACATTTTTAACTCATTTTGTATTAGAAAGATTCACGTTTAGTAACAATTTATACATTCTTATATTCTGTCAAACTGTTTCAGTTATTATGCTGGGGCTCATTTTTATTTTATTTTTTTCCTCATTTAATTTAATTTCCACTGGGCTTTGTTGAACTACTACTGCCACCTAGTGTGTACACAATGAACTGCCGACGTAAATACTGGAATCATATGGAACATAATGGAAGATAAAGTAAATCAAAACACCATGTATGGTTGCTTATGTATTGTTTTTGATAATGGACTGCTTTTAAATAAAAGATGTGGGTAGAAAAAATGTCCTGTTTACAACACATTATATGACCGGAAAACAAATAGTTAACAGAGATAATAATAACATAGAAGAAATAAGAAATAGCATTGTAAGTAAGTAAGTAAGTAAGTAATTTTTATTTGTATAGCGCTTTTCTAGACCAGGGTCACAAAGCACTTGAACAATCAAAACAATATTCAATAAAGTATATACTTTAAAGATCAAGATACAACTGATAACACAACAGGAGTTCCAGAAAACCAAGGAAAAGCCTGAACAAATAAAAACGTTGAACTTAATTTTCACATTACATATAAAATGCTCATGTTAATCATATTAAATACATAGTGATCACATAAATGATCACAAACTATAGTAAAGCAAACAGAATTTAGTAACGTTAATAATCCATAAACCCAAAAAATAAACTCAGGTATGAATTCTATATTTAGTTCTGTGAAATGGAAAAGTATAAATCTGGAGCAGATATAATACTGTTTGTCTCTCTTCTCCTTTTCAATCTGAAAAAATATATTGTCTGATGATTATAGTTGCAAAGCGTGGTTATTATAGTAAATGATTATTTCATTATAGTTAAACATTGGTTTATTGAAGTTCAAAGTTGTTTGATTAAAGTTTATAGATGTTTGAACGCAGATGCAAACAGGGTTTATGTTTATAATTTGGCTGACTACAGGGGGAAATGTCTGATTATAGTTGAAAAATCTATGATTGTATGTGTACAATGATTTATTTAGAACGTAAATTGTGTAGGACTCCAAGTGTACAGTTGTTGAAAACTGTCTACAGCGGAAAAAGTATGTTTATAGTTGAGAAAGATTGTACATATGTGATCTATACAAAGAAATATATGTCTATATAGTCTATAAAGTTCTCTGACCATAATAGTTGTGATTGTGTAGATATGAGATATGATATATAAACAAAGATAATAGGATTTTATATATATATGCATACTTTAGGACCTTTAGAATGAGCAAATCCTTTATTGTGTCCTAAATGTGTGGCATTATCTTCACCCCATAACTCATTCAAGTACTCAAAACAGAACTAGTTAAGGTACATATTATTATAAAAGTTATGGATGAAGATTCCAAGTGGATTCTAGTCCGGAAAATGTGGTTACCACTGGGAAAACCTGACCAAAATCGAGAGGTTGTCCACCGTGGCATGGTATGTGTTTATATTGGTATGTGTGTATATTGATGTATATATATATATATATATATATATATATATATATATATATATATATATATATATATATATTTATGTATGCATACTGTTATACGATGCAAAACATATATATATATATATATATATATATATATATGTATATATATGTATGCATACTGTTATACGATGCAAAACATAATTCAGTATAAACATGCGTTTGCTCTTAATATTTAGAATCGTCCACTAGAGGGAAGAGTTGTACCAGTTGTGAATCGGCTGGTTTATCCAACAAAAAGTTAAAAACCCACTTAATTCAAGGCGTGCTGTGAACACAATTTTAAACTTCTCCCTAATGTTTTCTCCAATTTTTTCAAACTTCCCCCAACCTTCTCTCTGGATGTTAGTTATTAGGTTATTATTCTTATTATCAGGGATAACTAAGATCCCGTCTAATCCAAGATTGTCAAGACAGATTTACAACTCGTTGTAAATACATCACATACATACCCTGCGACGAAGAACAACCTCTCGAATTTCGTCAGGTCATTCCAGTGGTAACCATCTTAAACTTGGCATAGAATCCTCTTGGAATCCTCATCTCAACTTGTTTTTATGATATGTACCTTAACTAGTATTCGAATGAGTTATGGGGTGAAGATAATGCCATACATTTAGGACACAATAAAGGATTTTCTCATCCTAAAGTTCCTTTAAATATTTATTTTAGAGACGCTGGTGCCATTGTCCCCTCACTTGATAATAAGTTTGAAAGAAAATATTGACAAATTAGAGCTCATGCAGATTGTTTTATCTTAGAAATGTTGAAATCTTGCTTTATTTGTGCTATTTGTTCAATGTAATCTCTTTTGTAACGTGTCTTCCTGTAGAGCCGCAGGACATAAACCCAGACTCACACTCTGAGATACCTGGATGTTATTTATACTTTGTCTGCTGATCCATCTGCTGTCTCCTCCAAACAAAAGCACATATTCCTCACAGAGCTGCAGGCGTCGTCTGTCCGATGTCAGGAATCGATTCTTCTGTCAGTGAGACTCAGACACAGTGACAAGTTCACTCAGAGATAGAACGAAGGCAGCAGTGAAACCATAACATCCTTCTTTTACTGTTGCTTCAAATGGACTAAAAGTAAAAGGCCTTCATAACCAAACACTATCAAAACTTATCATATTTTTTTACTAGCCTAACAAAGGGTATATTTGTTACATAGACTCTGTATAATCTGTCCCTTAGATTAGAATCTTTGTGACTCATAACTAAAATTTAATTATAATTTTCTTAAATTATAAACTTATCATAATTACCCAGGAATAATTTGTTGAATTCAAGCTTTTTATCAGTAAATATTAATGGTGTCACGCCAACGTTTATACTCACATTAATAGTGATAACGACTTGTTTATATGACCTACATTTAAAATATAGGATTAGTAGTAATATTCAAATACATTGAAGTTTGTTGACAGAAGTATATTTTAAATGTAATTGTACTAAACTTGTATTTTAGCGTTTGCCTGTGAATGTTGTACATGTCTAAAATTCGTACCATAATAATAACTTTTTAATCAGTTATATAAAAAACAAAACAATATTCCTTTTTAATTTGCATTTAAATCAATCATCGTAGTTAAAAGCTACGACCCGACCAGGTGTCCCTGAACGCACCAGTATCCAGGCAACCGCACACAAACCTGCAGCTTCAAGCCACACACACACACACACACACACACACGACTCACCTGCCACGAATACTGTATTTATCTGTTTGTTTATCAGACAAACATGGACGTGTCAGTTGAGGGGGAAACCAAACCGCTCTCCACGCTCTCTGCCTTCAGTTATATCCCGCCTCGGAGGAAGGAACCCAAAGAATTGTCCTATTTTCAAAGTGAACCTAAGGTACTTTGGCATGTCGACGTCATTGACGCTAACTTAACAATAAATCCTAAAACTTTGTTGAAATACATATATCATATGAAAGCATACTTGTATTTAATTCAATTTATTATGTATAGGTATATATCAATTTTTTTAAATGTATACGTTTAGCTAATTGCTTATATTTAAGCATTGATCCATGTTAATGTATATTTACTTTTACAAAAATGAAATACTGTTGATATTTGAGATCAGACATGCACCTGAATTTCCAATCATTTCTGCAAAGAAAAAACTTTATCTTCAAGCAGAGTTCATGAATCGGAAAATTGAGTTTTGTGTCCATCTCCTCACCAACATGTGCTGCAGGCTCCAGACGTGTTCACGTATGACCAGTTGTTCCACCAGGACCTGGGCTATGACGAGAACATTCCCAGGGATGATCGAAGGCACTACAAAGGGAGAGGGCTGGACATACATGGGGAGGTTCGTGACTTTTGCTGCACCATGTCATCCAATCAAGATCACGGTGGTACAGAGGCTGATGGACAATTGACAGTCAGTTGTGTTTAATTAAGTCACAATCTGTCGTGGAAAGTAGTTGGAAAATCTAGTCTAAAGAAAAGTCGCACCATCAGTGTCTTGGTTTGCATCCAAGAAAAGTAAAAAAAAAAAGAAAAAGTAGAACAATGGAAAATCTCGGCTTCAAAATTGGCATCATAAAAAAATCCCTACTTGCAAAACATTTAGGAACCTGTTATTGTGAGTTACACGTCTGGAGTGTAAATAATTCACCAGCCTGAGTGTGTTTGAACAGCTCATCCTTGCACACTTCAAACGCTACAACAACACGTTTCAAGGAAGGTAAAAATAAAAGTGTGTGTTATTTGAATGAGCTCTGTCGATGGTTGCCTCTCAAAACTGTGTTACTTTTCTTTGTTTTGTGACACATTTCTTCAAGACATTTGTTTTTGAATCCCCAACGTCTCCTTGAAACAATTATTTATGTCAGAGCTGGCACTCTAGTTTCTGGGTCACTGGAAGTGGAAAAAGGAGGTGAAGAAAGCAGTCGCACACACACACACACACACATGGAGTATATAATTAGTCAGCAGAGTCTGTCAGAGTTTGACAGCTTCTGCAGAATGGAGATCCCTTTTTAAATTCATATTTGAATAAGAATCAAATGCAATATATATATAGAGAGAGTATTCAAGCAGCGAGTAACTTCTTCTCCAGTTTTCTCGAGATAATAATAATCGACGGCGTTCCGTCAAAATAAACAAGGCGATATTAAACTTCAGTCTTCTCATTAAGTCACCACGATGAAGAAGATCGTATCTTTTTCTCGGGAAAAAGTTTCCACATCATCGCCAGGGGCTGTTGAAATCATCTCCAGTCAACATTTACACCAAGTTCAGGAGCTTACACATGAGATTCTGCAGCAAAGTTTCAGAAATTCAGGTAATTTAAAGTTCAGCTCCAGGAAAGAAAATGTTCTGCACAATTTGTATTCATCGCAGTTACGACTCAACTCTGTCTTCTGTGAGCTGCCAGCGGACATTTTGGAGAGCTGAAAGACAGTTTAAAGAGAATTTCTGAACGCTTCAAATACTTGAAAACACTGTGTTTTGAGTGTGAGAACGAGCTGTTTTCTGAGTTTTCATCTTGGAGGTAGGAAAAAAGGGATTGAGCTTCTCTGTCTCTTCTGTCGGCTTATTGACCCTCAGGAGGAGTCCAGGAGCGTACCGGTGAGATCGTCTTCGGAGTACGGCCGCCGTCCAGCTCTCCTCTCCTACCAGTCCGAGCGCCAGCATGCTCGCGTGGCTCGTATTAAAGCGGACTTCTTCATGAAAAATGGGATCACTTGGAGTCTGGCGGGAGAAGATTAAAAAGAAGAGGGGAAAAAAAAACAGTAGCGTTGACGAGTCTCAGCTTCAAAGCAACTGCTCCTCATCGGAACTTAATCTTGTAAAATCAGAATTACAGCATCATGTGCAGATGATAATGGCTGTCAGGTGCTGCTGCCTCAAAACTTTCCTCAGTTATAATCACGTTCTCTGGAGTTTTGTAGAAAATATGTAGAAGGTACATTATCTCCTTCTTACTCTCCACTTTTACAGCTAAATTTGGACAAAACTGAAACTCTTGTTATTGCTCCTGATGATAAAGTTCTAGGGTTGAGTCAGAACTTGGGTGACTTAGGTCAGTCTGTCAAACTGAGCCTGAGAAACCTGGGTGTTGTATTTGAAAATGACTCTAGTCCAACACTGCAGAAAACTGACCAAAAACTGTTTCCTTCAACTGAGAAAAATCTCTAAACTTAGGAAAATGTTGACACAACATGATCTGGAGCTTGTAATCCATGCGTTTGTTTCTTCTCGTCTGGACTATTGTAACAGTTTGTTTTCATGTCTAAACAAGAAGGATCTGTCTCGTCTGCAGTTGATTCAGAACTCTGCAGCGAGAATTCTGAACCACTCTAGTAGAAGAACTCACATTTCTCTGATCCTTAAAACTCTTCACTGGCTGCCAGTTTCTTTCAGGATCAATTTTAAAATTCTGGTTCTTACTTTCAGATCTATTCATGGTCAGGCTCCTCCTTACATCACTGATCTGATCCAGTCTTACAACCCAGCTCGAGCTCTGAGGTCTGTGGATCAGAATCTACTGATGGTTCCTGAACACGCTTCAGAGAAATCCTTCCAGGCTGTTGCTCCTAAGCTTTGGAACGATCTTCCTCTCCCTCTGTGTTTGATGGATCTACTGACTCCTTCAGAAACATCTTAAGACATTCTTATTCGTGCAGGATTTTCACTGATTTTCGGTTTGTCTTATGTATATTTTCTGAATGTATGAAAAACAATAAAAATCAATATATTCCAGAAGACACACCTTTACCTTTTATTCAAAGACCTCTGTTCACTTGTCCTGGAAGAATTCGAAAGCATTGGAGGCACCCTGTTTATCCATTTTTTTATCCAAACATTTAATGAATAACAAAAGCAACGAACGGAACACATGTTGCTGTTTGCTTTCATCCCTAATGGACAATAAATCCGGAAGCCACCTACTATTTAGTGGACCACTAATGCACCTCTAGAGCTAGAAATACCACTCACAAAGTCTGGCCGTCCCACAGGAAACGCATC
Source organism: Callionymus lyra (assembly GCF_982586985.1). Classification (NCBI taxonomy): domain Eukaryota; kingdom Metazoa; phylum Chordata; class Actinopteri; order Syngnathiformes; family Callionymidae; genus Callionymus; species Callionymus lyra. The sequence goes on from NC_141820.1 coordinate 30,107,072, forward strand.
GCCGGCCTTGTGTGACAGTAAACAATTTGAACGAACTCATAGAAACCAGCTGCTCACGTCTTCAAAGGCACACACGCCCGAATCATTCATCCGAGTCACGTCATATTTACAAGATGTGAAAAGTGAAGGACGTACGAGGAACAGAGTTCAACTATATTAACTCCACAAAACTGTTGAGCACTTGTCGACACTAAAAGATCATTTTAGTAGTATTGATTTGACAATAAAAATACGATGAGTCGTCGAAAATAATGGATGTTTTCCAAGCAGGTACCGTATTGCAGTAGATTCGTTGGGAGAGGGGACTTCCTTCCTCGGGTGTCGGTGCAGTCGTGAGGCTGAGGAGATGTGACAGCGAGCAGGAGGATCCATCAGGCGTGAGTGAAGGCTTCGCTCTCAGGCTCGGCCACCACAACGTCAGCCACTGATTACCTCCTGACCTGGACTAAGGTAGAGTCACATCCTGGACTCTCTTTGTACCACTTGAAGCACCGAGGGACTCCACTTGGCTTGAGTCCACGCCAGTCCTTTTTTTTTTCCAATAAGTAGGTACAGAGCGTGACAACTCACTGCAAATGCCACTCCTGGAGTCTATTTTTGGGGGGAGTCGCTCAAGGCATCAGAGTACCCTGAGACAGGGATCGCGTCATCTCCGTGTGGACGAAGTACGTCTTCAGCTCTCCTTTGCCCTTCACGTTGATGATCCCGCGGCAACAGCACATGTACCCGAGCACTGATAAGATCCGACTGGTCTCCTCCGTGACCTGGAAAGGAGGGACACAGGTTTGAGCCGAGGATCGGGATCAGTCGGTGGTTCAAATCATGGACCTGTATTCTTCCCAGGACTCCGGTGGACTCCATCCGACTGGCCACGTTGACGCTGTTTCCCCAGATGTCGTACTGAGGTTTCTGCGCTCCGATCACACCTGCTATTACTGGTCCGTGGTTGATCCCTGCCGAAGGTCAACCATCTCAAATCAATCAACAAATAGTGACTATTTAACAATGCTTTATATTGAGCTTTGTTTCTTGGATTGTTGTTCTTCAATGTGAACTAAATGTTTTGTAACATTTTAATTTTGATTTATTGCTGCCACTCAGGGCACAACTTTGGTTGGGCAACCAGGTGGGTTAAATGCAGACTGATTGGAGACGCTTCAGTTTTCATTACATTTTAAAATGTTTTAACAGAGAACAAATGACATTTCAACTAATCAACCGAGTGCAATTTTCTTTTTACTAGTAACTGATAGCAAGAAAATGTAAACAGTTTGGATGCTCCAGGTAACATATGTCAAACTCATGGCCTAGGGGGGGCCAAACGTGGTCCTCTAAGTCATTTGATGTGGCCTGTAGGACGGTTGGCTCAAAATCATTATATATCAATGTTCATGACCTATAAACATGTCGGTGTTGATGATAAGACGGACAGATTTTTAACAATACCAGTTCAACTGGAATTTGATTAGCGAAGTAAAATACACAGATATTAATAAGATTAATAAAGCCTCAAGGAATGATAATAAAATATCAAAATTTCCTTTTCGGTAATTATAATTTGTTTTGGCCGTTCGTGTGAATGAGTTCTGCTTTAGGGGACTTCCCCTAAAGCAGAACTCCTGATGTTTCGCTTTCACAAAGTTTTCCAAGTTTTTAAAAAGGTCTGAGGGTTTATACCAGGTTTTTTTTCACAGTGTAGGAGGACCTGTGCATGGGGCAGCCACACAGAGTACTGTAGGGGGGTCTGGGGTTCCCCCCGGGAAATTTAGAATTTGAAACACTCATTTCCTGAATTTTTAGGGCTACATTTTGTGAAATAAGGGCAGAAAATAAAGAAAATCAAAGGGGATCAAAATCACAGTGTAGGGGTCCCCTCTGCTGAATGACACTGGCGAGAACCCTGGTATTATTTGGACGTTTCAATCGCCACTTTTACAAGCTGCTATTGGCTGCAGGGGGAGTGTGAAGAACAAGAGTTCATGTTGTTTTGATGCTTTTTCCGCTCAGTTTCTTCCACTACAGGGTGTTATTTTAAAAGAAGTGACTAGTCTCATCAGTCACTCCAAGTGAATATATTTACCGATTCGAAGTTTGAATTCATTAAAGGAGTGTTTGTTGATGACGTCCAGCTTCCCGACCAGAGCGAAGGCGAACTCCACCATGGTGCCGATGTGCATGTTCTGCCTGTCGTGATCCTGAACATAGGAGGCAGAACACGAGCTATACATGAGTATTTGTTGTCTGTGACTAGAGTGAGCTTCAGATGTTGAGACGAATCACTCGTGTTATATTGGTACGTGTGTCCGTGTCAAACCTCTGGTCCAGGAGTGACATTCAGTCCAGTCGCTGCCATGTAAGTGCTCCCGATGGTCTTTATCTTTTCCACTCCACTGAACTTTGGTTTGGACAGCAGCTGAGAAGAAGCACACCTCAGTGTCAGTCGTCTGCCTCGGGGAGGAAGTGACGGAAGAAAGAAACAAGAGACGAGCACCTCATCAAAATCTGCGATGATCTCATTTAGCAGGCGGAGACACTCCAGTCCTTCCTTGTTGACGTCCGATTCTGTGTAGAACTCCTTAAAGTCTGGGATGGAGGCGAACATCACGCACACCGACTCGTACGACTGATGATAGAGGTCCTGCTCACGAGAGAGGACATCGAAGTGTGGAGATCGATGACGTCAAACAAAATAACAGATCGAACCAGTGAAGGAGCTTCTACCTCATTTTTCCAATTTCGTCCCAGAAAATGCTCTGCGACGTGGGCAGGGAGGACATTCTCCAACAGGACCCGGTTCAGGTTCTCCATGGTTTCAATCTCCTCACACTCCCTCTTGAACTTGTCCCTCCACAGAAAGTCCAGCCTGCAGTAATACTCGTTCTATTTCAGGAAAACACACAGAAAAGTGTCACTAAAGTCGTGATCCAACTCAAGAGAAGAAAACTACATTCACTCAATTGTATTTGTGAAAACAAACAGTTTGGATTAGGGCTACTTTTTAGCAATATTTAAATCAGAAATCAGTATGTGTTTTTTGTTTTTGTTTTACTATACAATGGCTTGTATTTCCGTATTGATAGAATCATTTAAAGTTCAGTGTAGGCCAGGCCTGCATTTCTTAGGGTAAAAGTAGATGAATTGATACATTTATTGATTTTAATAAAACATCTTTATTTAAATTGAAATCTGTAAAAAATGTAAATCCTTAAATAATGAATACTATGACAATTGTAAATATCACATAAAATGGACGGACGGATTGAAGGGCAGATAGATTATTTGTGGGAAATAAGTTTGTACATCAAAAACCGTCAAAAAGAGCAAGAAATGCATTTTACATACCGAATAACTTATGGAGTTCAAAACAGTATTCTACAAAAACAAAACTTAAACTTGACTTAAGTTGTAAGTAAGTAAGTAATAGTCATTTGTGAAGCGCATTTCTAGACCAGGGTCACAAAACAGTATTCTACAAAAACAAAACTTGACTTAAGTGGTAAGTAATAGTAGAATACATGGCGACGAACTGTGGCGAAAGAACTGGAGTGCTTTAACCACAGTGGTTAAAGCACTCCAGTTGAGGTTTGCTCAAGACGGAAGGAGCCGGCAGCAAGTTCCTACACGGACTGATGTTATTTAAGTGACCTCCGTCTTTGTTTCAAAATAAGAATGCAGTTGAAGTGAGATGAGGATTAAAGTATACACAGTATAAACACTTTGTACATCTTATTAGAACATGCTGGATAAAGACGATGTATTTAGATGTACCTTGAACGACATCAAAAGATAATATTTCACAAAACATCCCAATTACCTTTCTCCATTTTTCTCATTACCTGTTCAAGCTACTTGGACTTTACTTATTAAAAGTGGACCATTGTTTAATTTTCTAACTAGTAAAGCTCTCGTCCAATTAGCAAAAACTTTACAAACATCGTTTCTTTAGAAAAACTATATTAGGACATGAAAAAAGTCAAAGTGAAACACTGTCCTGTTTATCAGGCATGATGACAGGCCAACGTGTATTTCTTTTGAATGTCATGGAATCTTTGTGATTGACTGGTAGACCATGATCTACATATAAAGCAACCCTTCATCAACAAATAGCATTTAAAAGTAACCCTTCATTAAAAAACAAGCCGGTCAATGCGTACCCTAAATATATTCTTCTCTACCAGAAAAGTTTCCATCTTTGCTAAATAAACATGATTTATTCAGTGTTTTATTGAATCTCTAAAGCATAACCTGGAGCCAAAGACGCAAACGCCTACTTTGAGTATTGAATTAAAATGAAGTTGTCATGAACCGCATTTAAAACTCTTTACTTGAGTTAATGTCTTGGAATGAAACATCATACTAAACATGATTTATATTTTTCTAAGATAACGCTTCTTTCTCACGCTTGAAGGGAACACGTCTAGATATGTAAGCGAGACTCTCTGGGTCGGGGCATCTCAGGAGTGCAGGCCGACCGCTGACCTCTTCATCAAGAGATCCTGAGGCCTCATGCTGCCTCTGTGTCGCCCCCTGCAGACACCACTGCGCTGATGTGTGTGCTCCGCTGTGAACAAATATTTAATGCAAGTTGTAACCAGCCTGCATGATGCATGATTGCAGTGGATATATTCCCCCCTGTAGGACACCGAGGGGGCAGGGTTCAACACAGTGGCCTCTCGCTGCTCAGTAATGAGAAGTGCTGCAACAGCCTTGATAACTGGAGGCCAAAATAGGAATAATGACTCTTCTCACATGTCACACTTGATGCAAGACATTTCTTTACACAAATTAATGTACAGTAGCGAAGCATCTGTTAATCCCCCCCTCCTCCCTCTCCAGCCTCCCCCGTCTCCCCACGGAGACTACCCGCTGAAGTAGTGAAGAAAGTAGGCCAGGAGAAAAAGTAGCCTGTTAAAAAAAGCAGAACAGTGAGTATAAATGAGCTTCGCTGCTCATGAGGGATGAATTACATTTGCTGTTGCTCTCCCCCTTAAGCCACCGTGAGTGACTCGAATAGGCTCCTTACAGATGTCCGACAAACTGTCTTGAGCAGAACTTTTTATTCTATTAATAAACCACCAATTAATTCATTCTCTCTTTTTAATGACAGCTTTGTAACTGTTCAATATTCTCATTGATTCATGAAAATATCAAACTTTTGTGTCGCTTCAACGGCAAGAACAAAGTGAAAGGCAGTATAAAAATAAAATACTTTATATTTACATATTGTAATTAGGAGCACCACTGAAATAAATGAATCTGTTTTTGATCTCATTTTCTGTAACATCATTCTTTCGGTAGTTTTTGCTAAAAGACACTAATAAAACCCCCTTGTGATGACTTTTAACCTAATGGTGTCAGATATGGTGGCTTGAGCATTAAAACATACTAAATACAGGCGTAAACTCAAACCTAACTCAAAAGTATTCAGATGTTTGAATCTGTGCGTGACAGGAATCCAAGAACTTTTTTCATTTTGTGCAGAATAATGAACGTATAATTCAGTGCAGACGTGTTCATCCAATCGCCACCAAACATATTTAAATTAACCAGATTTCCAGGATCTTCCCACTCTGTGATCACAAAAAAACAACAAATGAAAACATGAATTTAAACTGGATTAAGAGTTTTTATTTGTTCATTTAAAAAATGACTGACGTTGAAACTTAGCGCAGATGTGCTGCGGTGAACATGCTCTTGTACTATAGTAAAATCACACCTGGTGAGTCTGACAATCAGCAAACTATAGACGTAGTAGTGCGTACCTCCGTAGATACTTTTCACACCTGGACCTACTTAAGCAGCTCACGGTACATTTGTAAAGTTGTGCGTCTAAAAATGTTGCTCTCCTGCATCCGTACACACGAGGCAGTGACCTAGAACAAGAGCAACATATTGAGCTGCTCGACCAGAGCCAGAAATCTCCCGGGAAAGGCCGTTTTGGGACTCCTCATCTGGATTGCCAGGTTTGGGGTCACATCTGATGGATGGTATCCCCCATGAAAATAAAGCTGTGAATCTGGCTGACATCACAGCTTCCATGCGAGACTGTGCCTCTTGAGGTCATAAAAATATCTGTTTGAGCCTTTTTTCCTTTTCATTTTGTAAGAAATGACCCAATAAAACTCTGACAGTTTAGAAATGTAGATGACGACCCAGTTTACACGCCAAGCATTTTGACTTTCATTTTTAATCATTTACCTCATTCATATTCAATGAATTTGACACTCAAATTTTAGTTGAATAATACAGTTTAACCATACTTATCCTGCCCTGCCTGAAATTCTAGTTATTACCTTCTTTTCCCACCAGACTATTTATTCATAGAATTCAGCCTTTTCCAAAAATACTTTTACTTATTCAACTTTATTCTGTGTTTAAACTACTTTTCCTATTTGTCCTAATGTTTTTAGCAAACAAAATTAGCTTTAGGTCCAAAACCTAAAGCTAATTTAGGTTTATATATATATATATATATATTTTTAAATCACTTAAATTAATTAAATAAATAAATAAATGAGCCTGAATTAGATATTGAATTACTTTTACCATGTAATCCCGGGTCGGGTGTTTTTCTAATCCCAGGTTCATTGGACGAGAGGCTGGGGACACCCTGAACAGGAGGCTGTCTGTCACACACAACCATTCACTTTCTAAGTCTAACCACTACATCACCACGCGTCCCATTTATCGGAATAATTAGAATTCTCTGTAAATTAAAAATACAAACCTGCCTCTGCAAAGATTTGTCTGAACAAGTACAAATGATAATACAGTATTGAATATTTACTACTAAACATTACAAACTGATCCAGGGTCATGGCAATAGAAATGTCTGACCTGTCTGGCCAGAACCAGCAGGGTGATGAAGAAGATGAAGAGGGACACGGATCCCATGGTCTTTAGGTCTTTGAGCACTCCGGGTCTAAAGGAAGGGGGGGAAAAAAGTCATGACGGTGAGAAGAAAATACACTCTCATACCTTGTCATCAACTGGTCTGGCTTTGATTCAAATGAAGAAAAATGTTTAACTAGTCATGATAAGAAAATCAGTTTGAGACTCACAAATAAGACGGAATTATGGTAGTAGCCCATTATTTTATCAAGAGGAGCTTTACTGTTACACGTGTAGTGACACACTGGAGATGAAAAAAAAAAATGTCTCAAAAATACCCTGAAGTGTTAATGAGTACTTGTCAGGTACGTTTCAATATTTGTGACAGCTAGAGAAATGAAGTGGGGGCAGCAAAGCGATCCTCTCATAATGAAAAGTATTCTTGGATCCAGGCTCAACTTTCATCTGCCACTCCTCGTCTTCCTCTTCAGGGGTGACTGGTGTCGACGGCATGTTGCCGCCTCAGCGATACTCGGGTCTCGTTAATCATCTTAACAGGAGGTTGTGTGAGCGAGCTGCAAGGTCAAGCCTTAAACAGGTTGACTGACCTTAAGTGGGCTCTTTGATTGTTTCATTAAAGGGGGGTGAGAGTACCGGGAGGATGTGGGGAGGGTTTCAATCACCTATCCAACGTGTCGGTCGGGTACAGAGCTTTGCTGAAAACGTCCAGGATGGACGCGTGTGTCTGCAGAATGATGATGTTGTAGATCACCACGGCGACCAGCATCACCACCATCTTCAGCTCGTAGTTGATCCTCAGGAAGACGGAACACGACACCAGGCCCAGAATGCAGCAGTAAATGAAGTACTGTAGAAGAAATAAAGGCAAAATAACATTGAAAAGATTTTAATCTCCACAGAAGTCCCAGAAAATCCGGGAAAAGCCTGCACAAATAAAAATGTCTTAAAGAATGATTGTGTTTGTCATGTCATTTAGCATTACAATATTTATGCCACAACATTTCTCTGTTTCTCTCTCTGTAACAAATCTTCTGAAGTAGTAGCAGCTTGGATGAGGCTGTAATGAATCTTAATGAATATTTTTAAGTCTTCTAATGTGTGTACGATCTTAACTGTGACCAAGTTTTTTTGTTAAAGGGCAACTAATGTGTCGATTTAAGTGTGTCTTAAATAGATCTTGGACCTCTATTGTATCATCAGTATGTCTTTGTTTATACAAAACTCTCTTTTCATGGATATATTTATATTAGAAAATATGATGCTCCGCCCGAAAATACATGTTTTTTCTGGAGATTAAATCTTGTTTGCCATAACCACGCCCACTCTGCTGTCATTGGTCAAGCATTGAAGTTTGTCACCACGTGTCATCAATCCCGGAAGTCTCCACCTCCAAGGGACTTGTTGTATAAACAAAGCAGGTGTGATTACAGCTGGCTGGAGGAGGAGTGAAACCATTATTATGTCATAATGGACTCTCTCGTAACCTCTCCTTCGCAGAGATTTTACTTTAAACATCATCATGATGAGAGTCTTACTGCATGACTTAAACATTTTAAACATGTGAGTGAGTCAGGATAGTTGAGTTTGACATTAGTTGACCTTTAAAATATAACCATTTAGTTACACTTGGCCAGTTTACTGGCAGTGAAAATAACTGGGCACGGTGCCAACTTTATGAAATCCTATAAAAAGTTGTTCTTATAATGAGTAAGTTCAGCTCTTTTCTCTGTGTTACATCATTAATAAGATTGATTTTCCTCTCCTGCAACCCAAAAATCATTATTCAGAAAGTGCTGCTGTACATCTTTAGGAGCTGATGCATCTGCTCCGTTCAACTTGACTCAATTAAATGGCCCACGATGCTGTCGGGGAGTTTCTTAAATGGGCTCGGGCGCCTCTACAAAACCACGGAACCACATCCGCAAAATGTGAAGTGTTCATTCTCAGCCGAGTCAATCCAGGTCACACAGCATGGTGTCGTCACTGATATGGCAAAAGGTAATTCTTCTAATTATATTCAAATAAAAAGGGTCCGCGACAAAGAAACTTTTTAACCTAAAGGGTGCATCTTACTTTGACAAATCAAACAATAGATGTATTTTTTTTGTAATATGCTCAAAAAAAAATAATTTGTGTCCAACCTTTAATAGGTTCTTCTTAATACATTTTTTTTTTTTTCAAAACTTGACTACTTGTATTTCAATAAAGCACATTTTAGTCATATTTACATTTTCTTTCCACTTATATTTTTTAAAATATCTTCATATTTATATCAGGATCTCTGAATTAATGTATATAAACCCCTTAGTTTTATCAATAATAATAATAAGATGTGATTCTGTTTAAATATTTTCCTCAGGTTTTCTAATAGGGTTACTTCCTTTCTTCTGTCTCTGGGCTGGACAGCTGCTCACAACAGTCAAAGTTATTTAAAAAAGAATAATTGCCCGCCATTGATGTAAGGCGAAGAACAAGCAGTCAGTGGTTTGTGAAGGTTTGAAATGTAAAAGAAAAGCTTCAACATGAAAATCGATGCAGAAAACATTGAGAGAACTAAACCAGTGTGAGAAATGCATTATGAACAAAAGACATATTTAAGAATTCCCCTTGAAGTCATGGCGTCATAGATGATAATTACAGCATCATAGAGAAGTTGGCTTTTCAACGAGAACATGTTGTACTTAACATGTGTGTGATGATCGCACAAAACAACCTTTTGTGTTTCCATCATGTTATTTTTTATGGTTGCGAGGATATAAACACATCCGTGAGTCTACACAGTCTACACAGACCAAACACTAATGACCGTCTCTCCCAAAACATGTGACTTGTGGACACTGAGTACTTACAGGGAGATAAAACCTTCTTTCTCCTGCGCCTTCATTCTGCTGGTTCCACACTGTGTCGTTGGTTCGGTTGAGCGGTGATGAGGTCGCCAGGGTGGCATCCACCGATCCCCCCGGATCCTCCACAAAGAACTAAAAACACAAAGAGAACTGGATCAGCTCTTTCTCTGTAGTGATGACTCTTGGAGATAAGGTTCTACTGTTGATGCTAATTAGTATCACGTGTTTACAGGCTAAACTTTAACTGGCAAAACACTTGTTAACATCTCAATTGTAAACTTGAAAGATACATCTCCTGGATGCACTGGGACACATCCTCAGTGATGTTTCCTGGATTCATTGGATGTTTCGGGTCCAGCAACGTCAGACATCCTCGTCCATAGCCACCCAGTGGCTTTATCTGCGGCCTCACTTACGGCTTGAATGGCCCTCTTCCTGGCCACCCCTATGATTCCCAAAAAGCCAAGGACTCTGCAGAGGGAGCGTCCTTCAAAGCATCGACAGCCAACTTCTCATAGAAAGTCTTCCAGCCCCTGCCCTTGCAGTCCTCCACCAAGTCCCTATACTTGGTGCGTTTTCTTTTATTGGCCTCCTCCATTCGCTCCTCCCAGGGCACCGTTAACTCCAGCATGATCAATTGTTTCGATGCCTATGATACAATTATCATGTCCGGCCGGAGCGACGTTGTTGCAATGTGCTGGGGGACCTCAGTTGTTTCACAGATCAACATGCAGCTGCCAATCAGGGGCTGTGTGGAGGAGTCCTGTTGTCGTCTGCGGGCGTACACTAGGTCTCACTCCAGCTTTGACGAAAGAGATTGCCTTCTTTGGAGCATGATGTTTCTTGCTGGTGCCGATGGCTATGTTCTCAGTAACTGCTTTGAGTACCTGGTCATGGCGCCAACGGAAGCGACCATCAGCCAGGGACTTTGGACAACTGCTGAGGAGATGTTCCAAGGAGCCTCTTCCAGAGCAAAGGGGGCAGGATGGTGTTTCACTCTTCCCCTACACATGGAGGTTTGCTGGGCTGGGGAGGGAATCATAGACTGCCACAACTAGGAACTTGACCTGGTGGAAGTCTGCCTGCATGATGTTTGCCCATGTGCGTTTGCGCTGCAATGTGCCCTCCAATCTTGTCCATGACGGAGTCCCATTGCCCTGCCCATTGCCCTGCCCACTGCCCTGCCCACTCGTTCTTCCTCCAAGCCTGCTCGGACCTCTTCCTGGAGTAGATGTCGTCTTTCTTTGCCCCGGGCCTGGCTGACTTTGGTCTTTGGAAAGTAGCTCTCCCTGTTGCCACGGCACCAACCAGCGTCTTTTGCCTAAGGCGTGACTACGCCACCTCCACTGCCTTTTCTGCCTTCCACTTCCTTCCTGGCCTCACTTCAATCCTGGCTGATGACACCTTGCAGTACCTGGAGTCTCTGTACTGTAGGGCTTCTCTCGTGCGTGCCACCTTGAATTCTTCAGTGAGCCCGCTGAAGGGTAGCTGCAGGATGTTGCTTGTCCCATACAGGGCAGCACTGTTGAGACTGCGAGGAAGGGCCATTTCCGCTGAAGGCTGCTGATCTTCCTTTCAAAGGAGCACAGGACTCTGGGGAGGATGGAGTACTGGTAGATCCAGGCTTTAAATCTTCCAGGCAGACCAGACCTGTCTACCTTGGTGAGCCACTCTCCAAGCTCTTCGGTAGATTTCTGGATAGCAGCAGAGTCCTTCAGGCTGGCGTCAAAGACCTTTCCCAAGCTCTTGACTGGTTGCTCCGTGATAGACGGAATCACCGTTCCTGAAATTGAGAACCGGAACTTGTCGACCACCTTCCCCCTCTTCAGCACCATGGACCTTGACTTTGCGGGCTTGAAACTCATCCTGGCCCATCCAAAGAGTCTCTCCAGTCCTTGTAGGATCCACCTGCTCCCTGGGACTGATGTTGTTATGATAGTCAAGTCGTCCATGTAGGCTCTAATGGGGGGCTGTCGAACACCTGTTTTGCATTAAGGCCCTTTGCATTCCACCTCGGCAGACTTCACTACCATGTTCCTTGCCAGAGCAAACAGGGCAACGGAGATGGTACATCCTGTTATTATCCCTTTCTCAAGGCGATGCCAGTCTGAGGTCACTGACCCAGAAGTTACCCTGAGCCTGAAATTATCATAATAATCTAGGATCAAGTCCTTGATCTTGCTGGGAACATGGTGGAGGTACAGTGCAAGCTCCACTAGCTTGTGTGCGATGGACCCGTAGGCGTTAGTGAGGTCCAGCCACAACACAGTGAGTTCTCCTCTACTCTCATGGGCTACCCTAATGAGCTGTGTGACTACACCATTGTGCTCTAGGCAGTCGGGAACTCCAGGCACTCCCCCCTTCTGCACTGAAGTATCGGTGTAATTGTTCTTGAGGAGAAACTCGATCAGTCTTCGGGAGACGATTGCTGAAAAAAAACCTTCCCTTCCAGACTGAGTAGTGAGATAGTCCGGGACTGGTTGATGTTTTTCAAGTCCTCCTCCTTGGGGATCCAGACTCCCTCTGCACACCTCCACTGGTCTGCCACCTTCCCCCTTCGCCAGATCAGCTTCAAGATCCTCCACAGATGCTTGAGAAGGCTCAGACAGCGCTTGTAGGCAAGGTAAGGTACACTGCTGGGGCCAGGGGTTGATGACCTCTTCAACCTTCTTTAAACTAGGTTGTGTCAACTGGAACTCTGCTGTTGGTGGGGCCGGGCTGATGAGTGCTCTATTGGGATCTAAGTCTTGTCCTCCCACTCAAGCCGGCCACTGCGCTTGTCCCCGAGCAGCTGTTTAGTAAATCGATAGGGATTGGCGATGAAGGCTGCTCGCTTCCTAGATCTCTCTCTTCCACGCCTCCTGTGCCACTCTGCTCTGCGAAGGGTTATCAGTTTTTTCCACCCCAACATTTAAATATACACCTCATTTGTTCAGTTATGCTTAAATTACACTTTACATATTGACATATTCCTCTACGAACGTAACATATGGACATTCCTGACCTTTTTTAACCTACATTGGGAATTTCAGGGACCTCCAGGGCAGGAGAAGTATGTTCAAATTGTATTATTGTGAAAATAGCGAAAGATAAAAAGACAAATTAAGTGCAAAAAAGCACAATGATCCAAATATTCTTTTGAGCATCTCTGTAGAGATAAAACCAGTGAGGGAAAAAAAAAAAAAAATATATATATATATATATATATATATATATATATATATATATATATATATATATATATATAAATTTCATTTAGACAAAGTGAGGGATGTAATATTGTTTTTTTTATCAACCATCAACTCACCATGTTGAAAACAGCCATTACTAATATAAGCGCCGTGGTTGTCATGGTGAGGACCAAACGCAGCCAAGGGTTATTGGTGATAATGATGTGGGAGGAGGCGGGAAACCAGGTGAAGCTGCAGAGAGATCCTTTTTTACCCGGCTGAAAAAAACAAATGAACAAATTAAATGTGTTTTTTATTTAAATATATACCAGGAAATGACCATTTACAAAATATAAAACACTGATTTCAAAATACCTTTTAAATGTCTTTTTATTTTTGTAAACATGAGATCTAGAGCTAAAATCTATTTAAATAGTAAAAAATGTAGAAAATGACCAAATAAATAACTTTTTGGTTGTGATAAATATTTCTCTTTGACTAGTTTTATATATATTTTATTAACCTGGACAAAGTGTGGCCCCCTTAATGCAGCTACGGCAATTTAGAAAGGACAATTTAAATCGAAAACGAAAATTAGTATGTGAACAAAATATATGAATTTATTTATTTTATTATAATTATATGATTTTTGTTTATTTATTTATTTTTTTAACCTGAAATATTCCAGACTGTAAAGAGAAAACGTTTCCAATCAGCATTATGTGTTTAGATCAAATAGACCTACACTATATTTTATCTTGATAACATTATTTTTCTTCAATATGGTTTTGATTTGTCTCAATAAAGTACTTTTTTAATGAGAATAATATGCATTTCTGATATATAAGCTACAAACTGTGTTAGCCTCAGTGTATCAGTCAAACATGTGTTGCGGCAGTGTTTTAATTTGGTGGGGAATGATTCTAAATGATCTCAACACGTCAAAGGTCACAGACCCCTTGGTATGAATTACATATTAGGGGAGGCAGGTGAGGCAGATGCGCAATCCATCACGAACTGTGTTGATACATGCAATTGACGCGCGCCGGTTGCCGTATGTCTGAATGTCGCCAATATAATGATCACAGATACATTTATTTGCCTTGATTTTCTACAGTCTGGCTGATGTCTTTAACCGTTAAAGTTTAATGTTTAAAAAGCAAAGTTTGAGGCACACACTAATGACGTAGTTTCTCTACTTTGATGGAGCATCTCCATTGAGGCGGGGAGACTTTTAAAACTAAAGGAAATAAGGTAGACTTTTACAACAAACTAACAGAGGTTTGTGTGGTGAAGGACAGGCGCATGGACTTTATCTAAAGATAAGCCTAGAAACTGTTTTAATTTCAATCGTATTCTGCGTCTTCCTTGTAATCCTTTATCATTACGGTCATAATCTATACTGTTTTAATCCACGTTTGCTAATCCTTTTTTAAAATGATTAATAAGTTCATTCATCTTTTTATCTATTGATTGTTTAAAAAAAAAGAAAAGATTTTCAGCCAATTGAAAGGTCTCAGATCATTAAATATGGCAGGTTAAAGATTTAGAATATAGGATTTTAAATAAATTGATAATAAAAAAGTAATATTTCAGCTATGACTTATATCAATGTCAGAGATGACAGGTTTATGATGATATAAATCAATATTCACCCACAATCGATGAGTGCCATAGATCTGGAGGATGTAGACTAACATCCCACAAAACATTAAAACAATTTAATGTAGCCTTCTGGAGCAATTATTAATTAGATCAAATATTTTTTTTAACCATCTTAGTCATATGGTATTGTCAAAGATGAAATGTTTACGCTATAACTGGCATGGAGGACATCAGTCTAATAAAATCAAGTAAATCGTCTTTTAAAAAAGACAATGCGTGTGTGCAAAGAATGCTGCTGAGATAAGAAATAAGCAGTAGTTAATTGAATAAGCCACTCTTGGGTTTATATACTTGTAAATCTGACACTAAAGGAGTCAGTGCCTCACCAACCATGATCCTCACCGCTCGTCACTGCGCTGCTGTAACACCAGACGTGTCATGGTTTTCAACTGGTCTGGCCTTGGGACCATTCCCCCGAAACCCACCTCTGGGTCTAGTCCTACCACATTTCACGACCTTGAGGCTGTTTTTTAACTCACCAGAATGTGGCCAGCGAAACAAAGCACGAGGATCAGAGCCAGCAGTAAGAAGGCAAAGCCGAACGATATTCCCAGAACAGCGGTTCTGCAAACACACACACATTGTGAGTCATAAAAACCGTTGATATCCTAAAACAATGGCTCCAAATTTGCATCAGACGAGTGATAGTGGTGCAAGTTCTCTTCAAGGTTTAACGTCATGGATGACATCATGTCTCTCTGTGTGCAGCGATGCACTACTAGACGAGGCAGAGATAAATTCTAGGAGATGACGCAAGATTAAAAAATGAATGCTCCATAGATTCTCCTCTGTCCTTCATTAACCCTGTCGTTGGACTCATCATTGTTCAGAGTGCAGAAAGTCTAGAAGCCAAATGCACATTGAAGTAAAACCTCCTAAAAGGCAGTGACTCAGCATGAGGTTGATTTTCTCTCACTTGGATCACCTGATATATGATCATCAGCAGACACTGCTGTCTCTGTGAGTATGTTGGCTAAATAACTCAACTCCTCAGATCAGCTCATGCTCAAGAGCCTCTCTGGCACCACCCTTACGACGCTGAAACAACTTACTTGGGCAAGACAAGGACTTGTACGATGAATATACAGCAGAAGATCAGACAGGCACATGTGATGTAGTACTTGAAGGCTGGAAGTGTTGTGGATCTGTACTGTAGAGACACAAGACAACAGTAGAAATGATCTAGAAATGTTTGTTATATTACAGCGTATCAAGTAGATACAGAACATATCACAGTACCTAATTTTATCTTTGCCTATCTTTTACAATGAGTCATTCATTCAGTTTATTTAAAAACTTGCTTTATATTTACTTTTGTATCTTGTGCCTGATCTGATTCCTCCACCACCACCACACCACCAAAAGATATTTTTCCTGTTGGTTATGTCCAGGCACTCTGCTTTCCTCCTAAAAGCCATGAATATATCTATATCTATATCTATATCTATATCTATATCTATATCTATATCTATATCTATATCTATCTATATAGATATAGATATATATATATATATATGTGTGTCTGAGAATGATAGTCCTTCTTTATCAGGTGTCAAAAACTTAACTGTCATTCATGGGGGGTCTTTGAGCTGTTTTTTACTCAACTTTGATCAAAGTTTCATTTATATTCTTTTGTAAATTAATAATATAATGGTAAAATCATGACCCCAATCGAGGTTGGGGTGTGGAAAGTTTTGCAAAGCATTCTTTTTTTGTTGCGTTGAGCACATTTTTAAACCAAGAATGTTTGTTCTTGCTACAAATCTTTTAAACATCGAATGAATCTTGATTAAATGTCCAGTTTAAAACAGATTCAGGAATGGCTTATTTAGTATCATGACATCATTAAGGCATTAACAGACACTCTAAATATCAATTAATCACCAGATAAATAAAGATTTGCTCCTATGGATTCATATGGTCCAATCAAACACCCCCACTCCCTGCGCTTTCACCTACCTCTTTCTCCAGGGCTTTGTTGTGAAAGAACAATGAGATCCTCTGGATGTCCTCTGACTTCAGCCACTGCCTGCAACCAAATGAGTCAGAGTGTATGAGACATACCAACCAGCCTGTGCATTCCTGAAATCACAATTACTTTGTACAACAGAAACAACAGAAAAATAAAACTCACGATTAAAACACTTAATAAAAGCAACATTTAAAGATGCAAATGCAAACAGAATCATATCAGCACCGCCTGAGAGATATTAAAACACGGCTATGAGGAGGTCGCCCGCTTTGGGAGCGAGGGACCAACAGAAATGGTTTACTGAGATTGCAATTTTAATTATTGATATAATTTATCCACGGCTGTCTCTGGCTCTTACTTCTGCGAGTTGATACCATCGATGGTGCGAATCATTCGTTCATTGAGTTCCTCCTCAAACCTTCTCCTCTGTGACTTGGACCTTCAATTGAAAAGGACATTAAGATCACAACCAACAGCTCGACAATCGTCAAAACCCTAACCTTTCACGTCGTTGGAATTGATACTGTCCCATTGGAACATCCTGTTGAAAAAATGGAATACATATTAAGATAGAAACCAAATACAACACAGTATTGACATCTCGATGTTCTCACTTTGGTGTTGATCTTGCCATTTTCTGTGGTCACGCTGTCTCTCTGGTGCAGGTTAGCGAAGGGCTTTGCGGCGCCCCAAGACTCCAAGTAACGGGTCATCCTCACCGACGCCCTCATTTTGCCGGCATCCATGGAGGGGCGAGAGCGCAGACCCAGCAACGGGCTGTGGCGTTCCGTCTAAGGAAGAAGACAAATGGATTAAAAATGCAAAACAAAACCAAGAAGTTTTGGAGACACCATTTTAATCATTTAACATCTAATCTCTCCAGTTGGTCTTGGGTCTGTGGTCTTCTGTCAAGAGTATTTTGCCTTGTATGAGTTTTTCCTCAAAGTTAGTGAGGAAAAATATAAAACATTATTAAGACCCATCAGTTTTCTCAACTCAATTTGACTGATCCGTATTTATAACATGTGCCCTAAGTAACCATATATAAATCCGATAAAGCATGTAGGACTTTGAATGTCATATATAAGGCACGTTGCAGAACGTAACCTTCACGTACCTAACAGAGATGATTTTGATTTTCAAGCCATGTTCAACATTGATTGACATGGACATAGTTTCTGCCAAAATACATCAGTTGTTATCAAGTCAAACAATACATTGTGCTGTAGTTATAGCAGTAGCCAAGGTAATTGTAACAGTTTTGTTCAAGGTAGGAGGATAAAAAGACATTGTAAAAATACATTCAAAACATAATTTACCAGAAGATAAAACAATCTCTTTTTCAAGGGAAGCGTGTACAGGACGAGAGATTAATGAATTAAGCTTCATGTAAAGAAAACTAAGAAAGTGACCTGCTGTTTCCATGTCTCTTTGAAAGTTTTTTTATTTCATCAAAGGTGACCAGTCCCTTTCATTTCAATGTTTTCTGTAATGAGGTCAAGGCAGCTGGGCCAGAGTACTGAAAAGAAAAGGTATTTATTATTTATTCATTTTTAAATAAAAGTCTTTTAAACCAAGAAAGCTTTTGATTTTGTGTTGGGATTCATTTTGAAAAGTCTGCCAGTGAGTTCTCTGAAGGGCAGCCAAGGACGACTACTCACCCTGGACACAGAGGAGAGGAGTGTTGGATGAGAGCTCTACAGACTGTGGCCGCCCAGAAGCCGAGAGTGGTCTCTGTTAAAATGGCAGCAACCCTCTTTTGGAAGCAATGAAAAAAAACCTGATGTTCTACTATTGGATCTAATAAAAAAAATGATGGTACGATTCCAAGATACTGTTGACCAGGTACAGTGTTTTTGGGAATATAAGGTGCATTTAAAATACTTTCATTTTCTCAAAAATGGACAGCTTTAAGCCTTATTTATTAACTCTGGTTGTTCTTACTGAACAATTGTATATTGTACACAGCACTTTTATTTTATTATTTTACACACAATTATTTCCAAATGTTTTAGTGCTGTTTGGTATGCCACAAAACCACACCACTTGATGGATTGTCAGAGCATTATGGCTACGGTAGTCAGAAGCGTTCCTGACTGTCAAGGCTGTGAGACGGTTTGTACTTTCAATAACTTTATTTGATATGGGACCCACAGGTTGCTGTAGGCTACAGTAAAAAAAACAAAAACAAATCACAATCTCTTTCTTTCCCCTTCTTCTCAAAAAACAAAACATACTTCCTCCAAGTTATTAACCTTAATATAACCCACAACTTAATCACTACGTTTAGTATAACAGCAGAGGTTGTGGATCATTGTGAGCCGAGGAGCTTTAATATATTTTACAAGGTGAGTAATCATTAACAATTTCATGTTGAAAAATGGATGCAGGTTTTTTAAATGTATTAACTACATGAACATGTGGAAAATGTAGGTAGGTAGGTAGGTAGAGCTTTATTGATCTCTCAGGAGGTCTCCTTTGGGAATTTTTTTCTCCCCAATTAGACATAGCAATACAGCAATTATTCATAGAAATAGAAATAAGAACAAAAACAAAGATAATAAAGAAAAAGAACAAGATGATACAATCTAAGTCTAAAGATAAAGAACATAGATCAAATAAAAATAACAAAGACAAAGGATACAAAGACTCACATAGAATAGAACATTATGATACCTTCGCTCCACTCCTGCCCCCGAACTCAGAATTGTACAATCTAATAGCCCGAGGAATGTATGAGTCCTTGAATCTGTTAGTTTTGCATCTGGGAAAGAGCGAGAAATTAAACAGCCACTATTTCGTGGACTCTGTCCATTACAGGGAACATATTATTATTGTGTGTGCGTATATGACCCCAAAATGGCAGGTTCTTACAAAGCAGATATCAAACTCAAAGCTATCTAGTTGTTTGATGTGCCATATAATCCGAAAAACACGACAGTTATTTCATTAACGCTGTGTTCAAAACCAGTTTACTTATAATAAGCTAACATTAGTCATGGTTCTTAAAATGGACATTCCTGCTCTACTGTTCACAAATATGCTAAAGAGGGCCCAGACGCGATCCTTGGAGCACACCAATGGGGTTACAGCATTGTTGAGAAGAGATTGAAGATTGGTGTCATCAATGAGGCAGAGGTCAAATCATTACTTACCAACAAATGCAAATCATAATTGGTGAATTTGAGGGATGTCATTTACAGTAGATGGAGTTACAAATTAACCTTAACTGGGTCTTCAAGGAACCTTTTCGGGTGAGGCAATAACATTTGCAGTATAATGTCAATTATTAGAGGTAAATAATGAACAGTTGGAATAGTATGGTAATTAAGTCAGAATTACTGGACAGTACATTCAGTTTTGAGCTAAGTTCCTGAGGTCCATAGGAGTACTTCATTATTCATATTCTTACAAACACTAGTCCTGACCTTTTCTCTGCTGCTATGGGAGCTTCCAAGAGATCATTAAAGCAATTATAAATAAAGTCCTTTCACTGCAGGGGGCGCTAATGAACCCTGAAGAAGTACAGTAAGTAAGCAAGTAAGTAAGCAAATAAGTAAGCAGATAAGCAAGTAAGTAAGTAAGTAAGTAAGTAAGTAAGTAAGTAAGTAAGTAAGTAAGTAAGTAAGTAAGTAAGTAAGTAAACAAGTAAGTCAATATAAAGATGAGCAAACCTAGAGGTAGAATATGGTAGAAACTAAATAGAACCAATGTTTCTTTACATAATTATTCTTTCAGTAACATTAGCTACTTACTGCTTGCTTTGAAATGTACTATCCAACAACAAATGAGATAAATGCAACTCTAGGATAGACTAAATGCTTTCAGGAACATGGTCCAGACAAAAGCTGGAATTATCTACAAAGCTATTTTTAAACAATAACTACCATCAAACACACTGTAGTCCATGAAGAACTGTGTTTACACTTCATGTGTTTGAGTTAAAAGCCACTAATGGACAATAACTCTTGACCAGCTGTCAACGATTAACGCTACTTCAAAAATGTGTCTTTTTATGTTTGCTATCGCGCTTAAACCTTTAGTCTGGGTAGAAAAAAAATGTTATTTGCTGCAGCAAACAAAACCTTAATCTCTTCGCTATTTAACTTGTTCTGCATGTGAAATCTGTCTGAGCAACTATGTCAGCTGATATTTTTTAATATAACTTATGTATTTTAACTGATGCTCTAGACTTAAGCTTTTGCAAATTTGAATGTCCTTGTCAATCAGCTGCGCCAAGTTCATTTAATACATTTATATGTCTTTATTTTATTTAATATCACTATGGAATTATGTTTTGTGTCTCATTGTGGAACGATAACAGAGGATATATTGATCACTTCCAAGATGCAACTTCACTAAAAGTGTGCACACATAAATGTAATAAGATGTATTTGATTTGAGAAGTGCAAACCTGTTTTGGCCCACCCTAGAAGACAATATTAAGAATATAAGTATATTTTTGAATAACTCCCCATGGTAAAAAAGATGTATTCAATTAACAGAATTATTTGTTTGTATATCTTTGTGTGACCTGTGACAGACTGGCATCCTGTCCAGGGTATCCCCCACCTCTTGCCCTAAGAAACTGGGCTAGGTTAGATAGATTAATTTTGAACACAGTGCGTTGTATCTCGTTCTGTTTTGGTTTCTTATTTTTTTCAAAGGATGCTATACATATGAAATATGATCAAAAATAAAAAATGAATGGGTTATTCTCACAGTAGTTGAACAAACGCATCAATAGACAATTTTTTAACAGTATAACACATATTTGTTATTTGACATTTGACAAACCGAGCTTGGCTTGCTGTGTCTGGAGAATCACTCGTACTGCATTCCATTGATGCAACATTTGTGACCTTAAACCTAATTGAGCATCAAACGGACCAGAAAAAAAGTTCTTCTTTTGTTGCAGTAAAGATGTGCCAACTTCTATCATGTCAGTCGAAAGGATCTTACTTAAATTGTTGGATCCAGAACAGAGGAGAAGACAGCCTGACTGAATTCATCTTTTTCCTTTAACTGTCAGTTTTATTAATTTCATTGTTCAAATCATACATTTACTTTGTTACCTGTTTTTCAAAACATATACTGTATATAAGAAGCATGACTTTTGTAGAAATATGATTTAAAATGTCTACATTCATATAATAGAATTACCTTCACTGCAAATAGAATTTCAATATTAGAATGAACTACAGTCAATTATTATTCACAGACAAATGTGATTACTTAACAATATAAAAGCTTATTTGTTGTCCAATTTATGCTTTGAAAATGTTAAATATATATGTTTAAATTGAAGTAGGCAAGAGTGTGTCTGCGTTTGTGTGACTGACCTTGGGGTTGATGACCAGGTATGTGACAACTCCGTGCTCCTTCAGGTAAGAGTCTCGACTCTGTCCCTCTCCAGGCTCGACCTTGTACGAGCCTTTCAGGTGCTCCAGTGTCACGGACGAGATGTGGACCCTCCTGAATATTACAAAATGAAAAAGTCAAGATTATTTGGCAATACTGTCTATTTCATACTTTCAGGTCCTCAAGCAGATGTTGCACGACGGGAAAATCCACATCAGACAATGGATTAGCAGTATTTTTACACATTTATTTCCAAATGTTGCTGACTTGGACGAGTACAAAAATGTATAAAATTACTTTAAAACCATTTACTTTGTGTGACTACTTGGTGCTCTTTTATTAAAGTGTGACCCGAGGGCCACATGTGTCTCAATGTATTTATTCGGACCTCATGAGGTCTGAGTAAAACTGTTAGAATGATCAAGAGGAAATGTTTTTGATAGCAAACTAACATATTTATTTGTGTTGTTCATTATTTGTTTAACTCTACATTAAGTGTGTTTAAGATATTTGTCTTGCGACTTTTTACTTTTTGTTGTCCTTTAAGCTATTCTTGAACCCTAAAAGTAATTATAAATAAGAAGGTTGAGGATTTTTTTTGTTTTTAAGAAAAAGTGATTAAATATATTATTAACAATTAAAGTACATTTATTTTATTCAATTGCCAACTCCTGGTCTTACGCAATGTAATGCAAAGGGTCCACATTATAAACCCTGAGGAGCCAAAGGAAAGAAATGGTGAATAAAACAAGCCACGATGTGATTGAGAAAAACACATTTTTCTTTCATCTTGTTTTGTCAGACAAGGAATACATAGAAAAAGTCAAAAGAAGGGATAAAGAAAAAGAGTTGAATAATGAATGAAATAATTGTTCGTAAGCTGTTCCACAATCACTTTTATGGGACAACACTTATCATTAGTTTCCTTTCAGATCATGTTGAAAGTTTAGATCATAATAAAATGGTGCAAATCTTATTAAAGAAACCAAACAAGTATTTTAACTGGTGGATATAAATACATGAAGAACCCTCTGATTCTCAGAGCAGTAATAAAACATATATTTATCATTTTTCCACGGACATTGTGATGATGATTTCCTCGTAAGAAAGAAAGAAAAGGTTTATATAAATAAGGAACATAATCACGCATCACATTTTTAGTTTCTTGCGATCAATCACAATCCTGTTTTCTCTTAAAATCTATTTTTCAGCATACTCCCTGTCAGAACACATTCCAGTCCGACATGTCCAAAACTTTATTGGCACAACTACCTTTCGTCTCGCACATGAACAAGAGACTCACACCTCATTGTCAACAGCGGCTATGGTTCGCTCTGCTGGCAGCATCATTACACAGACATGTTTCAAGATTCACTATCACCATAATGTGCATCAGTGATTTGGGTCACTTTCTAATATACCGGGAGCATCACAGTCACTGTTTTGCATGAACAAACTATTTATTACGATGCTCGACACCAAACTCACAACTGTGGAGCTCATGGTATGTTTTTGTCCTATCTTGAATTTAACCACTAGATACCATAGACTTGATTATTTGTTTTCCTATGTATATTCCATAGGATTGATGCTTTGACACTCTAAGAGCTATTTCATTGACAACTTCATAAATAAAGTTGTGTTTTTGAATGAAACGCGTATGCCCAAATGGATCTTGGATTTCCCAGATCGTGTACTACACTACTAATACAACTGAGTTTTTGGTCCCAATCAGATTTCCATAAAACAAGGCTAATTGAAACAGGCCGTTGTGCATGTGTTCATGGATCGTGCAGATTTCCCAGATCATGTACTGAGACTCCCAAATAATCTACAAGTGTAATGAACTCTCACCCTGGAACTCCTCCTGCCTCCATGTGATTGGCGAGCGTTACGTCATGTGACCAGACGTCATACTGCCATTTCCGAAGCCCGATGACGCCGCACAGGACGTTGCCAGAATGCACGCCCACACGCATGTTGATATCCACCACAGTGGCATCCCGCACCTTCCTGCGAACAAACCCAAGATGTAGAAAATTCTACACACTGCAACAAACAGGTTTTTATCTGGGGTAAACTAATAGCGGTGTTGATTCACGGCTGTTTAGTCACAAAGCAGATAGCGGGATACAAACAGATGTTGAGCCATTTGGAAAGAATGTTTTCATCCAGGAGGCTTATCTTATTGTTTCATAGTGTATTGACTGAGTAGTTCAAACAGGGAAATCTGGCATTTAATTCTGCTCTGCGTGTTTGTTGTGTCCTTGTGTTTGTGTGTGAAAGAGCAAAACAGTGCTGGAGAGGAGAAAGAGGCAGATTTGGTGGTTTACTTGATGGCCTCACACATATCCAGGCCCATCTTCACGCAGTTCCTGGCGTGCTGAGGCAGAGACTGTGGCAGACCAGACACGCAGTAGTAGCAGTCTCCCAAGATCTTGATTCGCATACATTCGTTCTCCTTGAAAAGAACACGAAAAAAAAAAGTAAATGAGAAAAGTCACCTGTAACAGACATCTTTGTTAAAGAGATCCGGAAATGAATCAAGCGCTTAGATATTTTTAGAACTGGAAGAGTTTGTCGGACAATCGTTTCAGGCCCTCAGAGACCGGGTCAGATGTTATGCCAACTGTCCTTCAGCCTCATATAAACACACACCCACATACACATCACACTCTCGCTTCCACATGTGGGATGTCTAACAGCTCATCTCCGGGCCTGGTTTATGTAATAGCAACTTCGTCAGCAGGAGGACCACACTGGTGGGCACGAAGCCCAGCGCCTCACTTACCTGTTCAAAACATGTTGCCCACAAGACCCTCGGTTTACAACCCTGGAGGAGATTTTTTCAAGGACAGAATTTTTTGAGCATATTATCTTCTTGTTCTGGATTCAGGAGATCAACTGCCGATATCTTAATCTCTAGACCTGGGTCTGGACTTGACACAAAATAATAGTATGTATATAAATAAGTCATATATGAGTTAGCAATGTTAAAAAAGTATAGGACATTAATTACTTTTGCAATCTGGTCAAACTTTCCAAAGAGTTCATTCAGCATATGAACCAGTTCCCCCGGAGAGCAGTCGCTGGCCAGTCGAGTGAATCCAACTATATCGGCGTATAAGATACTGCAGAAAAACACAGACATGATGAACATAAAAGGGGATGTTTTAAAGGGTTAGTTCACCCAAAAATATAAATACCTAATGATTTGTTATTACATATTCTTCATATGTCAGAATCTAAGAAACTCTGTGAAAGTGTTGTTGAGCCATGTTTGTGCACACTTGAATGTTAGGGAGATATTTGAAGCAGAAGAAAGATTTAAGAGGCAATCACTCAAGAACAGAACAACCTTATCAACATTTAAAAAACCGCAGAAAAGTTTCTTCTGCTTAACCTGGAAGTTGTATCACCTAAAATATCTGAAGAATGTGATAAACAAAATAAAATGATCGTTACATTCCATCCATTTTCCAACCATGAAAGAAACAAATGGTTACGCAAATTGATTCAGACCTAAATTTGAAGTTTAAGTAGAAATGAGAAAGATAAACAATTGATTTTATCTTCAGAACAGTAAATTGATCAAACTTTGTTCTTTAAATCTTGTATTACAGAGTCTGTAGACAATTACATTTTCATGACATGTGAGGTCTGGTGGTCATGTGATGACTGGACGGGTCAGCCAGTATAGTTTCTAGAAGTGATGGGTTGATGAGGCCTCATAAGGCATGATGCTGTATCATGATACAGTTCCGAGGCCACAAGATGGCACCCTCAGTTTGAAAATGATGCCAGGTTTCATTGAATTAGTAGATCAGAATCTAAGATTATAAAGCAGAGGGAGCCATCTAGTATAAAATTTAAGAGACTCTATCATAAGTGCCTTAGAGTTCAAATAGGTAAGGAATATATCTTGTGATTGTGAGGGGTAAAAAGAATCATCACATAAAATAACTTAATAAATGATGCCAAAAGGGCTGCTTTAAAATAAATTAAATCCTACATCAACTTAATCATTCACATTGTTGGAAGTTTCCTTTAAAGGTTTGTTAGGCCAATCTTGGCACTAACACCATGATGCTATTTTAATCCAGTATGTCTTTGAAGGAAAATGATGCAAAATAAATATTATTCCCTTGTATAAAAATGAGGACGAATCCTTCAAATGCAGTACCATTACATATTTATAGGGACACTGCAATCCTCTCATAATATTCCCTTTTCTTGTTACGCTGAAATGCATTTTTCATCTTTGTCTATTTGAAAACTTGTTGCCTGCGTTGTCATTGCTTGGCCTCAGAATCTTATCCTTGCTGTTTTGAAACGTCCTCATTATGTTCTCCTCCATTATAGACCAAGGAGATACAGTAATAGTAATCCTGGATTTGAGCATTCTAATCCTAAAGCAATATCATGGACACTAGACGTCGTCTAATTTTCATAGCAGAGTGGCGTCAGTGTACTCTGGAGAAGGGTTTCATCCAAATTGAATCTGGCCACTAGAACAAGAACATAGGGGAAGGATTAACTAAAGATTAGATGGAGAACAGAGAAGAACAGAAATCGACATTTGAGGGCAAGATAAGAGCGGACAGGCTTGGACGAGAAGATGAAAAGAGCAATCTTCAAATAAGATTAAAGTAGAAAACTAATTTCTCTGTCAAGCAGGAGGATAGGAACAGACAGCTCTTACCTCACATTGGTGTGGCGTTGTACGTAAAGGTTATGAAAGTTATTGGTGCTTTCAGTTCGACCAAAGTTTGGCCCCTGCAACCTCTGGATGATCTCGGCTTTCATTACTCTGGCTATATGAGCCGGCAGTAAAGACAGAAGAAGACGCTCCTTCGCAAAGAAAGAAATCAACAGAAATAAGTAACAACTCATTTAATAAACTCTTTGACAATTTAAATCCAAGAAGCGACAAAAAAGAGATGTAGCAGCTTAAAAGTAAAAATTTTTTTAGTCTGTCTGGTATATTCTTTGACTCTTGTATCATTTGGAATGAATACAAAATAAATTAAAAACAACAAGTAAAATAACTGCGTAACAAACAGTGGGAAACAATTCAATACTTATTTTTAATGCATGTTTTGAGAGAGGAAAGCCATTAAACGTCTACACAAAGGCAGTTCATAAAATACAACTGAGCACATCAAAAAACTCGCCATCTGTCGAGAAGTCATCGCCAATGTGGAATTTATTTTTAGATTTTAACATTTTTTTTAAAATAAAAAGAGACTTTTGTGTGCATCTCTGTGTGTGTGGCTGAGGTGGTGTGGTGGAGAAACACCTGTGCAAAATCAACCCCATCAGGAAACAGAGGGTGAAACTACAGCAGAGAACCACTGACAATGACTACAGGCTAGTTGTGGTATGATAAGCCGATGTTAAGTTCACAAAATTGCCAAAATTCACCACAACTAAAAAACATTTAGAAGGATAGAACCAGATCTCCCTTATGACAAGTATAATTGAAGTACAATTGTAAGTCATATCCACTCAAAGCTTATTTTTAGGGCTTTTAAAGGTTTATGATAAAGTGATGATGGTAAAAAAAAAAATTGAATTATTTAGAGGACAATTTAGCTGTTGTCTCTGGTTCTGTGGTCCTTTAATATTGACAGGCTCAAATCCCCAACCTCGCCTACTCTGTTGCAATTGGTGACACAAAGTGACACCACAGAGGTGCCATCAAAGGACCCTAAAACCGTTACTCTTGCTACAAAATGCAGTTTAATATAGAGTTACAAAATACAAGAGTTGATCAGTGTGAAGTTAGAAAGAATTGTTCTAGGTCACTTCAGAATCGAAGGACAGTTGGCTCAAGATAATCATTTGTTTGTCCCACAGTGGGGAAATGTGTGACATATGTCATTCATCAGTATTGTTTTGGCTCTACCTTAAAAGTAGAAAATGATGTGACAGAAGCTGTACTTTTTCACCAATGACTTGGGATATACTTTGTTTTTTGCTTTTTGTAAACAGCAACAACTTAACTGTCGGATTTGTGGCCCCTGGGCCAGAGTTTGATAAAACATTTTGGAACAAAAATGGTATTAAATGCAGGATATTTGAGCAATAAAACTTGGGTATTTTCACACAAGCAATACAAACCCTAAAAACCCATAATGAAAACAATTACAAAACAATTTATAATGCAACTCAAACAACAACACTTAGGAGGCTTGTCCATCATGGCCGTGTGTGTGTGAGAGTCGCCCGAGGGGTATGTGAGTCATCAATGCAGATCACGGTGAAGAGGGTCATTACATTCTTCACACACCACAGGCTCATTTCCTAAAACACAGCAGCAAATTAAGTAGATCGAGGGTTGAGGGGGAGAGTAAGTTCTAAAAATAGAACTCTTCAACACACCCACTTCTTTATTTATGCTGCACGGAAAGCATCTGAACCATCATCTTGACTAAGAGGTAATAAAGTCTGAGGAGCTGAACTGTTGTTCACCTCATATGTTTGAGTTTATGCTAAAGAAAAAAACATGAGCGTGTTACTGTATGGGCTCGGAAAACTTATTTTAAACAAACCCCATGCACTGTGTACCTTGACAACAAGTCACATATTCTGACAAAACCAACGCAGAAGTTTCCAAGCCAGATGCCATGGCGATCAAGCTACAACCTATTATATTATTAATGACGAGTTGAATGTGTTTTTTTATTCAAGAAATAGTAAATGCCATGTCAGAGACTTTAATGTCAAGAAAATGTCACTGCATAATAAATATCTCTTCAGTTGGCTCCACCCAAACTGCAGAGTGCAAGGTTTAAAAGTATTAAATGAACACAGCTATTAAAGCACAACTGTTATAGTCATTTACAGTTTTAATTTCTATAAAATATGGTGCAGTTGTTTGTTAAAAGAGATGACTAAAAGTGACCCTTCAAACTGAGAGAATCTCATTGAACAGTGTGTTCTTACAAACCTTCCTTCATCACATCTGATAACATGTTCTCTTATAACCACAGAAAAGTCTTACCTCTGCTCATTTCTCTCCATTCGAACAACATATTGTGAGCTAATATTACATAAAAGTTCATCTTTCCTTACACTAACAAAATACTTTTTAAGATGTGTTGAATGCTTACCAACTGTGTCACCCAAGTTTTAGCTACTACAGGTAAGTTTTAAAATTCATATTAGACTTTAAACTCTTTAAACCAGAAATGACTAAACATCCACAAATCTGAAAAACACTTAAATACTATATTAATATGGAAAAAAATGAATCATTAGTTTCAAAGTACTTTCAAATTGTTGTTGTTTCTAGGGAACAACTAGAGTGGTTTCAAATGTTAAGTCGACAATATCAATGGAAATGCAGGGCTTAGTTGTTCCGTGAAATGTTTTTAAAATGAGTGTGTCCGGATGCAAAATGTCATCCAATGGGAAAAATAATTGATTCATTCTCTTCTTTAATAGTCCAATTTTATTAAAGATATCTAGACATTTTGCACTGCTTTCGTGATGACAACCAAAAGTTGGACGATAAGGCAATGCTTTTAGGCATTCCTTGTCTTGTTAGTCACATGATACACACAGGAGGTTCAACTTCATTTATAACCACTGTTTCAGGAACCACTGATCTGCCTCTAGAGCCCATTGTGTATCTGTGTATGTAAGTGTGTGTGTACCTGTTGATGCTTCTCAAATTCAAGCTTGATGGGGGATTTTATGCAGTTGCACGTGTCTTGGTAGGTTTGTCTGAGGGCCAGGTCCATCAGATGCTTGTGGTACGCTCCCACCAAGTTTCCACAAGCGAAAATGATAACGTTGGCTAAAATCTGCCACAAACAAAAACATTGGACAAAAAAGCCACATTAATTGTTGAGAAAGGTTTTCAGATTATACCTGTGTGACTCTGTCTTCTTACTCATTGCTCTGAAAATCCACACTTAGTGTTTAGCATCAAATCAATTGATGCTTTTTTATTGTTCCGCTTGTCGACGTTTACCTGCATGTGCTTTAATGGTTTATTGTACCATTAGTGCACATTATACAGGAAAAAGTTGATTGATTGGTGTTTTACAAGCTTATACTTGGACCATTCATCGTTGGCCTTTTGTCAGAACTAGTGTAAAATCCAATAAAAACGTGTTTACACAACGATCCCTCTATCACTCATTCATTATTTAACATTTCTTCCTGGAAGAACAGCAGATGTTCAATATCTCTTATTGGACCGTACGTTTACCGAATGCTAGCCTGTGGTTCTCGCGATTTGTTAGGAGTCAGCCTGACTCAGGCCAGTGTCAAAGTGTGTTTTGCTGAGAAGGGTTACCTCAGATTCACTCATGGAAGGGGATCTTACCTGCCAGACTAATGGTTCCAGGTCTGTGACAGTTGAGGCCAAACAGATGCTGAGGGTGACAGTGTGGGAGAAGCAGGTGATAACGCTGGCGATAATGGCTCCTCTCATAGAGAACGGCAACATGGTGTACACAACAAACACGATGAACAGAAAAAAAGACACCTGGAAATAAAGGACAAGATTAATGTTGTCCGGTTGATCTTCCAACAGCTGTACATACCATAGTACTAAATCATTTATATTTTATCTGTGATGAGCACATCCGACTTTCTTACAACCCCATTTTTCCCCGTCGGTCCACCCTTTCCTGTTGTTGTAGTGACATGTCGAGCCGGTCTTTTTTAAATGAACTCTGACCTCCCTGCATGTCCTGTTTCCACTCTTTGCCAGGTTCAAGGTCCATCTTTTCTGCATGTATGACATTATCAAACTGCTTGTTCTCTCATTTTAATGAAGTGTTCTATCACATGAAAGTGCCTCACCTTTTCACTATAAACATGAAGGGACCCTGAATGTGTCCTGCTTCCAAGTAAACAAAGAACAGAAGTTAAACATGATTATGAAATTGGGGGGGTGGTTTCTAAGAAAAGAACAAACAAAGGAAGACGACAAAAGTAAGATGAGGGCTTTAACTTTGTTGCTAGGCAACGAGCAGCAGTTGTCAGTGTAGATTAGAAATGCCTTGCATACTGTATACTAGCCAAAACTCTTTAGCTGAGGGATTGAAAACTGTGTATTGAGGTTGGTTAAATTGCTATAATCCCACAGATCACTGCATGTGTCTCTCATATAGACTCTCACACGTCGTTGCAATCTGCCCTGAATCTAAAAACAACTCCAACAGCTCCTTGAATTGGCAACCGCAGCAACCATCACCCCAATTTATCCCGCCCATATTTCAGTCATAACTTTCTACCCTACCTACTATCGTGCTGTTTTACAAACTAAGCAACTGGAACTCTTCCTCCTGGTTTGCACACTATCTTCTTTGAATTGGCTACATCTCTTTTATCATCTTCAACGCATTTACTGACATGCCATGCAGTAAAAAGCACAACTGAGAAAAACTTGTTGTACCCCTTGAACCCAAGTTATTTTACCTGGTATTACTGGTGAATAAAGAATATATGTTAAATGTAAAAAAGGTGGATCAAAGAGGAAGAATTGTAGCTCTTTGTAAATCTTCTAGAGGCTTAATCCAATAGTTACGTTTATTACCGTCACCATTAAATTGAGACTCTGATTAACTAAGGTGATGGAACTTTAGATTTTTCTTAACTTAAGTGATACTTTAGATGTCACCTCAAATGTGATATCTAAAAGAATGTTGATAGCTCGACCCTGCTTCCCCAAATGTGTCACACATCTTGGATGTTTGCACCTGCATTTGCTTTTTGTGCGCTTTGTTTTGAAGGCTTTTCTCTGTACCACAACTTGAAGTGTTGTCTAAAGCAATAACGCCTAAGTGTTGGATTTTTATCCCAAAAGGGTCAATATATCTTATCTCTGGTGATACCGGACCCTTCCTGGTGTCTGAATCAATCTTTAAAGCAATTATCCAGCCACAGACGAATCCGTCTTGTCCAGAAGAATTTCTTGGCCATTCCTGTTCAATACTTCTTTAGATTGGACATGTCTGTAAATGTCTGTAAAGTTTGTTCCTGCTCCAAAGTGCTTTTGGAAATTGTGCATCATCATCATGTCTTTTAAAAATACTCAAATTCAAATCATCAAGGCTCCTTATATGTCTTTTTCCTGAGTCTAGACAGCTTTGAAGATTTACATCTGGGAATGATGTCCCTCTCAGAGGTGGTTAACATATCCAAAGTGCTAAAGGGAGGAAGGGAGAGAAACGGTAAAGGGATATGAGGTAATTATACCAGAGCGATGGGGTGAAACGAGTTGGTGGATTTAGAGCAGGAGGTGAAGAAACCAGGAATTGATCAATTGGGAGTGAGACAAGGTGATGAAGTAAGTAGAATTCATCTGTCAAATAGTCTAGCACTGAAAATGAAGTGTCTTTCAACTGATTTGCCCTCATCTGGCACATTGAACTCATCTACAGTTTAATTCATTGACAGAAATCTTTTCATTTTGAACGATAGCCTGCAGATAAAAAAGTTAAATTCTTTGAGAATGAGAATCAAATAAAGCTCCCCTGAACTTTTGTTTTATCTCGAAATGTCAACTTTTTAATATTGAACAATAGCATAATAACAATTTAGTAAATGACCCACAAATTGTTGGGTTTGTGTTTTTTGGATGAATAAAACCCCCCAGTATGGAAGACATGTCAAATCTTAATATAAATCCCCTTGAATCAATAATTCTATCTCTTAAAATCACCATTGAGAGACCAGATGCACCAACCTGGTCCCAGGGACTGAGTATTCCTCCAGAGAACATGAACAGGTAACCCATGATCACCAGACACGCCCATATGAGCAGAGAGAAGAGCTGGAGCATCCGTTTGAAAATGGACTCGATGCAAACCAGGACAAATATGGACAGGAACAGGAAGAGAGCAGCTGGCACTGTGATGAGGAAAGCCAAGTGGTCCTCCATATTCTGAAAGGAAATGGAAATTGTCACTTTTTCAAATGTTTACATAAATAAGACCAAACTGTTTCATCCAGTCTCCCTGTCTTGGTTCTACTCAAGGTTTCTGCTTGTGAAAAGGATGTTTTTCTTCACCACTGTTGCTCATTGTTGGAGCTCATTGGAGCTCTTTTTCTCTTCTCTTATATATTGATATTTTAAAGGTTGAGATTTGACACGTTCCCATATTTCCAACTTTTTAATGTTTAAGTTTATAATTGAAATTTAGGAATCTAGTTCCACAATATGTGTATGTATATCTGAATATTCCCATATTAACGGTTTTCCAAACTTATGGGAACTTAAGAACCTGAGCTATACCTTCCCATAACTACTTAATTTGGGATTTTCCGATTAAGAAAAAAGTCATATCTAAACTAATTCTATTGCTGCGACGCTTCTACACTACGTTGTGCACATGTGCAAGTCTGTTGTGCTTTCAAGCTTATTGCTATCAACTCTAGTACTAATGCTAAAAAAAATATTGAATTACATGAAAAATACATTATGAGTAATTGTATTAGTAGAAAAATCGTTGGGTTTTTCTTGTAATTATCCGAGCAGTTTGTGAGAATCTGATTCGATCTTGATTGAGCAAGTATCGGTTCAGAAGATTCAAAGTTGGCACAATACTGACAGACATTAATCAAAGCCAAATTAATTTCACATCTGGATTAGCTAAATGTGTATTGTCCACAAATGATTAACAAAAACCCACAAGCAACAGTCGATTCGTAGACAGACAGTCTGAGCCTGGAGAATGTGCTACTGTATCAGTTCTGCAGCTAACCGTTCAACTCAGCATTTTAAAACACTACAATGGACACACACACACACACAAACACATACAAACACACACCCCAGAGTTATCAGTAGGATGATTGATAGGCTGATACTCACCACAAGGAATTTTAAGTGACAAAATAAAATAAGGAATTGGGTTTAATTTAAAATATTATATATATATACATGAATATACTACTTTAATTGATTATGTTTTGAAATAAGTGGAAAGTATTTAAGATGGATCAGATGACCCTGTAAATAAATAAAACCAAATTAAACAACTTAGTACCTCGCAAGTTTTTCTAAAGATAAGGAGAGAGGTTCAGAAAAAGTGTTTTCAGAAAGATGGTTATGTTAATAGTTGATTATGTGAATGATTTAAAAAGGTCAAAAGTTATACAAAAGGTTAATTAATGGTATCAATAATGATGAGATAAATGAGGTTTGGAACAAATAGAATATATTTTCAAGTGTATACTAAAATATAGTTTTTGTCAAGGATGGCTCCTGGGGTTCCTCCCATGATGCATTTGTTCATTCATTTATTGGCCACCAAAGGTGATTACGTTCAGCCAACAAACATTAGGAAACAGCTACAGAGAACTACTGTTATACACACTGATTTTGAAAAGGCTTCATGTGAACAGTGAATGAAGGCGAGGTAGTACGAGTCTACATCCCAGAGCTGCTGAGAAACGTGAATTGGATCCTTGAAAGGATTTAAGAAGGACTGTAGACTCGTCATTCAAAATATATAACAACTGTAAAAACAACAGTTGTTATATATCTTGACTGTAGGGCACATACCTCTGAAAGCCTGCATAGAAAGAAATCTCCCCAGACACGGCAGTCAAATAGACCTGCTTTTATGAGCTGCTTTGTCTTTCAGAACAATTATTAACAGTTTGAAACTCACTATTATATTGCCGAGAGAATAGACGAGCGACTGGAAGATTTTGCACTTTTTCGCAGGAAATGAAACGATGGGAATAATATCGTATTGGTATTAATATAAATTATTACATTACATTTCAGTTGGCAGCAGCCTTTATGCAAAGAAACTGACAGCTAGTGTGTAGAACAAAAGCAGAATCACAATTAGGAGCTCTTTCCGACATGATTGTAGTACAGTCATGAAAAGTCCAGTGAGACATGATCTGTTGGTAGAACTGTAGACAATTATGGAAGATAATGTTGTCGTTACGATAAATTGTATCCATTATACATTTAAAAACATTAATGAATCATGATCAATGGTCCGAATCATCCATTCATATGGATCAGGAGCCAGGACATGGTGACTATTATTTGGCAAATTTGGTCAAAATCATGAAATTGTTATTATTAACCAAAACAACCAGTGTTTTTGTCTCAACCTGAAATCCTTTATTTCAAAAACTAAAGTTGATTTTATAGGCTCCATAAGTAGGCTATTTCTGTGCCTAGTTGGTACAGATAGGTGTGATCATCAACTGTGTTCTAATATACTTTATGCTTTAATTTTGACATGTCAAAATGTCAAAATCAAAGACCAAAATTTGACCAATCAAGTGATATTATTTGGCCGGGAAAGGTTGACTCAAAAGTAGATTCATGTTCAGGTCGATATCTTGACCTTGAAGGGGAGTGTATTAAAAATGAATTGGATGTGTCTTTGATGTAGAAGGACAAGCATAGAAATACCGCCAAGAAGAAAAAGACAATGTAAGGTAAGGTAAAACTTTATTGATCCCTCAGTTTTACCTTACCTTACATTGTCCTTTTATTCTTGGAGGTATTTCTATGTGAGAATCAGACTCATACTTCCTCAACGTTGAAAGTTGGTCAAAGATACAATTATTTCATCTTGTGACCTCGACTGCTAAAAGTTTTAGTTGTTTGAAGGACTTTGATACATAAGACAAAAATTTAGAGTTTGAAGTCTCTTTTCTAGATTGAATATATAAGATAAACATTTAGAGTTTGAAGTATCTTTTCTAGATTGAATATATAAGACGAACATTTAGAGTTTGAAGTCTCTTTTCTAGATTGAATATATAAGACGAACATTTAGAGTTTGAAGTCTCTTTTCTAGATTGAATATATAAGACGAACATTTAGAGTTTGAAGTCTCTTTTCTAGATTGAATATATAAGACGGACATTTAGAGTTTGAAGTATCTTTTCTAGATTGAATATATAAGACGAACATTTAGAGTTTGAAGTCTCTTTTCTAGATTGAATATATAAGATGAACATTTAGAGTTTGAAGTCTCTTTTCTAGATTTAATAAATAAGATACAAATTTAGAATTTGAAGTATCTTTTCTAGATTGAATATATAAGATAAACATTTAGAGTTTGAAGTCTCTTTTCTAGATTGAATATATAAGATAAACATTTAGAGTTTGAAGTATCTTTTCTAGATTGAATATATAAGATGAACATTTAGAGTTTGATGTCTCTTTTCTAGATTGAATATATAAGACAAACATTTAGAGTTTGAAGTATCTTTTCTAGATTGAATATATAAGATAAACATTTAGAGTTTGAAGTATCTTTTCTAGATTGAATATATAAGATGAACATTTAGAGTTTGATGTCTCTTTTCTAGATTGAATATATAAGACAAACATTTAGAGTTTGAAGTCTCTTTTCTAGATTGAATATATAAGACAAACATTTAGAGTTTGAAGTATCTTTTCTAGATTGAATATATAAGATAAACATTTAGAGTTTGAAGTATCTTTTCTAGATTGAATAAATAAGATAACATTTAGAGTTTGAAGTCTCTTTTCTAGATTTAATAAATAAGATAAAAATTTAGAGTTTGAAGTATCTTTTCTAGATTGAATATATAAGATAAACATTTAGAGTTTGAAGTATCTTTTCTAGATTGAATATATAAGATAAACATTTAGAGTTTGATGTCTCTTTTCTAGATTGAATATATAAGATAAGCATTTAGAGTTTGAAGTCTCTTTTCTAGATTGAATATATATGACGAACATTTAGAGTTTGAAGTCTCTTTTCTAGATTGAATATATAAGACGAACATTTAGAGTTTGAAGTCTCTTTTCTAGATTGAATATATAAGACGAACATTTAGAGTTTGAAGTCTCTTTTCTAGATTGAATATATAAGATAAACATTTAGAGTTTGAAGTCTCTTTTCTAGATTGAATATATAAGACGAACATTTAGAGTTTGAAGTATCTTTTCTAGATTGAATATATAAGACGAACATTTAGAGTTTGAAGTATCTTTTCTAGATTGAATATATAAGATAAACATTTAGAGTTTGAAGTATCTTTTCTTGATTGAATATATAAGACGAACATTTAGAGTTTGAAGTCTCTTTTCTAGATTGAATATATAAGACGAACATTTAGAGTTTGAAGTATCTTTTCTGGATTGAATATATAAGACGAAC
Source organism: Callionymus lyra (assembly GCF_982586985.1). Lineage (NCBI taxonomy): Eukaryota > Metazoa > Chordata > Actinopteri > Syngnathiformes > Callionymidae > Callionymus > Callionymus lyra. Next base: position 30,144,069 of record NC_141820.1, read on the forward strand.
ATTTAGAGTTTGAAGTCTCTTTTCTAGATTGAATATATAAGACGAACATTTAGAGTTTGATGTCTCTTTTCTAGATTGAATATATAAGATAAACATTTAGAGTTTGAAGTCTCTTTTCTAGATTGAATATATAAGATAAACATTTAGAGTTTGAAGTCTCTTTTCTAGATTGAATATATAAGATGAACATTTAGAGTTTGAAGTCTCTTTTCTAGATTGAATATATAAGATGAACATTTAGAGTTTGAAGTCTCTTTTCTAGATTTAATAAATAAGATACAAATTTAGAGTTTGAAGTATCTTTTCTAGATTGAATATATAAGACGAACATTTAGAGTTTGAAGTATCTTTTCTAGATTGAATATATAAGACGAACATTTAGAGTTTGAAGTATCTTTTCTAGATTTAATAAATAAGATACAAATTTAGAGTTTGAAGTATCTTTTCTAGATTGAATATATAAGATAAACATTTAGAGTTTGAAGTCTCTTTTCTAGATTGAATAAATAAGATAAAAATTTAGAGTTTGAAGTATCTTTTCTAGATTGAATATATAAGATAAACATTTAGAGTTTGAAGTCTCTTTTCTAGATTGAATATATAAGATAAACATTTAGAGTTTGAAGTCTCTTTTCTAGATTTAATATATAAGACGAACATTTAGAGTTTGATGTCTCTTTTCTAGATTAAATATATAAGATAAACATTTAGAGTTTGAAGTCTCTTTTCTAGATTGAATATATAAGACGAACATTTAGAGTTTGATGTCTCTTTTCTAGATTGAATATATAAGACAAACATTTAGAGTTTGAAGTATCTTTTCTAGATTGAATATATAAGACGAACATTTAGAGTTTGATGTCTCTTTTCTAGATTGAATATATAAGACAAACATTTAGAGTTTGAAGTATCTTTTCTAGATTGAATATATAAGACAACCATTTAGAGTTTGAAGTATCTTTTCTAGATTGAATATATAGGACGAACATTTAGAGTTTGATGTCTCTTTTCTAGATTGAATATATAAGATAAACATTTAGAGTTTGAAGTCTCTTTTCTAGATTGAATATATAAGACGAACATTTAGAGTTTGAAGTCTCTTTTCTAGATTGAATATATAAGACAAACATTTAGAGTTTGAAGTCTCTTTTCTAGATTGAATATATAGGACGAACATTTAGAGTTTGATGTCTCTTTTCTAGATTGAATATATAAGATAAACATTTAGAGTTTGAAGTCTCTTTTCTAGATTGAATATATAAGACGAACATTTAGAGTTTGAAGTCTCTTTTCTAGATTGAATATATAAGATAAACATTTAGACTTTGAAGTCTCTTTTCTAGATTGAATATATAAGATGAACATTTAGAGTTTGAAGTCTCTTTTCTAGATTTAATAAATAAGATACAAATTTAGAATTTGAAGTATCTTTTCTAGATTGAATATATAAGATAAACATTTAGAGTTTGAAGTCTCTTTTCTAGATTGAATATATAAGATAAACATTTAGAGTTTGAAGTATCTTTTCTAGATTGAATATATAAGATGAACATTTAGAGTTTGATGTCTCTTTTCTAGATTGAATATATAAGACAAACATTTAGAGTTTGAAGTATCTTTTCTAGATTGAATATATAAGATAAACATTTAGAGTTTGAAGTATCTTTTCTAGATTGAATATATAGGACGAACATTTAGAGTTTGATGTCTCTTTTCTAGATTGAATATATAAGATAAACATTTAGAGTTTGAAGTCTCTTTTCTAGATTGAATATATAAGACGAACATTTAGAGTTTGAAGTCTCTTTTCTAGATTGAATATATAAGATAAACATTTAGAGTTTGAAGTCTCTTTTCTAGATTGAATATATAAGACGAACATTTAGAGTTTGAAGTATCTTTTCTAGATTGAATATATAAGATAAACATTTAGAGTTTGAAGTCTCTTTTCTAGATTGAATATATAAGATAAACATTTAGAGTTTGAAGTCTCTTTTCTAGATTGAATATATAATATAAACATTTAGACTTTGAAGTCTCTTTTCTAGATTGAATATATAAGATGAACATTTAGAGTTTGAAGTCTCTTTTCTAGATTTAATAAATAAGATACAAATTTAGAATTTGAAGTATCTTTTCTAGATTGAATATATAAGATAAACATTTAGAGTTTGAAGTCTCTTTTCTAGATTGAATATATAAGATAAACATTTAGAGTTTGAAGTATCTTTTCTAGATTGAATATATAAGATGAACATTTAGAGTTTGATGTCTCTTTTCTAGATTGAATATATAAGATAAACATTTAGAGTTTGAAGTATATTTTCTAGATTGAATATATAAGATAAACATTTAGAGTTTGAAGTATCTTTTCTAGATTGAATATATAAGATGAACATTTAGAGTTTGATGTCTCTTTTCTAGATTGAATATATAAGACAAACATTTAGAGTTTGAAGTCTCTTTTCTAGATTGAATATATAAGATAAACATTTAGAGTTTGAAGTATCTTTTCTAGATTGAATATATAAGATGAACATTTAGAGTTTGATGTCTCTTTTCTAGATTGAATATATAAGACAAACATTTAGAGTTTGAAGTATCTTTTCTAGATTGAATATATAGGACGAACATTTAGAGTTTGATGTCTCTTTTCTAGATTGAATATATAAGATAAACATTTAGAGTTTGAAGTCTCTTTTCTAGATTGAATATATAAGACAAACATTTAGAGTTTGAAGTCTCTTTTCTAGATTGAATATATAAGATAAACATTTAGAGTTTGAAGTATCTTTTCTAGATTGAATATATAAGATGAACATTTAGAGTTTGATGTCTCTTTTCTAGATTGAATATATAAGACAAACATTTAGAGTTTGAAGTATCTTTTCTAGATTGAATATATAGGACGAACATTTAGAGTTTGATGTCTCTTTTCTAGATTGAATATATAAGATAAACATTTAGAGTTTGAAGTCTCTTTTCTAGATTGAATATATAAGACGAACATTTAGAGTTTGAAGTCTCTTTTCTAGATTGAATATATAAGACAAACATTTAGAGTTTGAAGTCTCTTTTCTAGATTGAATATATAGGACGAACATTTAGAGTTTGATGTCTCTTTTCTAGATTGAATATATAAGATAAACATTTAGAGTTTGAAGTCTCTTTTCTAGATTGAATATATAAGACGAACATTTAGAGTTTGAAGTCTCTTTTCTAGATTGAATATATAAGATAAACATTTAGACTTTGAAGTCTCTTTTCTAGATTGAATATATAAGATGAACATTTAGAGTTTGAAGTCTCTTTTCTAGATTTAATAAATAAGATACAAATTTAGAATTTGAAGTATCTTTTCTAGATTGAATATATAAGATAAACATTTAGAGTTTGAAGTCTCTTTTCTAGATTGAATATATAAGATAAACATTTAGAGTTTGAAGTATCTTTTCTAGATTGAATATATAAGATGAACATTTAGAGTTTGATGTCTCTTTTCTAGATTGAATATATAAGACAAACATTTAGAGTTTGAAGTATCTTTTCTAGATTGAATATATAAGATAAACATTTAGAGTTTGAAGTATCTTTTCTAGATTGAATATATAGGACGAACATTTAGAGTTTGATGTCTCTTTTCTAGATTGAATATATAAGATAAACATTTAGAGTTTGAAGTCTCTTTTCTAGATTGAATATATAAGACGAACATTTAGAGTTTGAAGTCTCTTTTCTAGATTGAATATATAAGATAAACATTTAGAGTTTGAAGTCTCTTTTCTAGATTGAATATATAAGACGAACATTTAGAGTTTGAAGTATCTTTTCTAGATTGAATATATAAGATAAACATTTAGAGTTTGAAGTATCTTTTCTAGATTGAATATATAAGACAAACATTTAGAGTTTGAAGTCTCTTTTCTAGATTGAATATATAATATAAACATTTAGACTTTGAAGTCTCTTTTCTAGATTGAATATATAAGATGAACATTTAGAGTTTGAAGTCTCTTTTCTAGATTTAATAAATAAGATACAAATTTAGAATTTGAAGTATCTTTTCTAGATTGAATATATAAGATAAACATTTAGAGTTTGAAGTCTCTTTTCTAGATTGAATATATAAGATAAACATTTAGAGTTTGAAGTATCTTTTCTAGATTGAATATATAAGATGAACATTTAGAGTTTGATGTCTCTTTTCTAGATTGAATATATAAGATAAACATTTAGAGTTTGAAGTATATTTTCTAGATTGAATATATAAGATAAACATTTAGAGTTTGAAGTATCTTTTCTAGATTGAATATATAAGATGAACATTTAGAGTTTGATGTCTCTTTTCTAGATTGAATATATAAGACAAACATTTAGAGTTTGAAGTCTCTTTTCTAGATTGAATATATAAGATAAACATTTAGAGTTTGAAGTCTCTTTTCTAGATTGAATATATAAGATAAACATTTAGAGTTTGAAGTCTCTTTTCTAGATTGAATATATTAGGTTAGGTTAGGTAGAACTTTATTGATTCCTCAGGAGGTCTCCTTCTGGAAATTGTTTTTTTTTTTCCAATTAGCCACAGCAAATACAGCAATATTTCAGAAAAAAATAAATAAAAAAATAAAATAAGAACAAGAACAAGAACAAAGAGAAATAAAGAGAAAGAACAAGATGATACAATCTAAGTCTAAAGATAAAAAACATAGATCAAAGAAAAATAACAAAGAAAAAGGATACAAAGACTAACATAGAACAGAACATCAAGATACTGCTACTCCATTCCTGCCCCCGAACTCAGAATTGTACAATTTAATAGCCCGAGGAATGAATGATTCCTTGAGTCTATTTGTTTTGCACCTGGGTAGGAGCATTCGTGCTCCATCTGCTTCTCTGCTCACTGATGACAGTGTTGAGAGGATGACCAGTGAGTCCAGCTTCATGCCAACCACAGAGCTTCTGATCAATCTGTCCAACCTGTTGACACTCCTCTAAGATAAAGGTAAAGTCAAGACAAGACAAGACAAGACAAGACAAGACAAGACAAGACAAGACAAGACAAGACAAGACAAGACAAGATAAGATAAGATTAGATAAGATAAGACATTTAGAGTTTGATGTCTCTTTTCTAGATTGAATATATAAGACGAACATTTAAAAGAATTATGAAAATAACGAAATAACAATTTTAAATCATGTAGTTTTATATGAATAAATGTTTATTAGAAAACTTGCTTAAGAATCGTTATAAACGATTTCAGTACTTAATTAGTACATTCCGACTTGTAACAAAATAATCTTAAATTACATTTTTTCTCCGCCATGTCTTCATTATGAAGAAAGGGTAGATGACTAATCAATAGTTGGCCAATGGACATGGTTTACCAATTTAAATATCAATAAACAAAAAGCCTTAGGGAACAAGTATAAATGTGAAATGCCAATCAATCGGGAGCAGAAAGATGACTGACAATTTCAAATTGAGGCAAAAGCCATAAATCATAGAAGTGTCATGATCAGGATTTGAAACACAAGTAAAATTGGAAGACACGCACGTGCACACCCTGAAATGAATGACAAGATATTTATAGAATCAAATGTTGATAGTCTTGAAGGAAATGGGGAACTTCCTCTGAGAAACACACCCAAACGACATGCTAAGAAATGTGTGAGTGTTTAACAAAATGAAACGTGCAAACCCTACACACTATCACAGTAAACACTTGAAATGGTTAAAATAGTCACACTCTTTAGTTCTGCAGGTTTCAAGGCAACATCTCCCAGTGTTACCTTGGTTATCATCACCAGCAGCAATATTGGATTTTAACAGCATCGACATGTTCATTGATTAAAGCATCAAAGTATAAATATTATGAAGGATATGGACATTGTTAGTCTGATAAGGTCAGCAGAATAGATTGGCACAGGTTTCCAAAGAAAGCAAGAGGATTGTTTTAGGCAACACAATCCATCACTTTGGTCTAAATAAAAGTGAAGGAATCAATTGGGTTGCTTCATTTTTTCCCCCCTCAATTGAATGTGAGCCTGGGCTGCAATTCTTGAAAACAATGGTTTGACAATTTAGTGTTTAGAGCAATTTAGAGCACAAAAGCAGCACCTGAAAGAAAATAGCTTGTGTGAGTGCATGTTTGTGGTGCTACACCTTATTTACTCGACAAAAGCAGCGAAGCCCACACAGCTTCAGCCCGCTCTTGATGTACTCAGTAAAGCAAGTGCTAAGTGGTGCTCAATGAACGCTGTCACACATAATCATACAAACCATCACTTTCAACCAAGTTTGGAGGCTCAAATACATATTTTTTCAACAAATGCACACCTTTTTTTATGCATTTAACTTTCTTATGATGATTATATTGAAAAAGAAAAATATATTTTAGTTTGATTACACAAATTACTTTAAATATGTATTTCAAATGCTCAATTCAAAATGTATGAAACATATATAGTAAGTAAGTAAGTCATTTTTATTTGTATAGCGCTTTTCCAGACCAGGGTCACAAAGCGCTTAAACAATCAAAACAATACTCAATAAAGTATATAATTTAAAGGGCAAGATAAGCTTCATTTGTTTAACTATTTTAAACGGTGTGATTAAATAAAAATAATAGAACTATTTAAATTGATTGTAGTTTAAAAAGAACAAAAGATGTGTGAGGTGTTTAGAGGTGGCCAGACACTGCATACATCAGGTAGGGAGGAAAAGGCTTCTTCAAGCAGAATGATAGATGATCGGCTTCGCTCCCTTTTGATTTACCATAGCAATGCTTTACCAGAACATAATTTGGTGAGACGTCAGCAGACCATCCGGTCTCAGTGTTGCCTTTTAAAAAAGACTGACATGACCCACTCAGGGTCAAAGGGGACAAATGACTGTCACTTGTCATTCACATTAAAACACGTTCACATGACAGAATGGTGTCTGTCTCGACACTACGTCAGACCAAGAAAAAGTGTTGAATCACATGGAAGCTTTGTTCATGTGAGGTGATCAAAACCAGGGAAAGTTGATTCGTTGAAGAAAGATTATAGCTCCTCCAAAATCCTTTTTTTAAACTCTTCAGGGTGAAATGATTCCACTAGGTTAAGTGATCCATCTCACTCAGAAGCATCGTCTGCCATGAGTTCAGACGCGAGCGCTGCGTTCACTGCTCACAGGCGTGTCAATAAGAGACAGCGTCTGACTTTTGTTTGATATCTACTTTGGTGGAAAACTTTTTTGAACACTATTGATCCATTACTGATGAGGTTAACCCACAAGAGTGCAGCTTACTTCCATTCTACTGGTTTATGAACCTTCAAATAAATATCTCATTGTCTACCTCAGACTTTGGGTGTGTTTTATAAATGGCAAATGTACGCAGTGATTCCTCATGAATGCTTTGATAAAATACAAGTGAGCATGTAGAGGAAAAGATTAACATTAATATAAAACATTTCTACATGCATTTTTGTTAATAGTTATCTTAAATTACATTTCTTTTTTACTTTTATTTTCAAACTCATCACATATTATTTTTATCACAGTTATGTTATTGTTTATATTTTAATAAAGTGTTTGTAAAATAAAATAATTCAACTTTTTTTTCCTAACAACTAACCAAATATTCACAGCGTACATTTTTTGTGTTGCAATTGAACTCCAGAACCTCTGCAGCTTAAGTATGAAAATGAAATCACGCAAGATCCCAGTGATGACTGAGGACAAGAGGATACAGTCAAGCTTTTACATCTGATGTTTGTACATATTTGGCTTTCAAATCTAACAAGAATTTTATTTTTTTGAGTCACACGAGTTTGTTTTTTCTATGTAAACAGGAAAAAGAAGTAACTCACCAGCCCGGAGGCGAAGAAGACCACAAGGAGAGCGAGGCATGTTCCCATGACAATCAGCAGAAGGAAAACGATCAGTGGATGCTGCTGGCTCATCCTGTAGTAGGACTCATACAGCCAGTCCTGGGGCTTGTCCCCTTCCACACAAAGTTCTCCCTGAAACCCGGGACAGCCATCTCCAAGGCTCTCGGGACCCTCGGCGCCCTCGCCGCCGTCACTCTTCTCTATCAGGTAGCGTCCACGGGTCCATAAGGCTTCCTGCCACATGGATTCCTGGGCTTCAGCCACTGATCTTCAAAACACAAGAAACTGTTTGAGGTGGTTTGGTCAGCTCCTGTCTGTGTAGCTTGGTCTCCGCACGCTCAAAAGTTTGCTGCGATGGACTGACATCTGAACTCCATCCTCCTCTCCGCCGTGGTGAATCGTCCTCGCCTCGGTGAGACTTTTCAGCGACGACAACCACACACCTGCTCTGTGGGGAGACAGGAAGCAGTGGCTGAGCAGCGAAGAGGCAGCATGTCACTGAGCCGAGGTGCAAATGAGAATGAGAGCCAGCGCAAGCCGACGAGGAAGGGAGAGAATGTGATCAACTCGGAGGGAGGAAGAGAGATAGGGAAGAGAAGAGGGTGTGTGCTCGTGTGGTTGTAGTGGGGGGTGAGTGTGCGGACCCTGAATTATGAGCAGTCAGGGAAGGTCCGTGTGAGAGCATGATTCCAAAAGCAACAGCATGACAGTGACGCATGACTAAGAAGAGAATGCCGACATGATACAGAGACCAGAGGAACACAGTTAATAAGGTGAAGACTGCTTTACAGAACTTCATTTGGCTTACATCAACTCATGAAGCAACACATGGGAATTACATTAACAAGTCATATCTATGATTTTTAGATTTTTAAAATAATGAATTTATTATATTTGTTTAAAGCTCTTTCACTTCACGTTGAAGTCTATTTTGAACTCACTTATTCACTTTATATATTTGGTTTTGTCCTGAAATTCTTGTGAATTCAGTGAATTAACTAATGTTAAAACCCAACCGTCCTGACTTAATCTCATGTTTCAAATGTTGAAGTCTTCTTCTCCAAGATGCAGTAAGTCTCTCATCATGACCATGTTTTGAACTTATTACTTTATAAAGTTCTACCCGAGCATGGTTACGAGAGCAGATCCATTGTGATGTAATAATGGCTTCACTCCTCCTCCAGCCAGCTCTAATCACACCCACTTTGTTTATACAACGAGTCCCTTGGAGGTGGTGCACTGTCATCAGTGAGCAGAGAAGCAGAATGAGTGCACGAATGCTCCTTCCTAGGTGCAAAACAAATAGACTCAAGGACTCATTCATTCCTCGGGCTATTAAATTGTACAATTCTGAGTTCGGGGGCAGGAGTGGAGTAAAAGTATCATGATGTTCTATTCTAAGTTAATCTTTGTATCCTTTGTCTTTGTTATTTTTCTTCTTCTTTCTCTGATCTATTTTCATTATGTTTATCTTTAGACTTAGATTGTATAATCTTGTTCTTTATCTTTATTTCTCTTTGTTCTTGTTCTTATTTTATTGTATTTATTCTTTATGAAAAATTGCTGTATTTGCTGTGGATAATTGGAAAAAAACTTTTCAAATCAATAAAGTTCTGCCCAACCTAACCTAACTCTCTAGCTGTTTTGAACCCTGCCAGAAGAGTCCAGCAGTGAGACAGTGTTTTCATATGAGACTTTTTGAACTTGCCTGAAGATAAAACCTGTCAGAAACGGACACACAAAGAGTCTTAATCTAATTTGGTAAACAAGATTTACATGCATCATGTTTATACCAATGTGCAGAGAAGCCAAACGTTGCAGCTACACTGTTGTGACACTGGGGGAGCCAGAAACAATCGTTCAAGATCATTTTGGAGACATTAGCAGGGACGAACAGATGAAGTTCAGCGAGAATGTGACTGTTTTTTCAGTGACTGGCTAAGCTGCTGCACTGATGTGAAGACCCACGGGCTGAATGAGATTTTCTCGATCATAATTCATGTTTTCTACTGTAAATATATAATAAAAGGAAGAGAGAAACAAAAGCCTATTTTTATTGCGATTAACAACTCTCTGTCCAAGCAGCTGTGATACACTGAAGCCCCCCCTTAGGGTGTTCCTGATAAGACACATGCGTCAAACTCAGGCCCCAGGGACCAAATGTTTGACACCATTGCAACAAGGGGTAGAACATTAATTTCAAAAATAAGATGATGGACATGATCACGTTTTTTCATCAACATTTTTTTTAGCAAAATCATCCACAGCCGGAATTTAAATACATGATCAGGGCTGTGTCTTACCCTTTTAAAATTGCGTCCAGATGTCAAGATATATTTAAATGCCTCTTCCCTCTTAGACACACACCGGTCCAGAGTAGAAAGGGTAGAAGATCTGCAACAAAGGAAACAATAGTATTAATAGAGGTCACAGAAATGTACGGACATAAATACTCTGACAATATCTGGACGGGAGAAATCAATCTTTGTGAAGGAAGCTCGAGCGGAGGATCACAGAGCAGCACTATCCATTGAGCAAGTGTGATGACAATAATGACAGTTAATGATAATGGCAGCGACCTCATCATGTCCTGCCATCATGTATCATTGAAAAAAGGCTCACCAGGTTCCAGAACCTACTGATGGCAGAGATGGAGAAGAAGACCTAAGGTAAGCGTCTAATCTTAATATATTGTTTTAATAATTGTTATGTTGATGATAAATAGTAATACATGTGCAGAAAAGTAAATACTGTATAAAAATAAATTATTATTGACAGATTGGTTTTAGGGGCTTTTTCTCATTTTTACTGTGGCTTCAGTGTCAGACTTAAGTTGTATATTTGTGTTCTTTAATAATGAACAAAAAAAACATGAAGGTTTTTTTTTTTTTAAATCTAACAGCGTTGCCTTCATCAAGGTCATTTGACGTTACTTAAACGTCAGGATGATTTATAGCTTCAACACAGTCCTATTAAGGATTCTGTCACATCAGGTTCTCAATATAAATTGCACATCCGCATTTAAACAAAATTAACTTTTATCTGCTATTTGGGTTCATGTTTTGGGTCTTCGGTGCCTCAGCGTGAATGAAAAAGCAGAAAGATCAGAAACACATCTCAGAATAGATAATTTTAAGAGGTTTTTATTTTACAATTTAATCCTTTGTGGTTCATTGACGCTATGATGTGTTATTATTTGCTCCGCGGCCTTTGACCAGTCATAATAAAGAAGATGTGGACGGAACAAGAAAAATGCAATAATAATACAAAGATGTGCTAAGAGAGAAAATAAACTTTAACTGCGAATTTAAAGATGTATGTAATATTTTAATACATTTTCCATAAGGCTCTTTGGTCATTAGTTTAAAAGTACAGGAAAACCACAATTGACCTTTAAAAGCAAATGTATGGCTTCAGTGAACACAGACGTCATGGCGTGTGTGTTTATTACATTTATTTCTACGATTTTAAAATGTGTATTCTTTTGAAATGATCAACATCTGATACATTTTCGTGAGACATGTAACAGCACATCTTGGTTAAATGTTACCATCGACATTTGAGTATAATAACAAGAACTTTCTCCTCCATAAAATACTAAGTAAAAGTATTAGCTTAGCTTAGCTGTTAGCTAATTAACGTAGCTAAATCTGTGGTTGGAATGAAGCTGGACTCACTGCTGACAGTTGCTGAGAGGAGATCATTGAACAAACTACTGTCCATCATGGATGATGACAGTCATCCTCTGAACATTGTCATCATTGAGCAGAGAAGCAGAATGAGTGCACGAATGCTTCTACCCAGGTGCAAAACAAATAGACTCAGGGACTCATTCATTCAAAGCGCTTTGTGACCCTGGTCTAGAAAGGCGCTATATAAATAGAGATTATTATTATTATTATTATTAAATTGTACAATTCTCAGTTCGGGGGCAGGAGTGGAGTGAGAGTATCTGGATGTTCTGTTCTATGTTAGTCTTTGTATCCTTTGTCTTTGTTGTTTTTCTTTGACCTATATTCGTGTTCTTATCTTATGTTCTGTTTTTATCTTTAGACTTAGATTGTGTCATCGTGTTCTTTTTCTCTTTATGTTCTTCTTATTATTTTATTTTTTATTTATTATTCTTTATTGTTTATGAAAAATTGCTGGCTATTGGAAAAAAACAATTTCCCGAAGGAGACCTCCTGAGGGATCAATAAAGTTTTACCTTACCTTACCTTAAATAGTTTTAGCTGCGCCTGGTGTTTTTCTTGTCATTTTGAGAATTAAGTCAAGTCGTGGTGATTAAATGTGAGATGTATTATTCTTATAAAACATATAAAAGATATATTAAACCAATTTCCAGCAGCGCATTTTTAATTTAATGCTCAATTTCTTACCTTTCAAGTCAACGACCAGGTACTGATTGATTGACAGGAGCGCCACCAAGAGTCTCCCTCCTCCGGTGGATAATGGTACTGCGTCCTTGTACCGCTACATTTCATTGTTTGACTTTAAGTATAAATGTATTTCACTTTATTTATAAATGGTTGTTTTTTTTACATCACATGCATTGAATATTCTATTAGTTTATGAAGAGGCAACAAATCCGATAGGAGGTTACTTAAATAGTTTAATTGTTTTTAGCTGTCCTTGTTGGATAAATGATCCTCCGCATATAATCCCCTACAGCTGAATTATATTGAAGCAATTCTGTAAAGAAACATGACAGTCAGAGACACATGTCTTCAACTCAACAAGTGTTGGTCTCAAGTCATCAGGAACTATGATCCATCTTGTGTCACTAACCGATGGTTTGATGAATGTGGGATTCTGTTCACCTCAAGTGTGTGTGTGTGTGTGTGTGTGAACTTCTGGTGGCTGACTAAATCAAAATGTTTTTATATATACTCCAAGTACCAACAAAGACAAGATTAATGAACATGAATTTATTTAAGCAGAGACACACGTGTGCCCATTTGCAACATCTGATTCGATTAATTGAATTAAAAAGAACTGTCGCTTCTTTAACTGGGTTTAATTTGTACTGAGGATAAGAAAAGATAAATGTGTATAAGTGAGAGGCTGTTTTAAAGAAACATTTATCATCATATTCTTGAAGAAGAAAAAATCATGCTATTTGGAAGTGCTGGGAGCCGAACTCAATTAATTGAAAGTGTTTGGGGATCATCAGTTCTCATCGCTGTGGTGAGAGGAATATATGGGGACTGAAGACTCACTCTATGCATATCAATGCGAGCTCACAGTCATTCCAGCAACTCCCATTTAGATAAAAACGCTTTTAGTTTACAAGAGAGTGAAATTGATTCATTTAGAACCAACATAATGATAATAATACCAAACGAGAAGGTTTTATTAAAATAGTTGCTCACATGTTTTCACACAAAGCGTGAAATCTAGTGGGCTCTGAAAATGACCTTTTGGCAGTCCTTGAGTTGAAACGTGTGATGCCAATGATAGTTAGGTTAGGTTAGCTTTGGCAGACTTTGATTGAAATAGTTTTTTTCCAAATGATCCTAAGCAAATACAGCAATTTTTCATAAAATAATCAGAATAAAATAAGAACAAGAACAAAGAGAAAGAACAAGATGATAAAATCTAAGTCTAAGTCTAAAGATAAAGAACATAGATCAAAGAAAAATAACAAAGACAAAGGATACAAAAATTAACATAGAACCGAATGTCAAGATACTCTCACTCCACTCCTGCCCCCAAACTCAAAATTGTACAATTTAATAGCCTGAGGAATGAATGAGTCCTTGAGTCTATTAGTTTTGCACCTGGGTAGGAGCATTTGTGCACTCATTCTGCTTCTCTGCTCACTGATGACAGTGTTCAGAGGATGACTGTCATCATCCATGATGGACAGTAGTTTGTTCAGTGATCTCCTCTCAGCAACTGTCACCAGTGAGTCCAGCTTCATGCCAACCACAGAACCAGCCCTCCTGATCAACCTGTCCAACCTGTTGACACTCCTCTTGGACACATTCCCACCCCAACACACCACAGCATAGAACATGACACTGGCCACCACAGACTGGTAGAACATGCAGAGGAGCTTCTTGCAGATGTTAAATGATCGAAGCCTCCTCAGAAAGTACAGTCTACTCTGAACTTTCTTATATACAATACATGGTCTGTGTTGCAGGACCAGTCCAGTTTACTGTCCAGCCACACACCGAGGTACTTATAGTTGTCAACTATCTCCACCTCGTCGCCTCTGATGGACACTGGACGTGGCTTTGTCCTGGACCTCCCGAAGTCCAAGACCAGCTCCTTGGTCTTTGAGGTGTTCAGCTGCAAGTTCCTCTCACTCCAGTCCACAAAGTCACGTATCAGACTCCTGTACTCGTCTCCGCTGTTGTCCCTGATTCATCCAACAATGGCAGTGTCGTCAGCATACTTCTGGACGAGACTCAACTCTGAGTTGTAGCAGAAGTCTGAAGTGTAGATGGTGAAGAGGAGAGGAGCCAGTACTGTCCCCTGAGGTGCTCCTGTACTGCACCCCACAGTGTCAGACGTGATGTCCTTCAGCCTGACATACTGTGGTCGATCAGTAAAATAATCCGTAATCCAGGAGACCAGACCAGGGTCCACATGCATCTCTGTCAATTTGTCCTGCAGCAGAGTGGGCTGGATGGTGTTGAAGGCACTAGATAGTTGCTTGTGGACGAAATATTTGTTTATCTTAATACTAGTAATAAACAGAACATAAGATTAGATTAGATTAGATTGATTTTACTAATCCGTCTGGAGATCTTTTTCGGGAAATTAGATTTCCAGTTCAGAGCAGACAATAGAAGGTAAAGCAACTAAAGCAAGAATAAGAACAAAGCGCAAATTAAAAGGAACATAACAGATGATAGAATAACATCATCCCTTCCCTCCCCTTATTACAATACAGATAATAATTATGTATCATTAAAATACTTTTAAAAGTAAAGGATATCTACTGTATTAATAAAATACTTTTCATGATCTACTTGAGATTTGACTTAAGTAAACTTTCAACTGTAAAACGCTTATTGAATTAGTTGTTTTTGATATTTTAATGCAGGTTCAGTCTTTAATCAACAGGCTCTTTGAATCAAAACTGAGAGTACGTACAGTTGATGGAATGTTTAATAAAAAAGGCCAACAGCAGAAATAAGTACAATTATAAATACAGACTTAAGAACCTGCAAGAAAACTACTAAAATATAAAATGTCATCCTGCTTTTCCTTTAACACCAAATCATTTTCAGGGAACTCTGGCGATGAAGGATGGACGATGATTATCAATTGGCAATAGTACAATGTTGTGAGATAGCAGCTGGCAGAAGTGGCTCTAATGCATTTTGCTTCCTATTTATAGATGATTTTACATATTCTGGTGTAGCCGTCACATTATCATCAGGTTTGGTTGTACTGACCACCTGCTTCCCACACACACACACACACACACACACACACGTTTGTGACAGAACCAGAGCAAGCTGACTAAGACTTGCCAAACATCCTCATCCTCCCACAAAGCAGGATAGAGAGCAGGTGCAGTGTAAGAATTAACGGGAAGTTTACTGACTTTAGCATCATCGTTTCGATTGTAATCCCAAGTAGGAAAAATAAACACGACAGGAGGAGTGGCATAGACCTGATTTCATCTTTAGGAAGTAACTTTAAAACAATGGGAAATTGTGTTTATTATGGTGTGCAAGAATCTGGGAACACAATACTCACGATAAAGGGGCAACTATACTATATATCGCTGTACTGTAGGAAATGATGATATATATGTAGTATTGTTGAGTACTTGACTCTGGTGTTGCAGAATTCACAGACCGCATGACTCTTGACAAAGTTCTAACTGCATTCAATTGTTTTGAAACAAATCCAAATGTATCCTCTCGTCCTCAGTCACCAGTGAGATTGGGCTGGATTTAATTGTTCCATTAGCTGCGGAGGACGTTGTGATTGATGCCATCTAGCTGCAGGAAGTGTCATTGCAAGACAAAAATATACAAACGCAATGTATAGTTATTTGAAAATAAAGGAATTACTTGCTTACACTTTTATGAAATATAAACCATAAATGAACTATAATAAAATAATTATGACAGAGAGCTGTTGAGTGCTGATACAGTATCGTAAAAAAAATGTTTTTTCAATGTATCGTCCATCAATATTTTCCAATATTCCTAGTGTTTGTTACCATGAATATGAATATCGAGCAGTTAAAAAGTTTATTCTCACCACCAGGTTGTTTTTTTTTTAACTTCCTAACCGTTACCCTTGAAGCACAATCTTACTTTTTAAATGGAAACTATAATACTTGTTATTCTCTAGAACACATGCAGGCGTAACTGTGACGGTGATTAAGGTGTTGAAGGGTCCTGAGACAGCAGATTGTCACGCTTAAGTGATTCTCTGCAGCCAGAATGATGAACAACTTTCCCTTGATTCTCCGTCTCCGTGATTAAAGTGGGATGATCCACATCTGGTGGGACCGTGGGTGAGACCACCGGAGACGACGCCCACTACCTCGACTGCTCATCTCCACCGACACAGACGGATTCATTAGGTACGACAAGCAAAACTGATGATGTGAACTCAGCCGTCAACCTCAGGATCCTCAGAGCTTTGATGTCTTACACTATTGTGGGGCGAATTAAAATCTTGACTTGGTTAAGGATTCCCATGTCTTCTAGAGGACTGAGACTTCTATACCACACAATATCATAGGATTTGAATATAGAATCTTAGAGAAATTAATGATTAAAAGTTATATTTCAACTAATATTGGAGCTATCCTGTGTTAAGGTCATTGTCAAAGGTGAAAGTTTTATGATGCTATAAATCAATTACTATCCCAAGTTATGATCAATGATTCCCTCGGACCTATTCTTAAGACTATAGTTCACGCATTTTTCACTAATTTTCTACTCAACCTCATGTCGTCAAGGGTTGGGATTATTTTCAGAGTAATCTGTATCCTTTTTGGAATAACAGTCCATTTTATAAATTGACTGATGCTCAGTTGTCTTCATCCAAAAAGACACTTAAAAACATTCCAATACCTCCACACTGCTCGCCTGTAACCTCCATCTTGTATTGAAGCCTCAACAACACTTCAGGGAGCAGCTGATAGACTGAAAACTTCTGCTATGAACAGACTTAAACTATAAAGACTTTTTTTTTTTCAAGAACAATTCCTCATGTGGAGGCTTAGGTACAAGATGGAGGTTACAGAGGTATTAGGGTGTTTTTAAGTTTGTCTACGAGGACAACTGAGCTCCAGTCACTGCATTAAAACCGATATACATTTTTGTATATACCTCTAAAAAAGAAACGATTGCTCTGAAAATAATCACAACCCTTAGTCAACATAATTAAAAAAATCTTATCTGTCCAACATACACAAAATTGACTGGATAAATAATCGGACAAAATGTGATCTACTGTTGTACTGGTGTTACGTGGAAATCGTCATACATAGCAATAATCTTTCAAGCAAATATGATAATACAGTGGTATGAAAAAGTTTGGGCACCACTGTACATTGTCATGATTTTCCTTTATAAATCATTGGTTATTTGGATAAAAAATCCATTTAAATATATCTTATAGGAGACAAACACAGCGATATTTGAGAAGTGAAATAAAGTTTATATGATTTACAAAAAGTGTGCAAGAATTATTTAAACAAAATTAGGCATGTGCATGAATTTAGACACCCTTATATCTTATTGATAACTAATTATTGGAACTCAAAATTGGTTTGGTAACCTCAGTGACCCTTGACCTCCATACACAGGTGAGTCCACTCATGAGAAAGGGTATTTAAGGAGGCCGATTGTAAGTGTTTCTCCTCTTTGACACAGTTGATCACCAGATCCTGCTGAGAAGACTAAGGGATGAAGTGGGACTGTCTGGGTCTGTGTTAAAATGGTTCTCATCTTACCTTTCTGGGCGCAGTTTTAGTGTATCTGCCAATCAAATGAGGTCTGAATCGGCAGATCTGTTGTGTGGAGTCCCTCAAGGTTCTGTTCTGGGTCCTTTATTGTTTTTGCTGTACTTGATTCCCCTTGGTAAAATCATTCAGAGATTTCCAGATGTTTCTTATCACATTTTTGCTGATGACATCCAGCTCTACTGCTCTTTTGACCCAACTGAGCCCCAAAGGCTGAACAGCTTAGTCAATTGTTTGCTAGAAATCAAACAATGGCTGAGTGAAAACACTTTACAGCTTAATGTGGACAAAACTGAAACTCTGGTGATTGCTCCTGATGATACGATTCCAGGGTTGAGTCAGTACTTGGGTGACTTAGGTCAGTCTGTCAAACTGAGCCTGAGAAACCTGGGTGTTGTATTTGATAAAGACATGTCTCTTGTTCAACACTGTAGAAAACTGACCAGAAACTGTTTCCTTCAACTGAGAAAAATCTCTAAACTTAGGAAAATGCTGTCACAACATGATCTGGAGCTTGTAATCCATGCGTTTGTTTCTTCTCGTCTGGACTATTGTAACAGTTTATTTTCATGTCTTAACAAGAAGGATGTGTCTCGCCTGCAGTTGATTCAGAACTCTGCAGCGAGAATTCTGACCCGCTCTAGTAGAAGAACTCACATTTCTCCGGTCCTTAAAACTCTTCACTGGCTTCCAGTTTCTTTCAGGATCAACTTTAAAATTCTGGTTCTTACTTTCAGAGCTATTCATGGTCAGGCTCCTCCTTACATCAGTGATCTGATCCAGCCTTACACCCCAGCTCGGGCTCTGAGGTCTGTGGATCAGAATCTACTTATGGTTCCACGCACACGGCTCAGGACCAGAGGAGAGCAATCTTTTCAGGCTGTTGCTCCTAAGCTTTGGAACAATCTTCCTCTCTCTTTGCGCTTGATGGAGTCTACTGACTCCTTTAAGAAACATCTTAAGACGTTTCTATTTGTGCAGGCTTTTCCTTGAATTTCTCGAACTCCTGTGTTGTTCTCGGTGTTGTCTTGATCTTTGAAGTATGTACTGTTTTGAGTATTGTTTTGATTGTTAAAGCGCTTTGTGACCCTGGTCTCGAAAAGCGCTATATAAATATATATTACTTACTTACTTTGCATCTTCTCTGAAGAGTGGCAACATGGGAGCCTCAAAACAACTCTCAAATGACCTGAAAACAATGATTGTTCAACATCATGGTTTAGGGGAAGGATATAGAAAGCTATCTCAGAGATTTAAGCTCTCAGTTTCAACTGTGAGGAACATTGTGAGGAAATGGAAGACCACAGGCACAGTTATGGTTAAGGCCCGGAGTGGCAGACCAAGTAAGATCTCTGATAAACAGAGGCGCAGGATGGTGAGAACAGTCACAGTCAACCCACAGACCAGCTCCAAAGACCTGCAACATCAACTTGCTACAGATGGTGTCACTGTGCATCGTTCAACTATTCAGCGCACTTTACACAAAGAGATGCTTTATAGACGAGTAATGCGGAAAAAGCCTTTTCTCTGCACACACCACATACGGGGTCGCTTGAGGTATGCTAAAGCACAAGCCAACTTCATTTTGGAATAAGGTGCTGTGGACTGATGAAACTAAAATAGTTATCTGGGCATAACCAGGGGCGTTATGCATGGCGGAAAAAAAATGCAGCATTCCTAGAAAAGAACTTGCTGCCTACAGTAAAATTTGGTAGTGGTTCCATCATGCTGAGGGGCTGTGTGGCCAGTGCAGGGACGGGGAATCTTGTTAAAGTTGAGGGGAGCATGGATTCCTCTCATATCAGCAGATTCTGGAATACAATGTCCAGGAATCAGTAACAGGGGTTGGATCTTTCAAAAAGACAATGATCCTAAACACTGCTCAAAATTTACTTAGGTGTTCATGCAGAGGAACAAGTATAACGTTCTGGAATGGCCATCTCAGTCCCCAGACCTGAATATTTTAATAATTTATGGGTAAGATCCAAAATACCTTCCACCAGAATCCAGACCCTAATTGGAAGCTATAGGAAGCGTTTAGAGGCTATTATTTAAGGAGGATAAGGAGGATGCACAAAATATTGAGTTATTTTTCTTTTGTGATGCCTAAATTTATGCACATGCCTCATTTTGTTTAAATAATTCTTGCACACTTTCTGTAAATCATATAAACTTTATTTCACTTCTCAAATATCACTGTGTTGGTCTCCTATAAGATATATTTAACTGGAATTGTTATCCAAATATCTTTACCACTACTTCTAATATTTTGAATTAAATGGGGCGGGACTAGATAAGCTTTTTGCTTCTCCCGCTTTTCTCTTTCAGGACATGCATGTAATATTTGAACTATGATGAAATGGGATGTTGATGATCTGAACTGTCATGCCCAAAATAAACAATATTCATTCATTCAGACATGAGGGCGAGTAGAAATTAAAAGAAGTTTGAATTTTCCCTTTAAGGATATGAACTACTGTCCAAGAAAATATAACTTTTCTATGTAGATTTGTTTTGAGAAATCTTAATAATAATAATAATTAAAGACTATACAATTTCACATTTCAAAACTAAAATCTAACTTTGGTCGTTTTCTAAAATGTAGCAACCCTGCAAAAACATCCTAAAAATCTCAATCAAAAGGACCAGATCTAAAATAAGAGGACAATTTGTTGTTAGACTCATCTGCGCATCATCTCGCCTGGATTCTCCTGCTGGAGTCACAGCAGCTGTGGGAGCTGCAGAGCAGTGACATGGAAGTCTTGTCCGGTCACTCTCGCACTATTTCCACGATCATGTCTTTTGTTACAGCACAGCTGCACCACGACTGAGTAAAGAGGTTTCCAAGCTTCCCAGTCTAGGTATGAATGCAGGTCCAACAGTGCTAATAAGAGGACACTGGTGAATCTTCTGGGATGAGGAGGATTATGAGCCGGAGTACATGAGGTCAGCTAATCCACACACAAAGACCACAATGCAGCTCGTCTGAGCTCAGGACATCACATGTGGACTTTTCTAAATTTGTTTGGGAGGTAAAGTGAGGACAAGAGGAGTCTGAGCACCAGCAGCTGTACTGAGTATAACAGCTCGTGTGCGCCATCTGGTGGGATTGTTAAGAACTACACGTTTCATTTTAATATTTTATTTATTATCCCACCATATCACGTCCAAGGGAATTACTATTCACGTTTGTATGTCATATTATTCGCAAATGGCACTTCATAGATCTCCGTTTTGTCAGTGAGAAAAGTTTATTTTAATAAGATTAATTTAAGAGCTCATGTCAAATGAATCACTTAATAATATATTATAATCTCTAAATAATAAATCTCACACCCATTGGCAGTTTGGAACGTTTATTTAAAAATAAAATAGAAAAAATATATTTACATTAAAATGTTGAAAAAATAAAAAGCTGGGGAAAGGTCTCTTCGCAGCCCCTGCAGTGACCAGGGATCGTCCAGGAATGAGGGGAGGGGGGGATCAAGGGGTAGGGGTGGGGAGCGCCAGTGCACTCTCAACAGCAGCTGCCAGTTTAAAAATTCCACTGTGTTTCAGCAGCAGGACATGTTTCTTGTAACATTGCACCAACATGGAACGCACAAACCACAGCAGTCTCTCAGTGTTGCTTCCCTCCAGCTCCCTGGAACCCAGGAGGTTGTGACACAGAGAAGTCCATCTACAGACGTTTAAAATGACTGCACGTCAGTCTTGAAGATGTGGGCAACTCATCCAAACACCTGACTCTCATCGTCAAACAATCTGTTGGATTGGATAAGATCATATCAAACAGGGAGTGTCTCATGTTTATGTCCAAGTTTGGATGTAGTTATGGCGAAGAAAGTCCAGTTCTGTCGCTGGGAGATTCATCAGATCATTACCAGAGTAGGGACTGGATCAGAGTTGCCCAGATTTACTTGGAAACGAGACTGGGATCGGTACAAAACTAATAAAGCGTATGTGAAATGTTGCTGCATGATTCTTTCAGATTGCAAGACGCACTCCTCAAGAATCTCCACACCTCGGATTCACATACATGAGAACACACGCAGTGCTGCTCAGATTGTAGGTCACATGGGAAACGAAGCATCGATCTCCTATGAGCGGGCCGGGTCTTTTTCCAGGGCAAGAGGCAACACGAAAAACACAGACAAATCCACTTGCATAGTCATAAACACGAGTGTGTGTGACGGACACACTTCCAGAGGTGTGCGATCACACAGCCACTGAAGAGTAAACACAAGGAGGGGAGAAAGGCAAACAAATGGTGGAAGTACCAGGTGTTAAATACACAGAAGATTCCTGAATGGAATCAAAGTAAAACTCCCTTTTAATAAGGGTCATAAATCGGGGGAAACCCCTTTTCCCTCTTCATCCTTTCTTTCGTTCGTTCAGTCGGTGACACAAGGATTCGCCTTCATTCCTTCGTGGGACCAATCGTCTATTAAAAATGTGCTGTTCCTTGAGTTTTGAGAAATATGGCAACGACGACGTCCAACTGGAGGACAATACTGCATAAGAATGTACAATGATCGGTTTCCCTTCCTAGTCTTCACACCACCTCAAGGCAAACACACGAATTAAAACACCCATCTGAGCTCTAAACCTCCTCCCGACTTGACAAGACAAAGAGGGGCTTTAAGGCGCACACATGTGTAGGAGGCACACGATCCTCGATGAACACAAACTCCTGCTAAAGAAGGGGGTGCAAGTTTTGGTAAACAAACTACAAAAACAACCACGTCGCACAGAATTAAATTAAACCACTTACTTACAAAAAAAAAAAAAAGAGGAAGAAAAACAAAAATATTGCACGATTAAAAAAAAAGAAAAAAAAAAAGTGACATTAAGTTAACCCCAGGCAGCTTGGCTGTGAAGGTCAAGATGAGGTCAAGCACCAAAAGTGAAACAAGATAGGAGGTCGGAAACCTGAACTGACGCCAACGGTGAACCAAAGTCATGCAGAAGCTGCAAAGCAAAGAGAGGAGGAGGAGGAAGGGACTTCCGTCTTCATCGTCTCAGAGTCCTCTGAAGTCTGCTGGTCCAGGATTCACGGCGCGGTGGCAGAGTGGTTTTTATCTGATGAGACTGACCGGCAGGACCTCCCTCTTCCTGTGTCTCCACGTGTTCCGGTGAAACTGGGGGTACGTGTGAGTTTGTGAGCGGCTGGTCATCATGGGGATGTTGACCATCGGAGGGTTGTGGAAGCTCTTGACTATGAACTTGGCCGTGTTCTGAGGAGAGAGAGGGAGAGAGACGGTTCAGAAGATCAACAACACGAGCTTCTCACACGAGCAGGAGCAAAGACAGGGTGGTGGGCGGAGCCTCGGTGTGGTCGGAGCGGCCGGCCTACCTTGTTGTTAAGACAGCATTGGGGACTGAGTGGAGGCTCAGGGCTGGATGGGGGTGGTAAGTGAGCTTGGGCTGGGGGGTGCATATGGTAGAAGGGAGGAAGCCCGGTGTTTATACACACCTGTCTGCCAGGTATGGAGTGCAGTGTGAAGCCACCGGGCAGTGAGACTCGAGTCTAAAGGGAAATTAAGAAAACATCAGTTCAGTTACATGGTCATTTCCCGACTAAGCAGCTTTTTCCCCAGATGCTGATTGAAGCAGCTGGAACAAAGATACAGCTTATCCACACAAGGTCTAAACTAATATTTTTATTTTGTATTTATTATTTTTTGATAATTTCTACTCACTTTTTTAATGACTTTCACCTTCTTTTTTCTTCGTCTTTTTTATTGTCCCTCAACATAATTTGAGTTAATAAAAAGGTATATACACAATACAAAAAATGTTGATTTATATTAGGGTTATAACACTACTATACACTTTATATTAAGTTGGGATTTGAGAAAAACATTTTTCTTTCTTCCTTTATTAACAATACTGCATTGATATTCAAGGACTGTATAATTTTTTTCTTCTTTTAAATCATATTTTATTTTAAAAATACTTCTTATCGTTTAAATATTTTGATAAAGGGTATGTAATATAAATCCTTTTTTTCCAATTAACGTGAAAATATTCAGGCTTGTTTATTTTTGTGTTGCTACTTAACATCAGGCGTTAGTGGCAGTCATTATAGCCCTCCACAGTCCTGACAATGACTGAGGACGAGAGGATACAGATGACTCCCATCTGTTTTTTCTAATAAGTTTTTCCCCATTATAATTTGACTCTTGGCTTTTTCTTCTGGCTCGTTGGACTTCACAACTGTCACACTTTTTAACAAGGCCCCAGGAGAAATTCAACCGCCCACCCCTGAGCTGATCGTTAGCTTTACAGTTGGCGGCCAACAGGAGGCGCAGGAGCTACACATACTGGTGTAACAGGTAATGGACAGAGGATGACCATATGAAGAAATCATGATAAAACATGGATAAATACATGAGTTGCAGCTTTAAAAGATGAACACACTAGATGTTGAAGAAGGAAATCTTGGCTTTAAGGAATCGATGGCGAGTCGTCGGAGACGGCAGCGTAAAGAATTGAGTGAAGGCAAAAGACGAGAAAACTTTTCAGAGCTAAAAGCACATAATCTGAACTTGACAATGACCTTTATGATTTGCTATTCAGCATGTTACTACAGACGAAAAAAAAAACATTTTATTAAAAAAAAAAGACTTCTGTACAAATATCTATTGTTAAAATGTGGACGACGTTTGCTCTATAGCTCAGAAATTACTGTGTGCAAAGGTGCTGCTGGTCACGAACCTGAGAGCCAGGAGGCAGCACCAGATGGTGTCCCCCCATCTTTCCTGGACCCATGTTGAGCCTCGGTGGAAGAGTCATGCCCAAGTGTGGGAAAGAGGGGTACGGAGGAAGAGTGGATGGAGGCACTGGACACGGCAGCGCTGTGTCAGAGTCCTGATGAAGACGAGGAGACTTGCTTTTAAAGCTTGTACTTGACGACAACGTGTCATGTAGACAAACACGTTTTGATAGCGATAACCATAAGAAAGTGGTTTTCTCACGTTGTCAGATCCTGACAGTGAAGAGACAGAAGAGGCAGAAGAGTGCTGCTGGGGGCTGGCGATGGACATGGGTGAGTCAGCACTGTGGGGTGAGGCGGAGTCCCTCTGCTGCTCCTCAGCTCCAGCGTTATCAAACTCACTGCTTTGCTTCAGGACCAAGACCCGCTCTGCGGAAAGTGCAACTGGAGCAAACGGAAGAGTTAAAGACCCATCAGTGGCCTCTTTATACAGTACATGATACACAAAATCCTAGGTTTGATATTTTGAGAGCACAGTAGCCATCTTTTTTTAAGGGTAAATATCAAAGGTTTAGGGAAAGATTGGAAAACATAAATCCTATGTTATTAAAACTTTCAATTTCAGAGCTCTATAGTTGGCGCCCTTGGTTTTAATTTAAGTCAGGGATCATTCTAATCATTGAGTTGTCAAAAAATATAGCAAGACTGTCGCCTAGTGGGCACTTTACAATCAACTGAAAATTAAAACAATCTTTAGTTTGCAACTGAGCTTCAAAGGGTGGTCTGTGCCTACATGCAGCTCTTTGCCTGTAGTTATGTGGCCCTCATGAGGTCAAAGATCATATTGCAACTAACAATCTGATTTAGTTTTTAGATTTATTAGTCATTACTAGTCTACAAATATGACTATAGGTCATAGTTTCCAGACTTTTTTCCATTTTTTCTTTTAAATGTTAGCTTTAACTTTCATGGGGAAGTAAATACGTACTAAAAGCGGAGGACAAAGGTGATTTTAAACGAGGTTTACAAAAAAAATTAACGCCTATTTAAACACAATTAAATAGATAAAATATAAAAATATGTATGATTTTACACTTTCCACTTTTATTGCCAACCATTTTTAACCATTCCATTTTTTAAACAACATAAAGATTAAATGAGTGCACTTGTTGGGTTCTGATTAAGATTAAATAGTCTTAATAATTAAATAACTGGAGGACAGCAGGTTTGAAACAAAGTTGATAAAATTCTAAGACCAGAAAAATGGATGAAAAAAGTGATTATCCTAATAGTTCATAGGTCAACTAAGGTAGAGAATCCAAGACTTAATTTAGATACCTCTGTTATCTGTTGGCGCCAGATCCCTGAACCCCCACTTTCTGATGATCCACTCCCTGTAGTTGATCACTTGCTGGGTTAGTCGGATGATCCGACTGAGGGTGCTGGTGGAGGAGAGAGATGGATGTAAGCAGAGAATCTACACATCTTCTGTCAAAGAAGAAGAAAACTCAAACCTTTCACAGTCTTTGTTGGGGTAGAAGCGTGCCAGTGGAGAGACGGCCTGACTCAGGATGACGTAGGCATAGTCAAACACCTGCTTCACGTGCATGGCACCATAAGACCCGCGGCCGACGTCGTTCCCTGAAATACAGAAGCCAAAATATAGTTTGAGATGATTTAATGGTGCTTAAAAACTACCTTTAAAATCCTACATGTAAATAAATAAATAAACAATATGTATACCATAAAGTAAGCCCAAATTCTTTGGACGATTACTTTTTTAAAACAACAGAAAATACAATTAAGTATGAATTTAACATCGTTCTAGGCTCAAGGTGTCTGACCTGGGATGAGTGGATCCTCTATGCAGAGCATTGACGGCCTGTAACCGTTTGTCATGTACTTCATGATCTCCTCTTTGGCCACGTACGCGCCGCCATCTTTAATGCGGATCCCTGTTTTCAAGTAGTTAAAGTGGCGACCGTACAGCTCGAAGAACTCGATCAGCAAGACGCCGAGGTTCTCATTGGGGTTGGTGGCGTCGATGCGTGGATGGAGCTGAGGAGAAGATAGTAGGACAGGGTTTGGAAAATTACAGTTCAAGAGGGCACATGTGAGAGGCCGGTCAAGCCAATAGACCCAAAACTAAAATCCCTTCATTTAATAGGGAAAAGCCAATACATTTTTTTTGTTATATTACGTAAAAATATGATATCAAATAACTTTTGTTCAAAATATTTTAGTTTTTTGAAAGTATCAGCAGAAAAGGAAATTCTAAAAGAACACAAAAATGATACAAATATGTATACAAAATGTACTGAATATCAATATATAATTAACAAGAAATTAGATTGCCAGAAGAAACATTTGCCACATGATCAGTCTAATGGTCTTACTAAGTGCCGCATGAATGCAGTCAAAGGGCCACACTTTGCCCAGGTATGGGGTAGAAGGAAAACCTTGGCTAAAGTCACTGCAAGTACGAGCGCCTAAAGAATTAGAGGATCAACATCCACCTCTTGATAATAACTCTATTTATTATATCATTTCCACAATACTTGGCCATGTTCCGTTATTATTAACTATTCTCAGAGTAATTGAAAGGCGAGCGGTCACTTTTATGATGTGCTACCTTGGAAGAATTATTGCTCCTATGAGTCCAAGTTCTCGATTGGTTTCAGTCTTACATTTGAAATACAGCTAACAGCAGGACATGACCTTTATTTCCATTTTATGAACCTGCCTCCCTCTCAGATACCAGATTCATACGTATATGAAAACCTACATTACAAAATACCAAGTGAAAAAATGCAAAGATGCAGAGTATCAACAACAATACGTCACTGCATGATTACATTTTATACATTTTTTATAACATGTACATGGATATAGAACACAGGTGTCAAAAACATGTTTTCACACCTGTGTCAAAACACAAATTTGGTCTGTCGGATAGTTTGCTCAGCTCAAAAAAGATTAATGTTTAAGTTTATATGGTGACGTATAATGTTTAGGGTAAGGAACAGAGATTACTGATGTTATACATTATACAGGGACCTCCTGGAAGAGTTAAACAGAAAAAGAAACACATGTGATGAGAGAAGGAACTCACAAGATAAGTAGGATAATATTAAGATTGACAATTATATCAAAATCACTTTTAGGGTCAGTTTATTAAATATATTTTTTGGGCCAGTGACTTGGATTGATCAGTATGTTTTGCCCCTTGCATAGTTTTATACCCCTGATACTGAATATTAAAAATAAATCTCACTCTCTGGGTTCATTACTGAAGAGCGAAGGAGTGTTCGTTTAAAGTACTACGGTATTAATCTCTCATTTTCCGAGTCGGCCTACCTGTAGGAAGCTGATGACCATGAGGATTAGGCTGTACGAGCTGATTCCTCCAGTGAATACTTCGTTAAGATCCCTTTGCAGCAGAAACTGCTTCAGCACAAAGATCATGTAGGGCAGCACAGGGTACTTCTGTGGGAAATAGAGTCAGAGTCAGTAGGCGTCCATGTGTGAAAAAACCTCAATTAAACCACATCTATACATTAACCAAACTTGACAAGACAGATGTTGGACCAGCGGAAGAACTAATGGTGCGTCACACCTTGAGTTCAGTTCTAGTATTTTCCATTAGGAAAATTATGATCACATATTTTAACATTAAGAGCCAGACTTGGAGAAAAACTTCAACTTTCCTGACACGAGTGAATCAAGGTTGTTCCAGTTTGAAAGTTAAAGCAAAGGTCGCATAGATTATGTTCAGAATTTAAAAAAATGTTGCTTTGTGTATACACTATAGGAAAAAAGAGAAAGAAATGTAAAAGAAAAACTAAAATGATTGACACCTATATACAGACAAAAGAAGAAAGTGATCCTGAGATGACTTGTGAACGGCCCGTCATGCTGAGACAAGGCTCTCAGGCAAAACATATTCACGTCAAAACTTGTATTGGACAACACCAAATCAACAGGCCCCAGGGAAAAGTTACCTAAGTAAAGTATGCAATAGGTAACTAGCAGTTACAGAGTGTTAGACTTTGCTTCTGAGCAGAAGTCACATTTGTGTCCTCATTATTATTCAGCTTAAGCACCAATTAATCCTAATATCTTCGTGATTAAGGTTTTTAACTTTAATGTTGATTTTGTTATTATTGACAGGCCTTTTCGATTGAGCATCGGTTGTCGTCTTACTAACCTGTACATAGTCTTTTATCAGACTCGC
Source organism: Callionymus lyra (assembly GCF_982586985.1). Taxonomy (NCBI): domain Eukaryota; kingdom Metazoa; phylum Chordata; class Actinopteri; order Syngnathiformes; family Callionymidae; genus Callionymus; species Callionymus lyra. Next base: position 30,172,842 of record NC_141820.1, read on the forward strand.
AGCTTTGACTCCCGTTTCAACGTTGAAGCTGATGTCCACCTTCACTTCAGTCTCCTGGTCGGTCAGTTTGATGATCGGAACCTGCAGGTCAAAGAAAGAAGATAACAAATAAATCATTTATAAAGAAAAACCGATAACATTCTTGGAAAAAAAACAATATTCAAATAAACGTCTCTAAGAACTTTTCATTCGACTTCGTAGGTCGTAGGCGTTCTTGACTGCTGACAATCACACAGGCCATAAAAAAAAGATTAACACTAATCCTTACTCTAACCCAGAACAAACTTCTTAACCACATGGGTTAATGTGTGAAGAAACTATAGGCAATCATTTTTCACGAGGCAGGTCTATTACTACCATTAATGCTAGGCCTATACGAGGGCTGCATGATTTGAAGGAAACTGGATTTGCATGGACAATATTGCGATTAGCAATTGCAATCTGATTTTATAATGTAGAAATGAGACAAAGAAACTTGAAGAAAAAAAATGACATTTACAATAAATTATAAATCGAAAATAACATAAAAAATGTAGTTAGTAAGTATTTTTTAATTTGTAAAGTTCTTAAAAAAACAAAACAATACAGGTTTAAAAATCAATTAAAACAATTTTAAACTTTAAAAAAGACAACACACTGAAAAACACAACCGCCCCTCTAGAAAAAGCAGCATAATTAATGGGCCTTAAAATGCTAGATTAAAAGCAGCATTATTTTGGTGACGCCCAACAGTGTAGTAGATATAAAGGTATTAAAAAGTATCAAAATATTGCTTAAGAATATTTATTCAAATAGTACATTTTTCAAATGAAATGTTGTGCCCATATAAGAGACACTAAATAAAATTATAATACAAAAATAATTATTATAAGACATTTTCTCTATAAGTGACTTGAATATGGTTCCTATCAATATTCAAAAATAAGTTTCAATCATCCATTACTGTAGTAATAAAATGGATATATGGTCTTCACCACCAGTCTTCATTGAGAACTGTGGTATTCATTTAGACAAAAAAATGGTATTATTGGGGTGAAAACGTATTTGTAGACAATAGTAAAGGTATTTATGAGTTAAAATGTTTAATATTTATGTTGATACACATTAGGTTTTACATATTATAACGTGCAAAGTTGGAATCTGTCAATACTGTGAAAACTTTACTTCACTGTTGTGTGTATATGCCAAATATTGACAAAGTTAAGGAATGTTTTTTTTTATTTTTCGTTTAATTTGACTTACCGTAGCTTTGTCCAACACTTTGATGGAGAAGGGTTCCGCCACCTTATGCTTGAGAAGTGCTTGTTCCAGGTCTTGCAGTGGGGGCCGATCCCACTTCCCAAACACGACTAGGTCTATGTCACTGAAGCCACAGAAAACAACACATTTAACCCCTTCTTAAATACACAATTCTAAAAGTGGACCTTCTTTCATTTCATTCAAAAGTGTCTTGCCTGGTTGGGAGGTACAGTCCAGTGCTGAAGCTGCCAAATATCTGAACCTGAAAAAAAATACATAAATATTTCAATTGATTTCAAATAATTCTGCATAGAAAAGCACTTTCATGACAGCCTCCAGTCGTCATATGGTGTTATAGGAAGGTAGGTTCAGGGAGTTCAGAGAGTTTTATGAAGTCATCTTGCAAGCAGAGGATGGTCACTTCTGTTCCTCATTGCCGAGCTTTCCTTTGACTCTTCCTTTCAGTTATGGAGCCGAGTTTGAACGTTTTCCTGAACAGGCTGTGCTCATAAATTGCATGGAGGAGAAAATGAAAGGCAGTGTGGGACATACATCATAATATCCGACTCATTTTCTCTTGGTTATTCCTATAAAAATCCCTATTTACATCCTTATGATAAAGATATACGACAGATATTTTGAGTATGTGAAGTTAAACTTTGACCGGACAATTATTTAAAAATCCGTGTGCATATGTGTCCGATTACTGTTCCTGCGAAGAGGAATACGACATCTGTTCAACGAGTCTCTGTGTCGGGATAAAAGACAGTTCCTGGCTGATTCAGTCTCAGGGCAGGTGGCTGACCTCAGACCAGATGAAAATGTTAGATGTGGTCATTAGATATGCGACAGCTGCCAAGTTCAATTTTATTTGAAACTGTTTATAGTCGTCAAGCGAATTCAAGCCATTAATAGCTAAAATTGCATCAGCTTGTAAATGTTAAGCAAGTGCATTAATTAAATGTCATCAACATGAGGTCAACAATATGGTTTATTGTCCCTGGAAATCTGTTCATTGATCATTATTGAACTGAAAACCTTTGACCTCCAAAAAAAAATTGTGGTTATCTATACGTCCCTTTACTTCCCAGGAACAGGGTGTTTCCTGGTTTCACCTCCAGACAAAGTCGGCCAAGCGCAGATCTTGGCCAAAAGAGGTTCACAATGGCAGGGGAAAGAAAGTGCTGTATTTGGAGGTTGGAGGGAGAACATTTGACAGGAAGCAGAGTGGAAACCCTTTTCTTTTTTGCGCCTGGTAAAACGCAACACGGCAATAGTACAAAGACGGGCTTGGATTAATGGCTCGAAAAGAAAAGGGAGCCGGTACAAATCAGAGGCTTGGTCCATTAACCTGACAATCTGGCTCACAGTGCAAAAGGAGGGAAAAGTGACAGCCAACAAATCACTGTGTGTGATTAACTTATAGAACTCGGCCTACTGTCAATGCCAACCGTGCAGACACAGGGATCCTACCGAAATACTTACACCAATACGCGCTCAAAATGCTTCATGAAATAGAATTATTTATTTTCCGTCTAGTAGGGGCATGAGAAAATGCTGGATTTACCAATAAATGGCGATTTTTTTTCTCCCCCCACAATACTTTATCCTGTTTAACAGTACCTTGTCAATTTGTATTTATTTTTATGGTTTATATTTCATTAAGTTAATAAATTAAATCGATTTAACTTGCAAATGTTCAAGTAAAAATGAAATTATGCGAGATACCAGGCATGACTGAGGACGAGAGGAGACAGTAAACTCCAGCTACTAGTTTTGTCTTTGACTATTTTGGCCTCAAAACAAATGAAGAAGTTACGACTTTGTCAGGAGTCATGCCGTCTGTACATTTTTCAATGCTAGAGTACTCTGGCAATACTATATATTTCGGTACTGTAGAAACGAGGATATATTTATAGTTACCCATGTCTTGTGGTATGTAGCCAATACACACTTCTACCATCTAGTAGCCTTTTAAATCATCAAGTTATTTGATAGGTTAAGACTTTCTTACAAGTGTATTTATATCTACTACAGTCGTCTAACTAGATCAACAGTGCCATAAAACAGTGTGTAAGAAGACCAGAGTGTATCGGAGAGATGGACTGATGGTAATAAAGGTGCGGCGTGTCTTACATCAGCTGAAGGCCAGAGCTCTTTAATGATCCCCTCTATTCGCCTCACAACCTCCTTCCTCATTGCTGCTTCTTCGGGCCGGGGAGACATGAAGTTGTAGAAATCTATCACCTCTCTGTGGAGTCTGGGGAGAAGTAGAATTGAAAAACAATTATTGCTAGGCATTAAAAAACACATTTAAGAAGAAACAGTCTCTTGTAGACAACATAAGGAGATTTTATTCCTGCTGAAGTCATTCCTGCTACAAAAGCAAATATCAACTAATAGCTACTACACATGGCTACCATTAGTCCCCATTATTAGTGCTGAGAACAGAAATCCTAATGCATGCGTGTGGGTGAATAAGTTAAAAAATAAACTGATGTGAACAATAATTCCTAATCACTTAATAAACATCATTCTTAACTTGTGTTATTTGCCCATTTCCCCTTCTGGCTCTGATTCTACATAGACATGGTTCCTTAGTTTGGTTGTCAAGTTGACAAAATTATTTCACATTTTAAGATTTGAGGAGAGAAATTAGCATTTAACACACAATGTTATAACATACTATACCAATAAATCATTTTTCTAACAGGACTAATGGTATTAAAACTTTTAGAAATTATTCCTGATATCCTTCATAGGAATGTAGAAGATTAATACTGAAACCTTTCTTAGTCCAGAACTATAATTCTGAAAGTGAAGTTGGTGCGAGTCATCGTTTTAAACCTTCAACCATTTATTTCCAGTAGGTAACCTCAGGGTATAGCTGGGTTCCTCACAGTCCGTGTGCTGGAATGTCAAACATACCTTTCCCTTAAAACTATTTAAGTCAGACATCTCAGGTAAAAAAAAAAAACGTGCCCAAAGGTAACACAGTTGTGTACTCAATGATTCCCACTACTGTATTCCATTACACAATAAATCTGATAGATTCACAAATAGTTAAATATGTTTAGGGGGAACTATGAGCGATACTTTGAAGAAATACCCTCAAGGAAAATAAAAAACAATTAAAAGGCAATTGGCAACAAGCCAAAACTTGAGCGAAGAAAAAGGGACCAATGAGCTCACTGCTGGAAAAGTTGTTAATGAAGTTCATTCATTTTAGCAAACAAAGACACGGCATTCTTTACAAGATGCCTGTAGAGAAAATTCCCACAAGAGTGAAACCAGACATTACAAATATTGAGAGTTCCTCCCACCTGATTTTAACCGCCTTACTGATACATAACATTGTCAGGTCAGAAATAGACTTAATGGGCGAGTCTTTTATAGACGATTAGTCATGTTTAACACAAACCTGTTCAAAAACAGTGTTGCTTCGACAAAATTATATTAAATTCCTGGAGAATAACATAAGATGAGTGAAAAATAATGAAATAAAACTTGTGTGTGTGACATTTGATTTGTGAAAACATCTGCAATAAATTTGACAACATAATTATGAAATCATTCTCTATTTTGAGGGAATTTGAAATGTAAAGTTAATATCAACATGAACAATAATGCCTGGATTGTGCAGATAGTTTAACAAAAAGAAAAAAGGGTCAAATACGTTCTAGAATGACGAGCTAAAAGCACAGTTTGTTTCAGGGAGTTTGAAGGCATCAGTGTGGGTTACCTAAGCTCGTATAAATAGCATGTCACCAAACCCGAAATAAACCCCAACCCCCTTGTTAAAGGCAATTTTGGACTTAGAGATAGATTCTTAAGTGGCTATTTTTAACAAAGTCAAGGAAAAGAAAACAACTTTTTTTTTTTATTCAATTATAAAGGTCTGAGCCTAAACTCGCTCTTATTGCCGCGGTCAAGCTAGAAACATTACATCCGGTATATACACATTTAGGTATTTAAAACAAAAAATAAACAATTGACTTTAAATATTTTAATAGATTTAGACTATTTTAGTTGGTTGCGGATATTAAAAGGCGAAAGTGTCGCTTTCACTTGACGGTAAAAAGTGTATTTTGTTTTGAAGGACTGCATCGAATTTGAATTGAAAAAAATCACGGCACTTCCGGGGTAGTCGTCGGGATGGTGCCTTCACGGACATAACGGTATTAATTGTTCGCACGGGAACACGACGTTACATAAGCCAACTTAAATGTGTCGCGACCAATTTTATCCCCTTTTATAAAAATAAAAAAATTGAAAAAAAAAAAATGGGGGTCGTTAGCAAGAAGCAACTCCCCAACCCCGTGAAGACGAGTGGTACTGACCCAATGACACCGTGGTGGTACTTCCCCGTCCTCCAGGGCGTCCAAGCGCCCACAGAATTGCTGTTCGAATTCAAGTCATTCATTCCATAAGTGCTCGCCTTATTGTCACTTTTTCTCCGGCCCGGATGGTGTCTGTGGGTCGCGTGGATCTGCTGGACGCTGGAGAGCGGCTGCTGCTGCTGCTGCTGCGGGTGACAGCGATGATGGAGGTTCAGATTGTTCTCCAGACTCTCCCTCAAGTTAAAGAGTAGCGAGGCGGACTCGCTGTTCTCGTTCCTAGCAGCGCCGCCGCCGCCGCCGTCTTTCGCGGAAAAATCCCGCGAGGAAGACGTGCTTCCTCTCCGCGGAGGGAGGCTTCTGTCGAGCGAGGAGGAGGAGATGGCGGTTCCGTTCATGATGCTATGGCCGCTCTTGCTCGCCACCGCCGCCACATTCGTCGAGACGTCAAGCGCGGCGTGATTCGAACACTGACGCTGGTTCTGGTTGAAGAGGTTCTGCTGCTGCTGCTGCTGGGTCGAGGCGGGCGTCCGAACTCCCTGAGAGGTCTCCCAGACGTGCATCCATATCGCGTTCGCAGGTCCCTTCTGCTCGGGCTGGATCCAGGCGACCCTCGGATCCATTCAACTTACTCCCCGCTAGAAAAAAAACCCCAACAAGTCCAACAACTACGAGCAGCGGCGCCGCTTTTTTTTTCTTCCCCCTGCGTCGCTTCTTGGAGCTCGTCGACCGTCGCCGTGCTGCTGCCCGGGGAGTGCGGAGAGCGACGTGTTTAAAATGGATTCAGAGCATTAAAAAGTGCCTCTCGTTGCACCGCTAAGTGAATAAAATGTAAGGCGAATCCTACAGGGATTCAATATGGCGTATTTTCTTCAAATCTCCGCGCATGCGCCGTGCGGAGGGGATCCTCACACGAATGACTGCGCCCCCACACGCCCACTCCTCTCCATTTCTCAGCTGGACGCTCGCTCGCTTCGTCACACAAAATTGGAAATAATGTTTTAAATCTTCATGGAAAAATGGTCGAAAAACATCGTCTATAGTATGTTTAATCTCGATTTTATTTTTATCAGGTAAAGCCTGATATAGTGATCCACTATAATTAGTACCAATAGAAATTGGTCCAGGGGCCATTATAATCTCCGGGGCCACATTATATACTGTGACTGGTCTTGACCTTTTTAAGTATATATTTTATTGGGTATTTTTTTGATTGTTTAAGCATTTTGTGACCCTGATCTGGAAAAGCGCTCTACAAATATAAATTACTTACTTACTGTTATATATATATATATATATATATATATATATATATATATATATATAAAGGGAAGTCAAACTAAAAGAAGGGACAAAAAATGAAGTAAATATAATAGGACAACTAAAAATAAATGTATAAATAATAAGGTATTTTAAAATAGGCTTTATTCTTAATTTGATTGTATATATTTTAGTTTTTTATTTATTTTATTTGAATATTGTGCGGGTATGCCATAACATACATTGTGTAACATTTGATTTAAAATATGATTTAAAAAGCGATATAAAACCAAATGAATAAAAAACGACAAATACGACTCAACTCAGATTTATTTATGACAAAAATGCTCTACAAGAACATCAAATATAGCACAAAAACAAACAGTTAAACACACAAAGATAATACAATTAAAAGGAAGATAATAGTAGAAATAAAAGGTCCACAAACCAAGATCTTTAACAAGTTATATGTAGAGATAAACAAGTAATAACATTTTGGATAGCAACCTGAAACACTTATAAATGGTCAGTTAGTATTAATAATAATAGTATTATTTCGACCTCATGCAGGCCACATTGATGGAGTCAGAGGAGCCTACTCTGCCCAGGTCAGCAGGAAATAAGTGCAGTTAAAAGAAAGAATGTAGTTTTTAATCTAAAAGCAATTGAAACTAGACACTGTGAGCGAAGATCAAATTGGTAACAGATGCAATAAATATACATTTAAAGATGAGACTTTTCTTTGTGAAACAATAGTGGAATAAACTATAAAACAATGCAAATGAATACTTAGGCGTACACAGAGTCTCCCCTAAAATAGAGGAAGTATAAATACAATTTTAAAAGACTACTTTCAAGTCCAAAGCTATAAAGACAATCAGATACAGACATAAATACACAACAAAATCGAAAAATTAAACATGTACAATTATATTTACTCAACAAATCATATAAAACCACCTGTCAGGATCATAACAAGACACCATATGTTTATTTATTTATATATATATACACACACACATTTTTTTAAAATTTTTATTTAGGCAATACAAAAAAGGCTGCAATGTACAGGCAAGTGACGCTTTACTGGTGAGAAAACAATAGGAAGGAAAAGAAACACCCTTAGAAAAACCTTTCATTTCCTACTCTGGTACTACTCTGATAATACTAGCTGGATTACATGCTTTCTTATAAATCTTTTTGAAGAGAAAACAGCAGAATCTCTGAAATAATACATTAATAATCTCCAATGACAGACACCAGATTTTAGAAGGTAATGTGCTTCGTTTGTACTGAAATTTCAGCATTTCCCTCTTCTCCTCCTTCCCTGCAGTATCAACCATCTTATCCAGTGATTCAATAAATCTTCTTACATGTCCTCATCCAGCCCACTTGTTCCCCCTCCCACCTCGAAACACATCAGTTTAAACAAGGCAACATCCTGTGCCGCTAAAATACAGAACAATTAGCCGGTTTAAACAAACACTTGTTCCAGATGTGCTCTCATCTCAGGCTCACTTGCACAGTCAAATACGCAGCAGGTGGTGCTACTCGCGTGGCCCTTTATTCACAACCCTAGATACAATAACAGTCATTCTCTGGCCCATTAAGCTTGTTAATGGACCAACAGCAGAGAGTAAATGCAACCAGCAACTTCTGTGATGCACAACTGAGAGAAAACCTGCTCATCCTTTGCTTGATGTTCATCAGCAGAACGTGAAGGAGCACAACACCTCCAGCAAATACTCCAGAAGATATTGAGCTTTCACTGACACAGTAATACTGACAGTAATGGGATGAGTAAGAGTGAGGTTTGGTAAACGTGACCTAGAGAGTAGATGCCATCATCTTCAGCTGTAAAAGATGAATGAGCGATTCGAGGCAGAGAAGTCGGTTAATATGTGAGAAAAACCAACAGATAACATGAACGAACATGTGATGTTCTGATACCATGTGACTGGAATCGTAATGAGGCAACATAATGATTTACACAATGTGGGAAGCTGAATGTACTCAACGGAACAAGACATGCATAAATCAGGAAAGAAATGTACATTGATCATCAGTTTTATTTTACATTAGCTGTTGATAATAATCTTTCTTTATACGACCCGTTTGTTGTGTTCCAACTTAACATTTCTAGTGTAATTAATAAATAGGAATGTGTAACATACACAAGGAAGGTGCTTATATTGGTTAACATTATTTAATATTTAAACCTTAGGGGATGTTAACATCTAGCATGCCCTTCTGGTAACACCCTTAAAAACTTTCCTTGAACATGCAGATAGTTTCAAAGCCTAAAACTTTAGGGAAACCCGAAAACCAACATAACTCCTGACAGTTTTCCTTGTGATGGGCAATGTGAGAGCAAAACATTTTAAATAATTTCTAGAATTAGCTGTGTAAAATAAAACACAAACTGTATATTGTGTGTTCTGATTATGTTCTGATAAAGATCATTCATCATATGAAAAGATAACAATGACTGTTTTGCTTAATTAAAGTTCCACAGTATTACACCACTTTCGTACACGCCCATTTGATAGCAACCAATCAAAAGCAATGTTCTCATATGATATTAGCTCTTCTAAAACTTGTTTTTTATGAAAATATTGTATTTTATTAGACAGAAGAAACAAGGACCCCATTGGCTCATATACTCCCCTTCAGTACAAAGTAACATCTGTTGCACCCCTTATTTTAACTGCCATCTTACACCCCATCAGCAAACTAAATACTTCACTTACTAACTTTAAACTTAGATCATTTATGACATTATCCAGACTGTGGAAAATTGTATAAACGTATCTGCAAACATTACATTGGTGTCATGCAGGTGTCATGAATAAACCCAGTTTGTGATGGATCGACCAATGAGAGGTGAGGTGAGGCTTGTCGCTGCTGCCCATCATGTTTCACCCTGTGTTGACCAGGAAGTATGTAAATTCAACAAGTTGACTTTAATAATTATATAAATACACAAAGATAAGTGGACAAATATAGATATGGATGACAGGCCCACTGTGGTGAGACACTTCTGTTCTCAAGACAATATAATTGAACCGTTGGTTTAAAAAGTGAAGGTACCCAAAATTAAACCCATTTCATCCACAGGTCACAAAAGTGGTCAAAGAGATGAAATGTTGATATAAATCATTTTATAAACTGATAAAGAGGCAGATAGCCATTGAACCAAATCTGAATGCGAGCAACACCCAGACTGAGCTGCTAAGCACCTCATGAGGCAGCACCTAAAGCATGTTCACATGAGGTGATCCCATCACGAATAAGATAGCCAACGTGTGTCCATACAGAAGATCCTTGGTGCGATTGCTGCACATCTACCGTCAGTTGAAGACGATTGGAAAGTCAAAATTATCTCAGCGTTGACTTGTAATGCCTCTCAGGTGCGAGCTGCAACTCGTTCGTAGGCATGTAACGAACAAGCATTCGTCCCTGGAGGTTACATACAAGTCAGTGGACAGAAAGATGCTGACATTTGTAACGAGCCTCCCAGTAAGATGGTTTTAAATCAAGCTTGAGGCAAATCTCACTTTTTTTCTCTGCGCCTGCATTGGTTTCTCTAGACACTCCGGTTTCCTCGCTTCCCATATTCATAGACAGCACATGTATCTTGATGGAACTTGATCCAGCTTTTTTTAATGTTTAAAAGTATGAATATGATGCAGGTTTAGTGACTCATCATTAACCTTATAAGGGGCTCCAGGAAAATATCTACAATATCTATAGCAGAAAAGGAATCAAAGCCTTTCTAGTTTTAGGGTAATCCTCAAATTTGGATAGATACCACCTGTAAAAAGAACAGAGAGAAAACCTTCATTAGTGGCGACATATACAATATACAATAATAATGTGTGATGTTGTTCTTACTTGTGGTGGGCCAAAGCTCTGCTGGACAGCACCACTGCTGTAAAGACGGCGAAGGCGAAACTGTGAAAAGAGTGACCGGCCAGAGCGAAGCCTGCCCACTCGATTATCTCTCCTAAGAAGTTGGCTCCAGACACATATTCAAACAGTCCGCCTGGGGGATGCAAACGGGAGATTAATGCTTTCCCATCAAGCGTTTATTGAAACAAACATTACTTGTAATACAACATTAACCTCAAGAGATCCTCCTTAAAATACTAAAAGTTACTGGACAGTGGGGATGAAAGTTTTAGAAAGTTAATTTGAATAAGGATTATCTCTCCCTATATCACCTAGTCTTAGAATACAGGAGCATAAAGATTGAAGTCAAGTACACAACATCGAAAATCGTTTGGCAATAAGGTTACGTGGACCCAGATGGTTAATCAACAAGATCAATGTATAAAGTGAATGAGGACATTAAGAGGATATCTGTAACAATGGATAACAAGCTGGAATCATGTCAGAGATCTAATAATAGGAAAGGTAGTCTGCTCGTATACTGTATCATGGCGAAAAACACAAACAACTGGTTGTACCATGCCAAAGAATGTGACTTATTTCGATCTCACAGATATGCCAAACATTTCTAGTTAGATGTCCCCATCTGTGTTGGGCTTACCTCTCCATAGTCATAAAAAGAGACCAGAAAAATGTCAAGAAACAAAACAATTCTTCACTGTATTTGTCCAGACATTGTCTTATTTGTGTGAATGGATGTATGCGTAATACCATACAAAAATAAAAAGCCATACAGACCATTAGACCATTGGTATCAAGAATGGTGTCAAAGGTAGGAGGAAAGGCAATAACGCCTTCTTGAAATACATTTTTTAAAATAATTCATGTTTTACTTCCTTGTAATTGGGGTTACAGGTCAATCTAAAGCAGTCAGTAGTAACCATGTGAAACCAACAGTGAAAGGCAGAGAACAAGAGAGGAATTTAAGGGCATTGACGAAAACCGTATAAAACTATGGTGCACTCATTTAAAATTTTGTTTTTCCAAGTTTTAAGCTAACCTAGGCTAACAATTCTGTTGCCTACTTTCTTAACAATATTCATAGTTTCTGGTTGATAATAATCTTAGCCATGAGGAAATTATTGGTAAGTTACACAAATGGTTCAACTCTTTTTGCCAAAGTCGTGTTAAAAATATTTCTATAGTGTTTGCACAATCAATGCCAAAACTACAAGAGTTGTTGACCAATCATCAACACTGGTTCATTCCTAATATAAACATGGTCTAGGGCCTAGACTCTAGGCTGTAAAATACAGACTCATTTAGTCCGGTGTCGTGCTGCAAAACAAACATGGCTGTGGCACGTTACACCATCTCTCTGGTAGAAGCATGACATTTTCTGTATGCACACAGTTTCATTAAAGAAAGACGGTAGTTTACCTACCTGAGGTTAGCCCGGTCGGTCTTTAGGAGCTTACCTCTTGGAATTTTATAACCAGTCTCTCCCGGCTTCCTCAGGTTCCTCAGGATGTGGTCAGAGTGCACGTTCGTCAGCCAGCCCACAAACCACAGCAAAAACCCTGAAAATAATCAAAGCAGCCATTTTATTCAACAAGTTTAACCTCAATTTTCCATGACCTTTTGACCTGCCTGTCTAATTATTCCATTAGGTTCCATTTACAGTATTCATTGTAATCACATACTAGTAGAAAAAAAAAAGACTATGTACAGCTTCACTCTTTTAGACGAGTGTGAGGATTGACCTTTAAAAACGCTACAATAAACGAGTTCAACTAGGATCTCAAACACAGTCACCCGGAAACAACTGAGCACACGAGAAGTCCTACCTGTGATGAAGAATGGATGAGTAACCCAATCCTCGGGGTACTCTGCATACTGACTCAAGTATCTGACCTGCATGAAGCCATTGTAGGTGCAGAAAACCACTGCCATGATAAATGACAGGAATGGTGTTGGTTTCCCACCTCGAATCAAAAATGGATAAATAAGAGACCTGCAAATGTGAGAGAAATTATTGCATGTATAATGTTTACAAACAAAAGGAACATCATTGACTCACCTTTGTAAATAGTGGCAGAAATACATGACTATCATCAGCTGATTTGGGAGAAGAGATATCTTTGCAGGGGTCGCCCAGAACACCAGGGCCAGAGGCAGGAAGAAAGCAGGTAGTTCCTGGACAAACCATGCAAACTTGACGTTGACAGGAAAACCATACCTGCTGCTGGCGTACCTGCCGTACGGAACGTTCTCTTTAAGGAGCGTAACTAATGTACAGCCTGCCATGAAAAACATGAAGTAAGCCATTTTCCCTAAAACATTGTGTTCCTGTTCTTCCGAGGGAAAGAGCGACGAGAGAAGAGCGTCCATGACGAGTGCAGGACCAAGATGTTGACTAGAAACTTGGTGTATATTGCTCGCTTTCTTCCGATGTTACATGAACTGTCGAAGAATTATTAAACTTACCCACACATAGTGTCGTACACGCCCATTTTGATAGCAACCAATCAAAAGCAATGTTCTCATATGATATTAGCTCTTCTCAGCCAATCAGAATGATGAATCGATGCTCGCTTTTCCGTCGACTTCTGACGTCATGTTTCTTAAACAACAATATATATTTTTATTTTTTGTAATTAACGGATCAGATTCATGCAATGAGACAGCTACATTTTCATCTTTAATACATGAAAATTATATTCACCCATTTACTTGTTTTCTATTTCAAAAATCTGTATTGAATGCTTTTAGCACATTATTGTGTTTTTATCATTATTGGCGTAAAAATAGATGTAGCCTTTAAAAGTACATTGATATTATTTAAGTTGATACATATTTTCGATAATCACGATATATGTTTTTTATAGTCAGGCGGTGTAAGGGCAGCGTAGACGGTCCTTATTCACGTGGGCAAAAAGGCAACGCGTGTCGGGGGTGGAACTGCACAGACGAGCGTTTCCTCTCTCACTGAACTAACATCCCTACGTTTTTTTTGCGCCTTCAAACTGTTCCGCAGATACATTTCAAAGGTCGTCTCTTGGACCAATATGGGGAAGAATAAAAACCGGCAAAAGAAGATCAGAGATGACAGAGACTCTGTAAGATGACACTGTTGTCGCTGCTGCTAATGCTACATGTCAACTTTTGTTATTAGCATCTGGAAACTATTTAACAGACGCTCTTTGTGCTATCGTTGAATACTACACGTCTTTTACTTCTTATGCTTATTGTGAGGATGTACTTTTTTTTTTTTAAGGCATTGATCTACCTAAGAGTGTCTTAAATATGTTTATGAAATCTACTAGTTCAACTTTAACTTTTAATCAGATAGCATTCGGTACTATTTAGGCATCCCTAGTACCGATGATATAATCGTACCGAGATATAATCGTAACGACAAAATACCTTTCAAAAGTCAGAAACTCATTGGAAAAAGTGATGGTCGATATCTACGTCAAGAGACCCAGTGTAGTAAGGACGTTGTTTTTAAAATTAGAAGCTGCATGGGTGAATAAACTGAGTATTTTTTTTCATTTATTTGAATGGTAAACTTAGATGATCAGAATTTACATTGTATTTTGAAATGTTGGTGACAATATGCTGTGGACTCCATATTCAATAATTTAAAAATAAGTTAATTGAAGGTTGATTGAAGTTCATTAGATACTGAATAACTATTTATCATTATAATTTTACACTGGAATCTAAGCAAAAAAAAATAATATATATATATATGCAAGTAGGTAATTTGTATATATATATATATAGCGCTTTTCCACACCAGGGTCACAAAGCGCTAAAACAATAATCAATAAAATATATACTTTAAAGGTCAAGATAATACTGAGAACAACACAGGAGTTCCAAAAAGTCAAGCAATACATTAAATTTTCCATTTAAAAAGCTAAATTCTTCTTGTGCGTTCCTCAATCTAACGCTGCACTTGTATCGTAAATCTTCACAATATCAACCACCGTGGGAGTTATATGTCCTATTGGACATACTCACATTCATCCACTCACAACGTATTGGTTTATGTATCAATGAATAAAGTGATAACTGATTATTAAGAAAACAAACACAAAGAAAACATTTTTGTTTAGTTGCACCAATAATCTTGTTTTATTTCTGTGATGTGTTCCAGGGCTGGGGAGCAGGCTATGCTGACATTGTCAAGGAAAACAAACTCTTTGAACATTATTACACAGAGCTGGGCCTGGTGCCTGAAGGAGAGTTTGAGCAGTTCATTGAAACCATGAGGGAAGCGCTGCCCGTAACTATCCGAGTCACAGGATATAAGAGGTGAGTTGTAACCTACAATTTGTTTTCCAGCTTCTCAAACAGAAAATAATCAAAAATCTTAAGTCACACATGCACATTGATCATTAGTCTTGTAAGTAGAAATCACCTGCTATAAATTCCTAACCAAATATTCCTTTTCAGCCATGCCAAAGAGATTCTTCATTGTCTCAGGGATAAATATTTCAAAGAAATCCAGGACTTGGAGATTGATGGACAGAAGATTGAGCCCCCTCAACTGCTCCCCTGGTGAGTTTCTCTATCCATCATCCAGTCAGTGAGATGCTACTCATGGCTCTTGTTGTACTCATGAGTGACTTTTGTGGTTGAGCAGGTATCCAGATGAACAGGCCTGGCAGACCAACATGAGCAGGAAGGTCATCAGAAAGTCTCCACTGCTCGAGAAGTTCCACCACTTCCTAGTTAGTGAGACGGAGTCTGTAAGTGAAGATAAACGCACAACTTTTTAATTGAGCTCTTCCCTTTTAGTAATTAATCACTCAATGAATTTCAATGTGTAGCAGTTCTGAATCTAATAGAGTTGAAATGCAAGCAAATCTGAACATATTTTAGTTAAAAGTAATGTTAATATGGGTGAAAGAAACAATCTTATTATCCTAAGGTTCTTTTTGCATTAAATTGATTTAATGCATATATAATATATAATCAATGATCGTCAGATTAACGGATATAGTTATTCTAAATACCAACCACTCTACATAACGCAATCATTTTTTTAATGATATATTTAACTATATACTGACTTATTTTACCTTAAAAAACACTAGAAAGGCGCTATATAAATAGAGATTATTATTATTATAATTATTATTATATATTGCAAAAGAGAAAGAAAACCTTCCATTATATATAAAATCTTTGATGTTAGCTTGAAGCGCAATCTTGACCTTACTCTCGAGGTTAACCAAAGCAAATGTCCCTTTTTCTAAAACTTTGTTGAGAAATAAAACTCCTTTTCACTGATTTCTCAGGGTAACATCAGTCGGCAAGAAGCCGTCAGCATGATTCCACCTGTGCTTTTAAAGATTGAGCCGCATCACAAGGTAAAATGAATATGTTGTTTTCAAAAGAGTCAGTTGAATGTAAACATAACATTTAAACATGTTTTTCCCTGCAGATTCTTGACATGTGTGCAGCACCGGGCTCAAAAACAGCCCAACTCATCGAGATGCTGCATGCAGACATGGACGTGCCATTTCCAGGTTGGAGGACGAGCGAATAATCTACACACATTCCATATAATGCAAATATTAAATGATGTATTCCTGATCCTTTTAGAGGGATTTGTTATCGCAAATGACGTGGACAACAAACGCTGCTACCTGTTGGTGCATCAGGCGAAGCGTCTGAACAGTCCTTGCATCATGGTGGTCAATCATGACGCCTCCTGTATCCCAAAACTACACATCGACGTGAATGGAAAGAAGGAAATGCTCTTGTATGACCGCATCCTGTGTGATGTCCCCTGCAGGTCAGTTCCATGTACTTGATGCTCATATCAGTATTTAGTTTCTACAACTAACTTTGTATGTAATATTTGTAGTATTTTTAAGAAGTTAAGAAATTCGTTTTTTTTACATGCACAGCTTTATTTTTTAAATGATGCCAACTATTATTTTCTCTCCCTGCAGCGGTGATGGCACAATGCGGAAGAACATAGATGTTTGGAAGAAGTGGACGACGAGCAATAGTCTACATCTCCACGGGTCAGTCAGTGTGGTAGCAGCATTTCAAAGAGACGTAATACAAGCATGTGCTGCTGCAACTAAACTCGGCCTGGATTTCCCTTGTAGAGTAAAACAAGCTAAAAATGTTAAGGTGTCAGATTCTGGGTCCATGTAAATGGATTTGAAATGGTTTTAGAATTCTTGGGCATCTTTGTATGTGTGTGTCGCCTCCAGGCTTCAGTTGCGTATTGCCGTCCGTGGAGTTGAGCAGTTGGCAGTGGGAGGAAGGATGGTTTACTCGACCTGCTCACTTAATCCCATCGAGGACGAAGCTGTTGTAGCTGCTCTGTTGGAGAAAAGCGAAGGTAGAAAACTCGTGTCTGTGTTCAAAGGCCTTTAAGTATTTGTAATTACAAATAAAATGTATATTTTCTGTGTGTATATACGGTAGATTGATGGGAAGATGGATAGTTTTCTATATTTCAGTATATAAATGTAATGTCACAATTCATTATTATTAGACATATCTTCATAATTAATATAAAATGGCATTAGATTTGTCGTTGTTGAGCTACACATCATGTTTAAATGCTTTATTTTTTACATGGATCTAGATTCTTATATGTATTTATTGTATATTCTTGTAGGCTTCTAACAAGGATCATTAATTTTGGAAGCTATAAATCTTAAGATGATGACCACCCACTCACTCCAGAAAATCGCGGGCCGCTTTTCTTTGGATAATTATCATAGTTATTGGATAATTATAAATATTTATTTTTTTCCTCAAGGCAGACGAGCAGAAGTGCCTTTAAATTACTGGAGAGTTTATGAATCGGACAAATGTGAGATTTTTTTTTTTTGATATTTGAACTCGCACTGTGTTCTCACGGTGTGGCATCAAAACACAATGACTGCTCCAGAACATCAAATCCAATAATGATTATTATTTTGAATGTCATCTACTATGCAGACCATCGTCAATGACAAGTGACAGTAATGAACAATGAGTGCAAACAAGAAGTTGAATGTTTCATCAACACCTGCCAGGCTCAGATGTTTCTTTTTTGTTGCCAGGAACTCTGGAGTTGGCCGACTGCTCATCGGATGTGCCAGGTTTAAAGTGGATGCCTGGGGTCACCTCCTGGAAGGTACCGCAGCTTTTGAAAGTTGTTAGCTGTCAAAACCAAAGCATGAATTAATGGAAAAATGTATCACATCATCTTTTAAACTATTTAAAATATACACCATGTAGAAAACGAAAGGTTGATTGAACTCAAGTTTCTTATAGTGAAAAGGTTTATTTGAAAGTGCGTAAATCATATTTTCAATCTTAGTGTTTTCTTTTTTCCTCTGGTCATGGCTTGAATCTTGGCAGTAACACTGACATATATACTATTCTGTAGCTGATGACCAAAGAAGGCAAGTGGTTCAATGACTGGACTGAGGTCCCCACCAGTCGCCAAACTCAGATCCGGCCCACAATGTTCCCACCCACAGACCCAGAAAAACTGGCTGGCATGCATCTGGAGAGATGGTAAGCATATTCAACCATCACTGTAGACTTTCAAATTCCTGCTTGACTGTTACTCAAAGATGCCTACAGAGGGTGCTGTTGTCACGTGTTTGAGTTGGAGACGGTGAGAGACTCTTGATAACAGAGGGAGGAAAAATAAACCGACATGGCGAATTTGTGTTTGTCACAATAATCATGCGATTTGATTCTAACTTTGTGAATGTTTTTCAGTATGAGAATCCTGCCACATCACCAGAACACAGGAGGGTTCTTTGTGGCGGTGCTGGTGAAGAACGCGCCCATGCCCTGGAACAAACGATTACCAAAGGTACTGGCCTCTGATTCCATGATGATAATTCTGGCAACCATGACTCTGCATTAATTTATCTTTCGTAATATGACTCATTTGAGACGAAATCAATGTGTTTTATTATTCAGGCAGTCTTGCTGAAGGCAAACTTAAAAGAAATATCTTGTTCCCATCATTCACACAAATTTCACATTCCTCCTCCTCCTGCCAATGTGCAAATGGACTTAAGAAAGACACCTCTGTAGAATTTAGAAGGAAGAAATGAATATCAAATAAAACAAACCATTGTTTTCTTTGTGTCTCGCTGACTGTCGATGGAAATTGCTTCAGCAGTAAAAAAAAAAAAAAAAAATGAACGAGTAATATTATTTTCCGAGAATCGTTTTAGAAAAACCCACCATGTCGATCTGGATAATCAAAGTGTTGGTCACATGGCCAGAGAATAATATAACATTCATTATTAAATGATAAAACAATAAAGCACTAACTCGTGAAGGCAAAAGAAGCTTCATTTATTAAGTTGCATGTTGTGCTCTTTTAAAATAAAAATTTCCTTCAAAACGTTTTGAAACCTGAATCAAGTTTTATTCCCCCATTTGCTCGCCCTTTGTCCTGAACCACATCAAACTTATTCAACTCAACACAAGCAAAATAGAAACGAGTCATTAAAAGCATGATTTCTAGAAGACAGAGTAACGTAACGCAAATATGGCATAAAAATGTATAATCCAAAAGTGCATTATTGCCAGTAATCTGTCTTAAATTGTTGAAGCGCTTTGTGACCCTGGTCTGGAAAAGCGCTATATAAATAAAAATTACTTACTTACATTATAAAATCAACGTGCTGTACAGTTTGGGAATCCCTCCATCATATTCTTGGCTTCTTAAGGCGGAGCAGCAGACTCTGCTGTCAGCTGTTGCATCAGCGTGAGATTGTTTAATACTTTAAACTTGGGCTTGTTTAAGCTACAAGTAGATTCATCCATTCTTTTGTGAAACTATATATTCGAACTATCACTATATTACACCTCAACTAAGTGGCAATCAGCAAACATCTTAAAGTACAAGAAATTGACATTTTAATTTTGAGAGACCGTTCACAAGTCATGTCAAAATAATTTTCTTTCCCCTTATTGTGGTAGTTTAATGAGTAACGAGTCAACACACTAATACTAATAATTCTTTCCCAAACAGTTTGATAAAGTGTCCAGTTCAGAGGTCACGCAGGAAGTCTCTACAGTGACCACCGAGGACAGTCCTGAACCTGCTGAACTCACCGAGGATAGAGAGACTAAAGTAAACGCTGAGTCTTCAGACGTTGCTCCTAAACAAGCAGTTTGTGGGTGAGTAATTTAACTCTAGTGAATTCTACAGACTGCTCCTCATACATCTGATGATTTGTGATAATGATGTTATCACGGCAAAGAAGTTTGCAGTAAAGATTTATCAGATGCAAGTATCTATGAGCTGATTAACAAGCCCAGTGTAATCATGTTTCTCTGCAGCCTGCTGTGACATTTGTTTGTGTTTACAGTGGAAACACTGCATGCAGAGCAAAATATTGAATGACTCGTGTCTTACCATGTAATTGGTCTGAAATAGCATAACATGCCATCAAGTCTTTAAGGATGTGATGAATTGTGTAGCATTTTTGATTTGTCATCATCTGCCTCACTAGCTCAACATGACCCTCCCGGCTCCTCCTTTTCTCAGAAAAGCTCTTCCCGTTTTAATGACTTCACACTCACTTCTGATGCATTGACTTGACTTTATGTGGCATTTTCTATGCAGCAATAAACTGCAAATGCCAGAAAATGTTCTAGAGTTTGTTTATACTATTTATGAAATAACTGCAAGAAGGAAAATATCAACTAATAAAAGTGTAATATGGAAAAACACAAATGAAAGGGTCAATAATAAAAGTGAGCTTGTGATGATACTATATCACAAGCTTTTCTTTGTTGCGGTATTTCAAGACACAAGTTTCCGTTTTTAACTTTTAACAGTGCATCTCAATGAGTGCATCTGTAATGTTTTATTAAGGAATACTTTTGTTAACGCAGCAATACACAAGATTGAAAACTTTTTGTCTGGCTCCCCCTCTGTCAGAATAGTGTAACCGCACTGATGTAGAACCTTGGTTGCCACATATCACATGCGTGTTTGTTTATAAAACAAGAGAAAAAAGTTTTTTACTTCTAAAATCTACTAGTACTTAACTACCTTAAAAAGAAACCCCTATATTCTCTGACCCAGTGCTGTAAAGTGCTGTTTGATGGTCATGTGACACATAAATTGATAAAGTGAGGTAGTGATTACAAAAAACGCAGTAACTTATTGCTGCTTTGTTTTTTTTGTGTGTGTGTTGTTCTACTTTTAAAAACATATTATGGACGAATATAATACTCATTCATGTGTTTGTTTCTTTCCAGACCACCGCCTCCTAAGAAAATGAAGCTTTTTGGTTACAAGGAAGACCCCTTTGTGTTCCTCACAGAAGATGACCCCGTCTTTACCACTATTCAGTCAGTCTCATGATGCATTTCACGTTTAATTTTATCTTTAAAGAAACATCATATCTCTCTCTAGGTCTTTCTACAATTTGTCTCCCGACTTTCCCAAGCGCAATGTCCTGACCAGAACCCACGACGGCAAGAAGAGACATTTGTACATGGTCTCCAAGGAGCTGCGCGACATGCTGGTGAACAACAGTGAGCGCTTGAAGGTGTGTGTTTGTGACACCGAAGCAAGAGTTGAAAGAGTTCAATGCAGAGGCTGCAGCTGCTCTTAGGAGCGGTAAGGGAGGACGCAGTTCTTTTTGTTTCTGAGCGAGTTTGTGCGCTCAGAGCAGTCGAACATGTGACCTGCTTCCATCCAAAATTACTTTGGTCCTCCACCCAGTGGAAGCTGAGCAGGTGGTGTGTGTTTCGCACTCTTTTTGATGTTTGCCCACTTTTTGCTCGCTTATTTTGGGAGACACTGGTCCACAGTAACAGATTTTCTTTCAAATCAAACGTATCACTTCTTTCAAATGGAATTGAATGAAGCCGTCTACCTCAATGTTTTACTCATTTGAAAGTGCATTTAGGAATCAAAGTGTTCTTCATCCAGTGTAGAAGACTGAACAATAAACACAAAATAAACTGTGTATAATATGTCTGTAATTTAAGTTGGTCGTAGTACCTCTTTTTGCTTGGTGTTCAAATGCATTTTTGGTATTCATGCAGAAAAAGGATTTTCAAAAGACAAATGAATCTTGATTTTATTGTGACTCACTGCCTAAAACATAAGAATTGGAGAAACGTTCCGATGCACATAATGTGGGGGAAATGGCAGTTTAGTACTAAGAGGATTCACACATTGACTCAACCATTGTTTTTATCTCTTTTTTCCCAGGTGATCAACACTGGAGTGAAGGTGTGGTCACGGAATAGTGACGGCGAGGAGTTTGGCTGCCCTTTCAGGCTGGCACAGGAGGTAATGACAAATGACTTCAATAATTCTTCCTCATCTGGGTTGACGTCAGGGGGTGATAAACGGGCACATGTGTAATGGGGGCCCAGACTCTTTTAACATGCTCATACTGAGGCCGTCTTAGGCCGCTCCTTATGAACTACGAAATTATTTGATCGTCACGGTCCAAGATCTCGCCCACAAATGAATTATTGGGTATGAAAAATAAATGCATAAAATGATTTTGGGCTTTTTTTGATCAGGAGTGACAAACTCGATCACAAAGGAGCCATCTATCTTTTAACATGTATATTTACCAAACTGTCTGTAACAAGAACTGATTCTGATAGCAATTTTTATTTTTAGAGGCCCTCTCGCACTAATTTATTATTCATACTCGACACTAATATTTCAAAGTTTTAAACTTATTGTTGACATTGATAATTGCTGTCTCTTACCTCAGCTAAAACACTCGCCATATCAACATGAACATTTATCTATTATTTGATGGAAAATGTATCGCATCATTTGAGCTTTTTTTTTTCTACTACTTTTTGGATCATGTTTTGGTTTTAAAGGCATTTAATATGCTTTTGTGTGTTTTTTTTCCTTAATATTAAATTTAGTTTAATTTTAAAATGGGTGTGGTTATGTTTGACGTCGTCTAATTGATTTTCCATAGAAAATACAAGTGAAAATGCAGTGAAATAAGAGGAGATATATACGTGAAGGATCATGAAATGTATGAGAATCTGAAGGACAATATCCAATGACCTGTTTAAAACTTGTCATGTACTAGTCAAAAATGATTGTTATGGGTTTCTTAAAAAATGACACTAAACAGTGTGTTTTAGATTTTTAGTTGTCCCTCCTCTCACTATTTTATATGCCTTGTAGAGAAATATGTGCGACATTCTCTTTCACAAATGTTATTGAATTGAAGGAGAACTCGGAAGTTCTCCTCAAATAATAACTGTCTTCTGTTTTGCACATACAACAAACTAACTATGACACAAATAGTCGCTGCAAATTTAAAATAAGATCCAAACAAAGAATTGTATATTCCTCTCATCAGAGTTAATAAGCCTCCAGTTGTCACCTGTTTTACAATTTGTAAATATGGAATATAACTGCAAATAAACAGACAAGATAAATATCTTCTCCACTAAAATAACGATAAAACAAACCCCATATCTGATAAAAGCTTAAGTTGCGCGTGATCTCTGACTAGTAACTGTATGTTCGACTTCTTTTTTCCGCCTCTTTATCGTTTCACACATTCTTTTGGTGAATATTTAATAAAGCTGATTACATTAGTCTAATTTCTGATCCCGCAGTGTGAAGTCATGAGTCAGCAGAACTGGTATATTCTTGGTGTTTATGACTAAACGTGTATCTGCTCGTATGCTGGAGCGGTCTGTAGCCACATTGAATTTAGTCAAAATAATTGTTATTGTACAGATGTCCAATACCAGCTTATATCAATTCCTGTAACTCTTTGAATGAGTGAAAAGTCAACTTTTTAATAAGGTCTCTTAAGGGCCTTCATGTAAACTATGCTGGTTTATTTTAGCAGTTTAAAAATAAAACAAATCAAGTGGTTGTAGATCAATCGCAACACAGAAGCTTGAAGTGGGAATTTTAAACCATAATGACTGTGATGACTATTATTATAAAACCCTTGAGTCAAGATTAGGGAAACAAGTTATTTCTCACCACGGTGGATGATATTTGTAGAACAAAGCACTTCTGTGATTTTGTGTTGTTGGGGGTAATTCACCCTCATAAGCCAAACATGTTGACTCACCAGGTGAAGCTGCACATAAATAAGCTGTACAAATATTGTCTTTTCATTGAATAACTATTTATACAACTATATTATTGTTGTTTAATTCAACCAATCACTGGATTGCTTTTTTAAATGATATTTTTAGAAGTTGAACTTTAATGATGGCGTTTATATGTCACTGTTCTATTTTTAAAGCTTAATATCTGGTTTAAGAGTCTACATGTTGAGCTTAAAGATTAAAACGTTAATTCAAGTGTAACTCAATGCAACAATATAAAAGGTTGGTTCACTGTAAAGCATCACTGGCATCAAAACAGACCAAACTAATCAACAGTCAGAGACGGGAAACTCCATTATCACTGTGAAATATACACTTACTTCAAAATGATATGCAATACTATGATACACTTGCTCAGTGGCTCAGTCACAGTCAGGGTTTGATATTGTGTCCTGTGTTTGGCAACAGGGTATCTACACTCTGCAGCCATACATCCGCTCCAGGATCGTCACCATCAGTGTGGAGGACATCAAAGTTCTTCTGACTGAAGAGAACCCCTTCATCAGCAAACTGCAGGAAGATGCTCACGCTCAGGCCCAAAAGATTTGTAAGTCTAACTCGGTTTGAAGTGGAATTATATTCAAATGATATATTCTTGTGTAAAACCAGTACAACCCAAAGTATTAAGTACAACCCTGCATATGTAAAGCACTGATAATTATAGTCCACTTAACAGACAAATCATATTCATTTTCTCTAAAAATCAAAGTGCGTCATAAGCTTTATGTTAATTATAGTTTTACTTACTGACCTCAAACTGATTTTATGTGGTACACTGCGCTCAAATATCTGTCAATATTTGTAAACTAGCCGCACCACGAGTCACCTCAGTATTACTTCTTCAGGCTCCATAGTATTACTCGGTGAGTTACTGTTGCATTACAAGGCCGGTCACCGCGGTATTACTCGGCCGGTCACTATAAATGAATGTAAATCAGTTTGTCTAAAAAGTAAACTACATTTGTGATTTGCGTGAAATTAAGTTGGTCTGTGAGGGTTCTTTACGTTGAGGAAACGCTTCTATTTGATGACTCTGCGCGGTTGCACTGCTTGTCATAACCTTTGAAAATACGGCACCAGTGAAGTGAAGCAGAGGCAGTGAAGCAGTGAGACGCGTGTGGAGGTTTGTGAAACACCCGGAGGCCCCGAAGAAAAGACATTAGACAATGAGGGCATTCAGTAATAAATATTAGATTTCAAATTGGCCCAGTACTTGAAAAGCGAGCTACAGAGATTAAAATATATACATGTTGCTACATATTTAAAAAACAATTTGGCTGAAGCACCACATAGACATGACTGCTGCAAGCCATGGTTTTCCATCATGTTTGTCTCTGCTGCCTCTGAGCCGCACATCTTTCCAGCAGAATCAAGTCAGCTCTGACTCTGCTCAGCTGCCCAGAGCTGCATATTTGCTCCAAATGTTCAGAATCTTCCTGGAAATGTTATGTAGTAACATTGATGTTCTCTCTCAGGCATGGGCAGCATCGTGTTGAAGTACATTCCGAACCCTGAGTAAGTATTGTTTTCTTTTAAAATCTCAAACGCTGGCTTCAATTTTTTTCTCCGTTTCCAGGTTTCTAATCTTCAGTTGATGTTTTTTTTTTTTTTTTAGCAAACCAGAGGAGCCTCAGTGCCCCATCCAGCTGTGTGGCTGGAGAGGGAAGACTTCCATCCGGGCCTTCGTCCCCAGAAACGAAAGATTTCATTACCTGCGGATGCTCGGCGTGGAGGTCTTTGGAGACAACGGACAGAAGAGGAAGGATGGAGAGAGCGAAGGCACAGGAGACTCTGTGGAGAAGGAGCGTGAAGAGAGTGCAGCAGTAAATGATGCAGAGATGGATTCTGGGGAAGCCAATGAAAACGGATCTTTAGAACCAAAGGTGGACAATCAAGAGATCAGCTGAGGATGAAACTAGAGCTGCAGCTTTGAGACCACATTTACTTCCTTTTCATTACTCTGCACCAGCAGGTCACTTTTAGTTAGTTGTTTTATAGCTGGGTTTATTTAATCCAGTAATTTAACCATTTCTGTAGGACATTGTAATTCGGCTCTTTAAGGCCAACGGATGAATTAGACGGATCAAGATGAACCGGAGGATCAGGATCAATTTTCTCAAAGCAATCAGGATATTTCACCATCACTTTTGTTTCTCTGGAGCTGAGTGAGCGTTTGTTGTATAAAGTGTAAGGAAACATTAAAAACGATTCTTAAAGAAACGTCTGCTGTTCAATCACATTCATTATTTTCATGTTCTTGCAGCAGAGCAGTACTCTGGTGCCCATGAAGGTCTTAGCTCAATACAGGTTTCTCTGGTGAAAGTACAAAGACTGTTTGATGCAGATGAAAAATATATTTTTAAAGTATTTTGACTCTTTTGTCCAATTCTACATTTTTATCCAAAAATATAATTATAAAATCTTGTAAAAAAGCCTAATCAAAGGATTACAGAAGGAAAATTTTTACCTCCACCTTTGATAATATTCACATGGTTTCCATTTCTCTTATGCAAAGCTGTTTTGGGTTTTAGGATTTTTCAAACAATCTTCATGAATTATTAAGATAATACATTAATAAATCAAGTTCTCAGTGACGGGTTAAAAAATGTACTTTATCTCTTGATCTCAGTTCTAATGACAGCAGTGGGAAACCAAATCTCCAGAGGTTTTGAGCACATCCGCCTCAAACTTTCTATATTAAAATTGAGGGTTGAGGGCACATCTCAATATCTTATCAGGCCAATAAAAATATACTAAAGCTCATGTTGATATGGCCAGAAGTCGTCGCCGACGTCGTTTGCACCACAGACTGTTTAATGTAAGAACTATATTCACAGACCAACCTTCAGATAAAAACGGTTTTCCACTAGATTACCTAAAGGTTTTTTTTTTTAACTTGACTGAGACGAGAATCAGACAGAAATGATCCACAACTATTCAGAGACTTCCAATGTAAAACTGATGTCGGAAACATGGAGATAATCACGATTGCAATCGTATACTTTCTTTTGAAGACAGTTTAGCAAATGTTTATTAGGCCCACGTCCTCAACTGCAAAAAGATTTTGGCCACTTGTCTGATTGAGTTTCATATTCCCGTCTAAATAACACCCAGAGTTAAATCTATCTTACATGTAAACTTGGTTGGTTAACATTAATGTTCAGTTCATTTTGGAGATTCTTCTTCATAGATCTGCAAAACCACAGATGAAAAAAGGCAACAAGCTGATGTTACAAACACTGGAAAGGAGTGATGCTGCTGGTCTCGCGCCGTTGAAGGTTCATCACCATTTAAAAGGAACATGTCCACACAATTTATAGGATCTTATCAAGGGCTGCCACCACGGCCTCCCTGCAGCAGATGGACATCTCCTGTTTATGAGCATGTCGGGTTGCCGTGACAACAGCCGCCATGACGACCAGGCCGCTCATCTCTCCGAGGGGACCACACAGCATCCTTTCCCGCTGCACGCGACCCTGGTGCTCCATCTTTTCATTACTTCAGACTCCCTTTCTTTTTTTTATTTCCTGTTTGCTCTCTATATTTAGTCTTTTCATGCTGAGGAGTGGGCGCTCCGCCAATCCCATCAGCTTCAGAGATAACGCTGATGTGTGTCGTGGGAAAGATATATTGGACACCAGGAGGTCACTGCTGCATTTATAAGATTGCTTCATATTATAGAAAAGAAAACAAACAGCACCTTCTTATCCATTTATTAATGCACTCAACAGTTCAACATATTTATATCTGTCACGCAAAATAGATTACAATTAAAAATCCATCCATAGACACATAAAAAATGTACTGTATAACTATATCTGTTTATCTTATTATCTCAGTTAATTGTTATTATAGTTTCAATTTCCGTTATATGATTCAAGTGGAAAATTTGAAAATAATATTTAAACTAAAATAAACTATACATGAAACAATTCAATGTTATTAAATTTCCTTTAAATTACAGTACAAAAAAAACAAAAACTTATTTCTTTAAATTAACAACTGCATGATTTAATGTATTGATGTTCATTATTAGCAAAACATTATTGCACCAAATGTCAGAAAATACATTTGATTTCTTTAGTCTTCAATTTTTGGTTGTGGCTTACATATTTTATTTTCTGATTGATTATGGATCCAAAGCATCTGTTGAACATGGGGCTGCATCGGCAAAATCAGGATGGATGAGAAAAATACATTATCGCAACAACGACAGGAGTTTTCAAACTTCCAACCAAATCCTGATAAAAAACTTTTTAATGTCCTCTTCTTTGTAAAGAAAACAATGCGACCGGTTTAGTGCCGCTCGGATAATTCCTACCTTCTATCAGGGATGTCGGAGAAAGAGGATGAGCGGCTGGTAATTGGACAGCATGAATAGGCAGACAACATAAGAGAGGGCCGATCGAAGTAAGAAACAATTTCTGTGCACAAGAAAGAGCGTGAGCTGTTGTCGGTCAATGAAGAACAAACGAGGGGAAAAGACGCTGCTTTCTGGCGTTTCTATTAAATGGATGGGAGCATGAAAAGATAAAAAGAGTTCTGAGATGCAGAGAGAGCTGCAGGGGTAAAGCGAGAGTTCTTCAGCTCCAGGTGTGTTAAGTGAACTATACATGGTGTGTATAATTCACAAGTCTAGGCTTAAGTGGCTGCTGCTTTTTATCTTTGATGTTTGCTGCCGACTTCCATCCACTTTAATCTGGAAGACTTTTATCCCTCAATCTTACGAACCCATTTTTATTAGTGAGATCTGAACGCTGGAATATTCCATCGCACTTTCTGCTTCCAATTCTCAACTCGTCGCTGCATCGGGTTTAAAGTCTTGGCTTTTAACTCAAATGAAAAGTGAATGTTAGAAAGAAGTGGAGCCCAACTTCCATTTATCTGTCCTTGAGGTCTGACTGTTTTTCTCGAACTATAAGGATAACACAGTATGGCTCCTTCATCAGTGGCTTTCTGCTGACTTTTACTTTGAAAAATTGATGAGGAAGTTATAAAATCGTGGTAACTTTACAAGACTTAAAGCAACAATATGGAATATTTTCAGGTTGTTTTTATACCCGTGCTGTGATTGGTCAAGCATCAAAGTTTGTCACCGCACATCATTAATGCTGGAAGTCTCCACCTCCAATGACTCATTGTATAAACAAAGCGGGGGTCTGATTACAGCTGGCTGGAGGAGGAGCGAAGCCATTATTACGCTGAAATTTCAGACGGGGGGGGAGAACTTTATAAAGTAATAACTTCAAAACGTTCCACAACATTGCAGTTACACTGTTCGGACTCCGGGCGAGCTAGAAACAATATTTTAAAGCTTATATAGTGCTGCTTTAAGAAGTTAGTTGTTAGAAATACTTATGTCTGTTTGACAAACCTTTTTGTGTCTTAATGTACATTCAATTATATCTGTAGATTAAAATATTTTAAGTAGTAAAAGATCTACATATTGTAAGTGGTCGTGTTTTGATAGTTTTCTCTGTCTATTTGATATTTGAAAATCCATCATCAATATATATATTATATACTTGTAAAACAAGAATCAAATATCACAACAAACCATTTACTTAATCACACAAAAACATGTTATTGCTTTTTGTATTGCTTTAGCTTGAATAGACAAGTGAAAACTATTTTTCATCAGTAGATTCATATTTTTCTCAATTTTGACAAACTAGAAAAAAAGCTCCCTCGTTATTATTATTGAACTTCTTTTTGTGAGTTTCTCTTGTTTTAAATGAAGCTTATTACCAAATGATTTGCAGTTGTCAGTTAAGGTGCATATTGTTTTTACTTCTAGCTGTGTTGAATACTGAAAAAAACGTCTCTAAAGCCACAGACCTTGTGCTAAAATGTGCCATTAGTTGATTTCAGTGATTATTTATCGAATTTTAAATGGATAGAATTATGTATTATTCCATATTTATCGATTAATTATGCCTGTTTTTGTGTTCTACTGTGTGTTTGTGTCTTATTTATACAATATTTAAAACTTGTATGTAGTACAAACTGAATAACTCATTACAAAAACATTATCTTGCAGCAGAAACAGATATATTAAAGTAAAGTATTTTCGATAGTAGTTTTTGTACACAGTGTTTCCTGCCCTCTAGTGTACACATTTGTCAGGTTTTTCTCGTGTGTTTTTGATTATGTAATCCAGCAGTTGCTTGTGTGTGTTGTGCATTGTTGTGTGGACATAGTGAGGGAAATCTTGTGTGTTCGATTTAACCTAATCCCACTCACGACGCTCACACATCTCTGGACTTATCTGCTGTCAAATAATTGTTGCTCGCGTCTGGTTTGTGTCTTTTTTTGTGTCCGTGCATGTGAGTCAACTAAATTAATAGCACTCTAAAAGCAGCTGTCGCTCCACTACCACACACAGATTGCTGCAACACACACTGCTGAGATAAAGCTGCAGCTTTGCCAGGCCTTAATCCGTTTTTTCCTCTGCCTCGTGCACGCGCCTCGAGCTGCATTAGCACTTAATATGCTGTCTGTCTCTGCTGAATGGCACTAAAACAGCCTTTTCATTGAAGAGCTCACCTCCGCGAGTGATCAGTCAGCGCCGCCCCAGATGTAAAAAGCTGGAGAGAAACACTTCTTTGCTCTTCACTCACATTTAAGCTAATCACCCTCTGAGCGCGCTCATGAATTACACATCCGTCCCGATCACGACAACAAACGGATCGATTTCAGCCTCGGCTTGTTGTTAAATCCAAGACGGGTCTGACGAAGACCAGCTTGAGTTTCCTGAGATGATGTACGGTTCAAATATTCATCCTCCCTCAGAAGCAGAAAGAAAGATGGGCTTGTGTGTAAAAATGACAGTTTGAGGTTATATTCACCTGCAGACGCCTCGGAAACTCTCCTTCATGCTCTATATTTCACCATCATTTCATTTTTAATCACACACCTTACACGAGAGTGAGCTCCAGGAATCTGCTATTGTGTTCCACACGCTCCTGCTGAACCGATAAACAAACCTTGGAGTTTTTTGGATTCTCGCCAGGATGCTGTTGAGAAAAATAAGAGTATTTTTTTTTTAAGAATGCCTCTCACTGTTCATGTCCTTGAGTCAGCAGAGGAGTCGTGTTTTGTCTGGTTGGTAACAAAATACCTTCTAACCTGTCGGTTTGAATGAGCTGCAAGGACAACTTTTTGACCCAGGCTTGTTCAACTGCGGCTCTTTCAACAGGCAATGTAAGATTTATTGACGAATGGACTTTTACATTAAGCTAATTTCACAGGCATTCTGATGTATCTTTAGTGTCATCATATATGCACCGTCGACCAGGAGAATTACACGAGGAGACACATAGCTGTTGCTATTACAATACCAAAGTGCTAAATTATTTATAACAATGTTTATCCACAGGCTGGACTTCCTCAGAACATCTGGCCCTCAGGAAAAAGCTCGGTAAATCAGGGGTGGGCAATTCAAATTCTTCAAGGGCCACATTATATTCTGTGAATGTTGTTAAAAAAAGGACATTTGTCGTTAGGCCGGGACTTTTATTAAGCTAAATAAGCTGCAATGTTATTCTTAGGGTTAGGTTTAGGTTTAGGGTTAGGGTTGGAGTAAGGGTTAGGGTTAGAGTTAGGGTAAGGGTAAGGGTTAGGGTTAGGGTTAGGATTAGGGTTTAGGGTTAGGGTTAGGGTTACGGTTACGGTTACGGTTAGGGTTAGGGTCAGAGTTAGGGTTAGGGTCAGGCTTAGGGAATTGAATATTGTGAGAACGCCAACAGGAATGAGAGGGTTAGAGTAAGGGTTAGGGTGAGGGTAAGGGTTAGGGTTAGGGTTAGGGTTAGGGTTAGGGTTAGGGTTAGGGTTAGGGTTAGGGTTAGGGTTTAGGGTTAAGGTTAGGGTTAGGGTTAGGGTTAGGGTTAGAGTTAGGGTTAGGGTTAGAGTTAGGGTCAGGGTCAGGGTCAAATAATTTAATATTGTGAGAATGCCAACAGGAATTAGAGGGTTAGGGTTAGGGTTAGGATTAGGGTTTAGGGTTAGGGTTACGGTTACGGTTACGGTTACGGTTACGGTTAGGGTTAGGGTCAGAGTTAGGGTTAGGGTCAGGCTTAGGGAATTGAATATTGTGAGAACGCCAACAGGAATGAGAGGGTTAGAGTAAGGGTTAGGGTGAGGGTAAGGGTTAGGGTTAGGGTTAGGGTTAGGGTTAGGGTTAGGGTTAGGGTTAGGGTTAGGGTTAGGGTTTAGGGTTAAGGTTAGGGTTAGGGTTAGGGTTAGGGTTAGAGTTAGGGTTAGGGTTAGAGTTAGGGTCAGGGTCAGGGTCAAATAATTTAATATTGTGAGAATGCCAACAGGAATTAGAGGGTTAGGGTTAGGGTTATAGTTAGAGTTATAGTTAGAGTTAGAGTTAGAGTTAGAGTTAGGGTTAGGGTTATTCTATTCTTTTCATTTACCCTTCGGTCCGTGCCCCCAAACTAAAGACCCTCAGCACTCTGACTTCAAAGAGAAATTCTGTCCATGAAAGTTGTAAACAGAAGCAGTAAACAGCAGCCCTGACGTAGTTGAGTGTGATTAGCACAGGCTAGGCATAGTTAAAAAAACATGCATGAACTGGTAGAGCACCTCCAATAAACATTTGAAGACCCTGCTGATGGTTAAGAGCTATTAGAAAGTACCACAAACGGGTTGTAAACATCTCTGTTACTCTTGAATCCAAAGTTTGACTTCCAATATTTACTGCAGCAACCTCAGCGCCTGGTGATAGCTGAACTGACTTTAAGGTCCTCTGAGTCTCCCTCTTCAGTAGAAGGATAGTTACTGGGATTAAACTACACATCCTCACAGAGCTTTATTTCCACTCTCCAATAATGTGATGTCACTGTCAACTTTAGACTGTTCTGCTTAACCCACCTGTTCATCAAGAATGTCTTCATGGCGACTGAAAGTCCTCTTTCCCGTGCAAGTTTTTTTTAATGCCACAGCTACACTCAGCCTGGTGGTACCTGTCTTCACCCCTGGCTTTCCACAGAGCACCTTCTTTTTCAGCTTGATGACAACCATCACCAAGAGGCCTCAGGCTGCCACCACGACAGGTACTCATTTACTAATGATCACTATTTAAGGGAGCTACCAAAAGTGCTCAGGAACATTTCCCATTCGGACTCATGCTTCTTTCAGTTTATAGTTAATGCTCTGCAGGGGGTCGTGGTTCCTTGCTGTGTGGACCTCTACCAATTCCCTTCCAAAGTTTAATTAAAAAGGGAAACAGATGAGCGTTGTTATTGTGAAAATTATGAATCTGTTAATTTCAAAAAAGCAGCCCCTCAATTCGGGAAACACTGTGAGCCAGTATCACTTTCCAAAAAAAGTCATGAGCTTTTAAATTGTCTCAAGTTGGGCGGAAAGGGCTTCCAAAAACACAGGCTCTGTTCTCCAAACATCTATTGGTCTATCGTATTTTTATTAACGTTCATCAGTTGGACCATTGTCCTTTAACCAATCTACTCTGTTTGCCTTCATACCACCAACCCAATAGTCTCCACATCTCCCTGGTCACCTTCCTTTTCCACTCAACAGAAATATCCCAAAGAGATGGTAAAAGCGTTACAAAGTTTTTTCCCTTTAAAGTCAAACACCGTCGTCATACATGTTCATATTTCTCCGAGTGGAAGTTTGTTGTTCTTATCTGCTGCTCTACATACCAGTGGGTGGTCATGTAATATGCAGTTGACTGTTGTGGAGACTGACTCCTCGCGTCGATGTGGCATGAGTCACTGAGACTCAGCCTGCCTTCGCAGATTAATCATCCAAAATGATTTAAGAGTCATTTTGACGGGAGGGAGTTTCGGGCTCTAAGACTCGCTGAATATTCTGTGTTTAATATCGCCGTGCTGTTTATTCAAATCCATCTTCTGTACGATGCAGAGCTCAGGCAGCTCGACCAGTCCTCTGTGAGATACGAGCGCTGAACTGTGACTGAGAGTGGTTTCTGTGGCTTTTAGCATCTTCCAGATTTTTAAAAATGCATGAAAATCTCCATATAGCAGCAGTATTCAAAGAAGTGTGTCTCTGAGTGGGAAAACAAGGATAGAGTTTTTTCTGTGCTGTTGAGAA
Source organism: Callionymus lyra (assembly GCF_982586985.1). NCBI lineage: Eukaryota > Metazoa > Chordata > Actinopteri > Syngnathiformes > Callionymidae > Callionymus > Callionymus lyra. Next base: position 30,206,783 of record NC_141820.1, read on the forward strand.
GTGCTGAAGCACGTGACAGTGGTTCCCAGACTCTTTCATTTCATACAGGTCAACACATGGGTGTCTGTGGGTATTGTCTTTCTTCCAATTTAAACCTTAAAGTTGCTGCCAAATCAATACAAAGCAAAGTTTGTGTGTGTGATATCAACTATATGAGTGAAAAGGCTGTGATGGTCAGAACTCATCTCGCTTTAAAGCATTAGTTCACCCAAAATTCAAATGTCACTCATTTTATACTCACCCTCATGTCGACTAAGGGTTAGGATTATTTTCATAGTAATCCGTTCGTTTTCAGAGCTATAGGCAAAAATGTAAATCCATTGGAATGTAGTGACTTTTGCTCGGTTGTCAATCGGATTAATTTTTGACCAAAAATGAATGGACAACTAATGTGAAACTCAGCTCTCCTGACTCAATCACATGTTTCAAATGTTGACCTCTTCCTTTCCAAGTTGCAGCAAGTCTCTCATAATGACCATGTTTTGAAGTTATTACTTTAGAAAGTTCTCCACCGACCAAAATCTCGCTGAACGAAAGGTTACGAGAGCGAAGTCCATTATGACGTAACAATGGCTTCACTCCTCCTCCAGCCAGCTGTAATCACGCCTGCTCTGTTTATACAACGAGTCCCTTGGAGGTGGAGACTTCCAGGATTGATGACATGCCATGATAAACCTTGTTGCTTGACCAATCACAGCGGAGTGGGTGTGGTTATGAAAAACAACATTTAAACCAGAAACACAGCAAATTTTCTACTGTAAATATTTCAATGAAAAGAGAGTTTAGTACAAACACATACTGATGAGTACAATATAGTCTAAGATCTATTTAAAAGACACTTGAATCAACACATTAGTTTCCCTTCAAAGGTGCCCTTTCTATCGTTTCTGGACTCATTCTTTCATCGTCATCGCGTTGAGGAACGAGTGAGAGAGGAGAGGCAGCCAAGCAGCGTCTCAGCTGGGAATGAGAAACTGTTTCTTTTTTTTCTACAGTTTGAAGGCAACCAAGTGTAAGTCAAACAGTATTAAAAAATAGTGGGTCGACAACTATTTTCGACATGAAAGACGTGTTATATAATTCCACATGAAAGATTTGACGATACTAAAAGTTTTGCAACAGATTTAAACTTGGGGGGGAGGGGGGGGTTAGGTTCAAAGCAGGTTTTGAAAAGTAAAGTATCTGAAAAGTACGGGAATTTAATTAACTTTTAAACTACCGGAGGATCTCGTCTTTTCTTTTTATCCGAGCATCTGAGGGAGTGATGTAAGACAAGGAGATGTTCTAGAGGGAAATAGCAGGAGCTGGGAAAGGGTGAAGGGTCTTAAAGGGGTAGGGGACAAATGAGGGAAGAGAGACGAATGAGGAAGCGTGAGAGAAAGCCGGCTACATGTGTGTGTGTGTGGAAGTGTGTGTGTGTGTGTGGGGGGGGGGGGGGGGTGCACGGCGGGCACAAGGCTTTATTTAGTGCATGCCTGCAGGTGTTGCCTGGTAACAGAAAGGAAACAGATAGTGGGAAGAGTGTTAGAGAGCATATCTTTTTTCAAACTTTCCCTTTTGTCCTTGACGTCTCGTCTCTCTAAATCCCGGAGTACACACAAAAAAAACAAAAAAAAACAGACTCACACGAATCCAAACACACAGAGAAATTGTCATTGTTTCCTCAGACGCCCACAGACGTCACCCTCCATCCCTCATTAGCAGTCCGGACCACTGCTCTCCTCCGGTCAGGAAGAGGAAGGGCAGGAATAAAGTGACAAAGTAGAAATTCTGGCGAATCGACATATTTCTAGCGGGATACACTTAAAAAAAAAAAAAATCACTAAGGATTGTTGCCATGGCATTTGTTGCTCCGTAACTGTTTCTCACCTCTGTCGGTTCATAGCTCCAAGTGGTTTCATCACCAGGACTTGCTCCACTTGATGGCTACTAATTAGTCTTTTTTCACATCTCCTGCCACGCTAAAGAGCCTAGCACACGCGTGTGGACGGCGGCTCGATAAATCAGCTCGATGTGCTTTCGTAACTCCGGGTCCCTTCTGTGCATTGATCAAGGGCAGATGAAGGACGCGGAGGACGCGCGTCGGCGGTGCAATAAAGTGAATCGCCTCAGGCAAAGGCTTAAAGATATCAATTTGATACAAAAAGTATCAGGTGTAAATCAAATTATTCGAATCCTCGCTGATGGGTTTAATGGTCTATAGAAGGGTGTTAAGCCGGGACTACCATTTCGCCCTTAATGTCCGGCCAAAATATTAACGCACTCCCACAACTGCTGATGCTCGACCGATGATTATGTTCACGGATGCGTGTCTCGGGCGACCAGAGCGGAGGATGTGCTCTGAATTTAAACAGCGTCTCTCTCTCTTCCTATTCTTTCATTTACCCTTCGGTCCGTGCCCCCTGCTTCCCACTCGACGAAAAGAAACTCCATCTTCCTAAAAATTAGCATTTCGCGTCAGCGTGTCTCCTCAGCCATCCTCACTCGGCGGCCTCAGTCACCAGCAGCTCTGATTGAATTAATCATCGCCGCACATGCGCACACACATAAGCCGGGTGACAAATGAATTAGACACAAAACACTGTCTGTCTTCTCGGAGAGAGCAGCTGAAGCCACTGAAGCAGGCTAAAAATACATTTTCCCACATGCACTGTGCCATATCAAATATTTATAGTCAACGCCAGTCTTTGTGTCTTCACTAATGCACACACGCAGATGCCAAATGAAGGCGGATCTGTGATGTGAATTCATTTACACCCTCGTTAGAAAAGAGTGGGCGGCAGAGTCGGGACCAGCAAGGGGTTGAATCACAGCGATAAACTCACTGTGGCATCTGTATCTATGGGCGACAAGATGCTGGTGCCTTTTTTATTGGGTGAAATCCATCTTTAAGAACTGGTCCTCCATTATTGATACCTCTTTTACTGGTCCTCCTTCAGAAGGCTGTAAACTCCAAAACCATATATCGTATTTTTCGGACTCCAGGGCGCTGTTAAAACCCTTTAATCAAATAATATGGTATTACTCTCTGAGGCTCCATAGTGTTAGTCTGCGGGACTTCTTAGTATTACTCTGTGCGGTTCCTTAGTGTTAATATACGAGGCTCCGTAGTATTACTACACGAGGCTCTGTAGTATTACTTCATGACGCTCCATAGTATTTCTACACAAGGATCCGTAGTATTACTACACGATGCTCCGTAGTATTACTACGCGAAGCTCCGTAGTATAAGAACACGAGGCTCCGTAGTATTACTACACGACTCTCCGTAGTATTACTACACGACGCTCCAATGTATTACTACACGGGGCTCCATAGTATTACTACACAACATCCCGTAGTATTACTACACAAGGCTCCGTAGTATTACTACACAAAGCTCTATAGTATTACTACATGAGGCTCCGTAGTATTACTACACAATGCACTGTAGCATTACTACACGAGGCTCCGTAGCATTACTACATGACGCTCCGTAGTATTACTACACGAGGCTCCGTAGTATTACCACATGAGGCTCCGTAGTATTACTACACAACACTCCGTAGTATTACTACATGAGGCTCCATAGTATTACTACACAACGCTCCGTAGTATTACTACAAAAGGCTCCGTAGTATTACTACACAAGACTCTGTAGTATTACAACACGGTGCTCCGTTGTATTACTACATGAGGCTCCGTTGTATTACTACATGACGCTCCGTAGTATTACTACATGAGGCTCCGTAGTATTAGTACACAAGGCTCTGTATTAATAGTCTGTGCGGCTCTGTACTATAACTATGGGACACACCATATTATTACTCTGCTAGTGTCCAAAGTATTACTTTGAAAAGCTCCTTAGTACCACTCTGCCAGGCTTTGTAGTATTACTCTGAGAGGCTCTGTACTATTATAACTATGGGAGACACCGTAGTGTTTCTCCGATGGGCTACAAAGTTTTACTTTTTGGAACTTCCTTAGTATCACTCTGTGAGGCCCCATTGTATTACTCCATAAGGCTTCGTAGTATTATTCTGCGAGGGTTCATAGTATTAATCTGTGATGCTACAAAGTACTACTGTGCAAGGCTCCGTACTATAACTACTCTAGACTGTAGTATTATTCCGAAGGAATTCGTAATGTTACTCAGGAAGCTACTGACTACAAAGTAATACTATGAAGCCACACAGTGGTTAATTAGCCTTATAATAATGAGGAGGATATGACATCATTAGCACAAATGTATCAGACATCAATGTGGTCACACAAATAGTATTTGAACTGGATTTTAGTACGGACAAATCCAAAAACCAGTGCCCTGCCTAAACCAGACTCCGGTATTGTACGGTTGTGTGTCTTGATGGCCAATTTAAAGGTGAAAAACATGTCCCAAAAAAAAAATGTTTACTCATGTTTCAAATGGTTGGCAAGAGACAGGAAAACACAAGTAAGACACAATAAGGGAAACATTTTTTTTTTCATGTCACTGTTAAATAAATGTGTCATTGCAGATATAAATAGATAAAGAGTGTATATACAAACTCATAATAAACAGAATACATTTTCATAAATAAAACATGTATTTGAGACAAAATGTCTTCATATTCCCATTATGAGAAGGAAAAATATGTTTTTTTCCCCTCATATTATTCACACTGATGCTCATCCAAACACAGAGTGACATGGATGTAGCGACTGTTGGAGACTCACTCTGTGCATTGAACATCAATGATTAATAGATGCTCCTGCAGAGAAGAAATCAACATTTGTGCTTCACACGTCGTCCCATCTAGACGTGGAGGCACATTTTCCATTCAAATATTTGTAAATATTTATCAACCCATGTGCGGTCTCAAATGTGTCAAGCACCCTGCAGCTCAGACATGCCTGGGAAGAATCTTGGGTGGCATGTATGTCGTCCACGCAGAAGCCTCAGCAGAATTGTGAGCATTGAAAAAGACAGACATAGATCACGGCTGGTGTTTTTAGTGCTGAAGAAATCTATAATTCAACATAGGCTTTTTGATGGCTTCTCCTTAGAGGATTGTACTCCACTGGCTTTTCTTCTCTGACCCTCTAATGGCCTCTCTCTGCCTGTACCGATCCTTCTGACATTCTCCATTGATCAGCCGCTGGATCTACGCTTGTGAGGGCAACTGTCACATCTATGTGTGTGTGTGTGTGTGTGTGTGTGTGTGTGTGTGTGTGTGTGTGTGTGTGTGTGTTCCAGAAGCGACACCCAGAAGGAACCTTCATAAAGGTAATAACATTGAAGATCTTTCAGATACCTTTGTGTTTCTTCATAAAATCATTGGAATGTCTTCTTTTTTTTTAAAATAGATTAATGTTGTGTCTTTCACATATCGTCAGTGCAACCCAAATGTCTGTTTGACGACACTAATTCAGTGTGTCTTCAGTTTTACTTGGTTTATTTGTATTATTTATATAACTAGCTAGCTACAAGCTACTTTGTAGCTGGCGCAAACAGCCAGGTTGACAGGCAGAACATGACATCACCGTCACAAGAGGGATGTTTAGGTAGAACGTTTAACATGGTGATCCAAAGATCAAGGCATGTTTGCATGTTGTGTCTTAAGGGTAAATGTTGTGAACATATTTGATTGGCAGCCCCTGCTTTGAAACCAATGATCTAGAAATTAAGATACATTCATCTTATGAACAGTCAGCTCGCATTTTAAGGTATTTGAAAAAGTGTATTAGTGGTAAAAATCGACCATAAAAATATGCTGATTTCGAAAATGCGTTGGAGGTAGACTGAACGAAAACTGATCGACCTTTTAAAGGTCAGAGCAACCTTAGACAAACCATGTTTTGTCTACATTATGCTTACTTAAATATTTGCCTAAACGAGAGACAAAAGTGACAAAACACATACAAAATAAATAAACAATTTTTGATCTTCTTTCCACCGGAGAAATAAACTATTTAAACATGTTTCTGCTCACACAACCGATCTTTCATGTGTTCCAATGTCAACGGATCAGATCAGGCCTCGATGTTATCTGTACGTTCAGCACAGTCATCAAAATGTCCCTGGCTGTCTCTGATCTAATGTTTGCTGTGCTAATGAGCAGGAACATCAACCAGAGGAAAACACAAGAGCTCAGGGATCAATTAATCGGGTCTAGCTTGTAATGACGGCAGCATTCTGTGTGTGTTTGTCGATCGTTTGTGTTGCACCTGAAACCTGCTAATGCAGGAGAAGCCTGATGAAGTATTTGCCCGCTGATGATTTATAGATTTTAACTCTTCACTTTCAGACATATTTAATCATTTCTTTTGGCCGGACGCTCAATATAAGATCAACGGCAATTATATGTGTGATCTCCCAAGAAGACCGTTCTTCTGGCGCACTAGTACAGAATTATTCTGAATTTTTCAGAATTTATTTTGTACCAATGGATATTTGCCACATCTTTAAAGAGCCTTTAAAATATTTCTTCAAATATGGCCCCTCTACTCAGTAAAATTAAAATGGTGAAATTTGAAGTGATTTTTATTGAATTACTTGAATTTTGTTTAATCACCTTTGAATAGCCACTCCAGAATGTCACCAAAAGACCATCACATTACCAATGTGTTCAATTCTCTCAGACAATCTGATTCACATGACGCGTAGTATTACTACACGAGGCAATGTAGTATTACAACACACCCATTCCCAGTTACAAATACTTATTTTGGAGTAATTAGGATGCTATTGATTTTAGTTTATGTATATTCTCTCATGGTACTTGCACTGAATAAGGGGTAAATACAATTTATTATTAATAATTTATTTATTTGCTGCAAATATTGGCTTCGTAGTATTACTACATGACGCTCCGTAGTATTACAACACAAGGCGTGTAGTATTACTACACGAGGCTGAGTAGTATACTACACAAGGCTCCGTAGTATTACTACACAACACTCCGTAGTATACTACATGACGCGCCGTAGTATTACTACACGAGGCTCCATAGTTTTACTACATGACGCTGTGTAGTTTTACTACATGCCGCTTTCCCTCTTATCTACTCTTGAGCTGTTTGTGGAGTAAAAGATCACCTTCTAGCGTTGTAGGAGATGAAACCTTTATCTCCTTTACTTCAAAACTCAATTTTGCCCATCTCTGCAGTGGGTAACAACAACAAATGTTCAAAACAGGGCAAACTAGGACACTGAGAGGGAAGAAAAAGCTACTTTAAATTTGAGTCAGCATCTTCAGCAAGGAGGCCCAGACTCTCCTTTCCAGTGGGAACTGGTATAAATTCAAGATACTAGTAAATGGGTCGGTTTGTTCATTAAGACGCATTTCTGCATGTTTTTAACTGGTTTAGATGGTTGTTCTAGATTATATATTTCACTTGTACTTTGGACTGATAGGTCAAAACAACAACAACACCATAATAACTGATTATTAACAGGCAATAAAGACATAATTAAAGATGTATTTTGGTCAAAACTAGCTTCTCTTTATTAGAGAGAGAAGTCATTCTCTTTCAATACTATACAAATACCTTTGTATTTTTCAAAGGGAAAAAGCAAAATTATGCTATTGTTAAAAGCATCCTAATTACTCAAAAATAAGTATTTTTAATAATGAATATGAACAGTAATTAGGGATAAGTAATTAGTGTTTTTACCTCAGTAGAAAAAGACTGTTAAGTGTAAAACATGTTAAAAATACTTATTTTAAATAATTAATAGTATTTAGTTATATATTTATTTTAATTATAATAGTAATTAGGATGCTCTTAATTCTAGTATATGTATATTCTCTCATGGTACTTGCACCGAATAAGGGGTAAATACAGAAAAGCTAATTTATTAACTAATTATTTAATTATTTGCTGCTAATAATCAATAATATTCAGCTAAAACTCCTTAATATAAGGCTATTAAGGATAGAATAAACATCACTCTACTGACTCTGCCTTACTGAGAGTGACACTGTTTTGGTTCTCTTGGATCTGTCCTCAGCCTTTGACAGTTCATCACCAGATCCTGCTGAGAAGACTGAGGGATGAAGTGGGACTGTCTGGGTCTGTGTTAGAATGGTTCTCGTTATACCTTTCTGGGCGTTAGTTTCAGTGTATCTGCCAATCAAATGAGGTCTGAATCGGTGGATCTGTTGTGTGGAGTCCCTCAAGGTTCTGTTCTGGGTCCTTTATTGTTTTTGCTGTACTTGATTCCCCTTGGTAAAATCATTCAGAGATTTCCTGATGTTTCTTATCACATTTTTGCTGATGACATCCAGCTCTACTGTTCTTTTGATCCAACTGAGCCCCAGAGGCTGAATAGTTTAATCAATTGTTTGCTAGAAATCAAACCATGGCTGAGTGAAAACACTTAAATGTGGACAAAACTGAAACTCTGGTTATTGCTCCTGATGATAAGGTTCATGTGTTGAGTCAGTACTTGGGTGACTTAGGTCAGTCTGTCAAACTGAGCCTTAGAAATCTGAGAGTTGTATTTGACGAAGACATGTCTCTAGTTCAACACTGCAGAAAACTGACCAGAAACTGTTTCCTTCAACTGAGAAAAATCTCTAAACTAAGGAAAATGTTGTCGGAACATGATCTGGAGCTTGTAATCCATGCGTTTGTTTCTTCTCGTCTGGACTATTGTAACAGTTTATTTTCGTGTCTAAACAAGAAGGAGCTGTCTCGCCTGCAGTTAATACAGAACTCTGCAGCGAGAATTCTGAGCCGCTCTAGTAGAAGAACTCACATTTCTCCGATCCTTAAAACTCTTCACTGGCTTCCAGTTTCTTTCAGGATCAATCAAACATTTTTATTTGTGCAGGCTTTTCCTTGATATTCTGGAACTCCTGTGTTGTTTCTTGATGTTATCCTGACCTTTTAAGTATATATTTTATTGAGTATTGTTTTGATAATTTAAGCGTTTTTTGATCCTGGTCTGGAAAATATAATTCACTTACTTACTTACTTACTTACAATGAACAAGGTGTGAGTTTGAACTTCATGATAGTTAATAAGTGGCTAGTTCTGTTAATACACATATAAATAAGAAGCTTGTTAATAGTTAATATGTGTTTCCTGTTCTAAAGTGTTTAAATCATCTAATGGTCACTCAACCGTTGGAGCAGGAAAGTGTTCAGTAAAGGACTTTCAAGCATAAGTGGGCGTATTTAAAAAATGGATGATTGTTAAAAATTAATCCTCTTGATATGCGTGCAGTGACTCAAAAATGAAATACTAGGTGGCACGAAAGCTTCTTAATCGTGGTGTAGTGAAGATGAATCCTTTGTGTTTTAGTTCGGAGATGATTTATGAAACACAAAAATGAAATGAAAGTCCTTCATTTTCATGTTCAAGGTAATCCTCGCATGGAAGGCTCACCTGGATGGGTTCCAGCAAAAAAAGATATTAAGACAGTTTTCCCCTCAAAAACTTTGTATTTTTAACTTCTTGGCCACAGAAATGGTATAAATGGATTGTTTGATTTAACTTTGATTTATCTCGCTTTTGCTTAGCTTAGCTCTTACAATTATCATCCATCTTCTTTCTTCTTTTACATACATAAAGTCATAAATGAAACTGTGAAACTCTTTAATATACAGTATGCTTTAACAGATATGTTACCTGCTTTAAATCTTAATAAGCTATGAATACATGTTACATATTTTCATAGAATTAAACAAATAAATTAAACTACGTTAAGAGTCAATCTGACCAGTCATGTTATATATGATGCAGAGTGTACTGTATCATCACTAAAGTTTAGTTACACAGTTGTCACCTCAGCCGACTCGTAAATGTTATCGGTGGATGATCTGTAGCCAAGAAAAAAAACCCAGGATATCTCGAGGATAATCGACCCCAGAGATGCAGTGTTGTTGCAATTTGACATCATGGGCTTGTTTTAGTTTCATGAAATAAAATAAAATCTAAATATGTTAAAGTAATTGAAGACTTAACATGGAGCAGATGTTGAAAACTATTTTTTTCATTTTACTAACAAAACAAGAAGAGCACAAAGCATTTCTTGAGTGTTTTGATGAATGAAAAAATGATTTGTTTTCAAGTCACCATATTTATTGAGCGCTTTTTATGCACACAAAGATGCTTTACAAACAAAAGGACAAGAGTAAAGCACAAAGAAGACAATTAAAGAGAATTAAAGTATAAACATGTTTGATTATTATTATTATTATTATTATGGAGCATGAGATCTAAAGGCAATGATGTGTGATGGTTAAAAGAGAGCTAAGCCAAAGGGCAAATCTCCTGGCAGCAAAGCCTTTGAATTAAACCCCCTGCAATGTTTGTCTGCGTGGAGACATTTGATGTGTTTTTGGACAAAGAAAAGTGAGCTCTGTTCGTGACCATCGTAAGAACTGAAATTTCTTCAAACTTTTAAATTAAATTTGGATTTTGGGTGAACTATCTCAGGAAACCAAGCTGACCTGAGGGAATGCAGTGGACAGGACCTTAAACCTAAAACACTTGATACAAATGAGGGCAGTTTTTTGTTGTTTTGAACCAATCATTCAATTGAATTGTATGCTGGCAGAGGTATGTGTTGTTTCAATGCTTTGTAGCAAAAATGAAATGTACTTCTAAGGTTTAATCTTCAGCTCTCCATTAGTAGAACAAAGCTTTTTTTCTTCATGATATAACTGTATCTGTCCCTGTTCCAAGAACTAAAACGTGCACAGCTCTTAAGTAGGACGACTCACGCTGCCCGGTGGAGGACACTGCTGACTAAAATAGGTCACTCAAATATATGCCTGCCTCGATTCTAACAAAACTCTTCCAGCTGACAAAGCATGTGACAAAACAGTCCACAAAACATTTTTTTTGAGTATAACGTTTATTGCACATTCCTGTTTGGTCTTGCAACAAACTTTTTGAACTTTTAAGACTCCGGTTCTGGACCAAACACTCAAGTCAGTAGTAGGATGAAGCCGCGTATCGCTGGTCCGATGTGCACATTCCCTTCACAGGTGAGATTTGAAGCATCGGGAGTTTCACTCTGAACCTTCCAGCCTTCAGCAGAACACGCCTCGATCACGCCTGATGTGGGAGGAGCAGCAGTGACATCATGAAGGGAACTGTTTCAGGTGGGAAGAGCCGTTTTACGATTGTTTGATAAAGCTCTTGTGTTGGTTTCCTGCTGAGATTGTTCTCTAGTGTCTTGAGGCTTTGAAGCTTCTTTTTTTTTCCATCCCGTCAATAAATAAACCTCCCATTCTTTGATTTCTTTTTTTTTTCTCTCCTCGTTTTCTCACGGCGATACCTGCAACATGCTTCAAATCTTCATTTTGGCAAACAACAAATAAATTAAAACACAAACATTCATAGAACACAGTGTGACATATTTTCTTTGAGGACACTCATATAATCCAAAAAAATATATAAAGATACATACAGTACAGAACCTTCAAAGAGATCCCAAAAACAAAAGAGAAGCATTTGCATTTTTTCTTTGAGTCATTTCTTGCTTTTCTTAAAAATAAGATATACAGTAGCTAGCTATCAATCACATGTCACATGCAGATATAATACAACATAATCAGTTCACCCAGTTAGTGTCTGCAACTACCAGTCTACACTAGATCACAAAATGATTCGCCGGAATCCGGACAGATATTTTGACTTCATATCATTTGTGTACAGCTTTATTGGCGGACGAGCCGAGAAAACACTACACCACCGACCCCGGAAAACACCAGCCCAGTTCAAAGCCAACTTTTGTACATGATCACGTACCAGATGGACGACCAATTCAAAAGGCCACACACACACACACACCCACACACACACAGATAGATCTTTGTTATTGATCGAAAACTTGTAGATTTCGTCGCAGTGTGCTAGCTTCCCGCTTCAGTGGTTTGAACATCCTGCTCCGAAAAGACTGCTGAGTGCTCACGGGCAAAGCAGCTTCTTCACCCTGATCTTCATCTCACATCCTCCTTTAACACTCCTCGGACGGTGCCGGGGTTAAGCAAAAGGTCAGAGCAGAGCAGGAGGTCTGACATCTTCCAATCTCGCCGCTCCTCCCTAATGACGCGCCGCTGAAAATGTCAGACCAATTAGCGCTTTTCTTTCCTGACATTTAACCGGCAGACTGCAAAACGTCGTCCTCCGCAAATCGGACTGGACACATAATCGCTAGCTACTATGTGGCCGATTCACAAAAGTAGTCAGTTTGCAAAGTACATAATCTCTATATTATGCCACTTTCACCATAACCACAATCTCTGACATGGATGGAAAAATAATCAAAAATGTAATCTAGGCACTGTCCCAATATTTATTTTGAAAATGTAGTTTTAATTCAAGGGGTAAAGACGTTTTCGAAACAATATAATAAATTGACTTTTAGTATTGTTGTTGTTGGGAGTTTGAATTGCTTAAACTTTGAATTCATCGTAATAACGTTTAATTCCAAAAGAAGCAAAATTACAATAAGGTTGTTACGATATTAACGTTGACAATAGTTTTTATGAACGAGATGCTAGAGCAGTGGCGGGAAATCAATTTCCTTAGGGGCCCTATTATATACGGTTGCGAGGGGCAGCCAAGCCATGTGGGGAGTGATTAGAAATAATATGTAGGAAAAAGAAAATGAAAAACAAGTCCAAAAAATAAAAAAAAATCCTTGAAAAATATCCTTGGAAATTTTGAAATTTACAAGTTCAAAAAATAAAAAAAATCCTTGAAAAATATCCTTGGACATTTTGAAATTTTCACCAAAACAACAGAGGAAAAAAAAGTCTTAAAGAACTTAAGTTAATAAAATAATAAATACGAAATAAAATGATTAGCAGTCACTGAACATTTCTCAGTTCTACTCTGACATCATCACATAAATAGTCAAAGATGCGGCAGAAGGGAGAGCGTATCGACCCGTAAAGAACAAGTTGTCGCGAGGGAAGTTGCAGAGATAGCGAGTTTGAGCGCTCAGCGTCAAATAAATCTGCACCTGAAACCGTCCAACACAAACCTAATGTTTGTTTTTGACATGGAAAGGGATGAATTATCTCTTGATTCTTTCCCTCGTGCGTGTCACCTTCACATATCGGGAAAGCTCTTAGGGAAATGGAACCCGGCGGCCGCTCAACTTGGGGTGACTAATGGACGCCTGTCTCCTCGCCAGACACCTATTCATCAGTTGGCCAGGAACAGAAATGAATCATAAATAAGCAAGCGAGGTATTTTTCTCCCATCATCGGAACCATCTTTCAATGGCACATGATCGCTTGTCAACATCTCCACCGGCCTAGCTTGCCAGTGTTTGACTCCCTGATTCACTGACGCTTGCGTGGGTGTTTGAGGGATTAAGTATTGACACAAAGACAAGCTAAACATAAATAAACACTCCCTTTAGATCCACCGTTTAAAGGGTCACCCCCTCTTTTACTCACACACACACACAAACACACTGGCCTTTGGAAGTACCATCTGGTATCAAAATCATGTGATTTGTCTTCTTCCTCTCCCACACACACACACACACACACAAGAGGCGACACACTCTTCACTGCAGTGTCGCGGAGAGAGGAAGAAGAGAAGCGACCGACTGACTGTCATTCTTTCGTACATCATCTCTGCATAAGCAACATGTGCCTTCCCCCCCCTTTCCCGAGTAATCAATATTCATCTACGCAACATTGAGCTCTAAAATTAGCCACAAGAGACAGAGAGAAAGAAAGACAACAAAGTGATTGAGTGAGCTGAAATAGAAAAAAAAAGAGACAAAGAGAGCACAGCTCCATGGAAATTACAATCTTTATGTTGCATTGAGCTGAGAGTCCAAAAAAGAAAGAGGAAATGAAGGTGAACCTGCTGTCGGTGTATGAAACATTAACAGCTTTATATATATGTAAATGCCCAGACAGCTAGGGGCGGAGACGGGGGTGATGTCGGTTTAATAGGGAGCACGGCGAGGACAGAGAGAAGAGCAGAGAGAGAGATAAATCCCCTTCATTCAGAAGTCCTTCATGTCGGTTTGAAACGTCCTTTTGCACATGCATATTTGTGCAGGGAATACATGAGAATAAAGCGCTGACCGGACGACTCACCTCCGCTCATACCCTCTCTACCCTCACCCTATAGAACACACTACAGTCCCGGGTTTTGAAGCGGAACGACCAGAGAAAAACCGTCAGTGAGTGTAACTGGCCACCCGTGATGATGAGTGCCAAATATAAAGACCAAAAAAGAAAAAAAAAAATCCCAATCTAATCAACCAAACGTATGTCCGAAAAGCAATACGGTGGACGTGAGACAGTTGAGTTAGCGTGGCATGTTGTTTGTAGGGCTAGCCGGGGTCTCTTGGCTAGCGCGGGACTTTGAAGTGTTTGATCGACATTCAGCCGTCGGAGACGGGCGGCGACACCCAGCCGTACTTCTCGTGGGTCTTCACCAGAGACTTGAAAGTCGCCTCGGCTTCTTTGCGACTGAAGGCTTTCTTGGACTTTCCCGCTTTCCGACAAATGCGACCCTGTGAGGAGAAAAGGAAGGATCAGACAAAGGAATTGGATTTGTGATTCATAATCATTATTTTTTATAATATCCTGTGAAGCCAGGGTTTAAAAATACATGAAAACCAAATGATCTCAAAGAAAAAAGGAGAAGAGAGTAAGGTCATGTCGTCCCCATCCCCCGGTACTGCTATTTGTTACTGGGCCGCACAGAAAGAAAAAGAATGTATAATTTATGTTCTATTGATTATTTCTGTCTTCAAGGTGTTTTGTTTGGAAAAAAAAAGAAGTATTTTCTCTGAAGTAACATCAGTCTGTGACTCTTCACACATCAAGGCCTTCGTTTCAGTCAAGTTTACTCAAAGAAAATACCTGTAAACGAGTGGAAAAATGTCTTTGTATGAAGGTCGGTCTGTGAATATAATGCCCACATTAAATGGGTCCCTGGTGCCAAAGGGGTTGGGGACCCCCTGCTGTAGATGAATGGCCTTACGATTGCAGCAAAGACTGAAATAATGGATATAATTTCTATTCAATATGTATTAAAGGCGCTATATAAATAGAGATTATTATTATTATTATTATTATTATTATTATTAAATACGAATATATATTTCAGTAAAATTTGACATGTTTGAATTTTTAGGGGGTTCCGTCTGCCTCCCATTACAAATTCTGTAAATATATTTAATATAGGATGTTGTATAGTATGTTTCAATCATTATCATTCTTATATGACAGGATTAACCCCAGGATTAAAGACAGACAGAGCAACTATTGTATAAATATATGGAGGACATTTTACACTTACAATAGTTTCCCACTCTTTGCCAGAGTATTCAGTATCAATCCTTGATGAATATTTTTTTTTCCTTGATTTATCTCAGGGTCAAGGTAGACAAATGTGTTTGTGGTATCCCTTGTGTTGCCTCTGGATCCAGGTGAACGACCTCCCTGGCTGCCATAAATACATATGCACTGGTGTAGGTTGTTCATCTTGATCCAGAGACAACACAAGGGATACCACAAACACATTTGTTCACCTTGACCCTGAGATAACACAAGGGTTAAATAATATTGAAAAAAGCTTTTTTAATCATACTCAAAACAAATGTTTATTCAATTATATATACAATACAATTAACCATCCAAGGGTCCACCCATTGATAATTCTTTTAACATTTTAACTTTTTTTATAGTCATCAATTTTGCTTTATATGGTCATTTAGCGTTATCTTTACATGACTCGCATTTTAGTTGCTTCTGGTCTCATTTCTGTTACGTATTACAATCACCCTACAACTCAAGACATCAACAACTAATGTGACCAGGACTGTGATTGTTCATAGTGACTGAGTCGAACAGAAGACATTTGACTGAAGTAATTGTTCATTTTTTTTCTGCAGAACTGATAATGTTAGCTTAGTTCTCTAACTGTTGTTAAATGTGTCCCAGTGTTGTATTTTTTGGTATCTGTTTTTTCTTATGGACAAAGAGGTCACGATGCAGTTGCAATTCTATGGCCTGGGACAGATTGTATCAAGTGTATTCAATTTATATAATCTATCAACTGCGCCATTTTGTTTCACAGCTCCTCCCACCACCGTCAAGAAGACAAAGCAACGCCACAAAGTGTTATCGACTGAACGTCAAACCAAAGCATTGCGACTTAAAAACAGATTCATCATATTGATCGCTTCAAACCACACAGTGCATCTGAGGACACACACATAGTGTGAACCATCTCTTCATAAAGAACAACAGCAACATATTTAAAACCAAGAAATCTAACAGCAGCAAAAATGCTGCTTTCAAATTGAATTTAGATCATCTCATACACACTTCATTATGCACATCCTACACCTTCCCTCGCATGACTCACTCCCGGTTTTCCACACGGAAAACACGCTCCATGTTTCTTGCACCAGTCCCGTGATAAACATGGAGCCGGGAAGCGTCGGCTATGATGACGAGGCTCCCGGTTGGCTGAGTGTGGGAGGGTGAATAAAAGAGACCATTGCCTTCATGTTAGGAAAACTAGAACTGAGACGAGCCAGGGTAAAAACACTCATCCCTCCTTTAAATAAAAAAATATATATAATTAACCCTGACACAGTGAAGTGCAACAGCACTTATGTATTTTCCTTTAGTTACCAAATTCATTTGAGTCTATTAAGCTTCACCTTTTCTTGAGTTTTTCTTAGTTTCAACTTTCAACTAAAATTTAAAATGTTGATTGTAAGTAAGTAAGTAAGTAATTCTTATTTGTATAGCGCTTTTCTAGACCAGGGTCACAAAGCGCTTAAACAATCAAAACAATATTCAATAAAGTATATATTTTAAAGATCAAGATAAAACTGATAACACAACAGGAGTTCCAGAAAATCAAGGAAAAGCCTGAACAAATAGAAATGTCTTAAAATGTTTCTTAAAGGAGTCAGTAGACTCCATCAAGCGCAAAGAGAGAGGAAGATCGTTCCAAAGCTTAGGAGCAACAGCCTGAAAAGATTTCTCTCCTCTGGTCCTGAACCGTGTTCAGGAACCATCAGTAGATTCTGATCCACAGACCTCAGAGCCCGAGCTGGGGTGTAAGGCTGGATCAGATCAGTGATGTAAGGAGGCTGACCATGAATAGCTCTGAAAGTAAGAACCAGAATTTTAAAGT
Organism: Callionymus lyra; assembly: GCF_982586985.1. Taxonomy (NCBI): domain Eukaryota; kingdom Metazoa; phylum Chordata; class Actinopteri; order Syngnathiformes; family Callionymidae; genus Callionymus; species Callionymus lyra. Next base: position 30,223,894 of record NC_141820.1, read on the forward strand.
TGATCCTGAAAGAAACTGGAAGCCAGTTTTAAGGTTGAGTTTTAAGGATCGGAGAAATGTGAGTTCTACTACTTGAGCGGGTTAGAATTGTACTCTATTGTTAGATGACTCAACTTTATATTTGAAGTTGGATATTTCTGCTTAATTCTGTGAGTCGACATGAAAACGAATAGTATGTGCACAACACTTGACTGTTGAATAAACAAAACGTTTTTTCCATTATTGTAACTCACAATTTGGAGTTCAATTTGGTGTCACAGTCACTCAGGAGGTGAAGGAGGAGGGATTTTTGTGTGTCACTATCGCTTTCTTTCTTATTAAGGAAGAATTTATAACTTAAGTGAAAGTGACTGAATTTTCCAATAGTCAAGACAACTAATACATAATAATAAACTTAAGAATAACTAAAGAAACTTGAATAGCTGAGTTAAACAGAATCTACTCTAATCTAATCTAATCTAAATTCAGAATCTACTTATGGTTCCACGCACACGGCTCAGGACCAGAGGAGAGAAATCTTTTCAGGCTGTTGCTCCTAAGCTTTGGAACAATCTTCCTCTCTCTCTGCGCTTGATGGAGTCTACTGACTCCTTTAAGAAACACCTTAAGACGTTTCTATTTGTTCAGGCTTTTCCTTGAATTTCTCGAACTCTTGTGTTGTTCTCAGTATTATCTTGATCTTTAAAGTATGTACTTTTTTGAGTATTGTTTTTATTGTTTAAGCGCTTTGTGACCCTGGTCTCGAAAAGCGCCATATAAATAAATATTACTTACTTACTTACTTACTTAAACAGAACGTATCAAAGCAAGTGGAGTTAAAGAGAAACGTAGATTGATGAGGCTGTGATGTTTTACAGTGTCATCGTGAGGAAACCATCATCAACTCCTCCAAAAAAGAATGACAATCTGGATTATATAACATCAATTAAGACACATTAGCTCTCAACGAATGAAATGAAATGAAATATTAGGTAATGAGATGATTTCAAAGTGGCATTTTTTCCCAGGTTCTGAATGGATGTGTACAACTGTAGCTGTGAGATTAGTTTAATGTGTTGGTTTGTGTTAGTATTTGGGGGATTTTCTTTCAAATCAGAGCCTCTTATTATGAAAGGTTTAGTTCGGTTTTGGCTGAAGATCACAATATTAGATTAAAAAAAACCTTTTGGTTGTAAAACAGAGACACCAAAAGAATCATTATTTTACCGCACAGACCTAAAAAAAGAGGTGAATGACTTCTATTGTGCTCCCAGACATTGGGAGAATGGCGGCGAGAGCACTCAAGCTTCATGGCAGCAGAGAGGAAAGAACATTTTTATCATCAGAGCGAGAGAGAGAGAGACGCCTGCAGGCCACACCAGTGCTGGGACTGCTTGCTTGTCCACTCGTGTGAAGTGGCTTCTGGATGCGTGTGTGATGCACATCAGTCAATGGGGAGAGCAAGGGAGCCCTGGTGCATGCTGGGTAATAGCTATGGAGACCCAGGCTGGGGGGGGATTGCATAATAAAAAACCAGGTCAGGAAAAACCAGCGGAGATCGATGAGTTTGTCATCATCATCCTCATCGGATCACTAACAAACGCCCCCCTGGGAGAGACACCCGGGGTCATTGCAGGATAATTACACTTTTCAAAGAGTGTGTGTGGATTATTTGAGTTTCCTGTTCCAAAAATAGTAACAATAAAGATCCCGTGTAACTAGTGAACTAGGTAACTGCTGGTGCTGATCATTGACTGAAACTAAAGTCTGCCGAACTCGTGTGACTCATGTCCTGGGAGCCAATTCTACCTTTACCTAAAGGGAACATGAGTTTGTTATGTGATTTAATTGCCAAGAAAACAATAAAAAATAAACACAACAGTCACCAAAAAGAACAAAAAAATAATATTTTGTGAAGCATATTTTTTATCCATTGTGTGCTATTTTAGTGAAGTACTTCACATTTTTTATTTTAGCTTGAGCTTTGCATGTGTTTAAGTTCAAATCAAGGGAGTCTCAAAAGATTTATGACTAACAAAAACTATTGAAAATGCATTTAAGAAACTAATTTTGAGTTAGATCCATATTTTTGGCTTTTTCATTTGACTTATCTTTAAAAAAAAACATATGATATATTTCTTAATATCCACCGTTCTTTTTATATTAACCAATCTTGATATCACTGTTTATTTATGTCCTCAGCTTCAGCCATGATGATTTCTGGTCATTGAAATACGTTTTAAAAAGTCAAATATTTGTCTTCTCATGCTATAGCTATCTTGTATCATAGGATTCTTGGGAGACTCGTGTCTGACTCACTTATTCGCCGCAAATAAATCAATAAAAATCGGACACGCTTCTAATTGCCGATGAGGCAGAAACTATTGTTTCCGAGTTGGTGGCATTGGGTGGCCTGAAAAAAAAGAGACGTCCTGCTGTGATCTGCTTTCATTTAGAAACAACAATTAAAAGTCCCCTTGACAAGGTTGAATAGTGGAGTAGAAAGACACACGGACGCTTGAGCCTAAAACCTTGTTGGTTTATCAATCACATCATCAGATCTTCTCATCAATAAATTAATATGTTGAAAGCAATAAAATCAGCTCATACTGTTTAGTGGTCATTTTATGGGAATTATTGTTTATATTATTATATTAAATGCTAGTGTTCATGAATAAAAAATGCTGCATCACTCCTGTCCAGTAAGGTCGTCGCTGCTAATTCCCTAAAAGTTGTGTATGAAGTTAAACTTCTCTCACACCTCCTGGTCTGAGCAGACATCCGGTGTGAACTAATTAAAAGGCAGACAGGATGGATTGACCTCTTGCAAATGTTGGCGCCCCTGCTGCCAACTCAGATAACGCTTTGTTTTTCCTACACAGACAATTCTCTCCCCACCGCCACACACTAACGTTCCAAACGAAAACTCTCTTCATATCTGTGCTTCAGCACCGAGTCTATCCTCACAACATCTGCCCTCACACTGGCGAACAACGACTCAATCTTATAATTGTGGCGACATTTAAAAAAAGTCCCACCAGAACATGACAACGCTGAACTCATTTTGTTATCATTTTTGTGTTGATAACGACCGCTTTCTTCAGCAGTTCATCCAGTTACGGGATTAGGAATCTTATCGAATAGCTTAGCATTGCTAGGTATTATTTTACTAGTTAAATAAATTTAAAAGATGACATATTACTGACTACAACACGGTTTTCGTTCAGAAAAAAAATGGGAAAAGGTATAGACAAGCTTTAGTCAAAAGTAGGACTATTGGAAAAACAGTCCTACTATTGACAGTGTTGACCAAAAACTTTGTTTAATGCATTCTGAAACTTTTCCTTTTATGTTGGCTCAGAGAATTCTGGCACAATATTCAAGTCCCAGGAGGCGAAGAGGAGAGTGCAGACGGGGTGAAACAGGTGGAGATATGTGATAGATAGATGCTTTATAGGACACTAGTGAGTCAATGATAACGATCAGGTCTTTTTTCAAAGTAGACGAGGATTGAGACGAACAGATGTTTGGAGGCAGATTTGGGAGGACAGACGTATGTGGTCCGGAGATGTAAAGACAGAAGAGATAGAGGACATGAAGGAATGCTAGAGATGGAGGTACCAAGTTACCAAGTAAGAGAGGGAGAGGAGGGCGACCAGTAAGATTCATGGATGTGAAAGATGAGAGCACGAGGAGGAACTAGTGACGGCTAAATAAGATTAACAAATGAAATAATACATAATAAGATTGATTGAATCAAATGTTTTCACAGCAACATCGACTATTTTGTTGATATTTATCCGTCCTCATTGGGTGTCTGCCAGATATTTTACAAATATTAAGCCTTTAAAAAAAGAAAAAACACCCACAAACATTCACTACACTAAAACCAAGAAGAAAATATATTTTACCACATGCTTTTAGCACCAATAAGATGAACTGATAGTTGTTTCTAAATGACAACATGTTAAATCCGGGGTCTCCAACTCAAACTCTATGTCTTAGATCAAAATGTTATTTATATTTTTTGTCATTATAAGTGGTCATTATTTTGTCTTTTTTTGTTAACATTATACTCAAAGCTACATCAATGACAATAGTAATACGTCGCTCTTCAAGGTACGCAAAGACGCTTTAAATAAACCATTTCAAAAAATGAAGATAACATACTGATACTAAACATATCTATTTCATAACAATCCGACATCCTACGAAGACACCCGTGAAAACTCAAGAATTGAGGACCCTTATATCTCATCACAGGCCCTAAAGTGCCCACAGGCCACACGTTTTAAGACCACCCCTTTAGGTTATCATTAGTAATTAAGAAGAAAAAGAGGTCGGAGTAAAATGAAAGAACGAGTCTTCACTAGAAAACAAGATGGATGGTGACAGAAAAAAGGAAATGCAGGATAGCTGTTCTTGAGTGTGGAGACAAAGAGAGAGAGAGGGGGAGAGAGAAAGAGAGAGAGAGGGGGAGAGATAAAGAGAGAGAGTGTACACAGTGTCACCCTCGTACTAAAAATAGAGGGCTTCTAAACAATCAAAATGATTAATGTACGAGGAGGTGCTGGAGGACGAGCAAACAATCTGCTGGTGGAGGACTATGAATAGTTGCTCGCAATCATTAGTAACGGATAATAATAATAATAAAATAAAAAGACAACCACCCACTGAGACTAAATTGTGAAAGAGTAAACATGTGTAGGGTCACCATCAGGGAGTCCATGGACGTCTGACGTCGCTCACAGATAAATAACAAGCGAGATGGCTGTGAACTAATGTGGCGTTACGTCACAGTTGACCAAAAAAAAAAAGCTGCACATCGGGGGGGGGGAGGGGTGGGAGACTCCACACCGTTTACATAAGCGACAAAACCGTCACACGCCGACGTCACGGCTCACGGATATACCAGGGAGTCACCCGTGAATCATTGGTTCCCAACATACATGTGTTGACATGTGGAGTCTGGATTTAAAGATGGCCTGTGGAGCTGCAGAGCTGCTGCTGATGCTGCAGTGCACTGAGGAGGGCACAGCAGATTTGTCAGGATTACATAATCCAGTCTGGATCACCCAGGACAACCGTTCTAGCCGCTATCTTCCATCATCACAGGGATAAACACTGTGATCACGCAAATAAAATAGCTGCACAGCTCAAGGGCAGCTGCGAACATGCGTCGACTCATGTTGCTCCTGGTTGTCGCTGGATGTTGATTTATGGAGGAGATGTGAGCGAGAGAAGAGCAGCTATGAAGTCACCACCACTCATAACAATTACACTCCAAAGTCAAGCCTTCATTTATCAAAGTGTGTCAATGTATACATGTTTCATCAATAATTCAAGTTGTCTCATAAATAAATGTAACCATCCCATAGATTTTATTTGCTGTGTTATTTTGTATTTTTTAAGTATCATTTAGCTAATGTAGTGCCTGATAATAAAAACGTTCTTAATGTACGACTACTCTCACCTTCAATATAAATGTTTCTATTCATTTTCTTAACATTATCTCATAAAGCAATTTGAAAAGTTGTCCTGGCAATATGTAGCAGCTAAAATATTTAATTTTAATATTGAATCGTATCCGAATAAGTTAAAAAAGTAAACCATCAACGTCTTAAATTACAAACAAAAAGGTCGACAGCAGCTGCATTTATATGTAGGTGTGACAAGGGAAAACATGTATGTATAGGAGTTTAAATGTATATTATACAGTGTAAGCTTCTGATGCTTTTTCTGTTGCTTTAAATAACAAAACTGATATACATTGACCTGGACTGAAGTAAAAAGATATAAACTTGTCATGTTTTTAACAAATAATAATAATGATCTACATTGACCTGGACTGAAGTAAAAAGATGAAAAACTTGTCATATTTTTAACAAATAATAATAATGATCTACATTGACCTGGACTGAAGTAAAAAGATGAAAAACTTGTCATGTTTTTAACAAATAATAATAATGATCTACATTGACCTGGACTGAAGTAAAAAGATATAAACGTGTCATGTTTTTAACAAATAATAATAATGATCTACATTGACCTGGACTGAAGTAAAAAGATATAAACTTGTCATGTTTTTAACAAATAATAATAATGATCTACATTGACCTGGACTGAAGTAAAAAGATATAAACGTGTCATGTTTTTAACAAATAATAATAATGATCTACATTGACCTGGACTGAAGTAAAAAGATATAAACTTGTCATGTTTTTAACAAATAATAATAATGATCTACATTGACCTGGACTGAAGTAAAAAGATATAAACTTGTCATGTTTTTAACAAATAATAATAATGATCTACATTGACCTGGACTGAAGTAAAAAGATATAAACTTGTCATGTTTTTAACAAATAATAATAATGATCTACATTGACCTGGACTGAAGTAAAAAGATATAAACTTGTCATGTTTTTAACAAATAATAATAATGATCTACATTGACCTGGACTGAAGTAAAAAGATATAAACTTGTCATGTTTTTAACAAATAATAATAATGATCTACATTGACCTGGACTGAAGTAAAAAGATATAAACGTGTCATGTTTTTAACAAATAATAATAATGATCTACATTGACCTGGACTGAAGTAAAAAGATATAAACTTGTCATGTTTTTAACAAATAATAATAATGATCTACATTGACCTGGACTGAAGTAAAAAGACGTAAACTTGTCATGTTTTTAACAAATAATAATAATGATCTACATTGACCTGGACTGAAGTAAAAAGATATAAACTTGTCATGTTTTTAACAAATAATAATAATGATCTACATTGACCTGGACTGAAGTAAAACGATGTAAACATGTCATGTTTTTAAACAAATAATAATAATGATCTACATTGACCTGGACTGAAGTAAAAAGATGAAAAACTTGTCATGTTTTTAAACAAATAATAATAATGATCTTAATTGACCTGGACTGAAGTAAAAAGATATAAACGTGTCATGTTTTTAAACAAATAATAATAATGATCTACATTGACCTGGACTGAAGTAAAAAGATGAAAAACTTGTCATGTTTTTAACAAATAATAATAATGATCTACATTGACCTGGACTGAAGTAAAAAGATGAAAAACTTGTCATGTTTTTAACAAATAATAATAATGATCTACATTGACCTGGACTGAAGTAAAAAGATGAAAAACTTGTCATGTTTTTAACAAATAATAATAATGATCTACATTGACCTGGACTGAAGTAAAAAGACGTAAACTTGTCATGTTTTTAACAAATAATAATAATGATCTACATTGACCTGGACTGAAGTAAAAAGATGAAAAACTTGTCATATTTTTAACAAATAATAATAATGATCTTCATTGACCTGGACTGAAGTAAAAAGATGAAAAACTTGTCATGTTTTTAAACAAATAATAATAATGATCTACATTGACCTGGACTGAAGTAAAAAGATGAAAAACTTGTCATGTTTTTAACAAATAATAATAATGATCTACATTGACCTGGACTGAAGTAAAAAGACGTAAACTTGTCATGTTTTTAACAAATAATAATAATGATCTACATTGACCTGGACTGAAGTAAAAAGATGAAAAACTTGTCATGTTTTAAACAAATAATAATAATGATCTACATTGACTTGGACTGAAGTAAAATGATGAAAAACTTGTCATGTTTTTAACAAATAATAATAATGATCTACATTGACCTGGACTGAAGTAAAAAGATATAAACTTGTCATGTTTTTAACAAATAATAATGATCTACATTGACCTGGACTGAAGTAAAAAGATGAAAAACTTGTCATATTTTTAACAAATAATAATAATGATCTACATTGACTTGGACTGAAGTAAAAAGATGAAAAACTTGTCATGTTTTTAACAAATAATAATAATGATCTACATTGACCTGGACTGAAGTAAAAAGATATAAACTTTTCATATTTTTAACAAATAATAATAATGATCTTCATTGACCTGGACTGAAGTAAAAAGATGAAAAACTTGTCATGTTTTTAACAAATAATAATAATGATCTACATTGACCTGGACTGAAGTAAAAAGATGAAAAACTTGTCATATTTTTAACAAATAATAATAATGATCTTCATTGACCTGGACTGAAGTAAAAAGATGAAAAACTTGTCATATTTTTAACAAATAATAATAATGATCTACATTGACCTGGACTGAAGTAAAAAGATGAAAAACTTGTCATGTTTTTAACAAATAATAATAATGATCTTCATTGACCTGGACTGAAGTAAAAAGATGAAAAACTTGTCATATTTTTAACAAATAATAATAATGATCTTCATTGACCTGGACTGAAGTAAAAAGATGAAAAACTTGTCATATTTTTAACGAATAATAATAATGATCTACATTGACCTGGACTGAAGTAAAACGATGAAAAACTTGTCATGTTTTTAACAAATAATAATAATGATCTACATTGACCTGGACTGAAGTAAAACGATGTAAACTTGTCATGTTTTTAACAAATAATAATAATGATCTACATTGACCTGGACTGAAGTAAAAAGATGAAAAACTTGTCATGTTTTTAACAAATAATAATAATGATCTACATTGACCTGGACTGAAGTAAAAAGATGAAAAACTTGTCATGTTTTTAACAAATAATAATAATGATCTACATTGACCTGGACTGAAGTAAAAAGATATAAACGTGTCATGTTTTTAACAAATAATAATAATGATCTACATTGACCTGGACTGAAGTAAAAAGATATAAACTTGTCATGTTTTTAACAAATAATAATAATGATCTACATTGACCTGGACTGAAGTAAAAAGATGAAAAACTTGTCATGTTTTTAACAAATAATAATAATGATCTACATTGACCTGGACTGAAGTAAAAAGATATAAACGTGTCATGTTTTTAAACAAATAATAATAATGATCTACATTGACCTGGACTGAAGTAAAAAGATATAAACGTGTCATGTTTTTTAACAAATAATAATAATGATCTACATTGACCTGGACTGAAGTAAAAAGATATAAACTTGTCATGTTTTTAAACAAATAATAATAATGATCTACATTGACCTGGACTGAAGTAAAAAGATGTAAACTTGTCATGTTTTTAACAAATAATAATAATAATTGAAAGGGGAGGTGGAGCAAGGGGTCCCCAATTTCTCCCACTCGGTCGCCAGTCACGCGTGAACGTTCATGACGCGTGGATGCGCAAATGGTTCTGACATTCAGGTGAGAAACGAGGATGATATCTATTCAGAACCGGATCCTCACCTGTCCTTTCACGAGGCTGGCGGCGAACTGCCTCATGACCGCCTCCACCGTGTAGGCGCTGGACCACCCTCGGGGGGTCAGCAGCTCCATGCAGATGGCGCCTCCGTCCAGCACGTAGCCGTTCTCCAGCCGGGGGGTGAGGACCCGCATGAAGGGCGGCGAGAAGGGGAAGTTGTCGGGGAAGGTGACGTTGAGCAGGATGAACTCGGTGCTGGTCTCCTTCATGTCCTGCCACAGCGCCGAGTCCTTGTCCACCTGGTGCAGCTTGACGTTCCAGTCGAACAGGTTGTCCTCCACCAGCTCCACGGAGATGAAGTTGTCCCCCAGCCTCCGGATCTCCTGCAGCTCCTTCATCAGCCGTCGCGTCCGGACCTGGGTGCAGTGCTGCCGGTGAGGAGCCGGAGGAGGGAGGATGGAGGAGGAGGTCGCTTTACTCCCGCCGACGCCTCCTCCGGTCTGCGGCTTCTCCCTCGCATCCTTCCCTTGTTTATCCTTCAGGACCGGCTTGTCCTTGCCCAGCTGCTGGTCCAGCCTCCTGGCCTTGATCTCCGGGGTGCTCAGGATGTTGCTGTCGTTGCAGTTCTTGTTGTTCTTCTGGCTCCCCTTGGTGCTCTTCAACGAGCCCTGGTGGTGCTTGGGGTCCTCCGTGTCCCGGTCGTGCAGGCGGATCAGACCGATCTTCCGCAGTAGCGTTGCCATAGTTTCTACTAGGATGAAGAAGGAAAAAAAAAAGGTTCTCCTCCGAGATCCCCCCTTTTTTTCCCCCAAGAACCGGGGGCTGACTTGTGCTCGTGCGGCGGGTTCTGGTCGTGGATGACGCTGCGGGCTCGTCGTCGATCACTGCAGCCTCAGGACGTGCGTCTGTGCACCATCATCTCCACACTGCTCATCTGCGGGGGAACCATGAGAAGATCAGCTCGTGTTTTTACTCTTATTCACACCAAATACACCCGATTTTTAGAAACCCCACAGCGAATGAACAGATCGTTTAATAAAAGCGAGAAAAATGGATTAAAAAACAGTGACATCTTCATATAATCGCGTAAATAAACCAATATATATAAGATCTATCCATTTCTACTCCATCATATATATAAAATACGTACAGATCGGTTCCACCTTCCCACACACATCCACCTGAAACCTACCGAATCCAAACGCGGCTTAAAGGTCCGTCATGTATGTATTTAAAAATAAAAAAAAACAAGAGTCCGGAATCCAGAAGAGATGTTGCCGTAGAGAGAAAAGACAAGAGAGGTTATTTTTTTCCCCGATGTGTGCTCGGACGCAGTTCGCTGGCATTAATGCAGACGAGGACGCGTCAGCGCCGGTAATCCTTCTTACGCACCCCCGCTGTCACGAGGGCTGCTGCGGACGCGCCTTTCAAAATAAAAGCATCGACCTCTATGACGCAAAATGAAACAATAACGAGTAAGGAAAAATGTCTTGTCTGAGGAGACGCCAGTCAATGTGACTGGACACTAAATTAAAGATAATTTCCTTTTAGTAAAAGCTGTTGCTCCTAAGCTTTGGAACCATCTTCTTCTCTCTATGCGTTTGATGGATCAACTGACTCCTTCAAGAAACATCTCAAGACACTTTTATAGGCTTTTCCTTGATTTTCTGAGACTCCTGTGTTTGTCTCAGTGGTGTCTTGACCTTTTAAGCCTATATTTTATTGGGTATTGTAATAATTGTGAAGGCGCTTTGTGACCCTGGTCTAGAAAAGCGCTCTATAAATATAAATGACTTACTTAAATATCCTGGAAATCCTCTTTAACTACTAAACTGTGTTGAGTGAGTTGACTTACTTGTTACTTATTTTAAAAGTAACTCGGGTTCTATAAATTACTTGTTCCTTTCAAAGTACCTAGTCAAAATAAAATGTTGCCAAGTTTACAATCCATTGTATGTTTGGATGCTGTGACTAATCAATTCAGACCAATTGTAAGAAAAATTAATTAAATAAATGAAAAAAAAGTAAGTAAGTAAGTAATTTTTATTTGTATTGCACTTTTCCAGACCAGGGTCACAAAGCGCTTTAACAATCAAAACAATATTCAATAAAGTATATACTTTAAAGATCAAGATAATACTGATAACACAGCAGGAGTTCCAGAAAATCAAGGAAAAGCCTGAACAAATAAAAACGTCTTGTTTGTTGTTTGTAGATGTTTCTGAAATAAAACAAATTAAAAAATGAAATAAATGAATTGGTGGTGCGCCGATCATCAATTTTGTGACCAATAAAGATTGCCAATTCTTAAAAAGAAGAAGATTATTTAAAAACACAAAAGTCACTTTTTCTTAATCTTCCTATCGATCACACAGATTTATTAAATAAGAACAATAAGATTAAACAACGCTGTATTAAAAAACCTTTTAAGGTCAATAACAAACAATAAAGTGTTATATCAATTAAATCACTTGAAGAATAAAATAAGTGAGAGCAAACAACAGTGAAAAATATAAAATATTTAGGCAAAGTATCAAAGAAACAAACATGAATCGCTTCATAATGTGTAAATTAGAGAAGAGAATGAGTGCACGAATGCTCTTACCCAGGTGCAAAACAAATAGACTCAGGGACTCATTCATTCCTCGGGCTATTAAATTGTACAATTCTGAGTTCGGGGGCAGGAGTGGAGTGAGAGTATCTGGATGTTATGTTCTATGTTAGTCTTTGTATCCTTTGTCTTTGTTGTTTTTCTTTGACCTATGTTCTTTGTCTTTATCTTTAGACTTAGATTGTGTCATCTTGTTCTTTCTCTTTATGTTTTTCTTCTTATTTTATTTTTTATTTATTATTTTTTATTGTTTATGAAAAATTGCTAGCCATGGGAAAAAAACAATTTAAAATAAAGTTTTACCTTTTTCACCTTACCTTAAATGTATAAAGTGTTTTCTTTCACTTTTCATCTTCCATTGCTTTCCCATATAGCAAGTAAGTAAGTAAGTAATTTATATTTATAGGGCGTTTTTCCAGACCAGGGTCACAAAGCACTTAAACAATCAAAACAATACTCAATAAAATATATACTTCAAAATCAAGATAACAGCGAGAACAACACAGGAGTTCCAGAAAATCAAGGAAAAGCCTGCACAAATAAAAATGTCTTAAGATGTTTCTTGAAGGAGTCATATTCCTTTAACTCCCCTCTCCCCGACTGTTTCGACCAGCTCTGGATTTATGCTAGCTCCACCTGGCCCAGGTCTACCCTGGGGTTTCCGCCAAGCTGGACAATCTTGGAAAGAATCCAGAGTGAAATGGGCAGGTGGCATCCTTAGCGCTTTAACTGGCTTCTCTCCGAGAAGTAAATCCAGTCCAACTGTCACTACTGGTGTCACTAATTCAAGTTAATGAGAACCATGTAATTGTTTTTTATCCAGCTTCATCACCCTATTTAAAAAGTATATTTACAAATACAACCAAAACAGCAAGAACATAAAACAAACATTAATTCTACACTGTATCCTAATGAGGACTTAATGACCTAATAATCTATTTTGTACTTGTATATAACAATTAGAATAGATCAGATGAGAATAAATATAACTTTATTAATTGTAAAAATTATTTTGGGAAATTTAGGATTCCAGTCACATCACAGCATCATAGTGAAATAAGAAAAAGGTGTAAACAAAATGCAAAGACAAAAACAACTAGTTCAATCAGGACACGGGTAAACGTAAGATCAGATAATCAGAGTCTTATTCACAGTACACCCAGTGAAATCCAATACATCTGTCACAAAAAGGCTTCAGATGCTGCCAACTCTTCACTACTGCCCTCACAAAGACACTTTTTGTCAAATCCATTCTTCCAAAATCCGGAAAAAAAGAAAATTGACGGAGAAAAATATAAACACCAGAAATAAAGCTAGATTTTAAGAGTTTTCAAATAAGATCAAATGTAAAAATCATTGTCGTTGTGACAAACAAATTAGTCAGTATTTCCAATTTGCTATAACAAATGATTACAAAGAACGATAGTTCAATAACATCTCGTAACCTTTAGAAAATCACATTTAACTATGATATTAGACTCTTCAATGGTCGAGATTAGACTGGTAAATTACATAAAAACTCTTATCAAATATTATAGTTATAATAAATCACACAAAAATCTAATGATTATGTGTTGGGGTTACATAATTATTTAGCTATCAGGTATATCAGGTTGAAATATATATATTAGTTTTGGTGCAATATGCCAAAAAATATTTAAATGCCCACCGTGATTCAGCTATTTTATTTTTGTGAAACATATTAAGTTTAAAATGGCAACTTTATAATCATATCATAACACCGCAGCAATAAATAAAGATACAGTTAAATCCCCTTTTATACGTTACAAATTATTATAACCAACACATCCATACAAAGAACTGTGCGACATACACGGTCGATTTACGGCTTTCATCATCAGTGGTTGTCAAGGAAACGGAGAAGGAGCACCATTGATTGGCGCATCTGATGCCGTAAACCGTTGTGGTGCCGCTGCCGCTTGAGGAGAAGCTAACGTCAAGTAGCATCACACACAGCTGTAAAGAAATACTAGGTTAAGTTCACTTTAATCGCTGTTTTAGGGGGATTATCATTTTTACCTAAGATGGCGGACAAATTCGACAACCTCGAGGAGCACCTGGAGAAGTTTGTGGAGAATATTCGACAGTTGGGAATTATCGTGAGTGACTTCCAGCCGAGCAGCCAGACAGGACTGAACCAGAAACTGTGAGTCGCGTTTAGCTTCATCTTCTCTCGACGACAGCCTGTTGTTGATCTGGTTTGTTTTCTTTCAGAAACTCCATGATAACTGGACTTCAAGACCTGGAGAAGTGTCGTCAACAGCTCCATGAGATCAACGTTCCACTGGAGGTGTTCGAGTGAGTCACTTATCTGGACGTTTGTTACTTTTTTAAATCCATTTATTCATTCTTTAAGCCTTTTATATAGATATTTTAATCATTAATAATCGGTTCACAAGACAGGGCGCAACGTAAAAGATAGTGGCGACGAATAAATGTATCACAAAAATAAAACATAAGTTATTTGGAATGGAAACACCATTATTATGCTTTCATTTGCATTGCATTGGATTGACACAGGCAGATGTGGTGCATTCAATAACATGGGAACTAAATGAACACAGCATGACTTTTGCCAGCGTCTCCTACATACTTGTACTATGAATGTCATGAAACCCAAATACAGGACTTTAAATCTGTTCTTTACTAATAATACTATAATTCACACTCGTATTAAAAAACGTAAAAGTAAACATATATACTAAAAAATGTAGACTTTTAATGTTCCTGCTCTTGAACAGGCACTTCTCTTAGACATTACGACGCGACACAACCTTGAAAGAGAAAAAACGAATCAAAAGCAAAAGTGAAAAAACATGCGCAGGCAGAGTGAACCTATACATTTGGGTGTAAAGACAAACAAAAATATCAAAGAAACAAGCAAAATAAAAGTAAATAAAATACTCCAATACCAATTGTTATTCAACAGAAGGATGTCCATTCCACCCAGAATAACCCCAAAAGAAAGAAATAACTATTATTATGTCACGTAGACATGATTCACTTTACTGTTGATTTGACTCCAGTTAAGGGCTCGGTATCGAACTTTTTGTGGCACCGGCCGAAATTATTTAGTATTATCTAATACGAAACATTTCTGATCGATACCCGGCCCTACTCTGGCTACTAGCCATATGTTAAAGTTAAACTAATGTTCTTCTCACCTTCATGTCGACAAAGAGTCGGGATTATTTTCAGAGTAATCCTTTCTTTTTCAGAGTTAATGGCAAAAATTTTAGTCCACGAAGCGACTGGAGCTCTGTGTTTGTCATCATTGTTGGAAAAAACAATCAAAATACCTCCATACTGGTTGTCTATAACGTCCATCTTGTATTGAAGCCTCAACAAGAGGAATTGTTCCAGAAAAAGAAGGCTACACTTTAAGATTGGTTGTAGCAGAAGCTAAAAGTCCAAAATGCTACACAGACGGGAAGTATTCATTTAATTATTGCAAGAGCTTCTAGTCTACTATCTACACCAAAGGATTTCCAAACCGGTCCTCAAAGGGTGGTGCAGGTTTTTGTTCCAACCGATCAAGCGTGTGCAGTTTAACCAATTGAGGACCGGTTTGGAGACCCCTAGTCTACACCAAAAAGGATCAGTTGGAATATAATTCAACATGAAGGTGAGTGGGATTTCAAATTTGGGTGAATTAACACTTTAAGCTTGGCTATAAAGGCTAGCTTTTGCGCCATGTTTCTAAATACCCTCCATCCTATTAAAGACTAGTGGCTGGTTGCTGAGGTTTCATGATACAGCTAATAAAGTTTCTTCTCTCCTTTTTTTAGATTCATCTAAATGTCACTCTATAGTCCCAAACCTTTGTCCCTGACGCACTTACACAATGAAACACACAATTCTCAAAATGAGTGCATTGCTGACAGAGCTGTGAAAACGGAATCATGAAACCTCATCAACCAATTGCTAGTAGACAAATGCACTGAAAGAATAAAGTGTTGGCAGATAACTCAAAAGGACATTTTGCCCCTTTTTCTTTGCTGAATACCAACGATGACTTCTCCTTTTAGGTACATCGACCAAGGCAGGAACCCACAGCTGTACACCAAAGAGTGTCTGGAGCGAGCGCTGGCCCGTAACGAGCAGGTCAAAGGAAAGATAGATACGATGATGGTGAATAATTTTATCTCCTTAAATCACACGGTTGTATTTTTGTTGTCAGTGTTCTGGTCTAAATCCCTTTATCGGGTTTACCTTCTCATTCCAGAAATTCAAGAGTCTTCTCATCTCAGAGCTGGGCAAAGTCTTCCCAGAGGACATGGCAAAGTACAAGGCTATACATGGAGATGATGCCCCTTCCTAGTGACCGCCGCGCTGTGACATTTCTAACCAGTGACCCTTAAGATGAAAGTCGTGTTGGGGTTTATCCACCAAGGGACTATTTTTAATTGCGTGTGGCGATAAACCGTTAAATATTCCATGACGGTTCTGCTGATGAGTTGGACTGTGGCACTCTCCTGGACAGATGAGACCGGGTTCATTTCTAACAAGGTTGCCTTCACACTGCTGGACTTACAACATATTGGACTGAATACTACAATCCTGAAGTTAGATTTTTCTATGTCACAAAATCTGACAAAATAAGCGTACCTTTGTTATTAAAGTAAATGTTTTTGTTACAGAAGCTATGTTTGCATGACCAACTTTTCATTCTAAATAAGTCCTTAGATCGAAACAAGCTAAGTGGAAATTCTTTAAAGAAATCATTTAGTTTATATCCAATATTCTTTCTTATTGTTGTCGAGCTTGAGCCGTGAGTCACATGATTGAACTTTTGCAATTGAAAATGCATTTGTACTGCAATGTTTCTAATAAATTATTCTCATTGTAAAACTTTTCAGCCTGATTTTAAAGTAAGTATTGTGTTTTACATGTAATTCCTTCCCAGAAGTGATGCGTAAGGCAATGTATTCGGTCATTGCACAGCGTCACTATATTAACTACATTTGACTACAGTCGTACAAGATAAGCACAGGAAGTAGAGTAAATGCATCAGTAGAAATGAGCTGAGTGTGTTTTGATCACTTGTCTGCTTCCATCATGGCTGTTTGTGTGTCACGATGTGCACTCTTTATTCATTTACCTTGAATAAGCAAGTGTTCTGGATCTTCTAAAAGCTGGAGCAACACCTTGCTGGAACTCCTTGATGGCCTTGAAGAGTTGGATGGAACAGTGTCATTGTAACATCGACAGCCTTGACAGAAATGCAACATTTCATAAAAACTTAACATTTTTTATAACTTTCTTTTTTAATGTTGTCTTTACCTCTGGGAAGCATTTAGCTCAGCAGATGAAAAACATGATGCTCTCCTTGATTGGAAAACTGTGTACTCGAGCAGATAACACTGACCATCATCTCAGTCCCTTTAACATTTCCATCATGGGCTTTCATGTGATGTCATCTTTTTATGGTCTTTTTATTAATGTTTATTCATTTTTACGACAGTCTTTTATATTGTCATGGTGGTTTTATCTTCTGTTTCCCTTGATGTGTGTCATACATGACAAACACAATAACTGTAATTACAGGCCTATAAGCAGCTACTTTTTCAACTTTTATCCAACGAAACATCTTTTCTATCGTTACTTTTGAAAGACAAATGGGTGAAATAGAGCCGATGCGCAGAGGGAGAGGTAGTTTAGAACAAAATGTGGTAATGCACCAAAAGCTGGGTGTCAAGTGCTGTTAAACTAGAAGAAATGATAGTTTAATCTGTATTGACACCTCAGTGATGGAACACAGGAAAATGCACAAGATGCAGCTTTTCACTTAAAGACGAGCTATCCGGTTGTTGAAAAAAGTAAATAAATATGAAAGCTTGGCATCAATAAATAGATGGTGAGATGTAAAGAAAATGACATGGAAAAAAAAAAAGACAAGAGCTTTCAGAGCTGATATAAGCAGATGGTCTGACTGTTCTGGTAGGCGGTTTTTTTTATCTAGCTGTTTTACTGCCGTGTTCCAACTATAGTTTGAATAAACAAATTTATTTAATAAGATGGTTTGAAAGTGTTTCTGTGTAAATACTATTTGTGAATGTAACTTCTTATTCAAAGTAGTTTGTCTGATATTCAGGGGAGTTCTGGTACTTCTGGTATGTTTATTCAAAGCCATCATGAATTTGATTAAAT
The DNA here is from genome assembly GCF_982586985.1 of Callionymus lyra. NCBI lineage: Eukaryota > Metazoa > Chordata > Actinopteri > Syngnathiformes > Callionymidae > Callionymus > Callionymus lyra. The sequence continues at coordinate 30,241,881 of NC_141820.1, forward strand.
GGATTTCATTGTTAACTGCTGCCATCCTGGTTAGGAATTAATGTTCTTTCCACAAACAAACAGGACCTCCTCTGACTTGAGGACGGAGAAGTCATTATTAAAGCCACGAATGTTGTTTTAATTTACCCGTGAAAGACTGAAAGCCGCAACAGCTTCTTTTTAGTTCTGGTTTCCGTCAAGGACATGTCGGAATCCAATAATGGTGCGATTCAGACAAATCCAATTAAAAAAACGTTTTTCATCCAGTCGGTGTCAGTGAAGGTTTTTTCACAGACCGCTAAGACGCTAAACCGTTCTATTGTTAACAAGAGACGAGAGGAATGATTCATTCAAGGTCACATACCGGCTATAATTGTGGCAGGCAGACGCTCGGCTTTACTTCTCTTCAGCGTGAGATGCAGAGGTGTGTCAGGGGTGTCAGCAGTTATTGCAGTGACTCATGCGGAGGTGGATTTTAATCTAACGTTTTTTTTTGGATACACAAGAGAAAGTGTACGTCACCAACCTATTTACAGTTTTGTCTTTCAATATAAGTTAGAAATTTCATCAGGTCCGGTTATCTTGCTCTGGGTGACTCTCTTTCTGCCTTTGAACTTCTAGTCCCTTTCTGAGTTTGTACAAAAAAAAGAGTGGAAATGTAAAACTGTTCGCCGCCCTTCGGCTGGAGCAGCAAACACAAAGGCGAGGATGGCTGCCTTTGATGCTATTAGCATAATGTCTTTTTGATGCTAATGCTAAGCGCTGGAGACTGACCGCCGTGGTTCAGGCAACCCACATTTGGTCTTACATGGCCGATGATCGCCCTTCCCCTCTCTCTTCCTACATCATCGTGACCACCTCGTCGGCTTGGCGACATCCTTTCACCGTCTCTATAAGGGTCAGGAGGCGGACCCCTTTCTTCCTTCTGTCACTCTGGTCTCCATGGTAACACCCCTCCCTGTCCTCCTCGTCAACCCTCTCCCTGGACAATGGTCTTTGTGGGTGGGGATGATATTAAAACCCAGTCGTTAACATCTCATCAGTTTTCTCGAGGCTCCGCTCAACATCCAGATGTATACCACATTGTCGGTTTACCCAGCATGCATTAGTCACGTGATCTTCATGCAAATGTGACATTTAACTCTTTAATAGATAGATTGATCCACGTAGGAGTAATGGTTTGGTTCCATATCACAGATTGGGTCTTGGTTTTATGAATCGAAACATTTGTTCAGAATCTTAAAACGTCAATTCATACAAGTCATTGTCACTATGACTATAGATAGATATATAGATAAACTATGTACTAATGAATCAAGAACAAAAAGGTTAAGTTGATCTTGAGAAAAGGAAAATAAGGGAGGTATGCTGCACAGTGGTGTTCGCTTGTGAAAAATTCTTCATTTACGATGAAAACCCAGTTTTTCTATCTCAGCTGAAATACTTCCAATTCTGGAAAAGAGCCACACCCTTTCATTGTTAGATAAGTAATTCCTTGAAATTCAAATCTCTCCAAAATCCCATATAATGAGTGAAGAGATTTTTGAAAGGAGCTGGAACTGTGCAGTAAATAAGTAAACACTATTGCATAACAACAAAAAGAAATATGATCAAAGAGGCAATAAAAAAGTCAAACCATAGACAGTTGATTGCAGGTGCAGTAGATTCAACACTGTGTCACTGCTGTCACGCTGAAGTCAAGCTTGTGTTGTGTTCAAAGGCTTCTCACCAAGAAAACTAGAATCTTTTATTAATGTGTCTTTGGATTATTAATATTATAAAATTATTTTAAAAAGATGAGTCTGATCTGTAATGTATTATTGACTCCTGAAACGCTTGATAAAGTGTCTTGAAAATGTAGACTACTGACTGAAGTGAAGGTTTTAAAGGGGATACAACTCGATCAGGTCAAGGGGGTGGGGCTCCAGGTGGGCAGAAGACCCCCATGAAAATGAAATAATATCAAATATTAGTGAGATCACTTCTCAGCAAGGTTGCATGTTCGCTTCCAGGTACTGAGGGAGGCGACTTGTCTTATTTCTGTGTGTTTGTTTGTTCTCACCGTGTTGTGTAGGTTTACTCCGGACACTCCAGTTTCCTCCCACAGTCCAAAAAATATCTTTATTGGGAACTTTGTCCATAGGTGAGTGAGGGTGTGAATGGTTGTGTATCTTTGTGTGTTCTGCCACAGCCCGGCATCCTATCCAGGGTGTCCCCTGCCTCTCGCCCGAACAGAATACAGAATTTCAGCTAGACCAAAATAAAAAACTGAGTAAAAGCAGTTTGATAATAAAAACGTAATTACAAGTGATCTTTTTTGTTATTGGCCTATCGCAGAAGGCCAATAACAACACAACAGCAAAAACAATTTTGTCGTACGTTTGTCAGTCTTTTGTCTTTTGATTTGTGCCAAACCGCGAGGAGTGAAACTTAATTAATGCAACATCTGTCACAGCCAAGATCGTCATTTCAGCAGATGATTTGTAGCACTTAAATAACACAACAGGTGGAAGTTAATGTGTGGAAAGATTGAAGTTTTCATCTCTGATTTAAGGCTCATGTTCTCTTTTTTTTTGGTGAAACAAGAGTGGGCGTGAACGAGGCAGACGTAATTCAAAAAGCTAGATGTGATGGTAGCTGTGATGGGGGGGGTGCTGGATGTTATAATTTCCCTCTGGCTTAATTATCTCGGTGTTACTCTTTCTCTCATTAAATGCAAGAGACGATTTACGAGCGGCTGTTGCGCTCTGTGTGTTAAGGAAATTCCCAGAGTGTGTGAGTGCGTTTCAAAAGCAAGCAAGAGGCTTGTAAACGGTGTTCGGAAAGGGAATCACGCTCCACCGCTGTGATTTAAAACAAGCGTATCATTACTGACAGAGTGAAGGAAATCTATTTCGAATCACGTCAGACCCATCACAAGGCTTCTATTCACAGTCACGTTCATACACACTTTTGGGAATATACCCTGTTTTACCTTCTCTCGCGATTGAGTCATCGGAATGTTTCTCTAATAAATAACATGGGAAGACACTCAGTGGTGATTCTCACAATTTATGTTTGCCGAAGGCTGTTTTGGCTGCAGGCTGTGTGTGATTTTGGGTGATATAAAGGGACTCCAGGGCACGTTTGTTATAAATCAGCTGTAGTTTAACTCTATCTCCAGTGAACAGTTCATGTGTTTATGAATAACACATGTGCTGGACTTGCAAAAGTTAAGCAAAATCAGGCTTTTTTTTGGTTGTAATATAATCTTAGATCAGGAATAAAGATTCAAGTTGATTATATTCACTTTTTTGACCTTCGTTTTCAAGCAGGTTCTTTTGTTTTAGAAGAAAATAATAATAGAAAAAATGCGTCAATGATTTAAGGTATTAAATTGTGGAAAAAATATAAGAAATTAGTTAGGCTTGAAAAAACATCTGCACACATTCAGACCTTTGTCTCTTCATCTATTGTATCATGTCACAACATGATCTGGAGCTTTTAATCCATGCGTTTGTGTCTTCTCGTTTAGACTATTGTAAAAAATTTTTTTCATGTCTAAACAAGAAAGAGCCGTCTCGCCGGCAGTTAATACAAAACTCTGCAGGGAGAATTCTGAGCCGCTCTAGTAGAAGAACTCACATTTACCCGATCCTAGAATCTCTTCACTGGCTGCCAGTTTCTTTGAGGATCCATTTTAAAATTCTGATTCTTACTTTCAGATCTATTCATGGTCAGGCTCCTCCTTATGTCAGTGATCTGATCCAGCCTTACACCCCTACTCGGGCTCTGAGGTCTGTGGATCAGAATCTACTTATAGTTCCACGCACACGCTTCAGGACCAGAGGAGAGAAATCCTTCCAGGCTGTTGCTCCCAAGCTTTGGAACGATCTTCCTCTCCCTCTGTGTTTGATGGATCTACTGACTCCTTCAAGAAACATCTTAACACACTCTTTTTTGTGCAGGCTTTTCCCTGACTTTCTGGGACTCCTGTGTTTACAAATAACTGTTACTTACTAACTTGCTTACTTGCTATTCCTTAATATGAGTTCTCATTACTGTAGTTTATTTCACTCTTCACACCTGATAAAGCTAACAGGAAGTCAGTGCGTCCTCATGATAAACTCGTCCAGTTCCAGGAATCTTATTTGAGAAGCTGCTGACGGTGAAGATATTGAGATCATGAAGTAGTATTCAGAGTTGACTCAACAACAAAGACACAGCTGCAGAGATCCTTCTGTTGGTGGCGCTCTTCTCCAACAACATGCACTCTGAAATCATCTCGAGAAGCTTCTGTGGAACTCTTCACAGCATCATGACTTCAGTCTGCCAAGAGAAGCTTCTAACGGAATATCGAGTGTGGATGTTTCAGACTTGGGTCAGTACCAAGTCCAGTGCTGGACACAGAACAACATGATATGAGAGAGGGACTCCAGTCTACAGAAGAGATAAGAAGAGAGGAAAGTATTCATTCCCCGATGCTGAACAGATGCTCGTGAGAACTGGGATTTTCACCAGTACAACCACAAAACAGAAAATTATGAATTTTAATCTAAACATAAGAAGAACAAAGCATCTCTTCCAGTAGCATCTAAACATATTTTCATGATGTCGACTCTCTGGAGAAGAACCATTCAATTCACTTTATATTTTTCACCTTGGGGTTTAAATAACACCATAAAAGAGATGAGAAAAACTTCCCACTGATTTACAATGATCACAACATTGCTGCGAAAAAGAGGTGGAGTTGAAGGTGATAAGAATTATAGTTATATTTTTTTATTAATTTTATACTTTTATGTCAATCCAATTTCTTTTAAAGAGAAACTAACTAACACGGTTGATGATCTGCATTATGCTGTAACAGTAAATCTGGCCTATTTATCTCTTGCAAACACTTTTGTTGGTCATTCAACTTATCAATCAAGTAATGTTTCTCTTCCTCCACCTCTCATGGTAGTATCTTAAAACCCACTGTTCATATAATGTCTAATAAACCACACAAAAATGAAAGTAAACCTTCAGAATTGTATTTTCAAGCAAAGGTAAGAAAACAGCTAGAATTGGTTTTGGCTCCCAGAAAGAGTGAGAATGTTTTTAGAACCACACTTTTTTTCCCCCTTCCTCCACTGAAAATTGAATAATTTTGGCAAGTTGTAATAACTCCTTACGCCGTAGCTGTTCCACAACCCTTTGTCCTTTGTGACTCACCCACTCCAAACTCAACCCCGCCCCACTTTCATTTCACCATTCAGTGTCAAGTGCTGTCCTCCCTTCTCAATGGATGCCCCTCCTTCCTCGTGCTGCCTCCCACCATCCAAACACAAGATGACCTGAGCATGACACACTCTGCTCACACATATATGGACCATGATAAAGACGCGGGTATAACCAGTACTTAGGGCGTCTTTCATTCATCATAACTTGACTAGCATTATCACATATTATCTCCAGCAAAAAACGGTTTTGTCCCAGATTAGCATCAGTCCAGAAGATGACAGATGGAGATGTTTGTGTTTTAATGATCTCAAGGTTTGTAATGGATGCACATTTTAAATCAAGAGGGCAAAAAAAGGATGGCTATCGTCAAAGGCTAATGAGAAACGTAATGTGTTTGTGAGTCTGTGTGTGGGCGGGACCCTCCTCAGTGTGACGGGACACTATATAATAGACCAAGTTGGTCGTATTGTTTATGGCTCGTGCTGAATGGCCCACGGCAGCAGATGTGGTGTTACCCGGCAATAACCAAAGCTCATTAATCACTGTCTGCTCCTCGCCCGTGTGTTTGTTTCCACACGATCTGCCCACAAGCACTTCAACCCTTGATCTTCCCTGTTTGTGTTCTTCATAATGCCTGTTTAAATCTTGAGTCCAATTTAAATAATGTTTTGCATTACGCTCAAGCTCTCTTTAAACCAACATCCTTACCGCGGTGGACGGGTTTGAAGCTGTGATCCCGGGACTACTGCACGATGCCAGAGGCACTGTTCCACTCACTGAGAGGGTCGCCACTGGCCAACAGAACAGTGAATATATTAAGAAGCCAGTTGAGGTTTCTTGGACACAATCAAGACAGCATAAGCAGAGAAGGAAACAATGCCAAGACCACATTTATTTTGCAGATCAATACTTAGACAGAGACCACTCAAAAAGTAGTTGAGGAACATTAGCTACATAAAGGGCTATTTGTCAATTGATCTCTGTGGAGGTAACTGGACTTGTGCCACCGATTGTGCGATACCTGTCATTAAAGCAGTGATTATTATCTTTCTTAACACATTTTATGGGGTGAGAACTGGCAGGAATTGGAGTTGAAGACAAGCCCAAAAAAGATCGGGTAAAAAAGAAGACTTTTCCAGGTCGAGACTAAGACTGACACCAAAATAGTACAAGCGTTATATGCACAATATCTTGCAGAAGTTGAAGTACATACTATTTCAACAACATTCTGTTATTATAATGAAGATGAAACAAAGAGAACTAAGATTAAACCAATAAAAGGTGGTCTTGAAAGCTAAAACATCTTGTTAGAATATACTCTGTTGAAGCTTTGGGGCACTTCAGACTGAGAGTGCAGCACCAAATCTAACAGCAATTCATTTCAATTTCATCAACTGATTAGGAAAGTCAAGGGTTCAAGATTTCCCCTCAGCCAATCGTTAATTTTCTACTCGAGAATATTAAATCAGCCTTCGCATGAATTGCTTTTGCCAGCAGTTTAACTTGATCATCCCTTTTCATCATCCATATTTCAGGTTTAAACAACCTCTCACGGCACTCCCTGCACTTGAACTGTTGTGACTAACCTAGGCTGCCCTTTGCTCTCCTCTAGAGATACGTTTGAAGGCATCCAACTGGTTTTTGTGTGGTTTTCTTCGGAGATTTAGTATTTCTGAACCTTTCTTAAAGGGATAGTTCACACAAAATTCAAACCTCACTCATTCTCTACTCACACTCATGTGGACTAAGATTATTTTCAGTGTATTCACTTCTTTTTGTGGAGTTACAGAAAAAAATGCATGTGAATGCTAATGTAGTCGCTAATGAAGCCGCTTGTAGTCGATTGTAGAGGAAGCTACAAGGCTACTCAGGCTAAAGTTCTGGAGAGCGAGATTTACCCTGAGCTACTGGGAGGCTTTCGCGACGAACAAGTTTCCAAATTAATTACATATATCTTTAAACAATTTCTTATGTAAAGGCTTGAATAAAATAATACATTACAGAAGAGCTGTATGGAGGTATTTTGATGATCTTTGGCATGTATTTTTGGATGAGGAAACCCTGTATTCAACCGTTATATGGAGAGCATCGTTGCACAAAAATCCCCTTATACTCCCAAAAGGCACGGATACTCTGAAAATTCTACCTCCCTTTATCCAACACGAGTAGAAAACGAGTGAAAGGGCCACAGAAAAGTAAGTAAAGGGTTTCCACAGTCAGATTTTGGTATAAAGTGCAACTATTACGACTGCCTGTACTTTTTTCCATCAAAGCATTTACATACATTTTTGATTGATGTATTTTTGCACCATTTAGAGATTAACACACACAGAAAAATAGTGTAGATTATGATGTGGCTAAGAAAAAAAGCAAACGCAAAAAAAAAAGGGTGTCAAGTTTGATCAACATTGTTCTTGTGTTATTGCAAATTTTCAGAGTTTTTAATTAATTTCTGTATATTTTTGGACTATGGGAGGAAACCAGAGTGTCCAGAGTAAACCCACATAAGCAAAGGAAGAACATAAAGACAGTGTGTAATCTCAAGCTGGAAATAAACGAGCAACCTTCTTGTTAGCACTATTGTAAATGATATGTGATCATTTATCCTGAACAAACTGAACTGGAAGTGGGCGACTGGACACTTATCTTTAGATTTAATGCCTGCTGTCCTCGTATTGATGACATCATTTACACAAAGACTGATGAAGTTGTGCGCACGGATGTGATCGTTAATTACTCCATGTTCCACCGTCACACTTCATCTGTTCCAGTAGCTCTTCGATCTCTGCGTCCACACTGAGGTGTCTCTAATGAGAACATGAAACATGAAGCCAAGCAGCCGCAGTATCGGTCCGTTTATAGATTATCTCCAACGTCGAAGGGGTTTTCCTTATAGGAAAAAGAATAGATGATAGAGGAAAGCAAGCAATTGTCCAATATCCGAACCAGATTCAACATCATTCTGCATCCTCGATCATAAATCCACCTGAACTTCTGCTGAATCAAAACACCCGCCCCGGAGAAGGTTGTGGTGACCTGGCCGCTCTTACATCATAATGCAAGCTCATCGTTTTAATGCTGAATCTCTCCATAGATGGCCAGAGTCTGAAGATGACACTGCAAAAAAAAAAACACAGTTATGTCACCGATAAGCTTCGTTAACCCTAGAAGGCGAGCACCGCTTCTTCCTTAAATCCTAAAAGCCAAATTAATGATGGTCAAGAGGTCGATGATCTGAAGAAACTAGTGCAGAAAGAACAATTGAGATTGTGACCTTAAGAACCAGATGAAAGATACTTCTGATTTACTAACTGTAAGTAGTTTTAAAAATGTTTCTTTTGTTGGGTTTTCCAGGTAATTTACGTGCAGATTTGTGCTGCGATTTTTTTTATAAATAAATATTTGCAATTGGTACTGATGCAGCTCTTTAATCTGATTTTCTGTTTATACATTTTCATAAGGAACAATAACATGGGCCGAAAACAAACAAAAATCCAAAGAAAAAGCCGAAGACCGGAGCACAGCTGGAACACGACTCAAATCGGCGAACTTAAAAGACAGAAAAACTTCAAAAACAGAATGTGCTATGAAGGTCAGAATCAGTTCAACAAACTCCAAACGTCAACTTACGAGGATTGATCGGGGTAAGAGCCAAACCTAGTCAGGACAAGCTACTAACATCTCAGCCTTGCACCCGTGCCTCCTGCTGACAAGATGAGAACTAAGGGGTGTTGGTTATTGGTGAAGCATGTTATATTACTTTTATCTTTTTTTATTTGATCTAATTTTTTATTTTTCCAAATATTTTTTTATATTCATTAAATGTTTTTGAGGTGCTATGATATATCTGCCAGAGAGATCTATGTGGATGACAGGTGAGACTAGTGAAAATAGTGACTGAGAAAAAAACGAGAATCATATATGCTATGGGTGACGCAGACCTAGTGCTTTTTTATGTTTTATTTCTGTCACATTCTGACATTCCTTTGTGAAAGCTAAGAACACTTTTAACTCAATCTCTGTCTTACATTCACAAATGTTCTTTCTCAACCTTAGATTCTAAACTTTTTTTTTGCTCATCATCCTATTAAAATCTCAACAGGGTTATGAGGCTTAAACTCAACTATAGTAATGTAACATTACATAAGGTCACATCTCATCTCTCATCCTTTTCTTGTCTTCTTTGGTGGTGGACAGGCAAGAGTACACAGTGGTCCTTTGGACCTTGATGTCTGCTGCTGATATAGTGATTTTATTAAGGATTTTTATTTGCAAGTAAAAGGACTGTCTTAGAGTAAAGCAATGCACTCAGAAAAGTGCGCGATTTGAGACACAGCCTTGAGGATGCTCAGGATTCCATTGATAAGATATTAAAATACTATATCTGAAGGACAGCTCTTGCAGAACATTTTTGGATCACAGTGAGGAAGGTTTGGACATGTCCTGAGACACATGTTAGAGGTACAATGTTTTACTTATTGTTACACAACATCAACATAAAATATGCTGATTCACTAATTTTGGTCATGTTTTAACTTGTGGACACTTTTGAACTCCCAAGAAATACCTATTCTCATCCCTCACTGAGACAGTGCTTGGCTGCTTCCCTCACTCACTATTCTTTCTTCCACATCTGTGAATGTGCATTGAGGCAGATATGTTCCACTTAATAAAAAATACCTCACAGCGATCGATAATGAATAAATCATGAAAGAGGGCTACTAGTTTATTTAAGCTCATAACGTGAAAGATTAGACAAACTCCCTTCCGACGTAGGTAATCGTCTTCAGGTAAACCTTTTTAAAGTTCAGTCACTGCAGAGATGGCGAGCCATGTGACTGCCTTTAATGGTTCTGACCCATTTGTACCACACAAAATGACCTAGCTGACCTACAGTACTTACCTAGATCATTTCCTTGCAGCCTGTTTAAATGACGAGTGTTTTGTAATTAGTCATTGTTAGGGTTGGATAGTGTTCATTTGTATGTTGTTTTTACTTCAAGTGAGGAATAATTGGAGAGTCGGGCATATTAAAAAGTCATTATATTTAATGAGCACCTGCCGTACATCACAGTCTGTCAGCATCAGCCAAGACACACAATAAAACATTTAAAAATTTCCTTCACCATAAGCAACACCATGAATAATTTCCTTTGTGTTTATGAGCAAGACACGACACCGACAATCTGCTGAAGTCTGCAGTTTTTTAAAGGTGAACATTTCAGGGGTTTCTATATATAGACCCGTTGCCAGAGCGGTATCCCCAAAACGAGTATGAAAATGATATCAAATTACCATGTTTCGTATGTCTGCAATTAGCATACATCAGATCAAACGCCGGAGAGCCCTCGGTGGTTATGGATCAGGACGCATGTTCACTTTCTCCACCAATTATCATATCATTATCGTAGCGCCGCTCCTCGCCCGCTGTGGATCTAATTTAGCTCACACTGCACTCCTGGGAGAGTGTTTGCCAGACTAACTGTCTGCAGACTATTCAGTCAGTCTGCACTTTTTCTTTCACTGTATGGCCTTTATAATTGTATTGAAATATTGAGTTCCAATCTTGACTCACACCAACTGGCATTAATAGTTGTGGTGCTGTATTATTCTAGCTTATTCTTTCCAACAATCTTCCATCTTTAACCCTTAATGGTGTTATCTCAGGGTCAAGGTGACCCGACGGCCCCCAAAAAAATGTAATTGTTTTATCCCTTGTGTTGCCTCTGGGTCAAGGTGAACGACCTCCCCCACTGCATATGTGTTACTGGAAGCCAGGGAGGTCGTTCACTTTGTCCCTGAGATACCACAAGGGTTAAATGTGTTTTTTTCCTTCACATTTTCCACATATCTGTTTGTAAATTCGCTATTTTAATTTGGTTTATTTAATTGTAAATATGGAATGCATTGGTGGGGAATAAGGATCTACTTTAACGGCAGTATATAGGTATCAAATTCAAGATTTATGGTTGGAAATATTTGGCTGATATACATGATTCTATCCCCCCGATATCGCAACAAGCTAAATGAATGGCTGGACTAGGGGTACAGTAAGAAGCTTAACCATCTGGGAAAATGTAACTGTGCCCCCCTCTAACACCCCACTGGTCAAATATTCTAGCTATGCTTAACTGGGAGGAAGTCCTAGCACCTCTTGGTTAAACCCAGTTAGGTTGGATACGTTTTTTTTAATATTTTCTGTTTTTGCTTCTCCATTTTACAACTGATGACAGGATGGATGATGTAGCAAACCGGATCTTTTCGGACTGCTAAGCCTATCTGCTGATTATCTCATTAAATCGTAAGAGTTTTACCTGCAGACAAGAAAACTGTGTGAGTTGATGTCTTTTATAATGCCTCATTTCCCAGATTCAAACATTCCTAAGGACAAACAAGGCTCTTAAGAAGTGTTCATTTAAGAAGGAGCGATGATACAGTCAGAAACAGAAACGATCTTAACTGCCTTCTTATGAGAACTTTAAACTACAGATGCTACGCCGAAAACTCTTTGTGGGAGCTTTCCATTGTGGGGGTTCTGAAAACATAGTGGAGGATATGCATTTCCCTGACGTGGCTTGATCACTGAGCAGTTGGTCGCTAAGATAAATCTTACATTTTCTTCTAAAATAAAGATCTTCTTAAGCTAAGAGCGACTCTGGGAAACACGTCTTTCTTTTATAGCGTTCTTAAAGGGCAACTAAAGTGTAAACTCTCCTGGCTAACTGACATGTTTCAAATGCTAAAGTCTTTCTCTCCAAGATACAGTAAGTCCCTCATCATGACCATGTTTTGAACTTATTTCTTTATAAAGTTCTCCCCCAACTGAAATCTCGGCGAACAAGAGGTTACGAGAGCGGAGTCCATTATGGTATAATAATGATTTTCACTCCTCCTCCAGCCAGCTCTAATCATGCCCTGCTTTTTTTTATACCCTAAATCCCTTGGAGGTGGAGACTTATGGGATTGATGATGGTAAACAAGATTTAATCTCTAGCAAAAGGAATAGTTTTCAGGGGACGGGGCTTAATCACATTTTCGAATAAATATTTAAATTAAAAGACAATTTTGTACAAACTGAAATTAAAACATTAGATAACTTTTAAGAGCGCTCCTAAAAATGTAGCACTTAAGAGCTTCTCAGTGAACTGGGAAACTCAAACATTCTCATTAGATTCCTGCTCTCAGAGACTGTACTAATGAATGATCCGAGAAGTAGCAAGAAAAAATGTGTACATGTAATATAAATGCGAGAGAGAAGGAACACTTTAAAACGTAAACCTTCTTATAATTTATATTTATTTATGTGGTGTGCAATCTAAGGGTTGTTTCTCACAAGTTTCAAGGACCACGACAATCATTTCGCAATATGATTTTATAAGAATGCTTGTGAAACAGTAACACAATTCCGTTGTTGTGTGGAGATATAACATCTTACCTGGTATTGGTACCTTCAAGGATACAGAGGTCAGACCTTCCTCCGTTCAGAACCTACTGAGATTGCTTTAGCATTGATGGATGGAGAAGAGTACAGAGGTCAATTATGCTGCTCATTCAAGTGTGTCCAACGTGTTCTGGGAGGAACAGCAGGAACCAGAAATCCAATAAAAAGTCCAATACTGTAAAAGTCTGATCCAATTTAAATTGTTGATTCAAAACCAAATGACCTAAGTATTTTCAGTATTCATATCTGAATGATCTGATATATTTTCCCCTTTTATTTTAATGAATGTTTTGTCATCACTATTTGTTGTATTTATGTTACTTTGTATTATTAGTTTGTTCTTTCATGTCCGCTCTCTCCTTGTCTCCTGGGTTTACTAAAGGCACACGGCTGGACCTCATCTGCAATAAAGACTTGACACCTACTTCAACCACCTGAGTTCAGACCTGAGTGTCAGATCAAAGGATTTCCTTCGTCAGTTCCCTGTTCTTGTCTTTGGGTTTCTGTTTATTCCTCGGTTTAATGGAAGTTTGGGGTTTTGGCTATTGGAGAAATTGGAGTTTTGAAGTCTTTGTTGCCTTTGAGGGCATTTGATTTATAATTTAAATCGTTCACTTTTTCTGCTGACTTTGTTGTCGACTGGTTACATGACCTTAAGGATTCTGCTTTATTTATATCTTGACATTTTAGGTTTATTCGTGTATTCTTAGGGGGTTCAGGTGTATGTGTAACACAGGTGTCCTGTTCTATTTATACAGTGTCTTGTCCTTGTCCTTCACTTGATATAGGGTTTACTGTACAATGTAGAACAAGAATTAACACTCATTTTTACCCGGTTGGCATCATTCCTTTACTTTATTTGGACCACTTCTAACAATACCTGAGCCTTCACCTGCAATATCATCTATTTCTTTTGTTTTGACTTTGATATGTGGAACAATTCGTACATGTGTTGAGCACACCTATAAGAAGTATGAAGAATGTTGTTTGTTGTGAAAACACCTGCTAAGTCAGAGCATCTCAATCTTATGGTACAAGAATTAATCCATCACAGCTTCTGTTAGACGGCTGAGAATAGAACAGAACATTATGTGTAGAGAGGAGTCACATTTGTCACATTGTCACTTTTGTCACATTTGTCACATTTACTCAGAAAAGAAAAAATAGAACCAGTTTCAAGTTAACAACATGACTTTGCAATTATAGCTGTACATCTTCTGAAAAAAGTAGGTTAAAGTAATTAACAACATGACAAAAATAAAACTTATATCTGTACATGTGTTCCTGAACTATTTCTAATAATAATTTTAAAAAGAAGGTGATTTTATCCAATGCGACACTACCTAATACTTCTGTATATCAACATGTGTTTAAACACACACAAGACAAAAAAGGGTTGAAATATTTAAGATATTTTCCTAATGTTTAGAAAAAGGCCACTATTTATGGTCATTTTCTGTCCACTTCTTTCTGTTGGGATACAAATTGCAGACAAGTCTCCTAGAGAAGCTCTTGGAGGACGTGAGAAAGGAAAGGTTAATGAAAGATTCTTATCCGTCTCCTGTTGTCGACATTACTGATGGTCCCTGAGATAACCATTCACCGTATCTGTGGTGCTGAAATGAAACATTTGCATTTACAGTAGACACCGATTCATCCTCGCAATGAATGACTAAGAATAAGATCTGGAGGCTTTGGAAACTGGACATAATCACCCGCCACTTTATTACCTTGCTAGAGCTGCGTCCTTCTATTGCCCTCAAAACTTCCCCAACTCTTCATCATCTCAACAACACCAGATCATGATCTCCTGTGGCCTCCAGAACCCACCATTACCTGCTAGACCTCGTCTGACCATTAGGCCACCTCTGGTTTGTTTTGTGCTGCAGCTAGCCATAAGTCTTCCCACTTTATCGATCCGCTAACTTTTCTTTAAACTTCCTGTCTATAGGGTTAACAATCTCCAACATCTCCTGAACCATCAACCCTCTCATACACCAACCGCCCAACCCCACAAATGTCAAGAACCTCTGTGGTTCACAACTCCCTTAAAATAACTTGCCTTACCCACCAATGCCAACATTACAGTTATATTGGCGTCTTTCCATAATTTTAAGTGTGACTCTTAGCATATGTTTAGTGTTTAACCTAAAGCCCGATTCACAAGGGATAAGTATTTTCTGTGGACAAAAGGCGATTTGTAATAATTGATGCGCCATGTCTGTGATTTGTAATGTAATAATTACATCGCAAATAACCTACTGTATTTGTCCAAAGACAGGCATCAGTTGATAATACGAGTCCAGTGTGAATCTGCATCCAGGTGTTTATTATTGTAATTGCACCTTTTTCCATCTTGCCATGTGTATGCAACCTTTCTCTTTCAGTAATTGCACGCCTCTTATGTATCTCTAGGTAATTTCAGTGAAACAGACTTTTTTTCAGTCGCCGCTTTTCCGCTGCGAATGTACTTAAAATAAGACAGAGGTGGGGGGGGGTAATTTAAAAATCACCAATGGTTTACAGGTAAAACGTAACCCGCGCGCATAGCGCTTAAGAAGGCCTTGCATGGTATTTACCCACTGTTACCAAAGGTTTGATGTGTGAACGTGTGTGATGATGGCTTATAGGTACCCTTGCTCGAGATACATGGTATTCTAAGCTGTTTTCTTTCTTCTTATGTTGTACTATTGCACTTAATAAGGAACTTGTCATATTTTTTTTTTGTGTAACTGTGTTTTGCCGTCCATCCCGGCCAGGTGTCAAAAGAGATTTTAATTTCAATGAGACTCTGGATAAATAATGGATGAATGAAAAAAGAAAATGAAAGTTGCAGCCGATGGGCCGATAAGTAATTTGTGTTACTAAGGTTGAATAAATTCAAAACTGAAACTTTTAACCTTAAGTCACGGATGTTCCGTTTACAATTTTAAAAATGTTGTTGCAAAAACGTGAATAACATTACCAATCATTGGATGATAAGAAAGCAGGCGATCACAAATATGTATCTTTCATCAAATGGACTTAATATTTAACAATCCAATAATTATGAAGGAAAATAGGCTTCGTCTACATGTGTTCTATATTGAAACTAATGACATGATTTGTATCCATATTGCATTTGTTTATTGTTAAATAGACATGACATCACAAGATCCATTATCCATTGGTGTGGGATGGGAGAACGACTCGTGAGAAAGTGTAATGAAAAAGGGCTTTCAATTTACCACCAGCTGCCTCTGATATGTAGGTGTATGAAAAACAACTCATCACATCACTGCCCACAACCACTCCAACCACAGTCACCGAAATTCTCCTCGACACGAACACACACGCACCGACTTTCGTTCACTGAATCGTGATAGCTGTTGCCATGACAACACATTTTGGCGTATGGGCAGAGGAAGGCAGATAGATGAGGAATCCCAACAACTGGTGACCCGTGATCCATGCCTGCCGCTAGGAAATGCATGATATAATGGAAACATGCGCTTGGAGTAATCATCTTGCGGATATTGTGATTCACAGCTGGCACACTGGACACAGAAGTTCAGAGGTTCCCAGGCGACATCCTGATGAAACCTTGCACAGACTTTATTCGATAATGAGAAGTAGCTTCCTCCCATGAACAGAGCGTAACAGATCAAGATTTATTTGTGTTACCCACCTTAAGAAATGTTTGGTGTTCTAAGTGATCACCAACATGTCTTCAACCCTTTGATGGAAATCTTAACTTTAAAAATGGCCTTATGATTTAGGTTTAACCTTTAAAAAAGCAAGAGAAACACTTGCGTTTCTATGTATGAAAACTCACTGAGGCACTAACTCATTCATTTGCTACTCAACCGTAAAACTATTGCCTTTTCCACGGTTTCCATGGCATTGCTTGTTTTACCAAGAGTCTGCGTGATAACAGTAGCCTGTGGATGGTTGTCTGGTTAACTATAACCAGCTTAACGGCTTGATTGACGGCCCCCATTTGCCAAAATCAATAAATTGAACTGTCAGTCAATCATGTACAGAAAAAAATTGCTTGACATTTTATCAGCGGATTAGCGTTAGTTGGGCATCATTTAACACAAGGGTTATCTCTTTCCTCCACCTTCCACTTTATCCAGTGTGCCTTCTTGTGGCTACTTCTGTGTGTATATGTTTTATTTATTAGTCATGCATTTATTTATTTTTTATTCTGGTATTACATTTTAATTATTAATGATTTATTGTGCAATACACCCTTTTCAACGTATACTGTTTTACATTTTTATAAATAGTATGATCTATGTGTTGGATACTGTACAAAATGTCCTCACTGTGTCACATATAAAGGTTTATCTTATTTATCTTTATAACAGTCTAAAGTAAAATATACACTAAGCTGTGAAAGCTTATTGACTCTGCTGCCGATGTAGTTCGCTGTGGACACAAAACAAGCGAAGAAAGGACTTGTGCTATTATTAATACACAGAAAATAGAAAATAGTTACTATATAAATGAATGCAAATGGTGAATGCGCTAGTTTTCAATAGGTCTACTTAAAGTCTGTGTTGTAAAAATGTATCCAACAACCAATTACATTTGTTTTTTTGGGACACGTTGCTACTGAATGGAAGACAAGCTGTTTTTTGTAAATATGATGTATATTTTACTGATGCTCCAAACATAAAATAATATATAATATTGTTCATAATCGTTGTTTATCAGAGTCAGTTACAAACAATCACAAGTCATTGGAAAACTTTATTGTGTCTGCACATCTGTGCTGGAACCGGGGCAGCATCACATCAGGTCTTCATGCGCTAATATCCAGAACCTTTGTTTATTAACCATTTTTGGTCCTTTTTATGTGGAGCCGGTTCCCCTGGCGTCCTCCCTGCCCCCATTGCTCTCCCAGCTTGTAAATCTAGGTCAGCGAGATATCCAAACAGTAGAGCATGAATCTCAAATAAGTGTTCGAACTGTTGTGTAACTGTGTCCGTGTGTGTGTGTATCTATGGAAACCGTCTCCGTCTGGACACATCAAATCAGTGACAACTAAACAAAACAGAAGAATTTTTCTCAAATATTTAGATCTAGATCAATATTATCATATTTAATGCCATTAACTAATTAAACTAAAAATAAGGAAGAACGGTGTCATGTAATTTACGTTGTAAAATTAAATTGGGAAAGCCCTGAATGTATTAAGAGATCTTGATCAAGGTTTTTTCAAGTACATTTTTCACTTACTGCTAAAAGGATTAACCATCGGTCACCTCTTCCTACACCCCAAACAAATACATCCTATTCGTCTCAAATGTCTGTGTTGAGGATACAATTTCATCTCTGAGTCCGTGTGTGATCTTGTTGGACACAGGACTTTGCCACTGTGGGATTAGAGACGGATTACCCACTACCTTGCAGAGAGGAAGCAGCGAGTCAAACAGGGTAAACCTCCCAGTGACTATGATCGTCAGCCCAGTCCTTTCTTGAGACCGTGTTAGGTCTTCCACTTGAACAAGAACAGCCGGGCCTGTGGTTCCTCAGGCTACTTACATTTTAGTTCACCGGCAATTCACCTTCTGGTTAAAAGTGGATCAACTAACTGGAGAGCACCAGCCAGTACCCCCTTGTTTTGAGAGCCTCTACTGAAGGTCCAGAAGGGTCCCTGCAAAACCATCCACTGGACTTTTCATAGTCGCCTGGATAGGGTGTCAATTGAAAGTCTCAAATTAATTTAATGTTTTTTTGGAATTCCCACAAAGAACACCATCAAACATTGGGAAACATACTGACAGAAAGAACTTCAAGTGACCTCCGTCTGGAATGAAACCAGCAACTTTATCCCCTTAGAACTTAGGTTTGTTGCTTTTTAAATCTGTCAGAAACAGGATCCACCTTATTCCAGGGACCTTCCTCCAGGTGTGGCCTTCCTTCAAGAATTTAACTTTACTTTGGAATTATTTTGAGTTCAATATTTATCCAGTTCCTAAACCGAGGAGCCTGTAATTGAACAAAGAGCTTTGAAATAATGCTTTCGCCTGAGTGGCTGGATTCAATATTTAAACATTATATGTTATTTAAGACCATTAAAAGTACTTATTTAAACTTAATACAATATTATGTTATGGACAAAAAACCTTGCCACTATCATCACTGTGCAATCTTGAGAAAATACATTATTTTAAAAACCTTGAGCGTGTCACTCGTGCCTCTGTCAGAGGTAACTGTGTTATTCCTCTGCGCAGAAGCACTTTCAGTCAGTCGGCCTGGTCAGTAAGTAATGCAAGTGTGTGGAACTCTGTACCTGAGGAGGTTAAACTGCTCACTACTGACAAGGCCTTCACAAAAAAATGGGAAATGTGGCTTATCAGCACCTACACCTGCCAACACTAGAAGATTAGCCTGTTGTGATGTTCTGATAAAATCTTCTTTTTCTTATTTTCTTCCTAATTGTATAGTAAGTAAGTAAGTAAGTAAGTAATGGTTATTTCTAGAGCACATTATCTAGACCAGGGTCCCAAGGCGCTTTAACAATCACAAACAATACACAGTTAAAATATTTACTTAAAAGATCAAGACACATAAGACAAACACAGGAGTTCCAGAAAATCAGGGAAAAGTCTGCACAAATAAAAATGTCTTAAGTTGTTTCTTGAAGGAGTCAGTAGATCATCAAACACAGAGAGAGAGGAAGATCGTTCCAAAGCTTAGGAGCAACAGCCTGGAAGGATTTCTCTCCTCTGGTCCGAAACCGTGTTCAGGAACCATCTGTAGATTCTGATCCATGGACCTAAGAGCCCGAGCTGGGGTGTAAGGCTGGATCAGATCACTGATGTAAGGTATAGTGTTTGCATATGAATTTTGTATTATATTGTACATGTATTGTGTTTTTAAAATGTAATTTCATTTCCTTTTTGCATCATGGCCAGGGCACTACAGATGAAAACTAGCCCTTGTCTAATTTGGCCTTTTTAACCATGTGTCTTATATATAAACATAAAATTCTATTTGTTCAATAGCCAGAAAAATATAACTTGTAGACATCCCATATTCAATGTCCCATAACCTACTTGAATTGCTTGATTAAAATCCAAATGCAACATTAATGCTCCATCCTACCCATTTAATATGTAACTTTAAATAATTGTTCCTCAAATAAGAAATTAATTTAATGGCTTGATCTCATAATGTCTAGACCATTTAATTGGGGCCAGACATTATGAGATCAAACACAACTTCTATGTGTCAGAGGCTATACAAGAACTTTCACTTAAGTTCTCACACTTGATCTAGTCATCGAAAACTATCAACCAACATCAGTGATCTGATGTCTGTGGATCAGAATCTACTGATGGTTCCTGAACCCACTTTCTGACCAGAGGAGAGAAATCCTTCCAGGCTGTTGCTCCTCAGCTTTGGAACGATCTATCTCTCTCTTTGTTTGATAGATCTACTGACTCCTTCAAGAAACACCTTAAGACATTCCTATTCAGGGAGGCTTTTCCCTGATTTTCTGGCTGTGTATTTCTCAGTGTTATCTTGATCTTTTTAGTATATATTTTTTGAGTATTTTTTTTTCTTTTGATTGTTAAGCGCTTTGTGACCCTGGTATAAAAAAGCGCTTTATAAATATAAATTATTGAATTACTTACTTACTTACATTCTAGTCAGAGATGTAAGCAATTCGGGATGGAAAATCTGCTGTGTTGATAAAGCATCAGTAGATAGAAACTGAAATGTAATCAGACTCTACAGTTTTAACTCTTAATTAGGAGATTGATTTTGTTGTGATTAAGTCACTTTTTTTGTCATCGCACTGAGGGAGGAGTGACATTGGGGAGGCAGCCAAGCAGCATCTCAGCGGGGGCTGAGCATCTGCATTTTTATTGTAACTCCCAAATGTAATAACCTTTGTTATATTATATATACAGTATATACACTGTGTAAAATTTTCCTTTCAGCTAATCTATTAAACGTGTATGCGTTGATGAGAATTATGACCTTGTTTAACTTCTCTAGAGGAAGATAAACTTAAGGAAATTGTATTAATACCTGGCAACGTGTTCTCATCAACGAATGTTTGCTTCCTCATTAGTATCTTGAGTGTCCAGTCTGTTGGTGGGTCACGGCTTCCCGCTCAGACTCTGCATTATTGATTCGAGCGTCTAGTGACACACACGTACACCAAAACACACACATGTACACACAAACACACACACACACACACTCCGTCCCTCCTGCATTTATTTAGCAACCCAGAACACAGCTGGAGAACAAGTCTTAATGGCAGCGAGTGACATCATCATGTCGTAATAGTCTAGTCTTACATGAAGGTCGTCACCAATCCATTTAAGATACATTAGAATGACTAATATGTTATATTTCTGGAAGCATATGGATGTATAAACTGGTATGATGAGGTAAGCATGACATCACTACCTGTATTATTCTGTATCCATCTGCTAATATAAGCTACATTCATACGTTCTGAAATTAATTCTGAAAACATTTTGTCCTACATGATGAATTAAAATGACACAATGTTTTAACGCCCGAGAGC
Organism: Callionymus lyra; assembly: GCF_982586985.1. NCBI lineage: Eukaryota > Metazoa > Chordata > Actinopteri > Syngnathiformes > Callionymidae > Callionymus > Callionymus lyra. The sequence goes on from NC_141820.1 coordinate 30,263,042, forward strand.
TCACCGTCTTCGGTGAGACATTAGAGTTCAGACTTTGGGGTGAAAAGAATCATGTAATCATTTTAGTACGTGACCACGATCCATCTCAGGGGGTCACGAGGGAAGTGATTTATGAATGAGTTTCACGTGGTCTGGTGATCCGTTTCTGGGGCCAGCGGCAGATTTATGGACATCAGGGGGGTTGGTGGGCTCCAAATAATGGAGGCAGGATGTTACGAGGGCGTGGAAGGCTGTGGACTCCGACATCTGTGGGGATTATTGTTCCTCAAATGTATAAAATGACGTTCAAGGCATTGGATTCAATCCCACTTTGTGTGTGTTTGCCAAAACGATGGACCTCGTGACAAAAGACCCTCCGGTGTTGAATATGACGGAACGATGCAATCACCTCCACATTCACACCATTATCGCTGAAGATGAAATACATGCATCTGCTCAGGAACCCCCTGTCTTTGTTGGAGTGTGGGGGGGGGGGGTGTTTAGCTTCAGGGACAATTTGGACACAGATGTGCTCACAATGCTTATTAAGCAGCATTCAGACCCGTGTTCTCCACTTAACCCGCTCGCACATGTGCCGGGGATCGGCGGGTTATTTAGGAGTCGCTTTCATCTCTAAGGAGGTTTATGAACCTGTTCGTGTCCTGAAACTGTGCTTCAGAGACGTTTGCATCATCAATGATTCAGCCGGTTACCTGACTCTTTGTTCGTCTTCAGATATAAAACACCTCCCTGCTTTCTGCTCCCTGAGGATGTAGTATTTTCAGATCTCTCGAGTAAGGCACCATCATCCACCCCCTCGCACCTCTCTGGGAGAATAAAAAAAAAAAGAAAAAATCCCCTCACCCATCAACTTTCTTGTAGCCCCTCTCCTCCCCCTCTTCAGTCCCTGCTGGGAGCTGACATCACACACCCGCACACTGACAGTACAGGAACACACACACCTCTGAGGGGGCGCCAGACATCATCATGTCTTGCTGAGATACCGATCTGCTCCAAAGGTGAGAGGGCTTCCATCCATGTCCCGTCACTGTGCCCACTCACATGTAAATAACAGCTATACAGGAAGGCTGGGTGTGGTGGTGATATTTTCCGGGTACTCCTTTAAATTGGTTAATCATTATTATGCACAGTATTTACATTGTTATTTTTTTTATCCTCTGAATACTAAAGAACAGAAGAAAACATATATTTTATGCAATTCTGTGATGGTTTAATTAGGTTTCATGATACAGTGCCATCATTTCGGTGGTCAGTAGATGGCGCTCTCTTATGAAAAAATAATGCTTCATAAAGAGTAAAGACTATGGAGGACACGGTATCTTGAAACCAACCCACCAGCACTCAAGAGATTCTCGACGTCCCTGATCAAATAAGGCTGAACGGTCTCTTTTTTTTCTTTGCACCATCTAAAAAATCAATAGATCTCAAGACAACTTTATAATCTCTCCAGACCAGTGGTACCTCCCGACTAGCCACAGTTTCATACCGGTCCATGAGGCACAGAAAGAATAATTATACATACAAATTATTTTGTTTGGTTAAAATAGTTTGAAAGGCTGTACTGTAGACACATTAAGAGGCTTATCTTGTTAATGTGATTAAACAAATATAAGTCTGATGTGCTGATGAAGCTTCATGAAACAGTGTCATGTCATTTAGAGGTCAGTAGGTGGCGCCATCAGTTAAAAAATGATGTAATGTTTCATTGAAAAGATTGTTCAAAAACAAAGGAAAATATGTTGGACACTGCCATCTAGTGGACTCTGAAAATAATGACACTGCTTCATTAAGCTTCATCAGACCATCACTACTTATATTCTGAAACAATTTGTAAACAAATATATCAAACAGTATCATCTCTTCCAGATACATACTATGGTGAGCTGTTACTGTGCTTCACTTTTGTTTTATTAATGTGTGTATATTTATCTGCCGCACCTGGAGGAAGGTCCGCGGAAATAGTATTTACAATAAACCAGTTGTTTAGTGTGGTTTAAAAAAAAGGTCTGGGAGCCTTGGACCACTCTCATACTTCAGGGAACCAGGAAATAATTCTGACACAAAACCTTTTTTATTTTGCCCGGACCAACACTGGGACTTCACTGGCGCAGTGGGAGTGATTAAAAATTTTAATTTCGCTCATTTTCAACTCACCTTCATGTCGATTAAGGGTTATTATTTTCAGAGTAAGGAGTCTTTTACAGGCAGGAATTTAATTTCCATATGACTGTAGCAAACGGCTCTCACTTCTTTGTCCAAACCTTCCAATTGGCTCCATACTGCTCGTCTGTCATGTCAATCTTGTATTGAAGCTCCTAATGTGAGGAGAAAATGTATTACTAGTAAAATTTTCCCAGGCCTTATTAGTCGACATGAGTGGAAAAGGTGTGAAATCTGAATTTTGGGCTAACTAATGATATTACTAATGATGTTGATGTAAAACCCGATAAAAGGTATTTGGATTTGCGAGAAGTCAAAGATTGCATAAAAAAACGTACATTTGCAGAAACAATTAAAGCAATTTTTTTGACAACAAACTTCTGATACAAATATTTTGGGAACCCTTTCTATTTTTTATAAGGAAATTGGCTGATGCATAAAACTGACAGGTGAGGACTATCAGTTAATAAAAAACAAACAATTATAATTATCAATATCGCAATACATCATTCCCATAATATTAAACGACTGGCTGTAGCAACATTTGACCATTACTCCTTTTTTTAAATCCAATGGATTGTTCCACAACCATTAACTAATGCTGAACCAACTCGTTTACCTATGGTTAGAAAACAACATTTCCATAGATCTAAACTTATTGACAGCATTATTGTATTTCACATCAAGATTAATTCAATACATAGTATTTCACATAATATTTACCAATAGGTTGAAATAAGCTTTACTTAAACAGGTAAAAAGTGCAGATGATGCTAAGCATGATGGACAAACAAATTTAATAAAGTCCTTCAAAATGATGATTTTATTTCCTAGTTCAAACGTGCAATCTTTTACATAAAAAAAATAATGCCAAATTGTGCAAAGAGTGCATTAAATCAAGGTGACACTTTGATACTTGTCTACATAATATGTCGTATGTCTCGAACAAATGTATGCGTTTCTCCTTTTGACCGTTTTAATGTAAAATGTTTTTCTGTACTAATCCCACCGCAATTTTCGGTTGATTGTAGCTCATGGACGATAGGTCTCGTCTACGGGGAAGCAAAGAATCCAATTGAACGCTGACAAGTCAACCTTCGAATCTCATCTGCCCTTTAATAATGTAATAACCTGAAACAACAGCTGAGCTGTGTAGTAACAGAAATGAGCGTCGCTCAATTATTATTGCATTTGCATTTAAATGGGGATCGAGCAAACATCCGTCATTGCTGCTCTGCTGTTTTGACAAACATAGCAGGAGTCATGATTTTCTGACATCAGTGTTGCACAATAACACGCTCAATACGTTTATATTACACTTAACTAAAGACCGTTGTCGCCGCTTAATATTTATTTATTCAATTGTTAAAACAAGTGAAGTTTTTCTGCTCATAGATTAAATGAAAGTTGTCTTTTTCACTAAATGACACGTTTGTCGCATTTCAAACCTTTATTGCTCCCAGTCTCTTGACGATTAGGAAAAACTGCCTCTTATTCAAGGTGTTTAAGGTAATGGCCCTCAAATTATGAGGCGAGCAGGATTGTGCTTGGATTCAATCTTCAAACCATCCAGCACTTCTCTGGCAACAATAGAATATAATGGAATACATGCTTCTTCTGTCAACCGCAGTCAAAGTCAACAGCGTTTATCCCTACTTCGCTTTCATTAGTACTGTTTGGTTCGGCGCCACTTAGAACATCGCTCGATGATTATGTCCTCTCGGTTTCCATAGTGACGCCGCCGTGAATTATGGTCATAAATGAGCCAGAAGAGAGATCTCTCTGCCCTCATCGTACAAGTCGTATTCAGCGACCCTCTTCACTTAATTATCCGCCGCTGTGGATCAGGAAAACTAACACTAAAAATTAAACATGATTTCATCTCACCGACTGAAGATGTGGTTCTGAATCCAATATGGCGTCAGGTAACATCCTCGTGTCCCAAAATTTCTTCAATGGCCCTTATTGTTGTTTGAATAGGACACCTATAAGATACATGACTTGAATACTAAAACTGATTTTCACATACGTTAAATGGAAATCAAAATGATATGCATGAAAAGAGTAAACGGCTACAGCGCCTAGACTGTACCGAGAAGAATTATGGGTTGCCAGGAGTCCCATAATGAGGTAATAAAAATACATTATTTTAAACATAGTCATGGAAAAAATGCAAAACATATATTGGAATTAATTCAATTTGGTATAAACTACAGTGATTAATATGGCTAAAAAGAAATCAAAACACAAACAAATGTGTATATAGAAAATACTATACATATACAGGGTGTCCTACAATAATGTATACACGCTTTGAATCATTATAACTTATTCAATTTATGTATTTTGACTTGTAAATAAGACTAACACAAGAGAAAGAATACACATTTAAAGAATTTGAGGGTAAAATAGACATATTTTCAGCCAGACAAGTTGCTGGAAATAGAACTCAGCATCTCCAAACTGCTCTTGAAGGCGTGAAACAACAAAGTCTTGTAACATGTGGAGGGAGTGTAACCATGTAACTGTGCTTGAAAAAGAACGGTCCAATAAGTCCTCTGGCTGATAGTCCAAACCATACAGTGATTCAAGGCAAATTCAAGTGACATTCCACCGTAAAATGAGGATTTTTCAGTTCCCAGTAACTGCAATTATGCCGGTTTATTGAGCCATTTAGTTTAAATATCGCTTCGTCAGTCCAGAAGATTTTATGAGGGATTTTTATGATCATCTGCACATCTAGCCAGGTACCACTCACAGAATTCAACCCTTCCATCAGAATCAACTTTGAGAGCATGAACAAGTGATGAAATACAAATCTTCTTTTAAGCTAATGCTGGATTTTGGAATACCTGTTTCATGTTTGGCAATCTGAATTTCTTGGAGATTTCTGGACATTATCAATAACTTCTTTCTTTCTTGTTGGGCTTGTTGATGATCTGTGTCGTCCAGAATGGCCCTTTCTCATACACTGGATGCTTCCATGCTCCTCAAAGTTAGCTAAGCTGCGCGAAATAGTGGCACGCGATGGCAATTTTCTGTGGAACCCCCATGTGAAGCGTCTTTGTACTTTTGCTTTATTCTCATATTTCCTGAATGTTTTTTAAAAATATTGTCTTTTTATTGAATGACAGCTGAGTCATCAACAGTTAGTCAAAACTGAAATGAAAAACATATCATTACTTATTAATATTTAAAGAGGGTATACATTATTTTGGGACACACTGTATATTCACACATTTTTTTTAACCAAATTGTCTAGTCCTTGGAAATATTTCCTCCTTGTTGATTCCCTTCTTGATCTTTTCCTCTGTCAGAAATGTGAAGGTGATCTTAAACTCTGCTCATATATGACAAATGGATAACCAATTTTGACAAAGGGGCGGCACTACTTTCTACAGGAGAAACAAGTTCACAGCAAATGCTTCCATCTCAGATTTAAAAGAAAATTAGCACAACTTTTCATCCAACTTTGCAAAACCTCAACAGCAACCAACAAGGGAGTTGACGAGTTCATCTTAAAAAGATTCACACAAAATAGACAATTAGCAACAATTTTAACTGCATTTGTCTGGCCAGCATTGTCATGCGAATGGATGCAGACGAGAAAACAAATGAAAACATTTGACACTTAATTGCAGTTATGTCCAAAAACCCATTCCGTGGGTCAATATCGGTCCTCCTGATGGCAGAGCAGGCGCCATGTGTTGCAGTCTACTCCCATGACGGACTTTACTGATCCCTCTGGAGGTCCATGATGGACAGTAGTCTCGCCAGTGATCTACTCTCTGCAACTGTCACCAGTGAGTCACCACAAAGTGAAACTGCTGAAGTAAATACTGAAAAGGTTTTTTTTTCCATTTGTCCCTGAAAATCTCTCTATTTTTCTTTTTTTGAATAAAAAGATAACGAAACTTCATTTATTTTTTTTTAACTTCTGAATTAGATACGTTTGATTTGATGTCACTGTTCACATTGTTGGCTTTAAAAAAACATTTTTTTATATTTATAGTAGGATATAAATAAAGTATTGTATTATAATCATACTGAATATTGTAAATAAGATTTTTCTAACAAAGCCATTCATCGAAAATAAATGACACTAATAACAGACAAATTGTCTTAGGAAGGACGTAAATGTATTGACATGGACGCCATAGATCTGTTCTGCTTAAAATATGCCCATATACACTGAATTATTATTGTATTCTTTAATGTTTGATGTTGATATTTGATATTTGCACAGTATGACCTGAACACATTTCAAATTAGTGAACCCTCCCACTAATAATGGCACAAATATAAAACTCTGATTCTGAAGACGATGCAGTGCAGAGTTCACTAGTTGTTATGTTGTTTTCAGTCCTAGGTTCAGTGACGACGCCAATGTCCCTGAGTCATCGGTTGGACTTGTAAGTGTGTCGGACAGACGCTCTCTCCTGCTTCTTCCACGCATGTCGTCATGCTTGTCATGTCCGGTTGCATGAAATCTCCACCACGGCGACCTTGAGAGCGGCTCACGGTATTAGCTCCTCAGTCGATGGTTCAACCCACGTCAGATACATGCAAAGTGCTGATGAATTAGTAACACGGCGAAACATCACTTGTCATCCGAGCTGCGAAGGTCTGACAGGGGAAGACATGCATGAGGGGGCGGCCGGCGCGATGGGATGGTTGACATATGGTGGCGGGGGGACATTCTCAGCTGGACATGTTCTCTAGCAGGGAAAAGATCAGCGTGTCTGTGTTTATGCTCATGCACTGTGAAAAATAGCCCCTTCTGCGCTCGTCTTTCTGCAGGGGCAACTGAGGGTCAACATTTGTTTAATCACATTTCTATGTGTGCAACTGATGTTACTTATTTGTGTTTGACCGTACATCCCCATGTTTTATATCTATATATGTGAAAAAAGTAGGTCTGTCTGTATATTTCTTTGTGTGTCTCCACCTGATCCAAATGTTTTGTGACGGCCAAACTAGTCGAGAAAATGTCTTGAAAATAAGCATGTAGACTGTCCTCTCAGGGAAGGTTTTAGGGGGAACGGTGACTCCACCGGGTCTACAGAAACGGGGAACAAAGGGGTACAGAAGCCCCCCACGAAAATTAAAACAGGTTCAATTTTGATGGAATTTAAGTTAAGGTAAGGTAAGGTAAAACTTTATTGATCCCTTAGGAGGTCTCCTTCGGGAAATTGTTTTTTTCCAATAGCCACAGAAAATACAGCAATTTTTCATAAAGAAAAAAAAATCAAAATAAAATAAGAAGAAGAACATAAAGAGAAAGAACAAGATGACACAATCTAAGTCAAGTAAAGATAAAGACAAATAACATAGATCAAAGAAAAACAACAAAGACAAAGGATACAAAGACTAACATAGAACATCCAGATACTTTTACTCCACTCCTGCCCCCGAACTCAGAATTGTACAATTTAATAGCCCGAGGAATGAATGAGTCCTTGAGTCTATTTGTTTTGCACCTAGGAAGGAGCATTGGTTCACTCATTCTGCTTCTCTGCTCACTGATGACAGTGCTATTTCAATTTCAACTATTTGTAAAAATACATAAGAAATATTCAAATATGCCAATATTTATGAAATTGAAAACACATTTAACACACATAATTAAGTATGATTTAAATTATTTCATCTACTTTACCAATAAAGTTAGACCAATAATCCACCTGAATTTGATATTTTCCTTTTTGTTGATGAGGCTTTATACTGCATCAGTTTTATACAGTGTATTCATTTTGAAACACTTCAAACATTTGGCACCGATTTAATTATTAATCTAAACCATTTATTTATTTTGAAACAGAGATTCTTATCTGGTGGCCTTTTGAACTGTATCATGATACAGCAATACTGTGAATCGTGATACAGTGTCTCAATTTTGAAAGGAACTCTGCATAAATAAATGGCACTGATCTAGTTATTAAATATAACCTGGCATCATTTTCAAACTGAGAGTGCCATCTAGTGGCCTTTCAAACTGTATCATGATACAGCATCAGCTGCCTCATGAGGACTCATCAACACATCACACAACTCATCTCTTCTGTCCTTCCTCTCTTATCTTTTTCTCGGCTATTCAATCTTCATTTTATTTGTGATATCCTTTGTTTGTTGTTTAAACTATGGTCTTTAGACCCTTACTAACATATAAACCTGACCTTCCCGGTTAATGCCGGGTATTTCCTATAGTATAATTTAAATGATATTCTACAAAAACAACCACAGGTAAAACACAAGACTAATGATGATTTAATCATGTTTTCCAGAGACATGGTACCTGCTGTGTAATGGAGTCAGTGTTGACTTGTTTACTGCCCGACATGATTCCACCTCCCACGTCAATCTTCTCTTTGTACTCGGCTGTGACTTGGACGCTCATGGAGTGTCCGTGTTGTCCTCTTGTGGCGCTCACGACTCACGGCAGTCTGTGCTCCAGATGGACGAGCATCACTCATCCCTGCCGTGTTTTTGCACGTCTGCTACCTCATGAGTGGGTGAGAGGCCATGTGCGCTTTTTCTTTTTAATGCATCTTTATACACGTGCGAGTACTAATACACGCGTGTGTTTGACGTGATGATATTGACACTGACGCACGTCACACTTCCAATCATATCATCTGTTCTCAGTGTGTACTAAATGGAATCGCTGTTAAGTGTACTTTAATCATCAACTGTGGTGAGGTGGCAGAGATGGTGATATTAAAGTCATCAATCTTGAGCAGATTTAGTTGCCATGGTGCTGCGAGAGCCTCTTACAATAGCAGCTACACAAGTTCACCTTAAAAGCACTCCAGGGCTAAGTTTGCACAAACTAAAACACAGAAGCTGTGACACCCACGAGTTTCCTCTTTCAACAACTTTGCCCAACACTCTGACACTGTTTTAGATTAGCAGGTTGTCCTATTTACCAGTAGTGAAGCTTCATGAAGCAGTGCCTTCATGTTCAGTGCCCAACAGAGGGCACTGTCTTATTTATAATCTTTGAAATTATAATTCATAAATGTAATAATCCATTCCGTTGAGCTATAAAATCAGGATAGTGTTTCATGAAGCTTCATCAGCGATCAATGCAATTTAGAAACTTAATTATTTCAATGTTGTTTGACAGACTGCTGGTTATATTGATGGGTTGATGAGGTCTCATGATGTATCGTGATACAGTGTCTTACTTTTGAAAGGTCACTAGATGGCGCTCTCTTTTTATCTTTGGCTTTGATCAACCAGCCATCTAGTGAAGTTTCAAACTGTATCATGATACAGCATCAGCTGCATCATGAGTCCTCATCAACCCATCATTAGGTTATAGATCACATTCATTTTCTCTTACCCTCCTCACCATGTCTCACCTTTGTAAATCAGTTGAAATAATAATCAGTTTGTGAAATATTTGGTTCCACTATTTGGTTTTTATCAACTTTAAGTGGGAAATGACATCCCAAGGTTCACCAGACAAACTCTTTTGAAAATCTTAACCGAGACAAAGACGTCTTTAAGTAACCTCTACAAGTGCCTGGAGGACCTTTGACCTCTATCCTTCTTAGTAAGTCTTTACTGTCAGCTGGGAATATTGTACTGCACCTTCTGCTGTTGCTGTACCTCAACCACATCCTTCAGATATTGTTTATCACTCAATAACAGCCTACCAAAGTATCAACTTGTCTGGGACTATTCATCAGGATAACATCACACGAAACACTACAGCAACTGAAGGCTGGATCAACAGCAAAGGAGTGACAGAAAGAAAAGTAATACTTGTGTAATACTTAAAACCACTGATTGTTTTCTTTAGCAAATGAAAAGTAATAAAGTAATGACAAATTAACCACAATTTCAAGAGTTAGCAAAACAGTCTAGAAAAATAGCATGTAGAGAGACAATGTTTTTGTCATTAACGAATAATGATGGACCATTATGCTTTAAGGCTTAAATCTCAGTCGCGCTCACAAGTAGGAAAAGTTAAATGTATATGTTTAGCTTCGTCTTATGAAATCTCACCTTGTCAATTTTACAATGCTGTGGTCGTCCTCATGGAAAATGTTGTCCCCCTTTAGGCAAAAAAAATACTGCTTTAGTAAACTGGAACCACCAGAATCAACCACTGAAAAGTTACCAAGTGTTTCTTTAAAACCACTTTCACTGCCCAAGACCAAAAAAGACAGAGACAGTAAGAAGTAGTGCTGAGACCAAGACCAAGCCCATTCCCATATTGAACATTCAACAATGTACGTACAATGTAATTACTTTTTATCAGTGCTAAAAGAAGGTTGACCTCATCATTTGTTTCCAGCTTCAACCTCTCACCAATGATTTGACGGATACACCAGTTACAGATAAGACAGGATTTAGGTTGTGTGTGTTGTATACCTCACTGAGGTGGCTGATAAAATATATATTTTTACTGTATTTCCAACATGTAATAATAATATCTACCTATCATTATTACTTGTCAAAAATTAAGTATAATAGTTTGTAAGATATGATCCAGTCTAATGTTTTAAGTCTTGTTTTTCTTCTGTTTTTAATTATAAAGATTAACAAGGTTAGTTGTTATGATTTGATTGCATCATTGCATCTGCAGGTGACTTTCAACCGGAATTCCAGGGCCTTTTTATTAGTTATTGACACCCTTTTTAAGTAGATTTCACCTCTTCTTTTCTGGGTAAGAATAAGAAAAATTACAAATTGCCAAAATTGAGGATAAACACTATTTGTGTTCGTAACACACCATGAAAGATTTCGAGGGCTTTAATACGTGCTGTGAATATTAGCGGTTGCATGAAAATAACCCTCATGATAGGAAGTACCGACTGTCTGATTCCAGTTCAAAAGTGGTAAATTGCTTTCGTAACCCCTGTTATCTACACCAGAGCGGCGCAGGAACGTGTTTTAAATACAGGCGGGGGGGGCATGCGGCACATTAATGGACCGGGCCTCACCTCTGAAACAGAACATGTCACTGCATGTCAATGAATCCCACGTGACGAGGCGCAGGATGGAACACTTTAGAGAAGAGTGATCAAAATAGACACTGAGAGGCTGAGGCTATGACGACGAAGAGATTGGAAGCAATGAAATTAACGCCTTCCTCTGGATCCCTCAGGCTAGAAAAAGGCCTGAAATGAACGGGTGAATAATGAGCAGGAGGAGGGGAGGAAGGCTTTGGGGGAGGTGAAGGAGAAGGAAAGGGTTCATGATCCTTCTTCTAGCACCTGACACCAGATCAATAGTCCAGGAAGCCTGGTAAAGCGCTCCACATCTCTCACAGGTGCTCCTGCCTGTTCTCTATCTTTCCATCGCTCCCCTGAGCTGGTGCCTCTGACCTCACTCACATCCTTCTTTCAAACCGGATAGTCTGATTGCCTACCTTTTCTGTCAAGCTCTTAAAAGCTGCTACAAATAGATCCAAGGGCTTTTCTAGGCTCGTAAAAACAAATAAATGCGTGTCCAAAGAATCATTCACACCTACGGTAACCCCCCCCTTTTCCCTATAGAGGCTGAATAGTGTAAAGCATTTGATGGTTTGTAAGAAATTGATCCACTTGCGATATTAATTTTCTCTAAACATGTCCATAGTCAACGGCACTGTATCGATTAAAAGAGTTTTATATTATTTTATTTATTTGTTTTGCTTTCAAGTAACATTTTATTTTCATATTTACATAGTGTTTATATTTGTAGTGTGTATAAAATAGTTGGATTACTTTTATGTATAATTAAAATGCTAATATTCAAGGGGTAATTAAACATCCGGGCTTTAGATGGCAGCAGACATAACGTGCTCTTCAGCTAAAGGAACAATGAAATCCTATGAGATCTCGGCGATGGCTGAGGACGACGATTATAGTTGATTCCAGCAGCTTTTTTAGCTGAAGTTTGGGAAATCGTTGGTTTCAAAATGAATGAAAGAAGTTACGACGTTGTCAAGATTCATGCAGTTCGTAAATTCTGCAACACCAGAGTATATATCTAATATATATAAGTATATAATACTAGGCGACACTAGAATAATAATAATAATAAACAATTAAACAATTTCCCAAAGGAGACCTCCTGAGGGATCAATAAAATTTTACCTTACCTTACCTTAATATAGTTGTTCTTACAGTATCACACTATATCGTATTATTATTATCACAATATGTATCTTATCGCCAGATTCTTGCCACTATATACACCCCTGGTAATTGCACTGCTTTAGGTGAAAATCACATTCATTCAAATTATATTCCTCAAATTGCAAATTGGTTAAATGTCCTGTTAATAAGGTAAACCACGAGATAAAATATGTAAAAAGTTGGGTACAGGCAGGTACTAATGGCTGAATCAGAACTCTACAGATATGTTGACATGTTTCATATACTGAAAGGTATTTGATATTGAAGGACTTTAAATAACAATCAATAATACACTCCAGGAACTCCGGCTTCCTCCCACAGGTCAAAAACATGCTTAGGTTGATTGGGAACTTTGGGAAATTCTCCATAGGTATGAATTTGTGTATGAATGGTTGTGTGTCTTTGTGGGCTCAGTGACAGATCGGCCTGCTGTCCTCTTACCCTAAGAAACCTCTTATCCCCCACCCTCCCACCTACCCCCGCGATCTCTATTGGGAATAAGCAGAACAGAAAATGGATGTTTTCCTCTCTTTTTTCTATGCTATGTTTAAAGGAGGGACATATTTGCCGGTTCAATGCCATCTCATGTTTGGTGGCGCTGAGCAAGAAATCCAAATCCCTCATTACTGCTCATGGTTAAGTTTTACACGCTGTGGTCGATGTGTGACACCTAAGTTTTAATGATCATATCTTTCTTCACCTGTTCATTCATCTTGTTGTTCCTTCCAGAGTGTTGTGCTTCAATGATCAGTTACGGCTGTAAACCTTTATCTCTTTGCACAGCCTAGCATCCAGTTTTTTTGCTGCAGTTTTCATTTCCTGACCTAGACCTTTAATAATGTATTCACTATCTTAGTAATTCCTGAATAGTTAAGAGGTTATTGTGATCAATAACTAGGTTTATCACTAGTTTAAAATCAACTGCTGCATGTAAAAGTTGTTTTTCACAGATTCTGCCTCTAACTGGAATTAATTGAGAACAAAATATATCAAATGGCTCTTAAACCTAAAATATGTGAACTTAATTTTGTTACCTGAATAATTCAAATTAAACACCAGCGTCATTAAAAAGCTGGACCGCTGGTCTTTTACTAAGCCGGAGTTATTACTTCCTGCAGCGAGAGATTGCCGTGTGATTAAAAGATAATAAGGGTTTCAATTAGATGGAAGTTTATTTGTGCTCAGATTGTCTGTGGATGCAGATAGTTTGCTCATATTGGCTCTAAACTGCAGTGAACACTTGCAGAATAGAGTTTTCCTCTAATTGCACTTTGGCTAATCCCTTATGCAACCAGCCTTTTACAACAAAACAAGCGGCTTCCAGTGACACTGTTTGGGGCTGTTCGTCAAAGCGGCAATAGAAAAGCAGGAAATGATGAATTTTGGATGCAGGGATTGAACATGGTGTTGAAGCCGTGGTGTTTCATAAGGCACCAGATGCGCCATCAAATTCAATTAACGACTTAGCCTTTGCCAAATGACAGGGGCTTAGCTCGCGTCGCGGGGGAAAAAGAGACATTTATCACGGAAAATCCCGGGAAGGTTTTCACTCATCCCAGACTGACAAGAGCTTTCGCCCCTTTGCCACTCCCATTCCTGATATTGCTGGTGTAATGGATTTTTAAGAATCGATTAAGAACCCCAACAGCAGACCATCATTTGATTAGCGGGGGTAACCCCGCCCTCCGCTAACTTGATTATTTACAAACTCATGGGAGAAACCACGCTGTGTTAACCTAATGTTCACTAATCATTTACCAATCAGTATTTTGGAATTTGTACTGTGGCGTCGGAACCAACCATTAACTCTATCAAGCGGACGGAAGTCAATAGAATCAATATTCTGCGTCCAAAGATCAATCAGCTGATGCTATAGATCTTTAGACATTTGTAATCTATTAAGATGTGGGAATGGTCTTCCCTGTCAATAAAGGAGGCCGGTCAGAATAAGAAATTATGCTGGCTTGACCAGCGACCAGAACCTGATGTAGAGAATCCAAAATTACCTCATAATATAATAAATAAGTTAGTGAGAAGAGCGACAGAAAATAAATTATCAAGGGGATTTAGCCTTTAAGTCCCTAATCAAAGCTAAAAAGGAAATATTATCAAGAAAATATGAGTCAAACCAATCTATCCAGCAACTTATGAAAGGTTTTAACAGCACTGTTAGTAGAACATAATCTATGACAAAAAGCAAACATTAATTAATGTCAATCAAATACTGGCTTAGCTTCAGCTTGGGTAACTCTCAAAACAAAATACACCATGAATGTCAGTGTTCTATTTGACACGTCAATATCTATTTACCTTCCACTCAAAAAGCCTTCAGACAAAACCTGAGCAGAGACGATCAATGATGAAATATTCCTGGATCTCTTCTTACTATATTGATTAAAATCCCCTTCACACCCCAATTGCAGCCGGTGTTCTGACAAAAAGGAACAACAACAATTGCAACCCGTAGAACTATAGTCTAATCATTTAAATGGGCTCTGTTAAAAATAATGCATATGTCAATCAAACTCAACCGTCATGTCCCATACTCTTCTGACTCTTTATACTCTATTAAAGCCACAAGAAAGCAACTCAGTGAGAGCCTTGACCTTGATTTTGTAGACAAATGTACTAAAAATTTGTACTGGAGTAAATTTGGCAATGGCGAAAAAGAGATTTTATGATATTATAGTTACAAAATTCTGAGGGGTCTCCCACTAGGGGGAGCCAAAAATGCAATTTTAAATCTCATGGATATGGCCTTTAATGTACCCTGTAGTGATGGGCTGATGTAAGTAAGTAAGTAAGTAATATTTATTTATATAGCGCTTTTCGAGACCAGGGTCACAAAGTAGCAGTGTCATGATGTTTGGAGGTCAGTAGGTGGCGCCATCAGTTGAAAAATGATGTGATGTTACATTCGAACAGTTGTTCAAAACAAAGGAAAATAGTGCAGAGACCGCCATCTAGTGGATTCTGAAAATAATGACACTGCTTCATGAAGCTTCACCAGACTGTCACTTGAATTAAAACAATCTTCATCATCCCATCTTAATTTGTTATTGAGCATTTTGTTTATCCGGGACGTTTTGACATAACTTGTACCCAATAAAATATATAATATACACAATTTAATATATAATGTCTTCAACATTAGTAAATCTAGTAGGATCATCTGGATGTTTGACAAAAACAAAGTCTGAATTTTTTCTGATTGTAAAACAATTGATACGGTTTTGTGTGTGTGTAGGGTTTTGTTGATGCTTAACCATCACAATCTACCGCACTTGTGGACTGGAAAAATTTGTGTGTAGTTATATAGTCAATTGTCTCGACAAGGGCAGCTTATATTGTCCGTCCATCTTTGAGGAACATTTTGTGCTTCATCATGTGGTGAGACTCCCGAGGAAAAATCGACCCGAGGGTCATGATTTTCAATCTCGCTCGCAGAAGTAATTCTGAGGAAAGCAAAAATGTACTTCCCTTAACTTTTAGTCTGAGAATGAAATATAGTGTGTTTTATGAAATGAACTTTCCCGGTTTCTCTTCTCAAAAGAAATCTGACAGATCAAACAGGTCAAACAGTTGAGGTGGAAACCTGTCTAGATGCTGTGTTTGATCTGTCAATCACTGTCATTTTGTTGCATCTTCTTGACAGCTCTTTAGTTAGGTTTACTAGCTAATGAACGGCTGTCATGGCTGCAAGATGGGCTGCTGTGTTGGTCAAACACTGAGAAATCATTAAATAAAGATTGAAAGAACAAAGCAATGGAAAACAGAAAAGATAAATGTATTGCGGAAAAAGAAGTAAATACAACTGATGACATGGAAGTTTTTTAGGACTATGACATCTGTCTGGTCATTTTCTAGACTTCAATACAATCATGTCTTTTTGGTTTTCACCATTACATCCCATGTTGTTGTTTGTCAGAATAATAAACCTGCATCAAGTGTCATGAGCTCTTGATGCAAATTAAATATATTGAAGGATTAATATTATGATTAAAAATGAATTTTTAATATGAATCCTACAATGTCTTGTAAATTATATCAACAACAAGGCATTTCTGTCTAGAAAGTTCCACATAGCAAACCAACCTATTTTTTTTAACTTAGCTTAATTGTCCTAATCTGTATTTAAGTCAAGTATAATCATTTAACTAGTGCTTTTCTTACAGCCCGTAATGCTAACATATGTTAGTTATTATCAACACAATTTTATTGAAGGAGCCAAGGTCACATGCATGAGAGTCAGACGGAGAAAGAATATAAATAATTAGTTGTTTACAGTAATGTTAAGTAAAGTACATCTTATATTGAAGGCTTTGCTGGCTAGCTTGTCTAGTTGATAACATTGTTAGCTCATTTTAATTTGAAATTAATCACCTTGTTACACTTTGAATATTTTCATATTCTGAAAATTAGAATCAACTTGAATGTTTTATAAACACATGATGTCTCAAATTGAGAACATCTGGGTTGTGTAGTAAACAGGGATTTATATGATCTAAGACTGATAGATGGATGGATGGAAAGATGGACTAATAGGTGAATAGACTGATAGATGGATGGATGGATGAAATAGATGGATGGATAGACTGATAGATGGATGAATGGATAGATGAATTTGATGGACGGATGGATGGATAGACTGATAGGTGGATTGACTGACAGATGGATTGATGGATGGATATACTGATAGATGGATGGATGGATGAAATGGATGGATGGATAGACTGATAGGTGGATGAGTGATGGATGAGTGTATGGATGGGTGGATAAACAAATGCATGGATGGATTGATGTATGAGGGATGGATTGATGTATGATGATGGATGGATAGATGAGTGTATGGATGAGTAGATAAACGGATGGATGGATGGATTGATGTATGATGGATGGATTGATGTATGATGGATGTATGGATGTATGGATGTATGGATAGATGGATAAATGGATAGATGGATGGATGGATGGATATTATTGACACTTGCATCACAATTAAAAGGATAAATATGTATTAATGCTGAGGTGGAAAATATGTTTTGCATGTTTTATTACTTTTATGTTCATATGATGTGAGTGTTGTTTATTGGCTGCTGGTTAAAGTGACATCGCTTTGATAAAACGCTCCTGTTGGCCAACGTTGACGTGAGTCTCTACTGACAACCAGAAACAACATGTTTAAGTGCATCTAACAGCAAATGCTGCTCCCTTTTGGCAATACGTTGCACTTAGGGACTTAAGAAGTGAGGGAAGCAGAGTCAGGCTTTCAGGGGGAGGTATATAAATAGTCTGTCTTTCACCTGTGGGATTTTAAAGTAGTGACATCATAAGAGTGAGGAGCTGCAGTGTAATACCTCACTCTGGCAGAAAGAAAAAAAAAGTTGACCAAATGATTGAATGCAGGTTCTATTAATGACACCATTGCTCCGATCACTACCCCAGAGATCACATCTCAGATGGAAGATGATGGATGTCCCTACATCAGTGTGTCTTCATCAGGTGTGTGTGTGTGTCTTCCCAGTGTACGCTGTCTTGTGTAGACATTAAAAGGTTATCACGCCAGCACCTCTCAAGAGTGAGCACTTCAGATGTGACCCATAATAAAGTTTACTTTACTCCCCTCTGCTTCCCTCCCTGCTCTCCAACGATTTGCTATAATAACTGTGTGTATGTTTTTACTTTTGGGGGACATTTTTCAGAATACATCCAACAGATTTGGGGATAAAATGTGGTATTCTCGTTTAAATAGCATCATTGTACATGACCCAACATGAATTTCTAAAAAATAAAAATCACTGATGTACACAAAAGTGTGTGTAACCCTAACCCTCTCAATAGTGCGTAATCTTGAATCCTGCCTCCAGTGAATGTGTGAGGTACTACACCCTGTAATCATCAAAAGTGTCATCATTAAAGATAACTGATTTTTTTTTAATTGATTTAAATGGGAGAAAAAACTAACATTTTATATTGCTTATTTGAGGCATAACATCTGATGATGTAAGTCAGGTTTTTAAATCAATAATAAAAGGTCCCCTATGTATGAAGTAAATGTGTCTCATGTATACAATATAATAAAAAATTCAGTGTTTAAAACATGTTAATGACAAACAAGTTGATGTCAAAACGAGTCACCCAATGGCAGCGCAGCCTGCTGGTCACGTGACAATAGCATCGTTGTGCACTGCAAAAGCGACCGTTCAAGAAGAAGAGAAGTTTCTCTAGCACGCCATCATCGATCCGTCATGCTCTTGCTGTCAGGATAAAACAAATGTTGACGATAAATGTATATCGCAGAGATCTGCAGATGTATAGATGTCCAACAACATAGATTGTTTCCATCTCCCTATATATAAAAACCCCACACATTTGTGATGTTATGTGATTGGACGTAACTCTTGTAAGTTACTCCTACCTGCTCACTAGTACACCTGCTCCTGATGGCTGGTTGAATAACAATAACCAGCTTCTCGGCGTCACTCTATTAGACGTGGCTAACTCACATCCAACCGCACGATTGGTTGAACACGATGAATGGAAGTGGGGGATGGTGTCAGTTAAGGAGATCAATCCACCGCAGGAAGTGCTCGGTGACAAGTAGAGGTCATGGGTCGGAGCGAAAATGTCAGCACAATCCTCCGCATCACAGTCCGTAAATTGCTTGAGAAGCCGCACCTTGTCAGTCTCTTCAGGAAGGAAGATAGAAATAAATGAAACGTACTCTTGACAGCATACATACGTCAGGAGTCTTCTTGTGTTAGCGTCAGAACTCACTGGAGTGTGTAATGGAGTAAAAGTCGGCCTTTACTTTATGGCTCTGAAAACGAACACAGAAAAGAAACTTGGTTTTGAATCATTTTTCTTGTCCATGTTTTTTTTTAAAAAGGCTTTTATTTAAAGAATTTCACTAGATAGAAAACTAGGTGCGATTAAGCACGCTTGTGCTGTTCTCCCAGACTCATTGCTCACGAAAAACAATAGTACAAGGTCATTAATCATGAAAGAAAACAGAGATTCTTTTTGCTTTAAACGGTGTGTTAACATACCTACTCTTTTGTATAGAAGCCTGGAGCAGTTGACTCACAAAAAATGCATCATGTTACTTCACAGTACTCATACATTATGACATACATTGATACTTCAGTAGCATGGTACTTGGACAATGATGCTCTCAGTCAGAGAGATTGTAAAATCTGTCAGTAGCGGATTGTCCCTGTTCCATTCATGGTAGACTCTAGTACTCTCTAGTAGAGTGTTACTTCTTAAGTCACACGAAAAACTTCACCTTGTTGTCATCAAATGTAAGTAAGTAAGTAAGTCATTTGTATTTATATGGCGCTTTTCCAGACCAGGGTCTCAAAACGCTTAAACAATCAAAAGAATACTCGTAATAAATATTATAAGATAATATAAGAATAGTAATAAAATACATACTTAAAAGGTCAAGATAATACTGAGAACAAGTTCCAGAAAATCAAGGAAAAGCCTGCGCGAATAAAAATGTCTTAAGTATAAATGTACAAACAGATGATGATCTTCATCCTTCATGAGACATGGCTATGGTCAGACCAGTTGTGGGGTTTGCTCTTTTTAAATCTGCTGTTTTTATATATACACAATTAAATATGTTGACATTATTCTGGGATACAGTATCTGGGACAAGGTAAGGTCAAAGAGAAAACTGTGATACGACACAGTTGTTCCTAGAGAAGCACGAATTAGGTCACCTATCTATTCTACAACTATTCTTCCTCATCCTCATCATCGTCTTCCCGTTTTTACTCATCAGCTGTTCTAGGACGTACCAGCCATCCTTCTCGTCCAATCAAAGCTTCTCCCACTTATCCAATCCTTGCACATATGTGAAGTTTAAATCTGTCCATGTTATACAAGCTCACAACATAACACAGGCAAAATGGCTTTACTCGCCACCATTTTATTTTATGGCTTTAATATGTCTGACCTCGGCCGCTCCCCGGGTGATCCCGGCTTTGGCAAGGATTTCTCACTATAACCAGTATCCACCTCCTGGGATTACCGCTCCACTCCCAAACGAGAGGAAATCAAGATCTCAACCAACGAATCACGGGATTACACCGGATTTCATCTGGGGGATGTTAGAGCCTTTCTCTGCCCTATAGACCACTGAGACACCTGGGCATACTCACCCGACATGTCTCTCATTGAGCATGTTTGGGATGCTCTGTATCAAGTGTATACGACAGTGTGTTCAAGATCCTGCAAGTATCCAGTAACTTCACAGCGCCATTGAAGAGGAGAAGACCGACCTTCCACAGGCCACAACCTTATCAACTCTATGGGAAGGAGATGTGTTGCACTGTGTGAGGTAAAGGGTGGTCACACCAGACACCTCCCAATAAATATAATAAATAAACTGCACGTCACAGGGTGTGTCCCAAATCGCACACTACTGCACTTACCCTTAATGTTTTGAGTGCACAAGTGTGTCCCAATCAGCAGTGTGCGAAAATGAAGTGCACAATGAGCACTCTATTGGTCACTCAAATGGCCAGAAAATTAAGTGTGGATCGATGGACCCTTTCCTCCCTTGACGGCCGCCATCGTGTGACGTAGATGACGCTAAACGGAAGCTACGTTAATTAATAATTTGGTTCAATTGGCGAAAAGCGCCGTCAAGTGTCAGCAGTAGTTTTTTAAAGGCTGGTTTCAATTAGCGTTAAAAAGTAGTAGAAGAAGAAGCTGTCGAGTCATTTCCGGTAAGTGTGTAGCCTCTGTGTTTGATTTGAGACAGTACTACCCTGTCATAAATTTGCGCAAGTAGGTGCACTATCTTAATGTGTACTATTAACATACTTTACATACATACATTACGATTTGGGACACAGTCTCAGAGTGGTCTTTTATTGTGGCCGGTCTAAGACACACCTGCAATATTCATGCTGTCTAATAATAGCATCTTGATATCTTGCCACACCTGTGAGGTGGGATGGATTATCTCGGCTCACTTTATTTTAGAGAAATGGTTATTTTGTGTAAGTAAAAAAATGTTTTAGTTCTTTGAATTCATCTCATAAAAACAAAACAAAGACAAAATAAGTATTTTGGGAGATACTGGAAAAAACAACTTTACACTACTTGAACCCTTTATACACCCATTACACTTTGCTGATGGTCCAGCCGTCAAGATAATCATAAGATGAACTCTTTCCTTAAAATCTAACCTGTGTATAAGTCCTTCCCAATTAAAATTGTTGTGTGAAAAAAGCCACCATAAGAAAGCTGAAGTGCAGGTGCTACTTTCAGGTGGGCAGAGGAGACGTCTCACACGGTGGAAATGTCAGGTCTGTTATGGGACTCTGTCTTATAGCGCCAACTTGCAGTGGCATAAATATCTGTTGCAGCTGAAGGTCAGGTTTTGCAAAATGACTATAGAACTGCTCGAGACATTTCCAATATTATATATAACTTTTTTTTTCTTTTTTTACAGGACACACATCAAGATAGTTTGTTAAACATGGTGTTCACAGTAAAATCAATACATACAATGTGTTCATAGAGTTTGTAAAAGTGTTATATTAACAGGTCCTGAAAGATTGCTGTGAAACAAGGCAAGCTAAACACTTGAGTTTAGTTTCAGTTAAGCGAAAATATGTAATTTATGGGCCTTACCATGGACACCGGGGGTTCTAATCAATTCCACAATTATACTGAGATTCAGGTGAAGTGCTTTCTCGAAAGCGGCAATGAATGAATGCACTATTTTAGGTCATACCGGCTTTAACTATCAAGCACCTGAACAAATGAGCAGAAGCCAAATGTGGATGTAAATATTCCGCTGTATGCGTAGCAACACTCATTAGGCAAACACTTGTGTCTGGAGTGATAATGTCCTCTTCTGTTTGTTTGTGTGTTCAATCCGAACGTTGGTCAGTATGTCACCCGAACACAAAAGCAAACGTCACACACTTACATGCCAATTGTATGCGCACGTCCATATTATACCTCCATTTAGTGAATAATGTATGAGGGGTCCGCCTGTGTGTTGCTCTGACAGATGCTCCCTTCTGTCACTCATCCAGCAGCCATATGCCTTGCATACACACACACACACACACACACACACACACACACACACACACACACACACACACACACACACACACACACACACACACACACACACACACACACACACACACACGGACGCACAGACAAGCTCAGAGGTCGAGGAAGGAGAGCGAGAGAAAGGCTCCCCCTCTCCACTCGACAACCGACAACCGACATTATCATCCGACGTCACGGCGGTGAAGGTTTTATTAAGTCAATATCGCTCGAGTCGGAGTGAACACGAGGCACCATTGTGTAGCTCAACGCGACGCCCTTCTTTTAAGTCGGCATCAATGAGACTTATCAGAGCCCCCCTTGAAATCAAGATGAGAGGCTGAAATCACGAGCTGGCAGCGACTATAGCCGTGTAATATCGGACTCTATCGCCACCATTGATCTAGTGTGTCTGGAGGATCTTTCTCTGTCTCTGGGTCTGTCTGGGAAGAGAAAGCGGAGGGAGGAGGGGTGGAGGGAGAATGCCTGGTGCATCGCTGGAATAGAAGGGATGGATCACAAATGAGGAAGCAGGAAAGGAGAGCGGACACCGCCTTCGCTTCCTCGGCGGAGGTAAAAAAAACCCCCCAGTGTCGCTTCTTGCTCCCCTCTGTGCAACCTTGATGACTTACCCCGCGGTGAGTACATAATGAATGTGGCGCCGCTCTCTCAGGGCCGAAACACATTGCAGGGCAATTTATTCCTGTTGAGCGCAAGGGCACCGGAGTCACAGAGCAAATGAGTGTCGGAATAAAGCGGGTTCTTAGTGTCTCGTTAGGTGTTCACCCGGCCGTTTGTCTGCCACCAACTCTTGCGGCGTGGGGACATTTATTCCCGCCTGTGATACAAATTCCCGTCCCCGGCTCGCTCTTGTTGGTACAGATGAGCTGATAAGCCTTCATGATACAGAATCAACTGTATCAGTGTCTTCATTTTGAAAAGCCACTAGATGGCACTATCTTTGGCTCTTAACATACGTACCTGACTACCTTTACGCCGGTAACGTCGGGTATATAACCATCTATAATAACTGTCAGGAGCCTTCAGAAAGAAAGAAAAAACACCATTGAGTTTTTAAGTTTATCACTAACCAGTTTCTCATTGATACATGTCAATGAAAGACATTTGAAACAAGCCTTGCTAATACAAATGTTGCAAGACTGCCTCTGTACAGGGACAAAAGCTACTATGCTTTCATATAAAAAAACATTGTCATTCAAGTTTTTTGACTGTAATAAACATACTCTAGTCCTGGTCCAGTTTGTTAGTTTTCAAATCACTACGACAAATTGTGAAAGCTTTATCAGTCCACAACGTCCACTTTCAGTGTTCCTATTCCTGTATCTATTGATACAAGTGCTCCAGTTAATTTTTCCATCAGACTAATAATCCACCAAACGATTAATTGTTCTATCTATGTATCTTTCAAATCAACCAAACAAGGACGCCATCTTTTCGCTGACGCCCCCAATTCCACTATGATCATCTATTAAACCATCAGTCAATGCCAAAAGACACTTTTGCATCCATTCAGCCATCCTGCCAACCTACATACCATCCATCCTCCCATAAAAACAATGTGCTGTTCCTCTATTTATCCTTTCAACCATTCAGAAAGAGATCCATCAATCCTTCTATTGATGCCTCTGTCCAACCTACCGAACACCCACCCATTGATTCCTTCATCCACTTCAGCATAAATGCATTCATCAAGCCATATTCTGGCTCATCTAAACAAATGTGTGATCATCCACCAATCCAGCAGATGTTCACCCTACGTATGATTAGACCTATAACTAGGCCTGCACCATCCTTTTGTTTCAGAACGACATTGCGATGGAATAGGATGCAAAACACAGACTTTGCGATTCGGGATTTTTTTGCGGTAATACAGCCGAAGCAAGTTTTTTTTATTCAATTGTTTGAAACCAAAGAGGACACAGCGCCGTTGGTACCAAAGAAGAACAGTACTAGACCCGTCTTGACCTATTTGGTATTAAGAAAGGAAGAACAGAGTCTGATTTCATACATGGCCTTTTGATACCTTTTTTTAAATTCTGGGACGGGTTTAAAGCGTTGGGAACTTGGGGGATATCGTCTCTATCCTGGAAGTGCACACATTACTTATTTTCGTCCATCCATCCACCCAACTGTTTGTCCGTCCATCCATGCATTGATCCATCTGCCCAATCTATCCATCCAATCCTCTGTCTATCCAAGCGTCCATCCTTCTAAGGAACTATCCGATATCCTACACAAAGCAATCCATTTCCTCTTGAAAATCATTCTTCATAACACTTTTCCACCATATTTTCATTCATCTACCTCTACATACATTGATGTTGCTGCAGGTGTAACAATAGACTTGTCTTCTGCCCGCTGACCTTGATAGAGGGTCAACCCAACACATGCTTTCGTTTCAACTAATCGCTCAGGCACACTTTGAAAGGACCCCCAACTGTACTTTTGGGAGAAGTCAAACAAGTCCGGGGTTTGATTCTTGTCACTGACGTCCCAGCGGGTCGTGCCTCTGAAAACACTCTACCCCGTGGTGACGTCTCTGATTGCTCAGTGTGAAAAAGTGCAACATTCTGGAAAGTTAAACTCCCCCCAGGGCACTACGGGAGCACTCTCCCGGCTCTGTGTGAGACTGTGTTGAATAGTTTTAATGAAGCGCTCGGATAATTTGCAGATCAAGCGCTTCCATCGGTTTTAAGGATTAAAGAAAACATTTTTTATTTAAGCCCATTGATGCAGAGGCTCAGTCCTACACTTCCTTTTTTTTTGCTCCTAGACTTTTTTCATCAAATATGTGTTTAATAAGTGAAGTGTTGTCGTGTCGCATGTGATATTCCGCCAGCCAAAGCAAGTCGTGTTGTCGCCAGGATATTGTTGGCAAAGTGTTCAATCAGATGGTGAGAAAACTCATTATGATATTCAATTCAATTTAGTTCTTTATAGAGATAAAAATGTTTCTCCACTCAATCTCTCTGGACATTGTTTTGGTTCGATAACCATCCTTATCACTAGTGCCACCAGTGCTGAAGACCTCTGTTGTGCAGCTTCAGCTGTCGCCCAATCCATCGGCCACAAACCAACGAAGAAGAAATCAGACATGAGCAGCAGATAACGGGAGAAAGGTGAGGTGCGCATCCACACCGCTGTCTCACTTGGATTTAAAACCAATACGAAACGTTTACAGCTTTATGAACTTAGAATAATTCATGAAAAGAAGTGATGCAATATTTATCTGAAAAACGCAAACCTCTCCCCTGGGGATTTACAGGAATGTGTTTTTGAAATATCGGACAAGATGAACACGTTTTTTTTATCGAGTTTACGGTTGCATCATATCCAGCTGAAGCAGAAAATGTTCCACATTTCATTACTGTTGCTCTTTGTGGAGATCTTGAAAATGTGTTTATTTTCCGGCTCCTGTGGTCAAACTTTACCTGGCTTTAAGATTCGTCACAACAATAAGACGAACCATGACTGCCCTCTTTTGGTCTTGCAAGGTATTGCAGAAATGGTCGCGACTATTGACAGATTGTATTGTTACAGGTCGCTTCAAGTAACATTTACCAGTACTTTCTATTTAGTTCTAATAACGTTTTTAAAGTCGAAACGTAGCTTAACCTTAGCTTTTATGTATTAGTTTGAGGGATTTGGTGTTATCTTGATCTTTTAGGTATATATTTTATTGAGTTTTATTTTCATTGTTTAAGCGCTTTGTGAACCTGGTCTGGAAAATCGCTTTACAAATATAATGTACTTACTTACTTACTTGGTGTAAGAATTAAAGCCGGTAGATCTGATAGAAAGAAAAGAAAAAAGCTGTGTGGAGTCATAGTTGAAGATGCTTATGTAAGTAAATGTGTGCCATCAGACTTTGAATAAGTATATTTAACACTAAATTGTTACAGCATTACAATCAGACTTTGTATCTGAAACACCATCACATTTCTAAGACTGTAATTAGTTTTGCCATTTTTTTAATTAATTAATTGTAAAAATTAAATGTAAACGAATTGAGTGTCAACATCCGGGCAATCGAGGACAGCAGGGATCGATTGCTTCTCCTTAGTTGCCAAGCTCTTAACACTGTAATTTTACAACCATTTTGTTACACTGGAAGTATTTACATTGGAGCACTTACAATATTGCTTTGATTTTTTTCCCCAATTTTTACGTTTTGCATTTTTTTGGGCGAAAGAAAATGGTAGCAAACACGCAACAGTGCTAGAAATTTGATTGTTTTTGAAATTCTGATGGCACACATTTACTTCCATATGCTTAGAAAGAACGAGATTATAAATGAGTATCAGAGGGAGTGATCTTGAGGAGCAGGTTTGTGAAGACCAATGGGATTCAAGGATGTGATCCCAGCGCTTGAAATGCATTCGATTTAACACACACTAGTGTATCGTCATGCTGCTACCGATAGGTGGGAGCAAAGACCAACTGCTGTGATCTGCCAGAGTGTAGTTTGTGTGTTTGTGTTGGAAATCAAGGCGTGATTTAACCTCGAGCACCAGTGGATGCAACTTTTGTTATATTTATACACTTTTTTGAAGGGATTATAAATGTACTGATTATTTTTTTGAATTGAGTCATGTGTTTTATTTAATAATGCAGTAAACATGAACAAGCTTATTATTTTAACAACTGTATTCTGAAACAGTATTCAATTATATCTTTATTATCATTATAATTATTACAAGCCACTCCTTCAGGATTTTTTCATCTAATGGATTTTTGTTGATGACAATCTTTAGTACATTCCTGTTTTAAATGCAAGATTTTTTATATATTGACCAGGTAGAGTTTTTTTTTTAACACACATACACACACTCTCTCTCACACACACACCCTGAGGTAATTTGGCAGCAGTAAATGGGATCAGTAGCAGGTGATTAGTGAGCGTCTCCTACTGTCTTTAAAAACGTCTTTCTCTCTGCTGTGACGGCGACGAGTGAGATCTGTGCTCAGGTAGACGACGTGCAGGTCCTGCTGCTCACACTCGTCCCGTCACCACAGTCGAGACAACAAGCCGCCCAATTCTGCAGCGATCATCAGGGGAATCTCCGGTTCATCTTTACTGGCGAGGGAAGCCTTGAAATAACATCAGATTTTTAATGCTCCAACTAAGTATTTTCTTTTGGATTTAAGATATATATTATTGCAGATTTACAAACAGAAGTGTATCTACTATAACAGTGTTAATGAAAAACTCAGATTTAAGAATACAAGCTCAGACCATTGAGATAGAAATGACTAAAACAATGTAAGTACAAACATTTAAAATAAGGAAAATCAGATTGTTTACATTTCATGAAGACAACTTTATCATGAAAGCATCTCTAGTCTCACACTTTAATAACATTTATAGTTTGGAGTAACTCTATAAAGCAGTCACATTTCAATATTGTACCTCATAAAGCGAGGCATAAGTAGAAGAGATTGTAAAAAGTCTGATGTTCAGAGCTTGTTTGCTGATGATGAACTGAAGACAGTAGCTGGAGAGGAAGACGTCAACATTGCCAACTGGAAAAGACACATTTTCTTCTCAAACTGCTCCGAGATTTAGACGTTTGAGCAGGATTGGATGAGTTCTGTGTTTGGTCTGAGTAAGGAACAACAGATTTCCGCTTAAATATTTGGTCCTCGTCATCACAAACAGTCTGTTTCATCCGTTTGCTCGGTGTGCAGTTTTTTTTTTTTTTTCTCTCGCGGTATCCATGTGCAAACACCCCAATCTGAGATTCCTCTTAAAGTCTGGATAGTGAATTGTTTGAAGTCAACCTAGTGAAAGGCGTCCACCCTTCCTCCCCCATGAAGTCGCCTCATGTTCAGTGCGGTGTGTGCAGGGTGACGAGGTCGGGGTGACTCCATCTCCATATAGGCTGAAGGCTACAGCTGTTCCTGAGAGATTGCTACCTCAAACATTTCCTCAGATGTGCGCATGTGTGTTCGTGCGCACGCGTGCATGTGTGTGCGTGTGTGTGTGTGTGTGTGTGAGAGAGATAAGGGTCATGGGATAGAGACATCTTGGTGGCGGCGAAGTGGGGGGATTATCCATCAGCAGTGTATTAAGCGACAGTAATAGCGGGGCCGGTGAGCCAGGTGCGGCCGACTGTGACTTCAACGTTCCTCTGCAGCACTTCAACTCTGGCTCGAATACTTTGATGGGAATTGTGGCAGAAGGGCCCAAATTAAATCAGGTTTTTACAAGCTTCACAAATGAAACTCAACATGGTAAAACAAGAGCATTCGTTCGTCCATTTTAAAGAGAGATGGATAGTCGTAACTGAACGTTTAATAAGGAGCAACATGAGGCCACTTTGATCAGATAAATAAATATTTCCTTTCAGAAAACCAATGAAAAATCAATTGTTGACACATTGGTCGGTTGATCTTGAATTATTTTCTTTTGTTTGCCTTATTTATGGACGGATACACTTGCCACATTCACTCATGTTGCTCACTTAGCAGTAGCTAAAAAAGCTAGTTTAGCTTCTCAGTCCTTGTTTATCTATAGAGACACAAGTCATATGTCTGTATGTGTGTTTGTCATGTTTTACACTCCAGATGAGTTTGTCCCTCAGAAAGGTTTAGCATCATCAGGATAACTGGGCTTTACTTTCATTTTCCATTTATGTTAGCATTGTGCAAACAGACAGACCTGTCTATGAAATTAATTAAATATGACTTTTTACCCCCTTTTACCTTATTTACATTTTTCAATTCTGTGAAAATTCAAGGTTCATTTAAAAAGTGACTCACAATACAAAATAATTTAAAATGATACGTGTATGTTTGTCTATAGTTCTTTTCCGATTTATGTTGAAATAAGAGATACAAGATTATACTTATAACAGTGGTGACATTTGTGTTGTCACACCAGCAAGTTACTAGAACCCAGCTTCCTTACCAGTCTTTCAATAAACTGTAGATAAATTAAATGATGTAACAATTCTTGCTTATTTTTCTAACTTACACAAAATACTTTCACTTATAATAACCTTTAATCTTTTTTTCCATTTTCTCCTTTTTTTAATTAGGCTTCTCATCATATTCAGAACATGTTCTGTTCCTTTTGTTGGGTGAAAAATAGCTTCAAACAAGCTTAACATGGTCACTTACCCCTGAAATAACTGAGTGCTTTGTCAATACAGATTCTCTGTACTTGAAATATGTAGTAAGTATAGCACAGTTGAAATAAGTACTCATTTGAATTAAATTGAAACTGCTCTATTGTAAAATAATTTATATTTTAAAGCTTATCAGGTTGTAATATAACCTCATATTTTCTCACAGGCGCCTGTGTAAATCAATTGAATATTTCAATAAGGATATTTAAGGAATTACTGATGAACACAGAAACCACTATTTTCTATTTCAGGTGGTTAATCTGAAGCTGCTGCTCTTGTTCCGCCTCCTCCACCACCTCTCACCAGGGTTTGCCATTTAGAGTGGTTGAATTATTGAGACGTAACATTTGTGTCCGCTGTCCTGCTGTGTGTGTGTGTGTGTGTGTGTGTGTTGAAACTTCAGAGGTTCAGCTTTCAGATAAAGATACACTCATGACACATGATACAAAAATAAACGTTGAGATTACTTAACAGTTACTTCATACTCAATTATTTCTAAACCTAAACTCTATGTGCGACACCTATATATATATATATATATATATATAGAGAGAGAGAGATGTAGCACATAGAGTATA
The DNA here is from genome assembly GCF_982586985.1 of Callionymus lyra. NCBI lineage: Eukaryota > Metazoa > Chordata > Actinopteri > Syngnathiformes > Callionymidae > Callionymus > Callionymus lyra. Next base: position 30,293,150 of record NC_141820.1, read on the forward strand.
TATATATATATATATATATATATATATATATATATATATAAAAACAGTCTAAATAAAAGTATTGTCAGAGCTTTAGGAGATTTGGATGACCACAAACAAACACATTTTTTTTAAGGTTGGATTTAAATATTATAGTTTTAGATCAAACCAGTACATCTCAATGGGTGCTACTCTTAAATAACTACTGTCTGACACGTCTGTTACACAACCGAGCGTAGCATCTTCATGAAACTCCATCAAGAGCTACACGAGTCATGGATTGGCTCGCAAACAATTCAGATGAGGGTCAGAAAATCTCAGGAGTCCAAGAACAGGTTCATTGTTTAATTATGTGGGTTAATAGGAAGTAAACTCTCACATCTAAACACATGTTAAACAGTGTCTCTCATCCATCCTTAGTAATTTCATTAAAACAATAAATGACTTAATGAACTTGTTTCCCCTTATATAGCAATCTTTTTATCTGCCACAAAAATGAATTAATATGAAAAATAAGCTTTTTCTCCGTTATGCAATGGTGATATTTAAAATAAATCAATTAATTACAGATAATGGAGCAAGTAATCAACATCTCCTTTTATCTATTGACAGCATATTGTCTCTTGAGAAGATTATTTATATAATTATTATTTATATTTAATTATATAATAATTATTTTGATCATAACTATTACATTTTTTCTTTGACTTTTGAGGTGATCCCTTCTATTTATCACTATTAAAGTGTGTGTCATTATGTCCTGAAACAATCCATGGAGTCAATAGATGCTCAGACTGCTGAGTTTAAACGCCACAGCTTCCACCAGGAGTCGAGGTATCTGAGGCGGGGACGGAGGATTATTGTGGTAAATCTGTGGCCTCACTGATCTGTTTATCTAGCCCGCTTTTATTAAAAACTGAATGAATACTGTTTTCACCGCCAGCGCAAATTCATCACAGCCCGGTGTTCACGCGGGCATGTGTCGGGTTTCGGGCTGCACACCTCAGCGAGTGTTTTCACGGCGAGCGATGTTGCTTTAACCTCGGAGTCACAACAGACTTAGATTACAGATGTTCAACAGGGTGTGTGTACACACGGAGGGCTGCACGTGTGTGTGCGCTGCTGCAATACCTTCAAGGATTAGCTCTATATTTTCCTTTCATCAGTTCCCTGACCCCAAGTATGTCCGAAATCAAATTGGGACAAGTGGCGCCCTGTGCGGATGTTTGGCCGCTAAAGCTCCTTCCACCTTATTGGCTGCGTGGCAGTTGAACCCCTCATTCAACAGGAGACAACACCCCTCACACATTAGAACCAAGTCTAAAGTCATTACAATAATCCTCCTTCAGTCTGCATCCTGGATGTGCCCAAGTGCCTGCCGGGACCACCACCGGAGAAAAACAGAGACGGGGATCTCACTGAGGTCCACCTATGCTAGGGCGGGTGGCGTAGGTGCCGCTCTGCCAATCTGTTACAGTTCAAAGCCCCGGCCGTGGATAATGGCGTCTCCATACGGCGTCGCACAACTGTACGCTCACGATGTCACGCACTCACTATAAACGGCTCTTCCATTCAAATTGATTTATTTACGCTCGGCTGCCAAAGGGTCCAAATCTAACCGCTTTCTCTGTGAATACATTAGACAGTGACTGAGGTTAGCGAGCGATAATGACTTCCCCTGCTGCTCCCGATCTCTTCTTCTCACGTCGCCTCCTGCTCCGTCACGTCCATGTTCTCTGTCGGTCCAAGACTGTCTCGAGCTCTGCCCTGAGCTTCCCAGGAAAATATTGTCTTTAACTTTTTGTATCAATTGAATTAAGCCAATCAAGTTTAGAAAAATATCTTAATATGTAAGTGCGAACCATACCAAGAACCAAGTGTTTATTGTGGCTACACACAATTATGAATGCTTCGTGAAGTACAATTTATGTTTTCCCCAAAGAAATTTGGAAAAAGGTCATATTTAAAAAAAAACATTAACTAAATTACAGATGTTACATAAGGTGTTTCCAGATTGTCCAAGGATGGAATACAAAGTTGTTTTCAGACTTTTGAAATCAAACCAAAAACTGCTCAATAAACCAACTGACTTGAGTTGACATTCAATAACTTTTGTTAATTTTTGTTATTTGTGTAGAAAAATATCCTGTACTTACTGCACAATACATTTATAAATTGGATTTGTATTGAGCCATGATCAGGTAAATTAGGGACCTTGGAAAAAGAATGTTGAAAAAGTGAAAGGAGGAAAATTAACGACAAGTTATACTTTCAGGAAGATGAGCTCTGAAGGAAAGATGAGAATCAGTCAGCTGGAAAGATAATCAGGATTTTTTAGTTTCGTGAGTCTATTGATTAGCAAAGGCAGAGATTCATTGCCAAAAACGGACAGAAAAAATGTTCTTGAGTCTCAAAAACAACATCAAATAAGTTGCTAGTAATACTTGTTGAACAGAGGATAAAATGTATTAGTTTTCCGACACTACAGAAAACAATCGGTGCAAAAGTTTACCCGTGCTATCTGATCCTTCCTAAGTCATATTTCACGATCCAATCTTTCACCCTGCTTCGAAAAAAAAGTACTTAGTAAAAGTATAGCTTCTCCAGGTGCCCACAATTAAAGACAATTTAGTACATATGACAGACCTGTAGGTGGCGTTGAAATGCTCTCCAAAACAAATGGAAAAGCATGTAGACGCAGAAAGTCAATTATAACTGAACCTGAGGAGTTGATGTGGATTGTCTGACCAAATGCAAAACTAGGAAAAAAAGTGTATTCCAGAAAATAAACGTGTATTTTGTTGGGAGAATTTCCAGTGCACTGACAATGGAATAGCCGTGAACTGAAACACAGGGATCACACAAGATTTATCTTGAGTAACTGGAATCTTCGACCACAAGCAAGCTAAAAATAAATACTTGTTTATTTTTTTTCTGAATGATTTCTCTTGTCTGGACTTCAATACAAGAGGGGTGTTACAGACAAGCAGTGGGGGTCTATTTGGATGTTTTTGTGTTTTATTGGATGAAGATAAGTGAGCCCCATTCGTGACCATCATATAGTTTATAGATTATTCTAAAATAATAATCCCAACCCTTAGTCGACGAGTAGAAAATCTGGTTTTGAAATTAATGTCATCAGAAGAGGCAGCAAAACAAAAACAAACAAGATTTTTTCTTTCCAGCCAATTAAACAGTCCCAGGAAATGGTGTGGAGACCAGAGCAAGGAGGGGAAATATTAGCAGATGTCCGAAAGACGGGCATGTGACCAACACGCTCGGGCCTGGGGGTATGACCACAACGAGGGGTGAACAGTTTCCCCCTCTGGCTATTGATACAACAACATTGTCCCTTCTGACTTTGTCTCTGTGTGTGTGTTTGTGCGACAATGGCAATGCCAAGTGTAGGCACTGTTTGCTAGTTAGAGTTCACTCTGGACTGAATCTCTATCTATTATACATGTGAATATATGCTAAAACTTAATGGATCAACACAATTATATTCATATAAAAACAGTTAAATGTATTTTAAACTTTCTTTTAATAGGGAAATGGTTGTTAATCATGAAGAAAGCTGGATGTAAATATAAAAAGTGGCTCATTATCGTTACACAGTTATTAAATATTAGCATTAAGCCTATTAGCTAGTTTAAGTACTGCACCGTACCACATTATGTACGTTTTTGGCGGCACATTATACAGTAGATTTGTCCACATTCCCCGGTCGTCTGCTGGATAACTCTGCACATGCTGTGTATTTATTTTCAGTGAGATTCGACCAATGAGACGCTGCTAAACATCTCACACATGAAGGTTAACAGATTAACAGTCAAACACAGAGAAAAAAAGTGTGTGGATCCAGCATCATATTTTCATGTGGGTTTGGTACTTCAAGCATCAGTGAAGTCGTATCTTAGAAAGCACATGTGGAAGATACACCCATGGTGGTGATAAAGTGACAAATGTTATCATCTAATTATGTTGGAAAAGATCCTTTTTTCATCCTCATCATTAATGTGATTCTTACTCTATTCTTGTCATCGCAAATGTGAGCATAAACGTCTTCTAACTTCGCAGCATTTTTCAAGTAACTCGAGAAAATGTCCGAAAATACGTGACCTTGGTTGTGCGGGGAGTATCAGCGGGGGAGATCAAGGGTACGCGGTGTCACATCTTATCCAGTGAAGTCATGTCTGAGTTAAATCCTGCAGCCGAAAGAAGCTCAAGCCGCAGACGACATCATCTGGTCAGCATGTGGAACTGGTTTAGTGGCGGATTAGTGTCTGTTTTAACAGTTTTACACTTCTTCTTGTTGTGTCATGTGCAGGTCACTAATGTTGCACACGACACACACCTGAATAAACTGCTTATTCATGATGCTTATCAATTCCATTTGTGCAAATATACGTTCTGTTCTTGTGTGATTACTCACTTATTCTCTCTTCTGTAATAGAAACCACAATAATTGGAATGTAACAAAGAGAGTTCTGTGGAACTACTGCAAGTACCAGGGTCCAGATCCAGGGGCCCTTTCGCACCAGTCCTGATGGAACAGCACCTCGACACAGAGTCTGCAATCAAGCAAAACCATTGCTGAGCTATCAAAGCCTCTCCCTAAAGCTTACCTCCCAGGAAAAAGGTGGGCATTCCCATGTGATGACACAAAAGCAGAATGAAATAACCACCACTGATGTTGAGGAAAAAAACATATAAATAATATTATCAATGAGAAATATAGAGATATATAATAGAGAATAGATAAATAAAAGTATATATCGTAAGTGAAAAAAAGTACTAAGGGTGACTCAAATCTTACGAATAAAGTTTATAAAGTAATATTCTGAGAGTAAAAGTTACCGCCATGCAAGGCTGTTGAAAACAGTTCAACGGCAGCGTCGCGATAAATAATGATGAATGCCTCCTCGTCTAGGTCCTCGCGTGTTTGGACTTCCTCGACCCTCATTGACCCTGATTCTCCAATTACAGTCTCTGTATTCCAGCTCAGGAAAAAAAACGCAATAGTGTTGAGTGTTTATCGACCTCGCGAGTCGGATTCAGACGGTGTCAAAAGTCGGCGACATTTTGCGTCAAAAATAGACAGAATGTATTTATCCATAATAAGGACTCATGAATAATCCAACCACTATGTGAAGGAACAGAAAGAGTGTGAGGCTGTGAGGTTTTTCACTGTGGATGCGTTTCTTTCTTAAGAAGATGATAATGATAAACAGGTGAAAACAGTTTCCACCATCTTTGCATTTCATTATTCCTTTATTATCCTCCACTCTCTGGATGAGACTAGGTCGCCATTCACATGATGACAAAGCAACCACTCAAACGGAAATAGGTTGTGGGAGGAAATCAGAGTGACCATAGGAAAAGCTGGATTTCAACCAGAAATTTCAACCATAAACCATATACTTTATAAGAAAAATATAGTACATCAATAACAATACATGTCTCTGACAAATGACACATCATTTTATAAAACACACACACAAAATATTTGCCAATTTGTGGTACTTTTGAAAACATGTTGAAGATAATATATTAAAATAAAGGGTTATATAAGAACTGGTGATCAAGTTTTGTTACATAAACTGAAAATATGTATTGTTGTTAAAATAGAAAATTAATTAAAAAATGTAAGATAATGTCCAGAAACAATCATTTAAAAATATTAAAAATAATATAAATGTTACAATATATAAAGATTTTTTTTAAATTAGAATTGTACATAGAGTAGTGCAGTTTTTTTATTTACCTTCAGGCCAAAATATGCGTTTTTTTAATTTGAAATTTGAATTTAATTTTGTGAAATTAATGTCTTTTGGACTGCAATCTACTGACTCTTTCAAGAAAAATCTTAAGACGTTTTTATTCGTGCAGGCTTTTCCTTGATTTTCTGGAACTCCTGTGTTGTTCTCAGTTTTATCTTGACCTTTAAAATATATACTTTATTAAATATTGTTTTGATTGTTTAAGCGCTTTGTGACCCTGGTCTGGAAAAGCGCTATATAAATACAAATGACTTACTTACTTACAATTTGGACGACCTTAATGGATTTTTTTAGGCAAATACTTTACAGTTTAAAATGTTTATTTTTCACACTGAACACCGGAATTCCTCAGAAACCTTTTTATACGGATGCATAAAAAATATCCCAAAGAGTGATAATCTTGTAGATAGAAGAGCCACACACACACTCCCTCTCATCCTTGTGTGTAATATGGCTGGAATGTGAGACAGTCAACAGAGCATGTGGAAGGGAAGAGGAGGCAGCAGCCTGCCAGAGTGTTGTTATTCAGGTCCACACGCCTCGGCATCTGTGTCAGCTAATGAGAGAAACTCAGCTCTGTTTCATCTAGTCTCCCCGGACCAGGAATTAGCATCTCCAAAGACAGACACAGTGAGAGGGAGAGCAGGAAGACAGCCACAGAGAAATGGAGGGAGCGAGAGAGAGGGAGAAAAAATAAGTGTGATCGACAGAGGACGGGCTGGTGGTGGGGGGAGAGAGAGAGAGAGGAGTGAGTGGCTGCCGAGACAGGAAGGTGAATAAACACAAACTGTCTCTCACACACACATGCTGCAGCATATTGACGAGGCCGAGCTAAGAGAGGTGGCGGAGTGTGAGACACTCACTAATAGGTCCCTGATGGACCCGGCGAGATGAGAGGCCAGCGACTCAACGCTGAGGAGGAGCGAGGGGGGGGGAGTCGAGGGTGGTGGGGGGGGGTCACAGGTTAGAGGTCAGTCAATCAGCGCACCATCCCCTGTCAACCTCGCCACCCAGGCCTCTCCCACTTGACTGCACAGTGCCTAATGATTATTAACACGTTAAAACACTTAAGGAGCGCTGGGAGCAAGTGTACCCCAGTGAGCCCCAGATGAGAGGGGGGCGTGAGGAGGGGGGCGGGGGGGGTGGCATGGTAATGATGTGCTCGCACATGATTTGCCGGAGAGAAATCGCTAATCACCTCGTCCCTATGGTGACACCATCGGGACACACACACACACACACAGCAATATCAACCTAATAAATATTTCTCTTTCGCATGTGATTCCTAGTCAAAGATGCATATTTAACCAGCTGCTGGTGTGTGTGCGAGCGTCTGCAACCGCATTTGATCCGAGCATGTGTGTGTCCGACGCGAGGCGTTGGGAAGTGTGTTTGTGTGTGTGTGTGTGTGTGTGTGCGAAGCAGCAGGGAGCCCTCTCATCTGCGCTTAGCCCAGTAAATGGCGAATGATTGAAGAGCTTGATGTGCGGAGATTCACCTGGGAGCTCGTCTGTCTGCGTCGACGCTCAAACCCCGGATATCACGGAAGAGAGAGGCTGCTCCACTTGCCAGAGGGTATATTCAAACTGCTTGAACAAATATTGGCCTAAATTAATATCCAAATCTACAGATCTACAAATCTACTTTTTTATGAAAATCAAAGTTTTAGGTCACGTTTTTGCAAAGTCACTTGATGTGGATACAAATATGGAGCTTTAATCTGGAAGTAACTGGACTTTGAATATGAATGTTTGACACTGAATTTTTTTCAGAATTCAAGTTAGACTTTGTATTTTTTTTTTAAAACACAATCACATTTCTAGCGCTGTTCTATTTTTGTTTCTTCAATGCATGAATACATGACTTAAATTCCGGGCAACCGAGGAGAAGCAATCGATCCCTGCAGTCCTCGGCTTCCCGGATATTAACACTGTCATTTTACAACACGTTTCTTTCACTGAATGTATTTCTATTGGATTATTTTCATCATTTTATTTTTACATTCATTTATTTACATTTGCTTTCAGTGAATATTTTCTATACATTAAAACAATTTAGATTGAAAAAAACAAAACAATGATAGAAATGAGATGGTTTATGAAATTCTAAGTCTGATTTTGACACAGTAAAAATTCAGTGTTCGGAATTAATATTCAAAGTCTGATGGCACACCTTTGCTTTCATGCTTAACATAATGAGTGAAATATCAGATGGACATAAGCATGATGACATTAAAGTTCATACATTTTTAGAGCTACTTTACATCGACATAGATCAGAAACTGCTGCTTGTTTAAGGGCAGCAAAAAAAAGACTTCAGTGCTAATATGTATATTAACTCTAAGTGATTTTATTTTTTATTCAATATATCAGTATCAGCAATACGGACCTTTGTTTTACTGGGTATTGGTGCCATTTTTCTTTTTAACACTGCTCTGGTTTAATGTAGGTGTTAGTTTTATGGATGATCCTCAAGGTATAGCAGACAAATACAACACATTCGAGTTAATGACAGGTCTAGATTCTGAAGCGTCTGTCTTACTATGTAAGTACTATTTAGGTCTTGGTACTTCCTATGTGATGATCTCACATCTTGCTTAGGTTAAAGTCTTTCCAGAATCTTTTTCTCAGGAGTAATAAAAACTTGAACTGAGCGATTAAAGGAAACTTTCGACCACACATTAAGGATGTATGTAAACAAAAGGAGTATCTTCGTCCATCGGATCATTTTCTGTCACTTCCTGGTCTGATGACATACGCAGACTATAATAAAACACTTGTTACTGTAAAATGCAATATAAACATTCAAGTGACTAACAGGGATTACTAAATAAATACCCGTTCTAACCAAATTAGTACGACGGACAGGAATAGTAGTTACAACAGAACATGCACAGACCGCAGTCCAGTGGTGATGTCACTTCCTGTTGTTTCAATCAGATTTTCTTAACCCTTTTAATAAGTGAATAAAACTCCTAAAGGGTTTAAGGATATTGTCGACCGTTCTAATATTAACATTAACGAAAGACCATCTATGTCAAATAGTGAACATGATTTTCTCCCCCTAAATATGACGCCACTGATTGGTTTAAAGGGGTCCATGTGACCAAAGTCACTGCATTTAGACGACTCACTACTACTACTGAAATAAAACTGCCTTTACAATGAAATGAATTAATTAAAAAACATTCAAATGTAGAATATCAATGCGTCTTATATAACCGTGGTCACATGACCCATGGACTACAATTCAGACAACATCAAATTAGCACAGACAGATTCCATATGGATAAAAACTTTATTCAAATCTTTGGCCGATTATAGGAAAATATATCTTGTTTATATCTTTAACGTGTCAAAAGAAAAGTCGCCGATTACAAAGCTTCTTCAAACCGGGAAGAACAGACAGAAGATTGAAAAGATTGTCTGATTTGACAAATATAGTCTTTGTGTTTATATAAACGCAATAAAAAAGATTATTAAAAGGGAAACTATTGCTGCAAGATGGAGAAAATCTACTTAAAAGAAACACATTTAAGACTCTTATAATAAATAGGTTTGGAACCACATCACTACACCAAGGAATTTAAACCCAAGATGTAACGTCGCCTCTGTTTTTTTTTTTACGTGGGCAGAGAAATAAATCTCATGAATGAATTTAACCGAATAAAATAATTGTAAGTATTAAATCAAGGATAATTAGATTAAGTTTGCAAATCTGTTTCGAATTTCAAGCCGAATGGGTGTCAAATGATTTCTGTGGAGGCTAAATTGAGGCATATTTGACTCCCGGGTCATCTTTCCATCTGTCAGGTGGAAGCGTACAGCATTTAAGCCCAGACATGGAGTATTTAATCTGCTCCTTCAGGGAGGTTGTGTGTATGTGTGTGTGTCCCAGGGGTGCACTGAGTCACCGCGGGTCAGTGTGAGCGACTGCTGAGGGACCAACTCCCACTGAAGTGGTCAAGCTGGCCCAGATGGGTTTCTAATAGTCTTAATCCAACAGGTCAGCCTTTCGGGGCTCATCTGCGCTCCACCGTCTTCTAAACCTTCTCCCTCCTTTTTGCTGGCTTTCTTCTCTTTCTTTTCGCTTATCTGACCTCCTCCTTTTCCCCGTCTCCCTCGGTCCGCCTCTCGAGGAGAGCAGCATGAAGCTAATGAGGCCTGGCTGGCGTTTATCCACTCGTCCGTCCCCTGGCGCGTCTGTCTCCTTAGCTTATGTTGCCTCGCCATCAAAATAAATAACTTCACATTGTTTGTCTCTGTATTAGTGTCGGCATGAAAGACAACAGAGCGAGGAGACAATTGTGAGATCCGCACTGGAATCCTGTACGGTGTAATCCAGTTCTCTGGCTCATTAAAAGGGTTCCACCTCTGATTCCACGCCGCTTATCTCCGCGCGCACCAAAGATGGAGGATCATTGTTTCGCTATGAAGCCGTGAAGTGTGTGTGTTTTTTTTCCCTTTCACCAGGGCACATCTTGCAAGAGAATCAAACGACACTATTCTCAATCAGCCCCTTGAATTCTCAGGCAGATCCAGATAATGAGACAATCTTCGGGGAGGATCTCAAGAGTGGCTCACACTTTGACAGTTAAATATTTGATTTGATTCATAAAGAGCAGCTGCTGTGGTGGAAATCACTTGTGACGCCGCTGTGAGGATGAAGAGCCTGTCACACACACGCGCACACACACACACACACACACACACACGTCATTATAATAGTCATTAGTGGTAAGTGACAGTCTCTTTTGGCCTTTCAGAGATCCACAGAGAAGAGAGAGTGGATGTGGTGCAGCGTTGGAACTCGATTTGATTCGGAAGACAAACTTCCATTCTCCGTGACTTTTGATTAAAACTGTTTTTTTTTTATGCCCACAATTATTTTTAGGGGATGCTACAGTTAATCCGAAGGCAACTTTGGATGATTAATTATCTCTTATTTTTTTAATGTACACCAGAGCAAATCCCGATCTCACTAACAAAGTGATGAAGGGACGGACAGGAAGTTGATACATAACAGATTACCAACAGGACTACCAAAGGTTATGTTGAGTCATTTTAACAATCCGTCTTTCTTGTGTTAACTGCTGCGACTTTCACTATCAATTAGCCAAAACATCAGTCTCCAGTGGAACAGACAACAAACTTTGTTTCTTTCACCTCATCTGCAATGAGGAAGATGTTGCCGACTCCCTAGATTTTACTATATCTGTACCATACCTTCTGAAATGTCATCATACCTACAAGGTTGAGGGCAGAGGTGTTGAACCACATTCTGTCGATGAAAAAAATCAATTGAAAACATTTTAAGCTTATTAATAATCTGTTCCCTACCGATTCTCAGAACTGTTTTTCACTCAGAGGTAATGTTAACTCGTCTAAATCAATGCAAATTTCTTGTTATTGCTTAGGTTAAATGAAAAGGCCAATATTTTTGACAATATTAGACCATGTACATAAGAGCTTATGGTACCACTGATATTAAAGTTAGTACATGTTGTTATATCAAGACTGTTGCTTTTGCTTTAAAGGGAAACTAATGTGTTGATTTAAGTGTCTCTTAAATGGATCTTGGACCTCTATTGTACTCAACAGTATGTGTTTGTACAAAACTTTAAAATGTATGTTAGAAAATGTGCTCAAGCCCAGCCCATTGTGAAAACAGTTTTTCTGGAGATTAAATATTGTTTACATAACCACACACGTTCCGCTGTGATTGGTCAAAAATCAATGTTCATCACCACGCATCATCAATCCTGGGAGTCTCCTCCTCCAAGGGACTCGTTATATAAACAAAGTGGGCGTGATTACAGCTGGCTGGCTGAGTGAAGCCATTATGACATCATAATGGACTCCGCTTTTGTAACCTCTCATTCGCCAGAATTTCAGACGGAGGAAAACTTAATAACTCCAAAACGTGGTCATGATGAGAAATTACTGCATCCTGGAGAGGAATAATTCAACATTTGAAACATGTGAGTGAGTCAGAATGAATGACCTTTATGCATTCCAATGTTGAAATTTGGTCCAAATAGTGCAAAAGTGTTAACCATTTCCTATAGACCTGTAAAAATCGATGCTTGTCCCCACTTCCAATGCATTCTGTAAATGACGACATTCTCTAGGGGGTAAACTTCCTGTTTTCACTTTTACAGGTTTGGTTTTCACTTTTCCACTCTCCATTTCAGGTTCGTGAAAACCATACATGATCATCAGAATGTTCAAAATAAATAAATAACAGCAATATCAATGAGTGAATCAGGTGATGTAGTCATAAGGTGCCCACGCCTTGTAAGATTATGAGAAAGTTGACCGTTTGTAGCATTTAGACTTTTTTGAAACAAGTGCAGTACGTTAAATATAGATATCAACATATTTAAAACGATTTCTGATTACATTATTGGTAAGTTTGGCAGTTCGTTAATACGGGTTGGTTGGTCTTGCATTTAAACGAGAAAGTCTAGTCAGAAATGCTTCAGGGTGATGTTCTGATATATGAACACATCTTTCAAACGTCACAGACTTCGGGTGTTCAACTTCTTCTTCGGCCCTACATCCAGATCCTGCTGGTGTTTCAATGTAACTGTGGTTGAAATGAATAGTCATAGCCTGTTGCTGGCCAACAAAATGTCCAACAAACTGTCCAACGGCGATTCCGGATAAATCCCTGGTCCTTTGGAGGGTTGATTGTTTTGGAACAAATACCAGGACAAACTATTTATACTTTGCAAAATAACTGGGATGACGTATCACCAGAATCACATCAAAAGCTTTAATTTAGGTTTGTTTCAAGATGAGTTGATTACTTTTGCAACACAGTTGTTATTAAGCTCTATAAATGTGGCGATACTTTCTCCACTAGAGGTCTTTTAGGTCTTCTTCCTGCTGCAGAAAACTGAAAAGCAATGATCTGACATCCTCCAAAAACACAGCAATAGAACAAAATATATATATTTTTATTATTATTCTAATCTTGTTATTTAGGAACACCTACATACCCTAACCCTAACTTATAACTTCATCTCATTTTTGTTCTTTTTTGAGGATTTTGTGTAACATTCTGACAGAACACAACTTTTAAGATACAAAAGACAATAAGACTTATACTGTTCAATTTTCAACATTTCTGATAAACTATAGGATTTTAAGTTAATAAAGTGGATAAAGTGTGTGTGAGTGAAGGATTAACAACAAGTTTGAAAACAGTATCTGTGCTAGCGATTTATATTTCAGGATGACTCGCAGTGGAGCCAAGGGTATGATGACCTGAACCAGTGTTTGACACTCAACATTCCAGACAGGAGCCTCCTGCCCTTACTGACTTTTTTCCAGGTGTGAGTGACACCTAGAGTTTTTAGAATTCACTTCCAATGTTGTTATTTTTCCTGTCATGGTGAAAGCGGAGGTCAATGTATTTGTACACATGCCTGTCCATCAAAAGATTTTGGCATCAAATTTCAGTTTGTTTCCCGCACATTCCCTCGCAGAAAAGCAAATTAAAGGAGTAAGTAATACATTATTAAATTCAATCAGGCTCCAACTGGTTTTGTAGATTGTGTCCTGTCAGTCAGTAAAGCTCTGACGGCAGGTCATTACTCTATTAATTGAATGTTTTGATGCCAATATTCCGAAATCCTATCATACAAATGAGATTTCCTCAGGTTTACAGAATCACAGGAGAAAACCGTTAAATAATTGAAATATTTAATGTACAAATATGTAAATTGAACACACTGGTTTGTTGAATGCAGCTCTCCTTTAACTACATTGGACAAGAAGTCAAACTACAGAATGGCACATGTTAACATGGTTTTCCTTTTGTATCTTGACTTAATATTATATATACGTAAAAAGTCTGGAGGAAAAACAATTGATTGGACAGATAGTAGGAGCGTAAATTAAAAAAGCTTTGCAAGTTACTTCCTTATAATCTGTTCGCCATGGCAATTTTGCGAAAGATTAAGTGAATATTTGAATCAACTCAACATGATAAAAACAGATATATATCAATTGAATTGGTAATACGTAAGTCAAATCCGACCCTATATCTCCTATATGCTCTAACTCAGTCGTCCGCCGACCCCTGTTCCGGGGACCGGTCCATGCGACATTTATTAGCCACACAGAAAAAATAAAGTATTTTTATTATTTCTGCCTAAAAGGTGTTTCATTTATGAAAAGGAAACATATTTTCTCTTAAATAACATTACTATGTGACTCTTGACTAGTACAAATGAGTTAAACACATAATATATAAATAATACTTAAACACAAACTCACATATTGGCACAAAGTGTCTAAAAGCTACTAGACACACACATACAGAACACTATGGTCAGCATACAATCAACTATACATAAATGCAAATACACAAACATGTTGTTGTGACCATGTTCAACGTTATGGTGATTTTTTTTTCTTGCACTTAATTGTAGTTCGTGCTATTGTATTTTTACTTTTTTCTATCTGAACGTCGGCCTTTGACTATATTCCTGATAGTTAACCGGTCCGTGGTATAAAAAGGTTGGGGACCAACAGTAACTGTATTTGTATGGATGTACAAACTGAAAACACATCTAAAGCTTGGCCCGTGAGTTTTTGAAGCTTACGTGAAAGGTTGGTCTTGATTGGCGATCTCATGGTGTGTTTACATAAAAGGCGACTTAAATGTTAGTACCTGCACAGTAGCTGGTTTCTGGTGGATGAATGACTTTCCAATGTCAAGTTGGTCAATCTAATGTAGTCTTATGTCAGTGGAGAGTCAAAATGGCAGATCAGAGGGGCAGTGTTCTTTATATAATGTAGAGAATTAAACTAGGAGACAAACTTTGGGTCCAAACACTTGATCCAAATGGCCTCTTAAGTAATACTTTTAAAACTAGTTATGACTTAAGCTCTTTTACATGTTTGTTGTTAATGCTATCCCGAAGGAGACCTCCTGAGGGATCAATAAAGTTTTTACCTTACCTTATTTTTTCTAATCTGTTTGATTCAAATTGTTTCTCTACTCACTTATTTTCCCCATTCATCTGGAAAACACCAGAGGAAGCTAGCAACATTCCAGTTTATCCCCATTTTTCAATTTGTGAATTTCTTGTCACTAAAGCAGCTACATTGAAATGAGAGCCACCTTTCTCTCTCCAATTCATTCTGTAGTCACAGATCTGATGGAAGAGAAACCTGCCACATTGATTTCACAGATCTTTCCCAGATTGTGAGCAAACGCCGTAACCCCAGATCGTGACTTAATAGTGTGTTCTATGCACCCCAAAAGTCAGAACCCACAGATGGGTGGTCACAGTTCAGAGCATTTCAGTTGTGCAACTTGGAAAACAATATGTTGACGTCCACTGACATTATCCAGAGCGTGTCTTTCCACATTAGAAACTTTTAAATAGAAATAAATTTGTGGAAGAATAATAATGATAGTACAATAGTTCATTTGCACCAAGATACTGGCAATATTTCAGTTTGTAATCTGATTTGTTTTGATGTAGAATTGGGTCAGTTTAATGAAGCCATCTTGGAATGTTTACTCTTGGGAGCCTACAGACAAATTCTCTAAATTTCAAGTTTGGAATTCTGAGATCGCGGAGCAGACCAGGGAGTTACAAAGTAAAAAGAAGTCTAAGTACACCTGAAACGCATCATAAGTCAGGCACACGGTGCTGAAAAACTTGTTTGTGGAACATCTGGGTAAAAATATTGAAATACCTTTTTTTCTTCCATGCTTTGATTCATAAAGATGTTGTTGTCGTCTCTCGACAAGTTAGACATGCATTCAGGAAGTTCTGTTGTCTTGTTTTATTCCTCATTTCTTCTGTTCTTTTCTCTCAGGCGGAGCCGAGAATTCTTTGGCCTCGCGGCCCTCTTTCTGCAGAGGTCACGTTAATCTCTAATGGCGTGGTGATGACAGAGTGCCGTTGGGCCACATGCAAATTGAATCTCCTCGCCTGTCTTCCACGAATCACGTCTTTGACGTCCCTTCAGCGTTCCTACAGATTGGTGACTTCCCTGTTTCAACTGGGCAACAAAAGACAGGACCTCTCGGCGGCTGGGGAAAGATGAGCGGCCATTGTTTGCGCTGAAAGGCCAGTTATTCATTGCCCCTGAGTTAAAGAGCTGACCCCGGTGTAACACGGACCGAGCGGCCGAACAACACTGGGGCTCTTTGTCTGGCCCGGCCTCGTCTCTGATCACCCTGTAATGAACTAAGAGCTCTGGCGAAAAATTTACAGCCCCTCGCTGCCTTCACCCCTTCCATCCCTTTCATCCTGCTCTCGGCCGGGCCTTCATTTTTAGGGCTCTATTCTCCGCAGACATCATTTTAAAGAGTTCCCTTCCCACTAGAGCCCCTCTCACAATAACAATGCAGACAATATAAGATGGGTCATTAATTTCTTCTCAATGGATCCCAGTTGTTTTCGCCCTTTTCTTCAGTCTTCCAAACCTTTCATTGGCTTGTTTTGTTCGTCCTGTGCTGCTCTATAAGGGACGGGTGATTTCTTCGACCCATAGGGGTCCGACTCACACATGCGCAAAAAACCCACCCTAAATGTATCGGCCCCTACTGTTCTTGTAATGGGAAGTTAAATGCTCTAAATGCTTTATGACATTTAATCATTACCTGACAACCCTGTTTCCGTCAACACATCACAAAGAAATCCGTTTGCAAAACTATATGACGATCCAAGAACTATTTCAAAAAAATTTGTCGCAAACATTTATTTTTTCCTCCGTGAAATATTTTTGCAATCTGGCAGTGGCGACGAATTCCTTGTGAACTGCGGATGGACCTGCTGTAATAAATCCTCCCCTTGAAGTCAGTGTGAGTGCAAGTGCGCGGCCTCGTGCACGCGCACAAGTGTGCGTGTGTGCGATATCCCTGGGTAAATTGTTTCCTCCAGGCTTTGAGAGGAGGGCATTCAATAGCCTGCCAAAAGAGCTATAGGCGATAATTAAATGATTCCACGCTTGAAAGGAGAAAGAAACACAGACAGAAACTCACAGACGGGGGGGAAAAGAGAGAGAGAGAGAGATATTCAGACGTAGGGTGAGGAAGGTGATGAGAAATGGAGGTTCGGTTTATTTTTTTTTTCCTCTGAGTGAGATGATACCGTAGTCGGCGGGCCGACCTGCTGCAGCTGGATCCTCGGCAGAGACATGACGCCTGGCATTAACGTCAGAGGAGTCTTTGCTCCTGTCATTTAACCGTCTTGGACGCTGTGTCAGACAAACATTCGCAAAAATATTGACCTAGCTTGGCAGCACGGCAGTGAAGTGATTAGCGGTTCTGTTTTAAAATAATGCACCTCTTAGTTTTGAGACTTCAGCTTTGGTTGTGGAGTGAAGCCCACATGGACCAAGGTTTAGACTTAGACCCCATAAAAACATGATAACTTTTGAATATATGTTACAGTTATTATCAGCTTTTGCAACTGCTTTTCAACTGCTTTACCGCATAATGTCAAGTTTGGCTTTAGCCCACTGGGAAGAGGATTATGACCACCTATAGTGCTGTGTAACTCTTTCTTGTTTTTAGGGACTTCAACAAGGACACAAATCTAAAAATTAAAAAGCAATATTTGATAAAAATATAATTTGCGGACCTCTCAATTCAAACATATAATTGTCTTCATCAAAATTAAACATATACGAATTTTCATGAGGGTCTTCTGCCCCCCATGAAATCCCCTTTGACAAATGGAGTCGCCCTTCCCGCTAAAACCGTCATTAAGGTAAGTAAGTAAGTAAGTTTGTATTTATATAGCGCTTTTCCAGTCAGTAGACAACATGTTTCTTGGAGCAGTTTGGGAGTCCATAAGACATAAGACCGACATTAGTCATTACTCATCTCTCTGCTGTATGTTTTCGTATTTTGGAAGGAAATAAGTGTAAAAAAAAACACAAGTTGATGTACTTTTACCAAATAAAGGAGACATAGTTAGCTTCAAACCTTTAGTCACAAAAAATATATATATATATTTATGTATTTATATTCAAATATACAAAATGTTTTGGTAGGTTTCCTCTATATCTAGCTGTCAACAAATGTTCTTTTACATCCAGATTCGGGGGGAAAAACATATAAGAAAAGGTTACATGTTTAAAAACGACCACTTAATTATTGTTAAAGTAACACCCAAAAAAATATTCCTTGACAAATATCTTTCTTTATTATTTAGATAAAAATACATTAAAATAGTAACAGGACAAACGTGTGGATTTAACTGCAGTTTCTATCAAATATTTACATTCCTCACTCAAAACTTTTTGCAGAGTCGTTGCCTCATGCGACTGTTTGCCGGGACTCAGAGCCTGAGCCCCCCCAGAGCTGACACCGCCACCAGCTCAGGTTTCAGCGCACGTGCACCAAAAAAAAACAAAACAAACTAAAACCTTTGGTGTGTCTCTGGCTCAATCTGACAGTAGGTGTTGCATACTAATGTGTGTGTGAGTGTGTGTGTGTCTCAGGGGGGCCGGGATGAGGAAGTCCTCTCCCATTACTCTGTGCCCACCAGCTGGGCAGGGGCAAGGGCTACAGCAGCCAGACAGATGGTAGCGTCACCCCCTGCTCACACACACACGCACACACACACAGTGTAACAGTGAGGAGGAAGTCATTAGCTGGTCACACAGATTCTTATTGAACAGTGGGGAGAAGAGCGGTGGAGGAGATATAAAGACGGAGGAGGCAGGGAAAGAGAGAGCGAGTCTTTTTTAATCCTAAACTGCTGAGGCAATCTGTCATGGATAAAATAATTGCCCTCATCTTGAGTGAACCTGAATAATCAGTCAACACCGAGCGTATTGCTGCCTCGGTGTGATTCATTGAGACACACACTTGCAACGGTCAGAGAGCTCTGACCCCTGCGAGGACTCTAATTTGGCCGCCGTGACATCCTAAACAATGGAGCCGATGGTTTAAGAAGTGCAGCAGGTGTGCCGTCTCGGCTCGGAGAGAGAGAGGGAGAGAGAGAGAGACAGAGTGAAGTAAATCCTGCAAGCGTTGAATCAAGTCTGCATCGCAGTCCATCGACCATCCTTCATCCAGGTCTTCGGCTGCAGCTCGACGGTTTGTTGAGTGAGAAAACAGAAGGGCCCGCAGATCTAATTGCACCTTAACTGCTGCAGTTAGACTAATGTTTGTCCAGGAGACATTAGGCACCTCCATGAGAGGTCATTGAGCAGCTGCTGGAAGAAGGCATCATCGATATCAACGCGAAGAGTGTTGACCTCGATGTGGGTCAAGAAGGGTTCTAGAAATGTAAAAGTGCGGCAGAATATTTGAAGGCTCCAAAATAAACATGTGATATTTTGAGCAGATGAATCGCGGAGTAGAACTTAAGCTATAGTTTTATAAAAAGCCTTTAACACCCCTTTTTTCTAGGCGAGTCTTTGAGTGTCATGTGACCGACAAACTGTTTCACAGCAGTGTGTCAGAGACAGTACTGAGAAACTGTAAGTGTGCACATGCTGTATTTGGCAATGGTGCATCAAGGATTCATGGTGAATCCAGAAACAACATTTTAAACCTATGTAATGTTGCTTTATTAACAAATGGATGTTCCAATGCTCCAGTTCGAAATCTACACCTAGTGCACTGCTTTACAGTATACTGTAAGGCAGTACGCTTGTACGCTTGCACAGTACGCTAATTTCAACAGGGTAGTACTGTCTCAAATCAAACACTGCTGCTACACACTTAACGGAAATGACTCGACAGCTTCTTCTTCTTCTACTACTTTTTAACGCTGATCGTAAACACTCGCCGACACTTGGCAGCGCTTTTCGGCAATCAAAACAAGTTATTAAGTTGTGTTTCATTGTGTTATTATTGTTGTTTTGTGGTAAAATTTGTGGTTTTTCGAGACACTTACGCCGGTATCTGCTCCGAAGACACACACTGCTCA
This sequence comes from Callionymus lyra, assembly GCF_982586985.1. NCBI lineage: Eukaryota > Metazoa > Chordata > Actinopteri > Syngnathiformes > Callionymidae > Callionymus > Callionymus lyra. Next base: position 30,312,827 of record NC_141820.1, read on the forward strand.
ATGTGAGCACACTTGTTAACTCAAAATACTAAGTGTGAGTGTAGAAGTGCCTTATTTGGGACACACCACTGGTCATTCTTTATAAAGAACATGGACAATTTCTCATGTTCACTGAGTCCATCATAGAAATAAAACTTTTATATAAAAATAATGCCATTCCTACATATGACTGACGCTCATGTATTATGTTCTGAATGTGAGCAAACCATTGCCAAAGCCAAGGTCTCAAGCAGGACAGTGCCCACACAATTTTCTGTATAGTAGTGAGATAAAGTTCATTCACTTTAGCCAAACACCCTGTAACTCTTCATAAAGAAAGAATTCCACTTTAAAGTGAAGACTAATTTAAACTGAACAATAGCCAGTCGATAACAGAGATTGCTAAAGTCTCTTGTGAGGTGAATTTTAGGATATCTTCGTATCTTTCCATCTCAAACAAAAAAACAAACCTAAAAATACTAATATTAAATTGAGGGTGTATTTATGGCCAATGAGAGCATATTGTCTGTGATGGTTTGTGAATGGAATTCTTTAAGACAACAAGAAAACAAGATATTTGTCTTAATTTTTATAGCAATTTGAAAATAAAGTGTTTGCCAGCCCGTGTGTGAGTTTTGTATGGACTTGATACACCGAGAAAGAGGGAAATTCAGACCGCCCAAGTTATTTCTAACTGTAATACTTGATGTACTACTTGTATTTTTCGTCCTGTCATTTTTGATTTATTGTAAATGTATTTTTTTTTCAATGTGTAACTTAACTACCTCTTGGCCTCTTGGAAAAAGAAGTTATTTATCTCAATGAGATTTTTTCCTGGTTAAATAAAGGTTATAAACATAACAAGGGTAAAAAAGGTGAAAAATCAAAAAGCTTCTATCTCAAAACATATTAAATATCTTTAGGAGGAAAGCAGTTATTGAGAAATTGTAGAAAATATATTTTTTAAAGTTTCTTCTGCTTTCTCGTGAATGTTTACATAAATTTAATTTAATTTTAAAGTTGAATTAAAACAGCGATGTGCTTCACATCGTCTGTGCTCATTTTTAAGTTCCTCCTCCCGCAAAAGTCAGAATTGAAGTGTCAATCAAGCGCCCGCACTGAAAATCCAAATCAACAGCCATTTTTTGGCCTCGCTCTTTTGTCACAACGGCAAACTTTATGGTAATTCCCGAGTTTTCCGTGTAGTTTTTACATTATGTTGCATATATTATACAAGTGTGACAGTGTCCAACCTGTGCACATACATTAACGAGCGGCACGCACCACCTCCTCCAGCACCTCCGCACATGCACGCTCACACAGACGGTCAAATAGACATACAGTCTGTCATATTTGCGTCTGGTAAACAAGCGCGGTGGAAGCTGTTGAAGCCGTCAAGCTGAGCAAACCCGAGACGACGGTGCGCTTAATGAACTGGGTTGCCTCCCAGCACAACATCTCATCATCACTTGGACTTAAACAAACCACTCAGCCGCTAATTGGCCGAGCCGCATTGAGCCGCCGCGAGGAATGTTCGCTCCCCACCTCCACCGATGCCTCTCAAAGGCTTGACAGACAGCAGCAAGACACCCTCCGTGTTATTGAGTATTTGCACGGAGATGTGATAGTCTGGCCTCCGCCGGGCTCGACTGTGTGCATCTGTGTCGCCGTCGAGGCTGTTTTTGGTTTGTAGTTTTTCAGTGAACTTGACATCAAAGTTTGTTTTTTTAAGGGATCATTTCCAGACCAAAGGTAGAGGATAAGTCTTTTTATATCATAAGAACTCAGTTAAATCACTCTAATATACAAAGCATCATGCTAAGAATGAGTTTGTCTATTTCAATATGGACAATAGTTCACCAGATACAAGTGACAACAGGAGATGAACATTTTGTTTCTATGAAGATAATATCTTGGTAGCATTTTGCCATTACTACAAAAAAGAAAAAAAAAACACCAAACATTGTTTCCTTCAACTGAGAACAAATCTACAAGACAATCTGGAGCTTATAATCCATTTGTTTGTGTTTTTTTCGTTTGACCTATTGTAACAGTTTATTTTCGTGTCTAAACAAGAAGGAGCTGTCTCGCTTGCAGTTAATACAAAACTCTTCAGCAAGAATTCTGAGCCACTCTAGTAGAAGAACTCACCTTTCCCCAATCCTTAAAACTCTTCACTGGCTGCCAGTTTCTTTCAGGATCAACTTTAAAATTCTGGTTCTTACTTTCAGATCTATTCATGGTCAGGCTCCTCCTTACATCAGTGATCTGATCCAGCCTTACACCCCAGCTCGGGCTCTGAGGTCTGTGGATCAGAATCTACTGATGGTTCCTGAACACGGTTCAGGACCAGAGGAGAGAAATCCTTCCAGGCTGTTGCTCCTAAGCTTTGAGACGATCTTCCTCTCCCTCTGTTTTGATGATCTACTGACTCCTTCAAGAAACATCTTAAGACACTTTTCATTGTCCAGGCTTTTTCTTAATTTTCAGCTGCTGTGTTTGTCTTGTTTGTCTTAGATTTTTAAAGTATGTATTTTAAATGTTAAAGCGCTTTGTGAACCTGGTCTGAGAAAGGCGCTTTACAAATAATTACTTACTTACTTAATTACTTAGTTATTTAGTTGTCTATATCTCGTAAAGAGGCTGATAAACATGTTATTGCCACAATGGCCACAGAGTACCAACATGGAGTCACGGAAATTGGGGCTTAATGGACAAGAAATCCAGGGAAATTCAGGAAAGAATGTGAGTTTCCTGTGGCACTAGAATTGAAAAATCTAACTTTTCTCACTCACCGCAGCACATACTTCAACTACCAGTCACGCAAGGTATTCTGTCACATTGTTAAATAATGAATTTAATAACTGCATTTTTTTTTAAGACAGGAATGTTCCAGATAATTCATTTTGTGGCAAATTAAGCAGAGAAACAATAGTATTTATAATTAACAATGTTGACTGTTTTCTGCTTACGAGAACATCTGGTTATTTTACTGATAAGACGTCTTTTCTAAAATACACAACATAAAAACAATTATTTTTTAAAACACTACGCCCCAGTGGCCATTAAGCTAATTCATTCAAGAGATGAATATTATATTCAAATTAGAGGTTTCTAATATGCAAGTGCGTCTCTGGCTGCACGTTTTTGTCTACAGTTTGTGGAAGTGTAAAAATATAGCTGATATGATATTTAACAGCCAATTCTAAAGATTGTGTTCAACACCAAGCCTTACCAGGTCACAAGAGAGTATTAACCAGGCATAAAATTCAATACGGCATAGAAAAGGATTTGGCAAGAAAATGTAGTTTTAAGCTAATACCTTGTAGAAGTTTTTGTGTTTCTAATGTTAATGGTTCTAATGTTTGGCTGTTTACTGGTTCACATGCTATTTGTTTGTTTGTTTTAACGTTACATCAGTTAATGATTAAGGTAAGAAATAGAGAGATTTGTCTTCACAAACTGTATTCAAAATAAATTAAAAAATAGAACAATACATTTTCTAGTTGTTGTGTAAGAACCGCTGCTGTGAAGGAATTGCAGGAGTGTTTTCAGGGTGGCGCACGGACACGAAAGTGTCAGGTTTACCAGGAAGTTGATGGAGCTTAAGAAGGAGGAAGCAAATCTGCAAGTCTAGTGGACAGAAGCTTAAGAATTCGCGGCAACACCCCTGTTTCTCAGTTCAAGTTTGTTTTACCGTCATGTGCAGCTCATGTATACAACTCTACCAACACATTGACCCTCAATATTGATCTATTTTTATGTATTACTTAACTAGTTTTAGTGAATTTACAATAATGGTTACTGATAATGGATGTTCCAAAACTATGCACATCACTCTCACCCTAGCGCCATCTTGGTGCCATTAAATTGTTGCCCCTGACACTCTAGCAAAGGAATGTGATTGTGTAGCAACCCTAGCACCTCCAATTGCTTTTCTCAACGTGATGAGATTTGTGTGTTCATTTCCTCTCCCGAACTTTCTGCAACGTCCATCTGCCACATGGACAGAATACGTTAATGGTCCGACTGTCGTTTTAAACCTCAATGTGTATCCAGATTTGAAAATAAATCAATAGGAAGTAATACACTGGACTAAAGCATTCAATCCATGAACTAGAAAATCTCTTTTAAAAACAGATTTAGTCCAAACAAGTGTATTACTTAAATTAATTAATGCATTTGAGATGTAAGCTACTGCTGGTCAGCAACAGGGCTAACAATCGCTTCAAAAATCATCCTGCGACCTGTCAAGTCATTTCCTTAAACAAGTCAAGTCCAGAGTCCAGCCCAGTGGCAACATGAGTAAAGTCAAATAAATATTAACAATTGTCTGTTGAACTGGGTGAAGATGTGGACTCCACATTTCTTAAAATTCATTTACTGAATGCGGTTTAATTTAACACTCCTACTGAAACATGTGGACAATCCTGCCTTAAACAAACATATGCATCAGACAACACGACTGAAAACAGATTTAACAGGTCTTTGCAGATACATTCACACTGAACTAAAGAAATAAAACTGTTAGCCTGACTCCGGACCAGCTGTTTTTGCTTCTCACTGGCACCATTCCTTAGCATCTGTACACACAAATAAACCAACAAGTTGAAGCAAACAAATGTTTTCTCAGACAATACTAATACATTCTGGCTTCTAAAGGCATACAAATAAATAAAAAAATGAGTATACAATTTAACTTTAATTAAATTTTTATTTAAAGTTAAGTATTGTACTGTTATTATCATTCTTCATTTCCAAAATATTGTCGAAAATTCTATTTGATACTTTCATTAAGATGTGTTTAAGAGGGTGATCTGGGAGCTTTTATTCCGGATCAAAGAGAAACCTTACCTCTTCTCTTCGAGGCAGTTAATAGCTGATTAAGCTCTGTTGCGCGCAGTGGGCCACAGGGAGCCAATTGATCTGACCTTTGAACCCTCACACTCATGGCAGGGGTGGTTGGAGGTCAGGCTTGTAAGGGATACCCTCTTTATCCTTCCCACTGAACAGGAGCTCAAAGCTAGAAGAGGCACCCAGTCATGATCGGAGGGGTCCCTTGAGCCCCCCCCCCACCCACTCCAAACCACACCACATTCATATCGTCAATCTGAGCTCACGATGATCCTTTGACCTGAGCTTTTTGATTCTCCCCTGAGAAGCTTTTCGATCAGGAACCAGGTCTTGCACAGAAGGACGGTCAGCTAGACACACCAATCTGGGACCCTTTAATCAACGAACTTAAGGTATACAAGAAGAAAACAAGACTGCCAAGGACCTCGCTTCATATATTGTATTAGAAAAAGCTTTATACAAATTAAATAACACTATGTTTACCCAACAGAATTAAAATCAAGTCAGTTGTATTCCAGACTTTTAAACTCTCCAACAACTGTGACAACACAATCTAAAACAATTAGAATACATTTACTTGGAACACCATTTAGGTTTATTGTATGCATTTTTTAAAGTTTTTAACTGATGCCGCATTTAAAAGCCAAATAAAGTAAAATAGAATCCGTAAAAACCTTTAAAAACCATTTTAACTCGCGTTAGCCTGTTTTTTAAACCAGTCGAGAAAATCTATCGTTTGACTTTGAAGTTGTTTATGAACAAATAGGTGAAAACAAATCCTTATGGGATTTTAAAGGCCACTCAACCTCATAAAAAATCACACGCTTGTCACAAGTGATCAGCAGGAATCAAATAGTGTGTCCATACATTATGACCAGGGCAAGTGTAGCTGGACAACTGTGCAGTGTGAGCTAACTTTTGCTCAACTTTCATAGTGAGTTTTAAACATACAGGTGTACGTTTTTGTTGATGTGGAAATAATAAATCAGCAGTGTATTTGATTTCCACTTTGGTGTTCTAAAGTGAAGGCCGACCTGATCCCTCCCTCAGTCAAGGACTTGTAGAGGCTTTTCACAAGAGAAGCCCGAGTAATTCCACTTGTCTTTAAGCAAACCATTGAAGTCAGCACTAATGCATTAAGCTTACCGGTCTTCCTATAAGGGCACCTTTTCATCTCCCACACACACACACACATCCCTCGCCTCACACTCCCCCTTTTAAGTTGAGGTATTGTCTTTAGCAGCAACAGTATCATTCCACTCCCACTGAGGACAACAAAGACAAGAAACGCCAAATCCTAGAAAAGCGCTCTCTCTCTCCCTCTCCCTCTGTGTGTGTGTGAGCTCTTTAAAGCAATGCTAATGGGACCTAAGAAGCATTAAAGTGACCCCTACTGTAACAAAAGAGTTAATAATCCGTTTAGAAAACAATCAGATCCTTGCTCATGAGAAAAGCCCCCCGCTAAGTCGCTCTGTAAAGAGGAGGAGGTGGGAATTCACCTCTTCGCCAGTCAGCAATCTTGTTGAACATCGCTTGTTTTCACGGGGCCCTGAATAGGGAATGATAGAACTGTATTTAACGGCAGCGCGCGGTGAATAAAAAGACGCCGCCGCAGAGTTTCCATTGAATATATTCAGGGATTCAAAGTGACAACTCCCATGACTGAGGATGGGGTTTGTTACCTTCCACAATGAGTCCCACTGGACTTCTGAAGGAGCTTTTAACAAACAAACACAGGCACACCCGTTAATTACCAATGATGGTTCCTTTGTCTGACATTTACCCCCCGGGTTACCTTCTTTAGAATCTCATGCTGGCACAGTGCTGTCGACTAATATAAACCATAAAATAAAACCATTTGACTTATTTTTTTTACGGTAGTCCAAGAGGTACGAGTGGATGATGGAGCACTGCGTTCCATCCTCAACACCTCTGGCTAATAAGCGGTGAGTCTGATTGATCCATCTGTCGACATCAGCTCTGTCAGTTCTTATCTTCCCTGTCAAGTAGCTTCCTGGAAGGTGATCACAAAGGATCTGAGCAAATATCTGATCAAATCAAATTCAGGCAGATCAAGTGGTTAAGTGGACGATTTATATAATACAAATTAAATCATTTAAACTCAAGTAGTTTTTATCAGGAAACATCCAGTTATAGATGTAGTATTTAAATATTCTTATTTTTTCCACCAACAGTTGTTTCCATTAGAGGCTTTTTTCAAAACTTGATTCTCTTGTTTAAAGCCAGTGAGGTTTGATTGTTTGGTGTGTATGTAATGTAGTAATAATGAAAAAAGTGCATTTCTTCTTATGAATGTAAGGCTGCTTCAGGTTTAGTGACTTCAGAAAAGAGTGGTGCATTTTGGTTCTTGAACCATCAGCGGGGGCAGCAGATCAAATCTCAACTTGATACAATAACACAATATAAAAAACCCAGTAGAGACCACTTCACATCTCTTCACTGCCCAGTTACATCACTGGAGTCAATATTCACCTGATAACATGGGACTTTTCAACACAGAGACTTTCGGTCGTCTTTTGCTACAAAAAGCTACTTCTCCGGACATTGGATCCCCATTTTTACATACCAGAGTGAATACATTATAAAATGCCGGATCAGTTTCTTCATCCGGACATTAGTTCTGCAACTTTTTGAATAGATGATGTCATAGCACTGTTACTCATAGTTGTATGTAAAAGCTTATTAGAAGTATTGACACACAATCGTCAGATAATCTTTCATCAGAAAAACAACACAGAGGCATCAAGCAAAACGTACACCTAACAGAGAAGCCAAACACAAGTTGAACTTTTGATAAAGTGTTTTTATTTTAATTTAAAGTTACTAACTGGAATCAAAGTAAAAATGTAGAGTGACCATCTCCAAAAGGAGGACAAATACTGAACGTGGGGAGGAGTTGTAAGTAAGTAAGTAAGTAATTTGTATTTATTTAGCGCTTATCCAGACCAGGGTTGTGGCAAAATTTTGAGGGTTTTTGGATTGGATTGAGTGTTTATTTACGTGCTTCAGTTAAACGCATACTTTGAATAATTAAAAAGACACTTAACCAAGCCTCTAGGAGAACAAAGTACTGTTTATAAAAAATACATTATTTTTTCGTTTTAATATTTCACAGAATTATTGTCAACAATATGGTCTGTAATAGATTTCTTTCACAAAACTATTTTTTCCAACACATCTTGGACAATCTGATGTAGAACATCATTTAGAAAAATCTCTCTGATGTCAATTATGTAAGAATCTAAAAAAGAAAGCCTAAACAAAAATAAAAAAAACAACGGTGATGTATTTATCAATCTTTAGTTAGTCCATTACTAAAAATAAGATCTCTTATTATTAATTATTCTTTTTTTTTAAAATAATGCCTCAACATTGAATAAAAAGAAAAATGGAGGAACATATTGTTTTAATTTTTTTTACTTCAGCCTTATATTCTGGGTGCTTTAAAGTGACGATAGGGCTTTCCTTGGCTAACAACAATTAAAAGATCCAAAACGCAGTATAAAGCCATTACATTGTTGGTACATGGATTGTGTTATTAGATTGAATGCCTTTACTAAATAAAGATATAATCCCAGAGAGCGTAAGTCTGCTACTGCAGCCGCAACACATCTATATAATAATTACTTTAAAATAAGAGCCGGGTTGAACTCGGATCCTGGAGATCATTAATGTTGTGCTCCACCAATTCAACTATATTGGCTTGTGAGAAACTGGATGTAGATTGTAAGTGAAATTGCAGGTTGTAACCGAAACTTTTCTCAAAAACATGAGCATTAAAATATCACGGATTATCCCTGTCACTATTTGTAGTTAAGGTTGACGAGAAACAAAATCTAAATTTTGTTGTTGCTATTAAAATAATGTCTCCCGTTTCCTTGTGCTTGAGTGCTATGATTTTCTGCAAATATTTGATGACACAAAAGTATCAGATTTTGTTATAATATACAGTGGAATGCTGAGAATGCTATCTATACACTAGGTTTACTGTTTAACAACAGGTTTAGCAATTTTGGAGACTGAGTTCATTTCCAAGTTTGTTAAACTTCTATTTTTTTTAGATGATTACTTTTATTTGTTTTTAATTTTAGCCACCAATTATAGAACTGTATAAGGGACACGGGTCACTTAGTTTTACAGGATGCTTCCTTTAAGAAACATCTTAAGACGTTTCTATTTGTTCAGGCTTTTCCTTGATTTTCTGGAAATCCTGCTGTGTTTTCAGTTTTATCTTGACCTTTAAAGTATATACTTTATTGAGTATTGTTTTGATTGTTTAAACACTTTGTGACCCTGGTCTGGAAAAGCTCTATATAAATAAAAATGACTTACTTACTTACTTAGAATAGGTAATTTTTGAATGGAACTAAAACGGTCTTTTTCCAATTAATAGAACAGCCCTTTGACATTTTTGGTTTTGTTTTCAGCGGCTGCTCGCCAAATTGCAAACTGACAGAGTTGCATTTCAGGGACACACTCAAAAGTAGCTCCTCTGTGCACCTGACAGGAGTGGCAGGCTTGCAAGACCTAGCAAGGAAAAAAGCTAAGAGGGCAAATTGTTTTAGTAGTAGTAATAAAAAGATGTTACAATTTGTTAATATAGTAATTTAAAAATATTTTGACGGAATACTAATAAATAACTAAACAAATAATGGACTTTAAATGTAGCCATTATACCATGCAGTAAAGCAGTCGCTACATTTGAGTGTAATTTGTGGTGATGCAGTATGTTAGGATTGATCCAAACTTGGCACTTGTTAGGCAGATTGTAGTGATACCAATAGCTAATTGACTGGTTTAGCATTTTGTTCTTTAATAAGGAATATTAAAAGTATACAGAGGATGGGTGAAAATGTTAAAATGGCCTTCATATAATGACATTGTTTCAACGTATAATGCAATGTATATATAGTTGATTCAATGTTGATTTATTGTTAGAAATATTTATGAATCCATTGATTCAATGTCAGAATTTATTCAAAATCTAACATTGTTTCAAAGTTGATCATAGCGAGCCCTTTCAATGTACGTTTCAATGTCAGACATTGAAAGTAACCATCAACCCGACAATATATCAATGTTGATTCAATGTAATTTTGCTACCTGGGAGGTTTGATAACCTAAAAACTGGATTTAGCCAAATTATTTTTATAGCTATCACGACATCTTGCTGTATTTTTGCATGATTTTCTTTTTCCAAGATGGCGACACACTTCCTTAATACTATAGCTCGGACTATCTTGAATTAATTAGTAAGAAAAATGCATCTAGTGATGAATGAAATGGACATATTTGCTGTTTTCATATGATCCCATGTGTGTATCTTACAAATGTGTCATTATCTTTAATACAATTTATGATATTTAAGGCATCTAAATAAACACATGAAACAGGAATTTCAAACTGCTAAACTGAGTCTCCAGTGCAAGTACAATATATATATATATACAGTATATATATATATATATATATGTAAAAAATGTTAATTGGATTGAAAAATATAAAGCTTTGTCATTTTTTTTTCTTCATTGAAAGATTTTCAAAGCAGTTTCAACTCTTTGTTTCAAGCATAACTTAAGAAATCAGAAAGCGAGATGAAACATCTGAAAGGTACCTCAAATGATCTTTGTTTTCATGTGATTTAAAAACAGCGTCACACTCGAATAACAAGATCAACAATTGTGGGTGGACATGCCAACCATCTCGCTGGCACCACTTTTGTTTCCTCAAGTCGGTGAAGATTCATTGGGAAATGCTAAAAAGAAAAAAAAGTGCTTCATATCGTCTGCAAATTGCCCGGGAGGAAACGGCCGGGGTGAGTGGATTGTGGGACTTGATTCGAACGCTTCCTGATGTAAGTTATTCCTTTGTCTGGGCAGAGCTAATAGCGGGGAATGGGATTCAAATAGAGTCAAGCTGCCTCTGGAGATCCCTCAATCCACCATCGCCATAAAGAGAGGTCTGAGGCCAGTCTAAATATTTGGTAGTCTTAGCAGGTTCATGTTAAAAGACACACACACACAAACACACACACACACACACACACTGTGTGAATGCACAAGCAGGCCGAGGCTGTGAAGTTGAATGGCATAGCTCAAAGCTTTCCTCCCCCTCTATCCCTCTTTCTAAACCGCCAAACCATCTCCCCCTTTCTCCAGCTCAGAGGAATTCATTAACTGCCTCTCCACAGAGACACTATGGAAATCAGGCAGCTACAAAGGCTGGGAGAGAGAGAGGGAGCGGGAGAAGGGGAAGGGGTGGCGTTGGTGAATTGGGCTATATTATCCTATTAGATGGTGGATATGTCTCGTTTCCCTCCCCTGTCATGAGAAAAACATTAATTTAAAGTGAGGAACCGGGAGAGAGAGAGAGAGGGAAAAAACACAGAGGTAGGGTTAGAAGCGAGTGAGAAGGGGGGACTGCTGAGGGTCTTTAACGTTGCTCTTTTATCAAGCTGAAATGGAGAATCCCCTGGCTCCGTTTACCTTGGCAGAGAGGATAGAGCTGTGAATGCCATTTAAAATGCCGCGAGATTAAGCATCCTCTGTATTTCGCTCGCCGGCGTGGCAGCCGCTCGTCATAATATGTGTTTAGGAAAAGCGCTTTGAGATTCATGAGCAAAGCCCTCTAGGTGCCAGCGCAGAGGAGGGAAGCGGCGGGGAAAGAGACCATCACTTAGTCAGAGTGGGCTTTAAGCACCGTAATTAAATCATTAGACTCCCTCCCTCTCCTTCTTCCTTCCCTCTCTCCGTCTCTCTGCGCTCAGCCAAGCTCATCAGGGGCTCCCGAATGAAATGATGAATCTGTATTTATGGCCACGGAGTAATTACACAGCTCACCTCTGAGGGACCCCAGGAGGGCCACGGGCCACTGAGCAGGGCGCAGGGTGCTCAACCTCATTAGCACTGCCCGAGTGTGCACGTGTGCAAGTGAGAGGATGTGTGTGTGTGTGTGTTTAAAGGCGCTTAGTTGCTATTTTTACAGTTCGGCCTGTCAGAGGTTTTTATTTATATTTAATTACTTGTTGCAGTTTTGGCCGCAGAGCTCTCACTGTTCCGTCACTTCACATATTGCAGCTGGCACGTTTGAATTTTACCTCCCGGGTTTCTCTCTTCCTTTCGTTTATAGACCAACATCCGTTTTTGTTTTTTTCTCCAATCTTGAATATGCTTTCAAAAGTTGCGTTGAATCTCTTTATCATTCCTTGAAAAAACAGTCAGAGCAGAGACATTGAACAATATTTGTTTTTTTTACATCTAGTATTGGTTTGCGAATATAATTATTTTCCGCCGTCACGGTGACTGACAATAACAATTTTTGTAGGATAATTCAGATTCTAACTTCTAGGATGATGTTGTTTTTGTCATATCTTTATATTTTGATAGTTGTAACCAGACAGAACAAGCTGTAGGTTTAAATATTGGAAAAGTCTTGATTGTAGCCATTAGTTTGATGTTGGCCTCTAGACCTCGTTAGCCGATGCTAACCTCCAGGTAACATTTTGATTTTCCACATGTACTGTTTCGATTGTCCACCTGTGACAGTCACTGTTTCCCAAGTATTGGTTACATTAATGGAACTAATAAATAATTCAAAAGATACGTATGGGATTTTACTAAATCATTTAAATTGCAAATTTGTTTTTTATTTTTGGGGAGTATCCTCCTGACATCCAACTGTTTATTTCATTGATGACTCACACATTTTGCAGCCCAAACTTCTAAGACTTTTGTAATGGGATGTCATCATGAAAGGGGGAAATTCCTTTTAATGCTTGTATTTCATAATATAAATTATAAATAAGAATCAATAAAGTTTGATTAAAATGCACAATAATGTGGCAAATATATGTAGAGATAATCATTATATTTTGCGCCTGATCAGCGCATCGGCTCAGCCAACCAGACGTGAAATGGTCACATGGCAAAAGGATTTTATCCAACCAGCATCTTGCAATCTGTCTCCCAGGGGGCGCTGCATTGTTACGCCCCTGAGCGCGGGTGTATCTGTGATGAAGGAGGATATTTTTAAAAACATGACTCAATGTTATAAATCGATGCAAAACTTTGTTTTTGTGGTTGGTGGATTTGTATCAGAAAATCTTAAACCTGCTGCTTCACTGTACTCACTCAAAGATCACAGTGAAACGGCAGAAACCTTCAAAGAACTCACAATTGATATCGGCTTGTGTGATATTCTAAATGGTTCTGACGCTACTGCAAATAACATTTTTGACTGTCTACATTTGCTCTTCTGTCAAGAGATGAATTATAATCTCTATGTCGAAAGAACATTGTTTTTTTCTTTACTATATATTGTTGGTAAAAAATCCAGGACAAAAAAACACTATTTTATTTTGGCTCCTTATATATCAGCGAGTGCTAATTTTGAGGGATGTTCTGGTGACATGTGCTAGCAGATGTGCTTGTTATTCATTCATTACACTGCTTAGCCAGGTTAGCCAGGGTCACAGAGGCAGTCCCGCCTGATGGTGAAAAGAATATCAATTTATGACACATTTAAATAAACGTTTTCACTATGATGGGAGAGGAATGTGGATGTAAAAAAAACAAAAGTTGTTTTTAATAAGAGGCAGGATAAACTTTATTTGTGGTGAATTAAATCCTGGGGAATATTGAATAATTTTGAATTAATATGTTGGAGGGATGATGTGTTTTCTTTATCTTAGAACTGACAAAGGGAAGAGCAATTAGTAGGAAAAAGTGCCACAGTGGTGTGAAAATGTGTTCAAACACACACTCACTCACACACACACACACGACCTGTGCTAACCAATGCACTAATCGCCTGCCCCGGTTAAAGGAGGAGCCTGCAGCTTAAGTAGACTGCCAATCATTCATTGAGCCTCACATCCAGAAGCTCCTGCGACCAGACGCATGCATCCTCGCGCACACCCAGAGGTGCCAGACCGCGGAGAGGAGGTGGACCAGTGACAGCTCCTGCACAAGAGGGACATTTATTTTTTTTTGACAGATTTTCCTGCTGGATTCCCGCTGAGCTCTCTTGTTTTCGTCATCTGAGATTTTCACTGTCAAGAGTTTTTTTGGGGGGGAGATGGCTTTTCCTCAGCTGGGGTACCCCCAGTTTGTTGGCGCGTCCCATGAGATGTACGCGGGAGAGAGAGCGGCCACTAACCGGGAGGGAGCCGCCGACGCCGGGGTGAGCTCGTCGGCCACCGCGGCGGCGGTGGGCTCCATGCTGGGGATGTACGGGGGTCCGTGGGCTCCCAACTACAGTGCCTTTCTGCCGTACAGCGGAGCCACAGACCTCGCCCTTATTTCACAAATGGTGAGACTTCAAAGTTGTCCGAGTGACTCGAGCAATTCACTTCAAATGACTCGGAAAACTATTAACTTTGAAACAAACCGATTTTTTTTTTCTAAGGATGAGAAAAACGATATTGCCAACCCACACTTTTTTTTTGTTTAAAACAGAATTACTTGGAATTAATTTTAAAGTAAAATTTAAAAATAAATGCAACATCTCCGGGTTTGAAATAATGATTTACTGAAAGTATCAATAAAATACGAAAATACATAATATTAACTAAATATTCATTAATATTATTGTGTATAGCTAATATTATTATGTATTATTCACATCATATTTTGTTATATTTACCTGCTTTATCTTTAAACGTTTTATTTTAACATTAGCCAAAAAATCTACACAACAATTCAGTTTAAGAACTAACTTGAATAAAGAAATTATAATTTAATATAATTCGTCAACTACTAGTTTTTAAAGTTGAGTCAAGTTGATCCATTTTGTTTAGTTGTAAACTTCATGATTTTTGAAGTTTTGGTTAACTTGACAAATACACACTTTTATTTTAAAGATCATCAGTAAAAGAAACAAACTTGTAAATTAAACTTTTCTGTCTAATTTCACTCAACAAGTTGTCTCTCCCAATTTCCACCTTTCCAGAGTTCCCAGTATGATTTGAAGGAAAGCGCCGGATCCCACCCGGCGTCTCCCCTTCCCGTCCACGCTGCCCAAGGGTTCTATCCATATGGTCAGTACCCATACGGCGACCCGTCGAGGGCCAAGACCGCCACCAGGGAGACCACCAGCACGCTGAAGGCCTGGCTCCAGGAGCACCAGAAGAATCCGTATCCGACCAAAGGAGAGAAGATCATGCTCGCCATCATCACCAGGATGACGCTGACACAGGTGAGAAGAAACCTTATGTTATATATAAGAACCATGACATTATAAAAAAACATTTTAAATGACCACAGGTTAACTCCTGGACAGTTTTGTCAGCCAGAATAACAGGCAAGAATCTCGAATCATCACAAATACTAGTCCAAATATTTTATTTTTGCCTCGGCTCCTGCAGAAGGTTGAGAGAAACAAAGTTGGAGACATTATTTATGTATTTAAGTAGGTGACTGTTTGTCTGATGTGCCATCTGCTGCTGCGTTTACATAACACACACATAGAGTATGTATAATGACACACGTTCTGGAGCAAAAGACTTTTGTTAAAACAACCTTCATATTAAATGATATTATTATATTTTTAAGTATAAATAAAGTGCTATTTCTTTAAAAATTAAGATGTAAGTTACCTCCATGTACATATAGTGTATTTTGTGATATAAAGGGGAATACTTTTTAAAATAGAGATACATGGTTTTAAAACATATTTTAGAAAATTGTAAGAATAAGGATGAGAAAAAAAGGAATTTAATACGAACAAGAACACTCACAAAATGATACACACACTCTTACAACATATATAAATTGAAAATGAGAATCGATCAAATAACACTTACTAAGTGTAAATAATTCCGTCACGTGACAGTGTGGCGCGCTATTTATTATTTCATCCATATCACGTGACTAAAACTTTTTTTATTTTTTATTTTGGAGTTATTTTCTCACCATTGACCCCGGGGGTCAACCACATTTATTAGGTTATATAGTGACAAAAAGTTCCAAATCAAATAAGTTTAATCTAAAGAGACGTGACCTTTTGACCCGCAGGTATCGACGTGGTTCGCCAACGCGCGCCGGCGACTGAAGAAGGAGAACAAGGTCACCTGGGGCCGCAGCGCCGAGGACCGGGACGGACGCATCTTCAGCAGCGACAACGAGGACGAGCACGGCAAGAACGGCAGCGACGACGAGGACGAGGAGATCGACCTGGAGACGGTCGACATCGACAAGCCCGAGGAGGAGCGGGCGGCGCGGGAGGAGGAGGAGGCGCAGGAGGAGGAGGAGGAGGAGGAGGCGCGGGAGGAGGAGGAGAGCGCGGCCTCGCCGCCCCGCCGCTCGGAGACGCTCTCGCTGGAGGGCCTGAGAGAAGCTCCGGCCGCTGTCTCAAATAAATCTCCCGTGGATCTTTCCCCGAGCAGACAGAGGCCGCCACAGACTAAACCTAAGATCTGGTCGCTGGCGGAGACGGCCGCGGCTCCGGACAGCGCGCACAGATCGACTCAAATGGCGCAGCAGCAGCAGCAGCATCAGGCGGCCTTGGCCTCCGCCGGCCTCCCTGGCTTACTGCCGCCCGCGCACCATGGGATATACACGTGCCAGATTGGCAAGCTGCACAACTGGGCCAACGCGGCTTTTTTAAACGCCAACTCGCTTTTGAACATGAGATCGCTCCTCGGAGGAGCACCGGCCGGACACCTGGCTCTGCACGGGGGCGTGCCGTCCGCGCGGCCAGCGGCCACCGGCGCGGGAACGTCCGGCACCGAGGAGGACAGTGATGTGGAGTCTTCAGGAAGCTTCAGTCCCAAAAGAGACGGTAAAAAAAAGGACTTGTTAATTAATCACAAGTGTGGCAGAACATCACAGAATAAACTAAAATGCCATGAGATTATATTAACAACACATTTAGAATCTTTGCATTAACAAGAAAAAATAAATAATAATAATGTACTGGGAATCAACACTACTTAACACAATGTTTGAATTTAATTGGTGTTTTTTCTTTACCGAAAATACATAACAGCTATCAATCAAAGTGTCATTTAAACTGCAGGGGGGACAAGTGTTAAAAGTATAAATTAAATGGGAATTATTAAAGGACATTAACTTTTTTAGTTTATTGAAAGTTATGTCTTAAACAAAGCCTTCTTGGTCACACACACTCTGATTTTTACCTTTAACTTGTACCTACATTATTTATATTAACATTTATATACCTTATCTTCTCCTTGCTTTTAGTGTTAAAATATTGTGTGGGTTTACAAATTAATGGTAATATTTGGTTGAGTTGAAGTTATTTCTATACTTTTGCATAATATGATTCTTTCCTTCAATTGATCTAGATTTGGAATTATTGAATGTGATAAAACATGTAATCAAACTATATATATATTATATACATCAAATATAAATTAAACTTTTTGAATAACAATTAAGCAAATATGCTCTTTATATGGACTAATTATAATAATATCCATATCAATTTGCTGACCAACTTCTGTGTTCTTTTAAAAAATATAAAATTAAAGCTCTAAAAAAAAAAAAAAAATTAAATTAATTGAAGATGAAATTTGGGGATACAATTAAAACATAGCTGTTATAAACAGTATGTCGACTTATTAGTGACTAGTTATTTGTGTTGCCATGTTGTTTTTATGTCATTTACTTATTCTTTTTTTTGACTCTGTACAGATGATGAAAACGAACACAGACCCTCCTCCATGAAGTCTTCATTCCAGTTGATCACAGACAGGTAAAACCTCAAGCCTCTATTCGCCGCTAATACTGCTGTGTATCGTAAGGTTATTGTAGTGTCCTTTTTAAAGCTGCTGCTCTAGAATCTTTGACATATGTTCCAAGTTCATCTTTATTTAACCACAGCATAATGAGGAAAAAGGTTTAGTTACAGTTGTTTTTATTTCCGTGTAACTAAACAAGGGCACCTGGGGAAAAGCGCAATGAAGTCCCCTGTGACCCTCTAACCCTCCAATGATGAGGCAATCACAATAATGCCCTGCTCAAGAGCCCAGTGTATTTGAAATCAATTTGGCACTCTGACATTATCACCCGGCGCTGCTCTCCACACGTCGTGTGCTAAACGAAGCCTGAAGGGAGGTAAACAGTGTTGCACCTGAGCAGGCAGCAGGAGAAAACCTCGGCACATAAATCATGAGCCCGAGCCTCCACTTTAACGCTTCAGCAGGCAGCAGTCGAATACATCCTGCAGGGACCCCCGGGACCCACGCTTATCTCCACCTCATTCATTTAAATAATCTCAGGCCATTTATTCACACCCCCTCACTCAATGCAGCTCATGTTTGTCAAAGCGAATGCTGACCAGCAACACAACGAATAATGGTCAAAATAACTTTCTGAATATTTCCGTTCCTATATATTAAAAACGTTGTTTTTTATTTTTGTCCGCAGACATCACCACGGGACGACACCACAGCGGGTCCTGACATCGACACTATGAGACCGCTTAAAGAACATTTCAAAGAAAAACAAGTTTATTTAATGGAGTTTAACGAAAGCTATTTTCTATTGTATCACTGTCACAGCTTATAATTGCAAAAGTTGTTTTTTGACTTGCTCGTATTCTCCCTTTTTTGTTGTCTGTTAATCTTATTTTCCTTCTTTGTTGTAAATGAAAATATTGAAATTGTAAATACAAGATATGAATTTGTCCTAAAAGAATATATTTTTGTGGGAATTGACTCTGTGTCTTTCATAGCTGAAGGTGCGTCGAGGTTTCATTTGTTGATACCAGTTTAAATATATATGTATGTATGTATGTAAACAGTTTATATGAAAATACTACATTTGTAAAAACAGATTAAAGTAGTTTAAAACTTTAGAGTATATAACTGGTCTCTTTCTTTTAACATCGCAACTAAACAAGCAGGTGCCGAACATGTCTTAATATTGCATTTTAATGTTTGATAATCTACATTTAAATGGGGGTAGCATGCGTACAAGCTAATCAAAGCTGGCTGCACAGTCCTAAATTGTAATATTAACTGCAGAAAATGCCACATTATTATTTGGACTGTGCCTCATGTAAGAATCAACTACCAACATGAGTAATTTGTGAAACAAAAAAAAAGATTCAGTGATAAACTCATTGTCAGGGTCAAGGTGACCTGGAGGCCTCAAAACAAATGTGTTTGTGGTATCCCTTGTGTTGTCTCTCGGTCCAGGTGAACAACCTCCACGACGGCATATGTATTTATGGAAGCCAGGGAGGCTGTTATATTTAACCCATATACCACAAACACATTTGTTTTTGGGCCATCGGGTCTCCTTGACCGTAAGATAACACGCGGGGTTAAGATATTTTGAATCAGTTCTTTATAACATATTTACTTAAAATGAATCAAATTTGATTTTTGTCCCACATTAAATAAAATATGTTGCATGTCGTACTTTAAATCCTGAAACATCTCATGTTATTATTATAACATCATGACAGATAATACAATTATAATAATATAACATCACATCCATCCAAATATTTTGACATTTTATTTAATCTAATAACCTCAATCGACAGGTTCCGTTTATATTTATAGTTTCTTATCGTTTATCGGTGGTTGCCAGAATTTTTTTTAATATAACATATATTAATAACTCAGGCTATATGTAGAAAAAACTCTTATTATTGACTTATTTATTAGTACTGCTGCTCATTGTCATCAGCCGAACCCTCCTCTCAAGGTATCTGCATCGAGCTAAAGCAAGTGTTTTTCAAATGTCGTGGGAACATTCTTTCAGGTAACTTCTGTGACGCCAACCATCCAAAAAGATCCTCAGAACCTCCTTAACCCTCTCCTGCACATTTGGCGACGTCGTGCAGCTTTAATGTTGGATTATGCCCCCTCAGTGCCACGACTGCTGCCTCTGAAAAATGGATCAGACGGCAGGAAAGGCCAACAGCCAGGAAGGGGGCAGCAGCTCAGGAGGAGGCGGATGGGAGGAAGGGGGGGAGCCCTACGTGTCACTCCAAGCTTTCCTTGAAGTTTGAGGGCCAAAATACAGAGGGTAGATAAAAAAGACAGAAGAAGACAGGGGGTCCCGGGTCTGTCCATAGTGAGAGCCTTTCAAAGCTCCGGTACAAAGCAAGGTGCCAGATTTAGTGAGTGTTTTGGCCTTCAAATGATCCCTGTGAGAAGCAGCTACCAGCAATTTGGATAGAAAGTGAGTTAACTGCTTCATTACACGAGTAGCGGCGTCTCAGAGAGTCAATTAAACCAACTTTGGATCAGATTTAGATTTTAAAAGACAAAAGTTGAGAGGAAATGTGAATCAGAAAATATTCATCAAGCTCTCTGATGTGTCTCGTCTGTGAAAAACTGCCAAGATGGTTTAATTCTCAAATCTATGCAGTGTGTTGAAGGTTTACGTAACGGATGGCTTGTTGGACTTTTAGAATCATTTTTGTCAGCATTGACACAAAATCCTTTTCAAACTCAATGTATCATTAAGCAGATGTTTTTTGACAACAATGTTTACCCATTCACACACACACGCACACACTGATGGGAGTAGGCTGCAACGCACCCCGCAATTGGGAGTAATTAGTGTTATTTTAGGGACAACTATGACCAGGAACAAGTTTCAGTATTTGAAGGAAATTTTCGATCCTTTTTTTTAAAAGTTTATTTTAGATTTTTAGATTTTTTTTTTAAAAGGGCCTTGTCTAGAAAGATTATTACTTTACCAGCTGGATTGACAAAGACGGGGCCATTTCAGGCCAAAGCAACCCAAAAAAGATGTAGTACACATGCCAGTCCTGTCGGTGGCAGTGTAACAAATAACAAATAACCAATAAAAACAACTTGATGATGTGTTAAAAGAAACTTAAGCAGTGTATACGGAAGCCTATCTTCCTGATCCATGATGTCGAAAAGTGGATCTGCGGACAACACTACACAGTCCATCAGAACGACAAGTGATCCACCTGTAGAAATAAGAGAAAAGGTCTTAATCAAAAGTCAAACTCAAGAACAAACACTTTGGATTGTAATGAACGGCTCCCTTAACACTGAGCCAACCCCCTTTTACCAGCAACATCAGCCTGTAATTTTAGGCACATCGAGACAATTGTTTTGGTCAACTTTACCGAAAAAATAAGCCTGTAAACTAGTGAAAATTAGTTAAACCAAAACTCCAAATAGGACCATCTTGTTGCAGAGAAATTACCCAGTGCTCCCGCTGTCTCAGCATTATAGTGAGACCTATTTTCTTTATCATATATATATATTTTTCTGTTCATATGTTTGCAGTTTTTAACTGGAGGTTGGGTTATAAAAATATTCTAAACTACATTAAAGCAGTCCTTGATGCAAAATATTATTTTAAATCATCTGGTTTAATATACACATAATCTTTGTTCTCTCTCTTTTAGTCACAGGTAGTGCCGAAATCGACAAAACTCCTCCAACAACTGGATGAATGAGGTCTTCTTTTTTTTTATGTAAGCTTGTGTTTTAATCTGAAAATTAACCTTTGTCTTTTCAGAATCAGAAACCTTTATTGCCAATATGTAGGGATATGTTGTGGTGTTAGTGCAGAATAAAAGAATGAAATAAGTTAACACACAAAATAAGCAATAGAAATACACGTTTCTGAATAAATTAAAGAATGAAATGATATCTTTTGAATTAAATGAATAAAGTTGACCGCCCATTAAAACAAAAACAAAAACATGCCACAGAGAAACACATTTCCCTTTCCTTGTATGAGAAGTTAAAGTTGTCTTTTCTGGAGCTGCAGCTTTTGAAATCCAAACAGTGAAATGTGGAAAAATATGCACAACGAATGGCTCTGTAGTCTAGACAGAATCCACCCAAGAATTGTCTCATTACTCCTCTCCATTCTCACTTGTATGTTCTCCTCTGACCATCCTGACACTCGACCACAGTCCTCTCATCAGAACCACATGAATACTGCTCCTCAAAACATGATGTAAACTGGACTTTAAGGACGGAATCTGAGTCATTTCCTCATGGTAATGTGCAAAACTGTTTTTGTGATTAAGCGCCTGTGTTTCAAGAGGCGTCTAATTTCAATTCATCACACAAAAGATAGAGTTCTTTCAACATTTTTTTTTTTTCCCTCCACACCAAATCAGTGATAGAAATGCAAGTCAAAGAGAAAGAAAGTGTGTGTGTGTGAAAGAGAGGGAGATGATGCAGTCAGAACGGTGATTGATGTGGGAACAGTCTGGAGAGAAGCCAAAAACTCGAGGCCATTTTCACTTCCCTTGCCAACTCCAACAGACTGCCATCAGCAGCGCCGAGGAAAATATCCTCCACTTTCCCTTCCACACTTCACTTTTTCTACACTTCATCCCAGCCAGACCCGCGCTACTGTTCTTCCAAGAACCCAAACAATATGTTATTCTTTCAAAGTTGGAATTCAGTGAGGCTAGCATGATGGGGCTGCGGATCACATCAAAAAGCTGTTTTATCGGTTACACATGGCGTCCAAAACATGCTTTTGTTATGAGGCGGGAAAGAAAAGATCCAAATTATCATTAGTTTTTTTTTGGCTGTGGCGGCTAGAAACTTCTTCAGAGTCTTCGGCTCAGGCTTCGTGTTGGTTGTTTCTCATCCAACACGCCCCGAAACTTTTCAAAACAATTCCTGTTGGAGCTAAGTTGTGCATGATTGGAGACTGGGCTGCTTTCTCAGTATTCTAATATAGACTCCTCGGTGAGTCCTAATCCCTATTAAAGAGGCAGATTATGGCCGGGATTTGTCTTTGATTCATCCATCCCACTGCTCTTTTCTGTCAGCGCCTCGCTCGCTCTGTATAACCTTCCCCTGTTCTCCTTCTATGTCTTGATAGGATGGTCATACGGTGAACAATGGCAGCCTGTATGCGTCACCCCCCCCGCCCCCACTCCACACACACACACTCCCACTCCGAGCCACCCTCCTGAGACCACAGCCACATGTATGAGGGTCCTCAGTCACCTGAATAGATTTGTTAAAGACCCCGGTGGATGAGAGAGGGTCCGGGTCCCTGTAGCTCAGCCCTCATGTGTTGGTCTATCTTCTTTAGTGGACACCCTGCATGGGGTTGAGTCGCCCCCCCCCCCCCCCCCGCCACCATCACTGTCACCTCCTACTCTTCACTGTTTCTCCGCCATGCAGAGATAATCAGGCTTATGTAAAGACGACGTGCTCTTTTGACAGTCATCAGCTCATCATTGATCCAATCAAGCCCCGAATCGGCCATTGTTGGGCCCTCAAAGTGTCTCAAATCCGCTTGTGCGGCAGTGAGGGTCCGCGCTCTTTATCCTGCCAATCACTCCTGACATTCCTGCCACTGTTGCCAGGGCCTGGGGTCAGGGGTCGTGAAAACAGAGAGCGTGAGCTGACTCGAGCAGAATAGAGGAGTGCTAAAGGATGGACTTGCAACGCGACGGCCCCCTTGGTCACCCAACGCAGGGGGTAAATGTAGACAAGTTAGGACTCTATAGTCCCGCTGAGTGGGCCAGCCACACAGAAAGAGCGAAGGGGGGGATGAGGAGCCACAAAGAAGGCCGGGAGAAAAGTGTGTGGAGAAAAGAAGAAGGGACGGTGTTTGATTGTCAAATAGGTTTTAACTTAGTTGACCCGAAGAAGAAAAGAAGAGACCCGTCATCAAAGGATTGGGAGAAGAAATGATCAACTTGAACTGGAATTTTTTTTTCAAGCGAGTTCGGAGGAAAACCTGCATTGTTCACCGAAAGCCAATAAGCGACACGTTTCCCCCCCAAAAAAAATCAGTCCAGACAAAAGATTACCTTTGATGTGTTTGTCTGTGAATGCATCTGCTGGCTTGTAATTTGAAATGGAAATGTACCTCCCAACACTAATACATGTCATCGCCAGATAAGCAAGGTTAAATCTGTTGTAAATGTCGTCAAAAGAATAATCTTCCGTAGCCACTGTCGACGTAAGTGAGCAAATGTTTAGCTTAGACCAGATATCATAGGGAATTTATGCCATTCAGTGTTCCACCGCGGGGATTAGCCGAATTAAGCGATTCCACAAAAGCAAAGTATCAAAACTCATGGGTAATTCAACAAACGCCACAATGCTGAGTTTACAGACCGCTGCTACCGGGTGAATATTTATTGTGGCGCTGCAGCTGCGAGAGCCTTACGGACGACTTCCAAACATGGTCGACGCCTTTCAAGGAGACAAATTTAATATACAGGGAGAATACACACAACAAATACTATGAAAGGGTCGGAGTGAAAAGTCTGCTCTGTTGTTCCATCGTCCATTCAAGCTAATAATCTGTGGGAAGAAGCACATTAGGAGAAAGAGGCGGGTCTGTGGATGAGCGTTCGCATCGCCAGATCTTTTCAGCCATTTTTCCGTTGATCCACTGTCTGAGCAACTTAGCTCGGGGTGCTACAGCGAGGGTCCTGCTCTCTGGGCTACGGGTGTAGACACACAATGTCACAGAGGAGACCTTTCCAAAATTAAGATCCAAGTCTGTTTAAAAACAAAGCAAGTGACTATTTTGTATGTTGTAACAAATTGACAACAATAACACAACGAAGGGAAAAGTCTAAGCAAGTCAAAATGCTTTTTTTTGTTCTCCAAAATGGCACATCTGAGTGATCTATCAGTCAGCAATCTTAAAATGGTAGGTTGATATTCCAATCTGAACTTTTAGTTTTAATTCAGTAACTCAAAATAAAGACTATTGTTTTACGAAGAATTACAAAATTGGTATTCATGTTTTTAACTGTATTTCAATAAACAGAATCGAGATCAAAGTCAATGTTGCTTAAAAATAGGGATGCCAACGTAGACATGGCACCGACTGGTGGACTTGGTCCAATGTTTTTCTAACTCTCTGAAATGCTTGAAATGCTTTCTTGAAGCATAATGCAAGAAATAGTTGGACTAGTTGAAAGGGTGTTTCTGGGGCATGACTTTGGCTCTAAGAAAGAAGCCTCTCACAATTTATTGTCATATCCTGCATCTTGATATGAGCAAGGTTTGTAACAAAAAAATCGTTTCTATGTCTTGCTAGGAGTCATCTCTGGAAAGGTGGGTGGTTTCCATTACGTTTCTGACACCTACTGCCAGGCCTGCAAGTCTGTGACCAAACCAACTATCAACGAGAATTTTTGCAAACACCCTTCGCTTCTTAGGACAGGACTATTTATCAGTGTATTTAGTCTGAAAGAAAAAGAAGTAGATTGTGTCTATTTCTTTCCACGAGGAGTATCCCCTGAGCCCCAAAGGACCTTCATTTATTTGACCCAACTGGTCAGGAGGGTCATCAGGAGCACCACCAGAACCATGAGCTCCACAGTGCAGAAGACCCAGGTGCAGAAACAGTCACAGAAGTTTGAGGATTACAATCAGTAAATAAACCGTATCCAGCCAATGAATCCCAAACCTAACACCGAACAGGCAAGAATAACAAGGAAGCACTCAGAGAAGAGGAAGGGGCTCGGCTGAAGATCGGGGTCTCACCGGCAACTAAAGAAATACAAAAAAGGGACTCACTAGGTAACTAAAAACGTCAGGAACTGTCCACCGGGAAACACAGAATGAGGGGAAAACATGTTGGAAAGAATAAGGTGAAGCCAAACCTTGGTCAGGAGACGCATTACTTTTCCAGGTAAAGATGCTCCTAATAAATTAGAAGAACTCGCCACTCAATCATCTACAGACATGCATGCCTGCCTGCGTCTGTCAAGGATCAACACAACAGAAATCCCGAAATATACAAACAAGAAAACAATGGGAAACATGACAGACAGCTGAGTCTTAACCTCAGCCACCATTTAGAAATCTACTCAACATTAACTACAGCGCATGATGCTGCTGGGCTTGTTAAATCAAACAGCCCCCGTGGCAAAGTCTGTTTGTTGCCCTGAAGGCAGTCACAATGCAGAGACAGCAAGATCATTTTATTGCTTTGGAATCCTCTAATTCTTGAGTTGGTCTTCTGTTTTTGTTATTTTTAGTTATTCAGTGAGAGGTTGCTTCAAAAAATGGCAATTCCACAACTTCATTTAAATCTCCCCCTCTAATCACTCTGCTGAGAATATGTTCATCAGACTTCAGGAAGTTTGCTGACTCCAATGGTTTCTCCCTCACATTGTCATGGATCATATAGAAATGTGTTACACCTTAGCATCACATTTACATTCCAATCTAGAGGGCCACATGAAGCTTCACCTTGCTACACATGTATGTACATTCTCAGCAGGTGTAATTTGGCAAAAAACAACTTTCATTTTACTCGCTTTGATCGTAGGATTGTGTGCCTTCTATAATTTCTGTCAGTAGCCTCACAGATTTACTTGTTTTCGTCATCAATATCGTTTCAAAATGACTGATCTGTGAAGTGAAGTGATGGGTGGTTGAAATAATCTATTCAGGAGTTTGGAGAGCAGAAATCCCTCCGCTGTCCTTTATTTGATTGATGATGATAGGACGTGTGTGTCACATAGCTTCACAGTCCAATTACACATGAGATGTGTGCGCACAAACACACAATCATGCGGGTAATGAGAGACCTCATTTATCGGCCCCAGTCATTTAGCATATTAGAGCCTTAATAGAAAGGGGAACCCTGCCAACTGTTTATCTGCTCGACAGACACACACGATGATCTGGTTTCCCCCGCCGTCACAGATGCTTGCCCGCCTCTCCATTAGTGATGTGATTGGAGTGGACACAGAAAACCGGCCCGGCTTCCCCAGGGGCAATCTGAGTAAATGATTGCCCTTCTCATCTCCCGGGAATGCCACTTCTTGAGAAAGCAGCACTTAATCAACTGTTAACACATTTGACTCTGGACATTTTTTTAAGGCATTTTCTGTCAATGGTAGAACATGTCGACGCGCTGTATAACAAATGACACATGCGAGAGCCCCTGGGTGGCCATTGACACTAAATAAATATCATACTATGTCTCTTTTCATACACATTTAAGGGTATTAAAGCAACAATATGTTATATCTTGATACTCTTATTTTAGCAATTTCACATTGCCGCCGCCCGGAAAAATTGCGAGTGTCATGTGACCACCAAACTGCATCACAGAATCAGAGAAAGTGTTTTCATATGAAGTATTGAGAGATATGTTTAACTTGGCAAAAAGATAAAACCAGAAACTGACACAATAAGAGCTGTTTTCTTATTTTATTCATGCAGAAAACTGGCATGGGAGAAGTAAATGTATGCATGTGGTTGCAAAGTTCGCACACTGGGGGGAGCCAAAAACACTACTAGAAAAACGACAGATATGGATTTTAATAGTTAAATGAAAAATTGTTCTGTTTTTTTTATTGAATACGTTTCGTACTCAAAAGGTTTTAGCAGGGATTTTGTCTCAACATCATGGATCAATAAAGTTTTACCTTACCTTATATGGTTTTTGTGGGGGAAGGACATTTTTACTATAATAAAATCATCAATTGATGATTACATTAATTTGATTATTTGATGTTTAAAATTGAACATTGTAATCTTAATCATATACAGATACACAGGTTAAAATAATTTAGTCTCCAAACTTATATCTCTACTACAAGTTATTGCTTTATTATCTTTATTGTGATTACTATGATCATTGTTGCATATGTTATTATTATAATTATTAGGGATCCACATTTGGTGCTACCAAAGTAACAACAATTCCTTGTAGATGCAACACACAACAATACACATGAAAATGACTCGGAACAACATAGCAGTGACCAGAAGATGAAATGCATTTATTGATAATGAAAGATATAATATCAAAGTTGTCTGTTTTGTATAAAACAAAGTAAAATCTTTGTGGCGTCAAAATATGAATTCCATGCTTAAGGTTAAAGTTGAAACTCTAAGATAAATAGTTTGGAAAATAAATCTATACATACAAAAGTGACAAACTAAATTTGTGGTTATAATTGTTAAACATATTTAAACATAATTTTATTTGGAGTAAAGCTGTTAAATAATTACTAACTAACTAAGGTTGATTGGAACATCCAAAATTTAATCACATTTTTTTTAATTGAATGTGACTTTAAAACACAAAAATAAACATCTTCTCTACTTTTTCTAAAGCGTTCAGAAGAGCAACATTCACACACGGTTGACTTGTGACGTTGAAGAGTCTATGAAGCCTGGAGTGAAATGAGACTCTGCAAGTCCTGGGAGGTCCAGGTAAGACACAGGAACATGAAAAAGGCAACCACACACACAGTCACATGTGGACAGGCGATCCTACTGTGGTGTCTTTCACTGCTTTCTTAATTATGGCTGACCTCTGAACTTAAGTCAATAATAAATGCAATCGGAGCTTCTGCAGCCCGCGGTGAGACATGATGCCATCAAACCTTTGTGCGGAATCTGATTTTATGAATGTTGTTTTTCTAGACCTGTGAATAAAATGTATGAGTCACAAATCTCAAATTATTTTGGATTGTAATGTTTTATAGGACTGGTTACTTTTCCCCCCCACAAGAGGGCATCGTGGTGAAGTGATGATTCTTCAGTAGAACCCCAAATTAAAGACTATATGTTTCAATGTATAACTTGTATATGTTGAAAATAATATTGAGGAAAATAATGAGAGATGCTCTAAGTTTTGGGATGAACAACTATAACTGGCTTAGGTATGGACCAGTAAGGAAAATGCATCAATTAATTACACTTGTATACGATGGTATTGGATGTTTTAAACTCACAAGCTAATAAAAAGTACAAAAAAAGAGAAATATAAAAATTGATAAAACCGATTATTTATTTTATTTGTTTGCACATGCACTAAATGAAGTCCAACAGCTTTTAAAATATCTCAACCATCAATCGCCCCTCAAACTCTTTCACAAATTTTTTAACAAAATATTATCCAACCACTGCTGCGTTTACTTCTTTCCATGCTCTTACTCACAAGCTGTCTCAATGCAATTGTGTCCATTCATCAAAAGCATGGAGCAATTTTCTTACTTTAATTTGAGTCTTTAAAATATATCAGAGCTCCACATTTAATTTAAAGATGGACCAAAGAAAGCGAGACTGTCGTGAGGCCTACATTGAAGACATCTAGAATAATTAAACAGAGTTGTATACAAAACATTTTTCATCCAAGC
Source organism: Callionymus lyra (assembly GCF_982586985.1). Classification (NCBI taxonomy): domain Eukaryota; kingdom Metazoa; phylum Chordata; class Actinopteri; order Syngnathiformes; family Callionymidae; genus Callionymus; species Callionymus lyra. The sequence continues at coordinate 30,341,753 of NC_141820.1, forward strand.
ATCCGTTTGAATGTCGTATATCTCCCAATAATGGCTGCTCTTAAATGACTTAAACGATGCAGTTTTCTAAACTGCCACAAGATGGCGTCTAGGCTTCAGTCACAAACTTCCTTTTCATGGACCCCCCCACTTCTGGTAGCTCTCTTGACTCCCTTTAAAAATAACCAGTTTTGTAAAGTACTATCTTTCACTTTTCTTTCATTTAAGTTGGATCAAATACTGAAGGGAATTTTCTACGTCGATATATGAAGTTTAATTTAACGAAATGAAGTTTTATAAACCAAATAAAACAAAAGAGATACAGTTTGCTCATTTCTGTTGTTTACCCTTTGCCTACTGTCTAAGGTTACTGGTAGTTGTGAGTTGTAATTTAATTATTTCAACCCCTTCTTGACTAGACTAGACTCTTTCTAGACTTTAATCGCAGATGATTTCATGGTCATACAGTAATAGATTAATGACGGAAAGAATGGGTGGAAAAATCCACTGAGTTCTGGTAAATAAACAGTTCAAATCGCACCATAAAAGGATCACTTGATGATTTACATATTTCAAAGCTGTATCGCTCTCTGTGGACTCAGGCTAAAGAGTTAAATAATGTATGTATGCTCCCGGAGTAATGAAGTGGAAGTGATGAGGAGGAATACGCCTGGCATCCCCAGGCTCAACGCAAACTGCACACTCTTAAGAGCTGCATGTTGCCAGACCCACTATCCTCCTCCTCTGTCTGTGTTCCTCCACACACACACACACACACACACACACACACACACACACACACACACACACACACACACACACACACACACACACACACACACACACACACACACACACACTCACATCCTGCTTTGCTATAAGAGGGTTAACTTGTCTCTCGTGCCCGTGTCGTTCATCATTCATGAAGAAGATCAGGGCATTTATAACCCATCTAGAGTTCAAAAGCCAAAGATCTTCAGAGCCTCTTAATAGAGCATCAGTCGTCGTACCAGGACTTGGTGTTAGCAGCCCGGTTTGTGGATCATCCGGCTGCTGTTAGCTCCACAAGTGATGCTAACTCTGTGTCTGGAGCGTGTCTTCATGAGTGACCTATTCAACTGTTTTAACTTCATTCAAAGATTCATAACAACTGTGGATACAAAACACACTATTTAAATAGTCCTCCAGGCGGCAGCAGACTAATATTTGTAATTTCTTTCAGCCCAAATTTCAAATAGTTAGATAGTAAGAAAAACACCAACAAGGATATCCAGACCGGGGCGGCCAGACACTAAAAGGAAAAGAAAAAGAGAAATGAGCTGACGCTGGTCTGTAGAAAGGATGGTGTATTTGAAGGCAGTATGATTGACGGATTGCTGGCAGTCGTGTGTCATTTGAAGTTCACGCCACACACAGTCCCCGTCAACTGCCCAGAGACAATGTGAAAGCAAGGGAACAGAAAAAGTCCTAGCATAAAAAAAAAGTATGGATAGAGGATTGTTACAAGTACATTCATTTTCTTCAAACAAGCAGCCCTTTACTGTGATAATGCTGTGTGACCTATTTTTGTTTTTAAGTCCAAAGTACCCTTGCTATCATCAATTAGCTTTCCATTCAACACATAGACTTTCATCAAAGCAAACCATTGTTAAAATGATGCACTTGTTCTCCGAACTAACCTAACAAAAACTAGCAATTCCAAAGACAATACAAATTATATTAATCAAGACAAACAATTGAAGAAGTAATTTGTTTGAGATGATACTTTAACATCAGTTAAAGAAAATACATGGTTAATTAAATTTAAGTGTAAGCACTGGAATTCATCTTTACATCAAACTAGCATCCAACAACAACAGCGTTGATTAGCATGTGGACCTTTGTTGATGCAAAACGTGAAGTCAGGAGTCAACAAGAAAGGCACTGGGGCAGAACATACCTCCACCAAGGAGCACATGACTTAAAAACAGTGGCAGGCAGTCAGGGCCAGCAAGGGATTGTCTGCCTGCACAAACCTACTCAGAAAAGTTGAGTTAATAAGTGGTATGTTACATCATTTTAACCCCACTAAGAGAGTATTTTTATCCAATCATGTTTCAGCTAATTAGTGTATGGAGACCGATTAACACTCGCCGGGTCAGTAATCAGTAGGATAACTAGGGGGCCTTACGTTAATACTGACTTTGTCTGTGTCATGTCACCATTGTGTTTGTCACGTGGTCATTTAGTGTGTTCATTTTTACTAGTTTCATCTGAAACTATCATGAAACTATGCATTACGTTTTAAAGCTGTAGCTTATATCAGTTATATTTAAAATATTAAAAGTTGTAGCTAATTGCAATTCCCCTTAAGTCAAATTTATATATGTTCAAAAAGCAAATTAAATAAAAAGTTATGAAGAGTTAGGCGCACTTCTCATACAAGTGAATAATTAAACCTTACATATTGTCTTATTTCAATTTAAACTAATGGAAAAACACCAAAATAAATCACTTCCAAGTTAGATCAGTTCTGGACAAACATAATGTTATAATACATTCATTTGTTTCACAAATAATCTTTGTACAAATTAATTAACAATGATTAAATAACTGATTATTCATTTTCTTGGTAGGGGTTATATATTAAAAATATATACACTGTATATATATTTGGGAACTGAAAATTGAAGGAAGTACGGTTGGGGGAAAACAAATAGAAGAAGTACTGATGTGTTTGGCAGCTTCCTGAAGCAGTGAACAACTTTAAGAACTCAATAGGAGGTGATTTTCAGTTAAATATTAGATATGTTTTCATTAAATGAATAGTTAAACTCAAAGAATGTAGAGCAGAGGGTGCCATCTAGTGGGCTCCGAACCTGATAACACTGTTTTATGAAGCTTCACTAGCCAAACACTGGCCAAAGGGGTAGCTGTTTTTTATGGTAGTATAGAATAATGAACTATTTATATGATGGTAATGGTTGTAATTGTAGTTGAATTGAACAGGCATATAGTAATGTTTGGAATGCGGTTTATTAATAAAATGGTATGTTTTTTCTTTAATGCATGGACCAATGATGTTTTTGTCTCTCCCCAGCAGGATCTAAGCTCCGTGGCTCACTAATTGCTCGAGGAGGCGACACATTAAAACCCAGATGAAGGCAGAAAACGCATCTACACGTACAGGAGACATCAAAGTCGCATCTATTTGGACTCACCTTGTATTCAAATGAAAGCTTCGTGATTGAAAGGACTTGTGATCCGAGTTGTTTGGTTGCTCCTCGCAAACATACTGGTGGTGTCACGTCGTCATTCTTCCATCATTAACTCCCCAACACCCACAACAGGCAGAAGTTTGAAGTGCGTCCACAATAAGAGGTTTATCTCGTGGAGCATTATGAATGAATGATTGATGTGAGGGGAGCAGGATCAGGAGGAGATAATCACGGTCTAACGAACGCGGGGCCGTAAGAAATATACAGGAGGACTTCCATAAATTTATAAACACACTATATATTAATATATAAGTAGTCTTTTGAATATTAAAATGCAGGAAATAACAATCTAAGATCCTGAATGTGTAATGTGCTTGGAGAGGTGAAGCGAAAGCCTGGAAGTTACAGCCCAGTCGACTCGTCTCTATAACTTCACCAAAGCAAGAACCCGTGTTCGTTGTCACCTTCTAAACAAATAGCCATTTTCTTTGAGTGACGTATGTTGCGTGTGCACGGCCGCGTCGGAGATAACTTCATCTCCAGGCTTTGAGCACAGATGAGGCCGAGACAGTGAGACCGTGTTCGGTATATGAGCACCTTTCAGGGGACAAATGGAATGTCAATCAAGCAGCCGTACACAGATGCGGCGTCCCCCGGTGGCGCTCGGAGATGCTTTCTGGTGATGCGGCTCTGTTGTTCGACTCTCACTCTGGCTGCTCTGGGAATATTTTGTCCTTTTACCCCTGCACATCCTCTCATCCCTTCTCAGATCCCTCGGCCACGGACCGTTCCCTGCAGCCCACCAACTTTTTATTTTCTTCACTTTCTTATTCAAGTAGTATGGATTATCGTTAAGTTTCCTTATACAAATATGAACTTTTCAGTTTGACATACTTTACAGCAACTAATCTTTCAAGAATATATTTTTAAAAGCCCAAGTAATTGTAAACATTAAACCTGGACAATATTTGGAGCGACTACTTTCCCAATCTTACCCCAAGATAATTGGTGTTGTTATGAGAATGTTATTAATCATCATTCTTATGACTATTTGAGTAATGACTCTAAAAATAAAATCCAACCTGCATTAGAACAATTATAAATATTTAGCTGTGGAGATTTTTTTTTCCCGAGCAGGGAGAAATCGTCAAAAAATGTAAAGATGTTAAAGAATGTTATAGGATAGGATTTTTTTTACATCGTCCTCAAATTTTATACCATTGTCAAGTAAATCCATTGCATCATTGAGACAATTGCCTCTGTTTATAACTACTATATTTGGATGTTCCTGCGGTCATCACTGTCTGGTGCTCTGCTGCAACACAACAGCAGTTATAACAGTCCATGTGTTATACTTGTGTAAGACACTGTGATGGTGAACTACCTAATATAACAAGGCAAGTGGTAGACAATGTGTCGTGAAATATATGAGATTGGAACCCAATAGCAGACAACTTTACTTTCAGGTAAATAAATTACATTTTAAAATATTTTTTTAAAGCAATCCAATCAATACAAACACAGAAGTATATACTTTAAAGATCAAGATAAAACTGATAACACAACAGGAGTTCCAGAAAATCAAGGAAAAGCCTGAACAAAAGATGTTTCTTGAAGGAGTCAGTAGACTCCATCAAGCGCAAAGAGAGAGGAAGATCGTTCCAAAGCTTAGGAGCAACAGCTTGGAAGGATTTCTCGAGTATTGTTTTGATTGTTTAAGCGCTTTGTGACCCTGGTCTGGAAAAGCGCTATACAAATAAAAATTACTTACTTACTTACTTACTTACACATACTAAACAAGGAAGAAAAAAACAAAACAAAGCGCTCAATGAACAGGGGGAATAAAATAGGAAAGAACAGTGCACCTGGAAACAGAAAAGAAACTTTTGAGCTTGAAACACAAATAAAGCACTCAGACACAGAGGGAAAAAAGTGAAAGATGCAGGAAGTCCAAAAAGAAAGAACAAGAAGGAGAGAAACATATAGCAACTAGTAAAGGGAATTACTTGATCTGTCAGGTCTAGACAGGTGGTTGAAGTAGGTGGTCGTTCTTGATTGATCTAGAGGTCCAGTCGTATGCCATTAGTCAACTCAGAGAAATGGAAAAAAAGAGAACAGGAAGTAAAAGTAGTAAATAAAAGGGGAACATTACATAATGTGTAGAAGTATCTGGTATTTTAAGAGCCTCACTGGTGAAAAATGAGCCCAATTTCTCCACAATAATATGTAAGAATGATAATATTCTATATATTTTTTCCTCTGGATTTGTTCATTTGTGTATTATTGTTAGTATGTTATTATTGTTGCTTTAAGTTGAGTCAACATGTCCGCTCGCAGGGAGAGTTTATTAATACAATCCTGACGAGCCATTGAGTTGGTAAATGTGCTTACTCAAGGGAACACTTGTGATTAATATGCCTGGAGGAGACCTCAACCCCCCTCTTTTCATTCTTGAATATGACGATGACAAGGAGATTTCTCCGTAGTGACAAGCTTTCTCAACTCCAGGGCGAAACGATTATGCTAATAGCAGGTAGTAGTCATCAATCATCCGGTGTCAATGTGATGTCAACACATCCCTCCTCCTCTCCTCCTCTTCTTCTCTCCTCTTTCCTCCTCTCCTCTCCCTCTGGCCAAGAAGGAAAGTTGTGTGTTTATTTGCCAAAAAATTGATCACATAACGCCGGAGGGATGAGGATCTGTTGATAAAAGAAGGAGTGGAACTGGGAGGTGTTTTTTTTTCTTCTCTCGTGTCCATGTAGCTGCGCTGTGACGTCACACAGGCGCACCTTAAAACCTTAGCGCGCACCGTAAGTGTCCGCGAGCGCTCGGGTCTTAGGACAGCATTGCTGTCTGAAATATAGGGAATATTCTACTGCAGCGACTGCTGTTTCTCTTTTAGGTTTAAATGTGTGTATGTTGCTTAAAAGTCTGAAGTCAGATTCTGTTTAATTTAATAACTTTTTGTTGTTGGATGAAATGGCGTACTCGCACCTCGGATACACCACGTCACCACAGGTAAACTCAACTTTTATTTCGACTTTATGAATGACTTTGGTGCTTATTATTCGCCGCTTTCCTTCGAAGTTTTTGATGACGTCCGGTTGTCTGGACCCAGCGTCTCCTCCTCCTCCGTACCCGGTGCTGCGCTCCCCGCCGCCGCTGAGCCAGCACTCCTCACCTGCCGCCCTGTACAAGAGCCCGGGCTACTACAGCTCCTGCCCCGCTGACTTCAGCGCCCTCTACTCCAGGGTGAGTCTGATCTTTATTCCACTTATTTACTCTTTATAAACAGCCTGGTTGGTGTCACAGATTGTGGTGCATGAGTGGTAGAAACTGTCTTAAGATAAATTGAACTTTCAAGAAGAAATTGTACAAATTCACTTTTATTTTATAAACATTATATGTTTGTAACTTAGCTCAATTGTTTTCCACTTAACTTGAAGATTGAATGACTTAAATGTTTCCCTGTAAGCATGTAATCTGAATCTTAAATATAATAAACTACAAGAAAAACATTTACACATTTTTACTGCATATGAATATTTACTGATCGATGTGGTGGACATTTTTTAAATAAGTGATCAATAACAATAGAAAATAATATTCAAACCATGTTAAAAGATAAAATGTTACGTCACTGTATAATACCATGTGTAAACCATTTGATTACTTTTATAAGAGAAATGATTGGTTTATTTAGGAAAAAAAAAAATAAGATGAGCATTTAAGTTGTCTTTATCCATTTCCAATTTTACTATGTCTCCATAAGTTGAATCCTTATAAATAAAATATAAATATAATGTATGCAATGCATGTTTAGCATTGCATTTTAACAAAGATTCTATTTTCTAATCAAATAAATCCAGTTAATATGCTTCACTAACATCTGACACATTTGCTTTGTCATTCATATTTTAGAAACACCATAATCTTAAAAACAAATGAACATATGTGTAATGCTTCTTACCAAATTATTAATATATATTGTTTTAGCATTAAAAACTCTCCTTAGTACATATTTAGTTTAGTTTTAAAACACCCAAATGCAATTTAACCATCTGTATTTTCTTTTACACTTTTTAAAGAAGAGATCTGACATTGTGCTACCTCACCTTAGTTTATAAATAATGATTTATTTATTTAAAGCAATGAATTATGGAAAAGGACTGTGTTTCACCAATTTTAACACTTTTTTGTTATCTTAACTTCAAATTATGTTAATATTTTTGCTGATTAATGAGCTACATAATAATATAATACAGTGAATCTTTATTTTATTTACCTAATGAATGTATTGTTTTGTGAGTGGTGTGCTTTGATAAATGAAAATTCAGCTTCTGATTCTTTTACGTGATAGTTTTATAATCTTTTTTTAAATTTATTTAAGGGTCAAATGGAACCTAAAATTGGAGCAGCATCTTCCACCTACTATCCCTATGAATATACTTTCGGACAATATTCCCAAGAAAGATATGGGTAAGTACTCAGTAGTTATATAACGTAATGAATAACCTATGATTATATAGAGCGTGAAATTATATGATAAAAAAAGGTTTAAACAAATATTTGAGGTTGAGAAGATTTTGACCAATCACTGACCTGCTCAGTTGTGTGTGGGTGTGTGTGTGTGGGGAGGGGGAGTCAAAATGTCCAAATAAAACAGTAAAAAAACATAATAATTGTGGAATTTCAGTAGTTGCCTAGAATGCCACAGTAATGATATTAAAATATCTTAATGTTGTAGATGCTGCAACACAAAGATACATATAAAAACACAAGTATAACTTTACTAACGTTACTATAAAACGACTGCAAATATATATTTTAAAGTAATAACTCCACGATAAAATATACACAATGTAACAACCGTTGTTTTTTAATGAGGTGGGCAGAGCTTCTAGTCACTCTGAAATATCCGACCACTGGGAACGGACTTCACTAATCTATCGATTTCCCTTCAGCTACTCGTCAAACGACGGAGCGTCCCGTCGTAAGAACGCCACTCGAGAGACGACCGGCACACTGAAGGCCTGGCTGCAGGAGCACCAGAAGAACCCTTATCCCACTAAGGGAGAGAAGATAATGCTCGCTATCATCACCAGGATGACACTCACACAGGTTTTAATTCTTTTCTTTTTTTTTTGACAAAGAATATTCAGGTTTTCAACTACATTTTCTCCTGACTCCTAGTTTTCCTGCTTTCTTCCAGGTGTCCACTTGGTTTGCAAACGCTCGCAGAAGGTTGAAGAAGGAGAACAAGGTGACCTGGTCTCCAAGAGCGTGCAAAAGCTCAGAAGAGCGTGGCTGTGATGAAGACAGTGATGAAGCAGAGAAGACGCCCAAAGATGAAAAAGATGACCCTGGTAACTTTAACATTCTACAATCACTGGTTGAACCATTTTACTACTAAAAAATATTCAGGTGGACTGAGTTTATTTTGAAATTTTTGGGCTATATAATTGTTTAGAAATGTGTTGATGGTGATATTATTCCCTTTTTTAAACATAGATAAGAATATCTAGCAGTTTTTCATGGTGTAGCAATACTGTAGTTGGAGCTCATTCACTTTGACCCAGAAGCAACACAAGGGATGCCACAAACACATTTGTTTTTGAGCTTTTGGGTCACATTGACCCTGAGATTACACAAGTATTAATTAAAATTAAAATTCAACTTTGTAACATGGTAATAACTTTTAGATCACAGAAATAAAAAAAATTAGAACACAATCGAAACCATTTAATCAGTGTTTTTATAAGATTTAAATAATAAAAATTAAAACATAATAATGAAATAATGATGATCTGTTAATAGTTTTAAAACTGACCAACATATTGCTGAGGAAGCCCTCAACTTAATGTTTTGAATTAGTTAAGAAACAAGAGTCTTCATAAATTACTTTATATATTATTGTGTTAAACAGACTTGAACATCCTGCTGTATTGAAGGGATATATAAAGAGCTGTAAGTTAATATTATCAAAAAACATATATTATACCATTTACCCCGAAAACTCAAACACAATTACACAAGACAAAAAATAAAATACTTAAAAAAGGTAATAGGAAGCAGAAACAGTAAAGTAACATATTTTCAACCATAATTAATAAACTCCTGATCTTTCATCTTCTTATCGTCTACTTCATCATGCCAACCACAATAGGATAGAAGATCTCTGGAATAATGTATGGTTAACTTTATAAAAGACATGCTTTTCATAAAAAACGCTGATGTTGAGACCAGGTAGAATAGACCCATCTCACTGATGTCAGGAAAGCTTCTAAAGTGTCAATGTATCATTCAATGGTCAGCCATACCCCTTCTTATCTAAACTTTAAAGAAACTTGAGACATTTTTGCTACCTTACAAATCCTTCACAGTGTTCTTGTGTGTGTTTTTAAGTACTTAAAACCCCAAAACGTAAGTTTGAAATATTGATTCTGGCTCCCCCCAGTGTCAGACCATTGTAACCGCAATGTAGCGCTTCTTTGTTTCCAGCTTCTGCCTTTTTTTTACGAACGATTACAAGATGAGAACTCGTGCTGTGTCTTTTCTTATCTTCCTGGTCAGTTAAAAAGTCAGTATATATTTCATGTTAAAATGCCTCTGTGGCCCACTGATGTAAGGCAGTTTGGTGGTCACTCTGTGGGCGGGTCTTCCAGGAAAATGTACGTAGTAAAGAACTTTGTTAAAAATAAGAGCTAGAGAGATACATATCGTGAGTCATGTCTGTTCAAAATTTAACAAACAAGTATTTATGGGTGAAAAAAGTCAAAATGTTACATTTTGTTGTTTTAAATATTTATGGCAGTCTGCAAGATATCTGGTTTTTAATGGGATGGTTCCTTCCGCCTAAGAATTAACATGAAAATACTTTTTGAATTAAGGAATCTTTTTGTTAATCTTCCGTCTCTCCATAGATCCTCAGTGTTCAGACCTGCAGAGCGATCTTGAAGAGTTTGATCTGCTGGAGTCTGACGCCTCCGACTACGAACCCAAGTCTCAAATTCAACCTGAAGACATTAGCACAGAGGTCTTACATTCTCATCCCACGCCTGATGGGGATCTATCGAAGGGTACAGAGCGTCTGTCTCCTGACCGCCACAAGCCTTCGCCGATCCAAGACCAAACCTCGACCTTCTACCAGGACAACACGGACGCTAAGCCCAAAATCTGGTCCATCGCTCGCACTGCTGTCGATAACAGGTTGCAGGAGGAGTTCCCTCCCTGCATGTTGTCCTCCACCGGCTCCTCGTCTCCGGTGTATCACGCCAACATGGAGCTCACCAGAGCAGAAGCACAACACGAGTCTCCCGTCAACACGCTCCGAGAATGGGTGGACGAAGTCTTTCACTCGCCGCCGTTCAAACAGTGGAAACCCTCCGGAACGTGGAAATGTTTCAATGACTCAGTGATCGACAGCAGAACGCAAGAACATAACTTTGAACTGGTCCCATCGTCTTTGTAGTCCTCCTCCATGTTTTTCCTCTGGACTTATGAACTCAGAATTCAGTGTTGTGATCAAACAGCCACTCGTGTCTGGTAACGTTTTCCTGCCTGTCATCACTGCACACAGTCGCACGTTGTGGTCCACATGATTGATGGTTCTGGATCAAAGCAAGTGTTTCTCTGACTGAAACTGTTGGCTGTGGTCATAAACAACATTGTTGGCATGCTAACCAGCGCAAACAAGTTAATAAAAAAAATCTCACAGATTTCTGCACAAAACATATTCTTTCTGTATTAATTAAGGAAGTCTTGATAGTTGTGGAAACACAACTCGGTTAGTTGGGTTGGTTTTGTCAAGTGTTTCATGTATAAGTCACATAATGAGTTGATAATATTGAAGTTTTTTCATAATAACATGATGTGTGACAACCATAGACTGTAAAAGATAGTTGTGACGTAACCCACTAACCGCGGTCCATCTTGAAAAATCCAGTCCAGTCAGAAGAGGACCAGAAGCGTAGTTCAGATGGACTGAAGTCAACAACATTTCAGTAGAAACATCGAGCAGTACCAGGAAAATCAGGGAAACTATGCAGAGCAAGAGCTGAATTATGATTGGGCGATACAATCGTACCCATTTAATTGAGGCTCATCATGTACGCCCCTTATTATGCAAGGTCAGGAAAATTGATTATGGGAATATAATAAAAAAAACAACATGTTAGAAGAAAGACCTAGTACAGAGTGTGCAGAGAGATAAATTTGAGTCTTTTGCAGCCAGCCTCAAGAGGACACTCAATGAACTGCATTTTTTCCACAGTGACTTCACTCTGGATGTTTGGTGT